>NC_138089.1:24763868-25363868 GCF_964212035.1 Myotis nattereri
CCAGTGAGTCCTGCCCCAGGAAAAGGTTCCCCAGGTCAGCGGTGAGCAGAGCTGGCCGTAGGAGGCTCCCATTTGTCTGCCTCTGTCACCCAGGGCCCTTCCTGGCGACCTCAGCCAGGAGGCTAGAGCCTTCACCCACTGTGGGGGCATCAGCCTCCAGGAGCCCTGTCCTGCCAACGCTGTTGCCTCCGGCTTTGCCTCTCCCTGGTTTCCAGGGCAACCAGGGGACCGGGCGGCCCTCCAGGCAGAGAGCAGAAGTCAGCAGCAGCCTGGCTAAGTGCAGGAGGCACCTGGCCCCACCTCGTTGCCCTTAACAGTACACAGGGCGAATGCACCCACAAGAATGTCTGCCTTGCAACCCGGCTTCCCCAGCAGCCTTGCGTGGGGGCGAAGTAACCGGAGCTCCATGTACGGTGCTGAATGATCACCCCAAAAGGGCGCACAAACCTGAACGGACGCGCCTGCCCAGTCCACGCGCTGGGCACGCACAGGCCGGGCAGAGCTGAGCGGGGCTGCCAGTGTCAAATGGGAGAATTAGGACCCAAAACACCCAGACAGCCGGGAACAGTTGCATGAAGCCAACAAGGCGGAACTACAATGGGGACAGATGGTTGGAGGCCCTGCGCCTGGGCCCTAAAACGCAGCTGCCCAAATCCCAGAGCGGGCGGGAGGCTTAGCAGCAGCACGTGTGAGAACGGCGGAGGGCTTTTGTGGGTGTAAGGCCCTGGGGTGGCTGCCAAGCTGGGCCATGACAGTGACTGCGGGAGGAATAAAGTGAGTGTCCGACTCCTCTCCGCGGTCAGTGCCTCCAGGTCCCACGCTTTGAGAAGGACGGGGAAGAGCTGGTATCCATCCAGTGGAAAATGACGAGGACAGGGGCGCGGACTGAGCCATGTCATATGAGCAATGGCTGCAAGAGCTATGTTTAGCCTGGAGTCGAAGCTCAAGGGGGACATGAGAGCTGCCTTCAAATATCTGAAGGGCTGTTGCAAGGAAGAATTTAAACGTGTTCTATATGGCTCCATGGGGTGAAACCAGGGCAATGGAAGTGGCGTGAAGAAGACAGTTTGAGGCAATGGAGAAGTCAGGTCTAGCAGTTAGGGCCCAATAATGAAACGGGTTGTCTGTGAAAGACTGAGCTCCCCATCACTGGAGGTAATCAAGCACAGCCAGAACGACCACCTCGTAGGGGTGTCGGGGAGGGTGCTGGCTGGCCAAGATGACCTCCGTGGGCCTTTCAGCCCCCAGAAGGGAGCCTTTTCCTGCAGGACGTCAGGAGGAAAGGCCTTCCTCCAGGGCTAGGTGTCTCAAGGGGCCTTTTTCTTAAATTCTCTGGCTGAAGGTGGAGCCAAGCATTTTCAGCAGCTGTCATCCCACTGATTCCTTTTCTTAAATTAGGCTCCTTGGGGCCTCACACCGGCTGGAGCCCAGACACAAGGGCCCTGCATAGTCCAGAAAGTAATTAAGTCCATGATATCATCACTCAACTTGTCCCAAAGAACACCGAAGCCCCAGGGGCAGGGGCCAAGTTTCCTCACATTACCATTCTTCCAGCACATTTTGGCCTTTTGTCCCGGAGGGCCTCTGCAAGGTGACACATGCCAAGTGGCGACCGAAATAGAGCTGAGCACTGGGAGCCAGGCTGTCACCCAGGAGGGGACGTTCAGCCAAGGACACGGGGACGTGGCCTCCGACGTCCTGACCCACGTCTCCCTCCACGGAGGCTGCAGTTAGCTGCTTCTCACTCAGCCAAGCAAAGCCCGGCGTGGGAGCTGACCCCCAGCCGGGAGCAGGAGTGGGACACCTTGAGGTGGGCGGGACCGGCAGGTCTCGGAAAGAGGGCTTCCGAGCAGAAGGGGGTCCTGAGAACATCTGACCCACGTGCTCAGCCGATGAGAGAGTGCTCGCTGCGTGCTAGGCGTTTTGCTACAGCAGCTCACAGGGAACTTTCGTTCCCGTGGAGGGAAAGAAAGAGGATAATAAGTGAACAAATGTTCTCTCATGTGGCACACGAGGAAATCAGAGCCCAGGGAGGTTGAGTGACTTGGCCGGGGCCACAGAACAGTGGCAAGGCCTCGGTCAATTCTAAAACAGAAATGTCAGCCCCACTGGGCACAGAATAGCCAAGGGCCCCTTCCATCTACAATCCACAGGCTCTCTCATCTCTGGAAACGCCTTCTTCAGGGAATAGAATTTTTGGAATTAAAACTCCTCAGTAAGTAAAAAATATACAATCTCTAAGTGCCTAAAGGAGGTGGATGGGAACCCCAAAGAGCAGACAACCCCCAGAGGAGTTTGAGTTCTGAAAACAAGTTTATCTTCTTCCCGAGATGACTATGAACATGAGGGACATGAGAAGAAGGCTGGGGATGAGGAGGGAGGAGAAGCAGCAGCTTGAAGATGCTGCCGTAATGGGTGGACCACGTTTGAATCCTCACCCAACAAACCAACTTGACATAAACAGGTGTGCTTGTCAGCAGTTGCATGTGGAGCAACGTAACCCATTCTGAAGTGCTGTGGATGGAGGCCCAGGATCCTAGGAGCTCCCCTCGTGGGGTAAGAGCATAGCAGGGGGAGGTGGTGGCAGATGGAACAAGACAGGCTGTGCGTTTATCACTGCTGAGACTGGGTCCTGGGTACAAGGTGCTCATTATTCTGCTGTTCTCTCTAGACTCTTGCATATGTTGGAAATTTTCTATAATTAAAGATTTAAAATGGAGATGATGTCAATATTTTGAGCATCACAGCTAATGTCACAGCCTAGAGACAGAATTTTAAAAGGATGCAAATAGTTGGCAAAGGTCAATTTGGGTGCCCATGATTAGGTTATTGCTTATTAGTCTTCCTGGGAGTCATCTGAGCAAATCGAGCTGGGCAGGGATTGAGAAAAGCACACTCATTAAAATATGGCCAAAAAGTAGCTCATCCTCACTACCCATTTCCCAGGGACTGGTTTGCTGGCTTCCACCTCCTTTATAGGGAAAGGCGGGGGGGGTCCCGTGGAAACACCTAGAAGATGTAGGGGGTTCCTGTCCCTTTAATTGCTTCACGGTGGTCTCTGAGCTGCGCGGTGGCTCCAGGGACACCACCAGCAAGCCCTCGTGGAGACTGGAGCAGCCCCTCCGCAGAGCCCGGCCCACCCCGAACCCAGCTGCTCAGATGCCTCTCTGAATAGAAGCCTGTGGTGATGCCTCCCTCCTTCCTGCTGCCTGAGGGAGCCAGGCCAGAGGCTGATTAATCCCGAGCTAATTTTTACCTGTGTCCACCTGTCAATGTCAGTTTCCACTGGTCCCGAATAGCGCAGCCGCGTGGCACGGCGCTAGGACAGCCTGTCTTTGGGCAGGACTGTCCGTGGTATCCAGTGAGTTCCACTGGCAGTTTGGGCCACGGCTCTAGGTGGTTCACAGAACCAGCAATACATAACACAGACTCCCTCGGCGAGAAATTTACTGTGTCCCACCATCCATTCTCTTCAAATCTTGCCAGTTACTGCAGGAAGGAAGGCTCACTTTGGCGCCAGCGTGTCTTTAACACCTTCCTGATGCCAGTTACGCTCCCTTTTTAACAAAACAAAACAAAAACACGGCAAGCCTCAGGCTTGGAGTCTTTGCAGGCAACAGTGAAGTCATTAGCTAAGACATCATATTTGAATCTGTAGCCACTTTCTGTTTATGGACACGATGCTGGCTTCCCATGAACAACCATAAGATAATGTAATAGAATTCAGGTGCACTCAGATTTAACACACAGCTGATGCGGTTTGCACATGTCCTTCCTGAAGCTGCCTGGCACCACCCAACATTAGAGGGGACACAGGAGGGGACACAGGAGGGGCAGGCAGAGTACGGAGAGAAGGTGATCTTAACCAGCTATGCTTGAGAAAACCAACATCCAACTTTTCAAACTCTTCAAAAGCATAGAACAATATGAATATATTTTGTATGTTTTATTGTTGTTGTTACTTTTCTTAAAAAGGGCTCCCTTAGTTCCCTGGCCTAGAACTCCAGGAGTCATCTCTGACTTTTCCTTTAAAACCCACTCATCATCTCCATCCTGGATAGTTATCACCATCATAAATTATCATCACCATCATCATTATCATTATCATTATCATCATCATTATCATCACCATCGCCATCACCATTATCATCACTATCATCACTATCACCATCATCATCACCATCATCATCACCATCGCCATCACCATTATCATCACTACCGTCACCATCATCATCACTATCATCATCATCACCATCACCATCACCATTATCATCACTATCGTCACCATCACCATCATCATCACTATCATCATCACCGTCATCCATTATTCTCCTCATCCTCATCATGGATAATAGCATTTACCAAATGCTTGTTATGAGCCAGGCACGGTGCATAGCCTCCACTCCAGTGGCCTCAGTGAATCCTTCCACCTGCACCACAAGCAGAGACACCCTTCCCCAGCCTGCTTTAGAGGATGAAACAGACGGAGAGGCTGAGAGCCTTGCCCTTGTTTGCACACCAAGCAGGTGGCAGTCGGGATGCAAACACAGATCTGTCATCAGAGACCAAGGTCTTTATTTCCTGTCTAAGGGGCAATCACTGACACAGCTTAGGCTTTTCGTATTTCTTTCCTGGTCTTCAATGACCTAACCAACATTCCTGCCTCCTATGTCCCCTCTGCTCCCACGGGAACCAAGCCATCCTTTGTTCAGCCGCCAGCATGACCTATCTAACATTCAAATCTGTCCCAGAAACGCTCCAGCTCAAAATCTCCCGAAAGGGCTCCACCACCAAGATAGTTAGTATAAACTCTTTGCACCTATCAGGGCTCTTTGATGGAAAGCAACAGAAATGACTGAATATTTTAAGAAAAGGGAGAAGCCAAGAACAGAGAATTTGTTGGAAGAACACTAGTAGCTACTTAAGCTAAGTACTCACCATGAGTTTGTTGAAAGGATACATAAGTAAGAGAATCAGTGAATCAATGGGGCAGGCTGCTTGGTGCATATCAAGCAGAAGTGTTGAGATCCATGGAATTACTTCCGAAGCCCCTAGAGCAGTGGTTCTCAACCTTCCTAATGCCGCGACCCTTTAATACAGTTCCTCATGTTGTGGTGACGCCCAATTTCATTGTTACAAATTTGAACATAATTAAAGCATAGTGATTAATCACAAAAACAATATGTAAATACATATGTGTTTTCCTATGGTCTTAGGCGACCCCTGTGAAAGGGTCGTTCCACCACCAAAGGGGTCGCGACCCACAGGGTGAAAACCACTGCCCTAGTGGGTAAGGCTCTGGGCCACACATAACCCCTCCCCACTACTTCCATCTGTTTATGAGTTGACAGGATCACGTGAAACACATTTATTAAGGGATCCTTTTGTAACCACAGGGAAAGTAAATAACGCCCCAGCCTAGAATCCGAAGATTCACATTCTAGTCCTGGCTCCACATTGGGTGGACGTTCTTGGGCTGGGCATGCTCCTTCTCTCAGCCTCAGTTACCAGATCTGTAAGCTGGTCACATCCAGCAACATTAAGTTGCCTGCACTCAGGGAGAGCGCGATGCAGGGTGAGGTCCAGATGCAAGCTCTGAAGATCCACTTTCTTCACCAGACTTTTTGAGTTCATATGAAAATGAACTCTATCCAGTCACAGGAAATAGTGGAAACAGTGACAGGAAGAGGGCGTTGTTAGAGGAAAGACAGACTTGGGTTTCAATAGCTGCTACTAATAATCCACTGAGTGCATTCCCGGCAGCAGGGTAAGTAGGGGACGCTGAAAATCAAGGGTGGGTAAGAGCTGGAATGTGTCCACCATCCAGCAAATGGATGACACAACAGAACACGTATCCTGGACATGCATGTATGTGCACTTACTGGGAAAGGCCCTAGAAAACTTTCCAGCAGTATCCCTCACAGACGGAGAAGCTGAGCATCAGCGAGGCTGAATATCCACGTCTTACACTGCTGCTGCTGTGCCAGGGTCCCTGTAGCCCCAGATCTCCTGCCCCACACCCCATGCCTCCTAATCTTAGCCACTCCACACACATAAATCCTTTCTTTTTTTAAATATACATTTTATTGATTTTTTTACAGAGAGGAAGGGAGAGGGATAGAGAATTAGAAACATCGATAAGAGAGAAGCATCGATCAGCTGCCTCCTGCACACCCCCTACTGGGGATGTGCCCACAACCAAGGTACATGCCCTTGACTAGAATCGAACCTGGGACCCTTCAGTCCACAGGCCGACGCTCTATCCAATGAGCCACACCAGTTAGGGCATACCCTTTCTTTAAAAAAAAAAAAAAATTCTTGACTTCAGAGAGGAAAGGTGAGAGAGATAGAAACATCAATGATGAGAGAGAATCATTGATAGGCTGCCTCCTGCAGGCCCCACCCTGGGGGTCAAGCCTGCAACCCGGGCATGTGCCCTTGACCAGAATCGAGCCTGGGACCCTTCAGTCCACAGGCCCACGCTCTATCCATGGAGCCAAACCAACCAGGGCCACATAAATCCTTTCTAATGCGCAGCCTGCCTGCTTTTGCCCCACAGGGACCCAGCTGCCCGGGGTCTCCCTGAGGAGGCGGTGGTGCTTCCGAGCCTGGGGAGGCAGATGCAGAACGTTCCTCCATGTGAGCCCAACATACAGTGCTTATGCTCTAAGCTGGTTGGCACCAACCCACCGTCAACCTGCCAAAAATCCCCCGTGCTCTTTGGGCTCGAGCCCAAGGTCATCATATCACTTTCCAGGGAGCCATGGAATTGGGCCCAGAGGGGAGAAACATCTGGAAAGTAGAAAATAGATATATATTACTCTTGGAACCAGATCAACCCTCACCCACTGCACATGCTCACTCTAACAGGCAGTGGGCTCACCTTTAAGACACATGCAGGTGGGACCTGGGAGTAGGGCCAGTAACTAGGGTGGCAGGGTAAGGGGGGGAGGTAAGAGGGGGCCTGGCCTGGGGGCGGAGCCACACCTTGAAGAGAGGCCCTACCAAACTCCACACAGGAAAAGCTGCATCAAGATTGCGCTGTCCTAGGTGTCTGGCAAGAGACATGAACTAGTACAACTTCTCTGGAAAGCAACTTACAAAAATATGTATCAAAAGTCGTTTACATGCTCATATCCTTTGATAAATCTACTTTAAAAATCTGGAATGAAGGAAATAATCAGAGATGAACACAAAATTGTGAGTACAAAGTTTGTGTACAGCATTGTGTACATATCATTATTATCATATACATGTATATGCACATAAACGTATATATTATTATATATGTACTATTAGCTACCATAGCAAAAGATAAATAAAAATTAGAAAAGAAAAAGAAAAAAATTAAATGGCCACTATCATGGGAATAGTTATATAAGCAAATTATAGAAATTTATATAATAGAATAGAAAGTTTAAAATATCATGTTTATTCACAATGTTTACTCATAATGCTAAGAAGTAGAATGCAAAGTTATAAGAACCAAATGACTATAGCTATCTTGAAGAAAAAAAGCCTGGAAGGAAATACCCTATAGTAACTGAGTCTGAGTTGGTCTAAGAGGCAAGAACCTGGGTGATTTCTGCCATGGTTTTCAAGTGTTCGGGAATTACTAGTAATCTGAATGGCTTTTTATAATGAGAAAAAATGGAGGTGCATCTTTCAGCCCAGGCACCTCAGAGAGCTCCCAGGGGGTTTGCCTGGAGTCCTCTGTACCTGCTCCTGCATCGGGCCAATTCCAATTCCGTATGTACATTTGGCATCTTCCCTGGTTGATGCTATGTCTGACCTCAGGCCAAGCCTTGTTTTCACTTTCCTACAGCTCTTTCAATGCTGCTCGCTACCTGACACGAACCTCTTACAGCCCCAGTTTCCACATGAATGAATGGTCACACCCAGCAGTCCTCAGTTCCCACGCTCTATGTCTCAAGATCCTGGTTGTTCCCGGCTCAGTCTGGAAGGAACACTCCCTGGCGGCCCAAGTGTGCCAGCCCGGTGAGTTCCTGGGGCCAGTCACACTGATGGCTGCAAGGGGTCCCCAGGCTGCCAGGGGTTCCTGGGGAGTTCCTGAATGTGTGTGTTATAAGCAGAACTCGGCTCTTCCTTTGTCTGGTGACTCTGCTTATGCCCTCGCCAGGACACAGAGCCCCACCCCTTACAGGCTTCTGTGAGAAATGCACTCACACCAACCAGGCTGGTCAGAGTCCTGGCAGGAAACAGCACATTCAAATTAGGATCATTTAAGTGGCATTTAATAGAAGGAAATTTTACAAAGGTAGGGGCAGTGTGTAAAGAACCTCCAAGAAGCTAGCAACAGCCAAGCCAAGGCAAGGTACAAGTGCAAAGTAGGGGGGAAATATCCCCAACATCACCCCTTCTTCCTTCTGATGCCCTGACCAGACATAAAGGGAAGCTCCTCATTGGCCGAACCCAAAGGGAAGCTCCTCATTGGCCAAACCCAAAGAGAAGCTCCTCATTGACTGAACCCAAAGGGAAGCTCCTCATTGGCCAAACCCAAAGGGAAGCTCCTCATTGGCCAAACCCAAAGGGAAGCTCCTCATTGGCCAAACCCAAAGAGAAGCTCCTCATTGGCCAAACCCAAAGGGAAGCTCCTCATTGGCCAAACCCAAAGGGAAGCTCCTCATTGGCCAAACCCAAAGGGAAGCTCCTCATTGGCCAAACCCATAGGGAAGCTCCCCATTGGCCAAACCCAAAGGGAAGCTCCCCATTGGCCAAACCCAAAGGGAAGCTCCTCATTGGCCAAACCCATAGGGAAGCTCCTCATTGGCCAAACCCAAAGGGAAGCTCCTCATTGGCCAAACCCAAAGGGAAGCTCCTCATTGGCCAAACCCAAAGGGAAGCTCCTCATTGGCCAAACCCAAAGGGAAGCTCCTCATTGGCCAAACCCAAAGGGAAGCTCCTCATTGGCCAAACCCAAAGAGAAGCTCCTCATTGACTGAACCCAAAGAGAAGCTCCTCATTGGCCGAACCCAAAGAGAAGCTCCTCATTGGCCGAACCCAAAGGGAAGCTCCTCATTGGCCAAATGCAAAGGAAGCCAAAAGGCAAGACAGCCGGTACAGGATGGCTTCCCAGGGCTAGAGGGCAAATAGAAGAGGCTCCGCCCACCAGGAATTTGGGGATTTCTTACTAATGTTTCCTGGCAATGAGTGTGCACATCCTCAGAGAAAGCCCGCCTCCCCCAGCGCCCTGAATCCTCTTGAAGAGCCCCCACTCGGCATGTTGGCCTCCTTAGGCCCTCTCAGCAGTGTCACTCTCTTCCCTCCCTCCTGCCCTCAGTGCACAGTGCTCAGCCTTTGAACCTGTCACTCCCTCCCCAACCACAAACTCCCCTCCTCGGTTTTGCAGAGCCACTCAGCAAGCATCTGCCCTCTGTCCCAAGGGGGCAGGCATCACAGCACTTGCTCCCCAACAGCACCCCCCTGACCCCCAGGAGGGCTAATCATTTTCTCACTCGTTTCACATTCCGTCATCTGTGCTGTGCAGCTCAAGCTCATTATTAGCTGTAAAGCCTTACTCAGGGAGTGTTGCAAAAAAGTATTTTTCCCTATTTGATCTGGATAAACACGTGTCTGCCAATGCAAACCCCAGCCCTTCATGGATCATTTGCTGCGTCTACAGCTCCACGCTCCCGGGCAAAGCTAAGGAGGCTTTTCTGCCGCTGTATGAGCAGCCACTGGGTAGATCTTCCCGAAAACTCTCTCTGAGTCAAGCTGGAGGAATGAGAAAAAGAAGCAGATGCTTTGAGCCAGGAGGATGTTAGTGTTTGCACAGTCAGACCTGGACTGCTCCCTGCGAGAGTCTGGGTTCCCTTGTGCCCAGCAACAACCAGCGACCCAGAGCCAGAGCCGTCTGCCGACCTCTGCCAGCAGCGGGCAGGGCCAGGCCACACTGGCTGCCCAGCCCAGCCCGGCCCAGCCCAGCCCAGCCCAGCCCAGCCCAGCCATGCTTATCGCTCTCTGAGTGAAGGGGCTGCGCTGACGTCTGAAGCAATTGGCCTTTTGTCTTCTGGAACCATCTCCTCGCTTTGAGGCAGAGCGGTCACCAGTGGACAGTGTGGGCTGCGGAGTGAAGGAAAGTCGGGAGCCTGACGCCCCTGCCCAGCCTCAGCCTCAACTCAGGGGGTGTAGACAGAGAGTCGCCAGCCCAGCCCTGCATCCTCAGAGGGAGTGCCCCAGCCGGGGTTTCTCAAGTTCACGTGAGACACTGAGCAGGTCCAAGCTCACTGTGCCAGGATGCAGAGGTCGGCTCCGGGATGCCCTGCGTCCAGAATGGGCAGGACTGCTGCCCTGGTCCTGGGGGCTTTGCTGCCTACACTCCCCTCCCCTTCTGGGAACAGCACCCAGCTTTTCACCAGCTCATTTCATCACCCAGGCCACAGCGATTGGCTCTCGGCTGGCCCAAGGCCGGCCGTTTGGCCCACTGAGTCTCAGTTCTGGAACTTTTTCTAGAACAAGCAGGAAGTCCATGTCCTCCTGGCTACAGGAGTTGCTGAGAGGGGCCATATAAGCCTGAACTGAGGTGGACAGCTTGCCACCAACAGGACAAGAGGTAGAAAGAAACAGGTTCCTAAAGGCTGAATGTGTGCAGTTCTGCCTGCCTGGCTTCTGTTTCAACATTTTTCAAATGAGAAAAGGAATTCCAACTTTCTCTTTGATCTAGAGTGGATACCAAGTGAGGGCAAAACAAACCCAGTAAAACATAATAATAATAATAATAATAATAATAATAATAATAGTAATATCCTTTAGTGAGCATTAACTCTGTGCCCAGCATTATCTCACTTAAGTCCCAAATGACTCTCCAAGACAGAAGTAACAGGCATAATAATAATTGCTGACGTCAGGTTAACACTAATAATCATTCTCGAGTGCCTAGTGTGTGCCAGGCCCTGTTCTCAGGGCTCCCCAAGCACTTCATACTCCAGTCCTCACAGGAGCTGCAGGAGGAGTAGTCGCTACTTCCCACTCTGCAGATGGGCAGACTGAGGTCACAGAGATTGATAAATCCAGGCGGATTTCAAAGCACATGGCTGGGGTCTATTCAAATGCCAAGGTGATTTTACAACTTGTCATTTATATGCTGTGAGTGTGTGCACACTACTTGTGTCTTATCTTGTGTGGTATGAAAGTAACTACACTCCCATGAATGATTGCAGGGAGAAGGGACACAATCGGCAGGGACACAAACGGGAAGCCGTGGCTAGGACCCTCACCTGCGCTCCAGAATGAAGCTGCTCCTGCTCTCAGGGGGGCTGACGAGGTGGCCTGAGCCCACCCGCCTGGACAAGAGGCCCAGCAGCGTTGGCAACAGAGAATGTTGGGCCCAAGAAGAACCAGGCTTTCCACTCAGCAGCTGCTGGGCTGGGGCCTCCCAAGAGCCACAGTGGTTCCCAGCCGCCGGCAGGCAGCCACTCTGCCCAGCCAGCCTGGGCAGGTCACTGTCAGCTGGTCTGCACACTTGTCCCCTTGAGTCCCTGGGTGACCCCCTCTTACACACACACACACACACACACACACACACACACACACGTAAGCACACCGTCTATACCGGCACACTACACCTGCACCCAGGACTGAAAGCCAGACAGCCTGGCTCTGCACCTCCCTGGGTAGAGCAGCGCCTGGCCCCTCACAGATGCTAATAAACGCTTGGCTTGGGCGCTATCAGCTGCAATCAGTGCGAAAGGGAAACGGGGATTGAGGCTGTGCGGCGCCTGCCAGGGCCCGGTTAGAGGCGCCCCAGGGCTCGGCAGGGGCGCCAGAGGGGCAGACGCCGGTTCTGTGAGTACAGCAAGGGCTCCTGGGTGGAGTCGGGAGGACTGTTTGGCCAGGAGCCTCGAAGGTGAGACGCGTGGGGCTTCTAGGTGTCTGGGGGCATCGGAAGGAAACAGGCAAGAGGTAGAGCATCTCTCCTTCCGATTCTTCCAGGGACCCAGGACACCAGCAGGGAGGTCAAGGGCCAGACAGAAGGACTGAGGGCACTGGGGAAGGGGTGGGGAGAAGCGGCTGGTGCCTGAGCTCCCTTCATTCACAAGATTAGAGCACCGTGCTGCTCGGCCCTACTGCGGGGCAGGGGGGAGCCCCACTCAGGGGGTTCCCAAAGCCGCCCGTGGTCGGACAGAGCCTGTTCACACTGGGACTCGCCTCATCACACTGGGACTCGCAGCACCTGGTGGGGGAAGCACTACCATCCCCATCTCACAGAGGTGGGAACAGAGGCCCCGATGAACCGAGGTGGCCTGCGGCCCCAGGAACGCCAAGCAGAAGCGACCTGTTGGGCAGCACGCCTGATAAATATGTGGGAAGCAGATGCTTTGAGAATGAAAATGCAGGACTCAGAAGACCCTGGGATCCTGGGGGGCGGGGGTGGGGTGGGGGGGCTGTATCATGGCCTCAGAGAAGCAGATGGGTTCCAAAGGCAAGGAGAACATCACGTGGGAGTTAATAGAGAGTTAATGGAGGTCCAGAGTGAGCAGCTCAAATGGCCTCTCTCCCGAGAGCCTTCTCTGCTCCCCGCGGCCCGACCTGTGCCCCCGGGGTCTCTGCAGCCTCATGGCTCTCAGCCCCACCATGGCCCTCGCAGGATACAAACTTCATGGAGACACAGTGTCACCAGCGGGACTCTGCCAGCAGCAGGTCCTGACCAAGGATGGCAGCGGGAATAGCGCAGTTGGCAGGTGATCCCAGGAAACACTGGTAGGAGTTGCAGGCAAGTGAGGCCGAGGAAGCAGCCAGGGAGCAGGGTAGTGCCCTGGGCACCTGGAGCTCCGTCCCCCTGGGGAGCACTAGGGGGCGATACAGAACACAGGTCAGAGTTACCCTTTCTCCTCCAACTCACACCGGCCCTGGGAGCAAGGCTGCTCCCGGGGCATCATCTCCCCAGCACGTGCCATGGCCCAGCTCCGTGAGGCCTCGCCAGCATGCCTGGGCACAGGAGTGACTAAGGCAAGTCTCTCTCACAGCTCTTACTGCTGAGTCGTTATCATGTCTACCTTCCCCCGCTGAACGAGACAGAGTGTGGGCTCTGGAGCCAGACCGCCCATGTTCAAATCCCTGCTTCTCCCTGGACGTGAGACCTTGATTTAACTTCTCCGGCCTCAGTTCCCTCCTCGGCCAGTTATGCCCACCTGGCAGGAGTCACGTCAGTTGACACATAAAGAACTGAGAACAGCACCTGACACATGGGTGGGATCCAGAAATGTTCATGCTACTTTGAAGACCAGGAGACTTCAAGGCCAGGCCAATGCCTGGTTCACCTTTGTTTCTCCCGTGCCTGGCCAAGTTAGGGCCCGGCACAGAGAAGGGGCTGAGTTCATGTCTAGAATGAAGGAGGGGAGGGGAGGGGAGGGGAGGGGAGGGGAGGGGAGGGGGAAAAGACAAAGAAAAGAAAAGAAAAGAAAAGAAAAGAAAAGAAAAGAAAAGAAAAGAAAAGAAAAGAAAAGAAAAGAGGAAGGTGCTGACCTAGACCAGTGGTTGGCAAACTGCAGCTCGGCAAACCGTGGCTCGCAAGCTACATGCGGCTCTTTGGCCCCTCGAGTGTGGCTCTTCCAAAAAATACCGACTTCTGCGCATGGGCCACGAAGTTTCAATCGCACTGTACATGCGCGCCTGCACATGGTATTTTGTGGAAGAGCCACACTCAAGGGGCCAAAGAGCCGCATGTGGCTTGTGAGCCGTGGTTTACCGACCACGGACCTAGACCATTACTTCTAGTTTGGCATCTCAAGCCTGGCTTTCTTTCTTTCTTTCTTTTTTTTTAATATATTTTTTATTGATTTTTTAACAAATATTGATTTTTTAACAGAGAGGAAGGGAGAGGGATAGAGTTAGAAACATCGATCAGCTGCCTCCTGCACATCTCCTACTGGGTATGTGCCCGCAACCAAGGTACATGCCCTTGACCAGAATCGAACCTGGGACCCTTGAGTCCGCAGGCCGACGCTCTATCCACTGAGCCAAACCGGTTAGGGCTCAAGCCTGGCTTTCTAAATGTCACTATTGTTTCCCATGCAACCTTAGGATAAACCAGTTTTAACTGGAGTCTCTGAACAGTAAAAGACAAACTAAAAGCATCTCTGAAGAAGCTTTCTGGAGCTGATGTCCCTGCAAGGGACCCCATCGCCCAGGCCTGCTGGGAATGAGAGCCCCTCATGGAGTTCTGATTTCACCCACAAGGAACGCACTGAGGTTTCATGTGCGGACGCCTGCTGCCCTCTGGTGGACAGGGTCAAAAGCAGCAGGAAGCCTTGTAAAATGATGTTCCCACTTCTTCCCAACGAGAAGAATCCTTTTGCTTTAGTCTGCAAAGCGCTTTCAGTCTGTGTCTTATGTGAGGCTTCAGACAGCCCGGCAAGGCAGGCCGGGCAGGAGTGATCCCCGGGCCAGGCTACCCTCGCTGCTCAGATGCAGAAACGGGGATTTAGAGAAGGTAAGCCCACGGGGAGCCAAGAACGGAAACGCAAGGCTGAGGGCTCTGACTCCAAATGCCAATCTCCACTTCTGATTATGCGTAAAAATCATCTGGGGCATTGGTTAGGCTTACGTAATCTCAGGCACCCGTGCCCTGGGTATCGTATGGGGTGGGGCTGGAATCTGCGTGTCCGAGGGCTGCCTTTGGAACCACTGCCCGCATCCGGTGGCCTCGGATTCTCAGCCTCCACGCTCTGGGGCTGCTCGGGCTGTCATGACGGAAGACCACAGACCTGGTGGCTTACAAACGAGAAATTTCTGTCTCCCAGTCTGGAGGCCGGAAGTCCAAGATCCAGGCACCCTGCAGACTTGGTGTCTGGTGTGGGCCCGCGTCTCAGCTCACCGACGGCCATCTCCTCACCAGACCCTCACACCGAGGGAGCTCCCTGGGGTCCCATTCATAAGGGCCCTGATCCCACTTAGGAGGGCTCTGCTCTCATGACCTAAGCACCTCCCAAGGGAACCACCTCCCAATTCCATCACATCAGGGGTTAGAATATGAACATACATTTTGGGGGCACAACGTTCAGTCTGTAACACCCTCCTTCCCCAAATGCTGAATCTGATATCTTCCTCCCAACATCTGCCCCTCCCTGGGTCCCCTCACCTACCACAGCTCAGCTCCCGTGAACTCGTGTGCCATGTGCACCACATACGCTGTCATTTCGTCGCCTGCAATCCTAGCAGCCATCGCTCCCATTCACAGGTGGGTCTCCGGGCACACTGCCACTGAGCCGGATGTCACCCCAGA
Organism: Myotis nattereri; assembly: GCF_964212035.1. Classification (NCBI taxonomy): domain Eukaryota; kingdom Metazoa; phylum Chordata; class Mammalia; order Chiroptera; family Vespertilionidae; genus Myotis; species Myotis nattereri. Next base: position 24,779,113 of record NC_138089.1, read on the forward strand.
CTGTGGCCACGGAGGCCACACCGTGTGGCTTTGTACCACGCTGCACCGTCTCCCCCACGGAGCGTCCCAGACCCCTTAGTCCTGCCTGACTGTGCACTCACAGAACAGAAACTAACTGTCACTAAACCGGCAGTGACTGACTTTGGCTTAAAGACTAACCAGCTCCTCATGCCTAGGCCACACCTTTCTGTTAGCTGGAAACTTCAATTCCGCCAGCTGGAGGGGCAAAGCAAGGAAACACCTGGACTCAAACATGCAGACAGGTGGCAACACCCTCCCTCACTGGGGATCGGGGTAGAGGGAGGGGACCCCAAATCTGAATGCTCCAGGGCCCTTCTGCTCCAGACAGAGTACAGGAAGAATACCCAGAGTAACACAACACATTCCTACAGTGCCTTCTTCACTCTGAGAAACACGCCATCAGAAAATAAGGTCATGTCAAAGGCTTAACTGGAAGGAAGGAAGGAAGGAAGGAAGGAAGGAAGGAAGGAAGGGAGGAAGGAAGGAAGGAAGGGAGGAAGGAAGGAAGGAAAGGAAAGGAAAGGAAAGGAAAGGAAAGGAAAGGAAAGGAAAGGAAAGGAAAGGAAAGGAAAGGAAAGGAAAGGAAAGGACAGCCTTCCCAGGTGCTGAGCTCCTACTGACTCTGAGCCCGCACCTGATCTCCTTTGATCTTTTCTACCCTGCAAAGCAAGCAGGGTCAGCCCATCTCACAGATGGAGAAACTGAGGCTCAGTGAGGTTACCAGAACTGCTCGGGGTCACACAGCTGGGCATCAGCAAGGCGGGGATTGGAGCCAGAGTACACATGCTGCCCCCTCCACGCTCTTCCCACAGGCCCCGACCATTAAATAGAAGCAAAAAGAGATTGGGATTCTGAGCACAAGCCGTCAGGGACAAGAAGTGGCATCTAGAAGGTTCTTCCCTGCTGGGAAACATAATTCCACTTGGGGTGTTTGTCTCAACCATGAAAAAACACAGTTCTCCCATCACCCTTCGTGGCAAGGGCTGCATGTGAACGAGAAAGGAAAGCCGGCCGTGGCTGAGCGCGTGCTGCAGGCTGGAGCGTTGGGAATACCAACAACGAGGGGCCCGTAAAGGGGGGGAAACGGGGAGGAAGTCCTCCTGCCTTCTGGGTAGTGATGCTCCACCTGGCAAGCACACACATACCCCATGTACACACAGGTATACACACACATCGTGCACACACATACATATACAAACATACATATGCACACACACATACACCGTGGATGCACAAATATGCGCGCACACGCACACACACAAGCAGTGCACACATGTACATGTGCATGCACACATGTGCACACATATACACATATTCACCGTGTGTGCACGCATGTACACACATTCAGTGTGCATACACACATGCCATGCACACACACATACACACATGCACATACATACATACACTTGTAGCCATCACCACCAACTTGGGCCTGAGGCATTCTCGTGTTGTGAAGCTCCCCAATTCCCGGTGACTCCTTCCTTCTCTGCACACGTGCTGCCCTGTGGGCTCCGGGCAGAGACGTCAGCCCCTGCGAACCACTAAGCCCAGCACGGCTCTGGCGCCCAGGGGACAGACAGCGACTGCTCAGCAGGGCGACAGAAAAAGCAAGCACTTGCGTCTGATGTTCTAAAACAAAGTCGAATTGGGGGCAGAGCCACATCCGTGGTGGCCAGTTTTGGGGTGAGGGCTGCCCTCGTGCGCTCTCTCTAACCCCGCGACGTCGGCTGGGTCTGGGCTACACAGTCAGAGCCGGCTCAGCCCGAGGATAGGGAGGCAGCAATAGCAGGTCAGTCGCATCCCGGCTGCAGCAAAGGCATGAAGCACACTGAGGGGACACACACCGGTTATCCACCCGAGGACCCGGGTCCGCTGGGCCTCGGCCGGGACCGTGGGGGCGGAGGGCCTGTGGCTGTGGCTCCCGTGGCCTCCATCGGAACAGCGCCCCTTGGACCCACTCATTCCCGCCAGGTTTTCTCACTGGGTCACAGGCCAACAGTGTGCACGACCCGCTGGGCCTCAACCTTAGCACGGTCCCTATTTACCCTGAAATGACATGCATGTGTCATCTGCATGTGATATACTGAGACATAATATATCATTTACACGCCGTTTTTTAAAAAGGCAATGGAATGCCCGAAGTGAACGATAAAGGAGAAGAGAGAAGACGATTTTCAACACGTGTATTTCAGTCTGTGGGTGCGCGGGCACAGCGCACGGGACGCCCGTGATGGCATCAGCTACAGGTGTGGACTGAAGGGCAGGGAGAGGATCAGAAGCTTTTCAAACGAGACAGGAAAACCAGAGAGGTTGGTTCTACATAAACATCGCCTTGCGTTCAGGGGTGATTGATGAGAGTCTGTCTGACCAAGTTCGGCACGAATGTCGTGGGATTTCTGCAAGTCCTGGGAGATGTGGAGAGGCGCTGCATCATGGGAAGTCCCCAGGCCTGGGGGACATCAGCTCTCCTGGACTCCAGCCACCAAGCGCCAACAGTGTCACTTCTAATCATGACAGCCGTCCCCTCCATTTGTACAGGCCCCTTGGGGCACAAGCACCCCCTCTGAGACCAGGAAGGTGGGGTGGGGACACCAGGAAAGGGGGGCTGGCCTCCCTATCGGCCGGAGCCAGAACCTCCAGGCAGAGCACACAGAGCTTCCGGGTTTCCAGGGAAGAGGAAGTGGAAAGCCTGGGGGAACCCTCCCTGTCTCCCCTGCCACCACCAGGCTCTGTTCCCACAGTTCAGAGCGTACCCCCAATGTAAGGGAGCACCTCATCCTGCCCTTGACCTCCCCCGCATGCAGAGCCTGTGGCACTGGCTGGGGGCAGCATCTGATCCTGGAAGGTTTGCTGGGCTCTGGGGTCAAATCAACTTTCCTTTGCCTCCCTGCAGCCCTCCCCTGAGCCCTGCTCCTCCTGTTAGCCAGCCCCCCAGCCCCTCAGCCCCCCAGAGTTCAGGAAACAGCGACACCCTGAGCAGAAGACTGGGAGCCAGGCCTGGGAGTAGCGGGTGAGAAGGCAGTGCTCAGCTGCCTCTCACTGGATGATGATGCCCTGGGAATGGCCTCTCCCACCAGGCCTGCTGGGTCCACGTCCTCCCACCCCACTGGGGGACAAGGGCTGGGGACAGGAGCTTGGGAGTCAAGTGAGGGTATAGCCTGGCCCTCTCAGGGTACAGCAATCCCCTTCCAGGTCAGGGGCAGGTGTGGTAACATGACAGGGGCCTCTGGTTACCCACAGCCAGGTGCACAGTGGCCTGCCCAGCCCCCACACCCTTCCAAAGCCACCTGGGCATTCAGTGTGCAGGGCACCCCCTCTACCCACCCCGCCTGTCGGCACCAGCTGGGAGCTCCTGCACGTGCCTGGGTGCATATGTGCTGCTCAGTGGACAGGTTCTAAAGCCGGCACATGACGTAAGAACCTGCATGCATCCAAAAACCACTCTCCCAAATCTGCCCCCGCAGAGGCACACGTTAGAGATCAGCATGTCCATCCAACACAGCAGGTTTGTTCTCCCCTCTGGGAACGGACTTTCTCCCGCGGGGGCGCCCGTGAGGGGCACCGAGCCGTACAGCAGCCGTGCTGTGAGGAAGCCCAGGCTGCTCAGGGCGGCCGCGGGTAGGTGCTCCAGCTGACAGCCCAGCGAAGGTCCCACCCAACAGCCACGTCAGCCGCCAGATCTCTGGTGACCCGCCTTCGGGTGACTTCAGCCCCTGCCCGTGAGCCATCGCAGCCTTCCTTCCGTCTTCCAGGTGAGGCCCCAGACATCATGCAGCAGAGATAAGCCTTCCCCATGATGGCCATGTCCGAATCCCTGCCCCACAGATGGGAAGTCGAGTTCTAGACATAAAGGCACTTTGTGCCTAAGTGCACTCCTTGGTGTGCATGCGGGGGCAGCCGATTCGTGTGCATCTTTAAACACGTCAGTGACACTCGGCTTGGCAAAGGCTCGCACTAGAAGGGGAAGGCCTGACCCAGGGAAGAGCAAAAGCAAACCCCACACGCAGTCAGCACTGCCTTCGCTTTGTTTGTCCGAAAGGATTGTGTGGAGTTGAATTCTTGCAGGTTAGACACAGGACGGAGTCCCCCAGAGGAGTTCCGGAACGACCTGTGCTTGGCAGATGGTAAGGTGAATTTTCTAGAAGGACAGACACGCCAGCGTCGGTAAGCGACATCCAGTGAAGCCAAGGATGGGTGAGCTCAGAGCCCGGGGGCCCTCCCTGCTGAGCGTGAGGGGCGGGCGGAGGGGAGCGCCAGCCGAGCCGGGTCAGACGACGGTGCAGCTGCAGCAGTAGCGCTCGGGGTAGTCCGCCACGTACACCCTGTGGTCGGTGCCGTAGATGTAGTAGACGCTGCTCTTCCCCCGGTACCAGTAATGCACTTCCGTGAGGGGGACCAGCTCGATGGTCTGGCGCTGAGGAAACAATTGGCCGGGAGAAGCCTCCGTGTCCTGCCCAAGTCGCTCTCCTGTCCGAGAGCTGCCGGGGGCTCCCCACCCCCTGTGGGCTGCAGTCCCTGCTCTGGAGTCGGCATTTTGGCGGAAATCTGCCTTTCTAGCTGTATCTCCCACTACATTCCTCCATCAACGCTAAGCTCGGGCCCAAACCGAACCCTCTGACGCTAGGTTCCATGCCGTGGAGGCACAGGCATCCCGGGGGAGGAAGGGGATGCACGGAGAGTCAGTGCCAAATGGGACATCTTCCAGGACATTAATTTCAGATGGGGGTGGGGGAGAGGGGGGAGAAAAGTAGAGGATAAAGTCATTTTAAACATTTTTATATTACAACAGCCACGGACATATGAGGGAGTGGATTATACAATTTGAATTGCATTTCAAGATAAACATTGACACCAAAGAAACTCCAAAGTTTGGTGGGCTGTTTCTGGCTATTTTCTCAGACCCCGTCCTCTCTCACCATGGTTTTGCATCGACCCTCCTTTGAGAAAAGTCTCCAATATTCCCCTCCTTTTACAGATGGGGAAGCTGAGGCCCGTGGGCTCATGGGATTTCCGGTTTGGAAGATCTGAGCCAAGCCCCATCTCCTCGCCATAGCTGGACCTGTTCCACGCTCACATCTCTCCGCAGCATCCTCCTCTACCTAGAGCCTGGGACACTCCCTCCGACAGCGCGGCCCCAAAGCCCCTCATTCTCTGGCCCCTTCTCTGATCAATGACGCAACAACCTTCCAAAATGGAGGGGTCCTGAATGGGACAAGCCACCGCCCTGGGTGAGGACGCTGGCCTCCCTCTGGGGACCCACCCCCATTAGTTTCTGGGGCTGTTTTGTTATGACAACTGCGGATGCGGCTGACCCAGCACAGTCACCCCTGATCATTGAAGCGAAGCGTTCCTGGCTACATCCTGTGGGCCAGGCTTTATGTCAGAGCCCCTAAGTCCTTCCGCACTGGCTCTTCCCCTGCCCAACACTCAGGTTTGGGGATCTCAAGCCCAGAGGGAGGTGGCGTGGCTGGCCCAGGATCAGGCCCTCTTACTTCCCCTCCTTAAGTAAAGAGCCCAAGTCCTGTTGCTGTAGGTAGTGGTTCAGGGCCCTGGGGAAAGGGTGAAACAGGCTGGGGGCGGGGGGTTTGAGAAAATGCTCCCTACTACACTGGGGGGAAGCTGGGGGAGGCATGACATTGCGGCAGAAGGGGATCAGAGTCAGGGTGTGCGTTTTCCACGAAGCTTTCTGTGGGATCTCACACTTCCTTTATCTGGGCCTCAGTTTCCTCATCTGTGAAATGGGAATAAAACTTCTCTGTCACAGAGTTGCTGAGACGACCAAATGAGACTGTGAGACAGATTTCTCCGTATGCCAGAAGCTGGTCTCCAACTGATAACTTTGGGAATAAAAGACCTCCCTTGACATTTTGGTACAGAAGGTTGTTCACGGTGACCAAGACATGGAGATGACCAATGTGTCCTTTGGTAGACGATTGGATAAAGAAGATGGTACATGTACACATGAAATATTACTCAGCCATAAGAAAAGATGAAATGCTGCCATTTGCGACAACATGGATAGATCTTGAGAACATCATGATAAGCGTAAAAAGTCGGTGGGAAAAAGTCAAGAGCCACATGATTTCACTCATGTGGGATATAAAACTGAAATCAACAAATAAAAAAACTCACAGTCACAAACAACAGTATGGTGATGATCAGAGGGGAAGGGGAGGAGGTTGAAGAGGGTAAAGGTGATCAAATACATGGTGATGGAAGGAGATTAGACTGGGTGGTGAGCATACAGTGCAATCAATATACAGATGTATTTAGAATTGTACACCGGGAACCTAGATAACCTTATTAACAGGTCATTCCAATAAATTTAATACAATTAAAAAAAAAGAAAAAGAAAGTTGTCTCATCCTTACAAACCTCCATGAGGCCATTTTAGCATTTCTTTTTCCACAGGTGAGAAACTCAACTTCAAAGAGGAGGAGTAGGTGGCCATGGCCAGGTTAGGGTGCAAAACAACCAGGATCTGAGCGCACTCTGCAAGACTCAGGCCCCCCCCTGACAATCCCCTACACAGAACTGGCCCAGGCTGGACATTCCCTGTCCAAACCCCCACCCTCCCTCTGGCAGCTTCCAGCCAGCTGCCCGAAAGCTGCTCCTGGGGACACGCCTGGCACCACTGCCATCTTCTGGCCACTGGGATACAGCACCAAGGCAGCCCTAGCCCTGGGGATGTGGACGGCACCACTGCCATCTTCTGGCCACTGGGATACAGCACCAAGGCAGCCCTAGCCCCGGCCGCCACCCCTGCCGCAGGAGGCTTGGGGAAGACAGGCTGGGACGTGGGAAATGCCCTGAGGGGCAGGGCACTGGGTTCCCGCCCTACCTACCACCCTGGATTTGAGATTTCCCTTCCCGTCTGAATATCGGGCAGGTTTGGATCAAAATCACACTGAGCCAGATTCCTGCTTGAAACCCTGCAGTAGCTTCCTGTCAGGATAACAATCCAAACCCGTCACCATGGACTGTGCGTCCTGTCCCACTCGCTGCCCCCGGCCACACTGACCCCAGCTCAGTCCCCAGTCCACCTCGTGTTCCTCAGACTGGGACTCCCCTGCCACCCTCCCTCCCTGCCTTCTCAGGACGGAGCCCCCGGCAGAGGGAACATCCCTTTCCTCCCTTATGGGACCTGGGAGCCCCCTCCTGGCCCCAGAAGCAGCCCCAGCCCCGCCCGCTCACCTGCTGAAGGACGCGGGCTCTGGAGGCCAGGGTGGCGGCGCTGTGCTGGGCAATGCCCCGCTGGGAGGCCAGCGAGATCTCCCGCAGCGGGAAGTCCGCCAGGGGGTACACCTGAGGAGAGACGCACCACCTCGCCGCTCTGACCAAGTGCCAGCACCTGGAGCCCTGGCAATGGACTTCAGGTGGACGGGAGCAGGCACAATTGGGAAGGGCCCGAGGGAGGCCAGGCAGCAAGCGGGTGGGGTGGCTGAAGCCTGCGGACCCTTGAGGACCCACATTCTGTTGGGAATGTCACCGACAGGGGGCTGTAGACACAGTACTCGCTGCACGCTGGTCCCCAGCAAGCCCCTGAGGCTGCCTGAGGTGGGGCGTGCGTTCCTAGAACAGTGGTTCTCAACCTCGGCTGCACATTAGAATCACCTGGGAATCTTTTTAAAATCCTGATTTCTGGGCCTCATCCTCCGGAAATTCTGTTTCTTTGTTATGGGTGGAGCCACAACATTAGTAACAAAGAAACAGAATTTCCGGAGGATGAGGCCCAGAAATCAGGATTTTAAAAAGATTCCCAGGTGATTCTCATGTGCAGCCAAGGTTGAGAACCACTGTCCTAGAGGGATGGCGCCTGCCAGGAGCCTGAAGGAAAGGCAGCGATGAGGCCGAGAAAGAGGCTGAGAAATACTGCTCAGCCGCAGAAAGAAGGAAGACCTGGCATTGCCACCTTGAGGGGATTGTGCCAAGTGAAGTCAGACAGAAAGACAAATACCGTGTGTTCTCACTTGTATGTGGAATCCAATGAGCAAAGCCACCAAACTCACCGATACAGAGGACAGATTGATGGTTGCCAGGGGCGGGTGAGGGGTGGAGGAAGGGGGTGAGGGGAGGTCCAGAGACACAAACTTCCGGTTATAAAATGAGTCCCAGGGATGTAATGAGCAGTGTGGTGACTGTAGTAAATAATGCTGCGTTGGACATAGGAAAGTTGCTGAGAGAACAGATCTTAAAAGTTCTCGCTACAAGACAAAGATATTATGTAACTCTGTACAGTGACCGATGTTAACTAGACTTCTCATGGCGATCATTGCACAATACGTACATATATCCAGCCATTGTGTTGTACACCTAAAGGCTAATCTAGTGGTATATGTCAATTATATCTCAATTTTTAAAAATGCATATGGCAGAGTGAAAGAAGCCAAGCTAAAAAGGTCGCAATACGATAGAGAAGAGAGAAGCAAAGAAAGAAGGAATAAAAGGAGGCTGAGCACCTGGCCCTCTCAGAGCGAACAGCACGAGGACCCCGCTCAGGCCCCCCACGCGGCCCAGCCCCTGCCGAGGCCCACAGGAAAGGGCCACGTCGCATTACTGCAGGCTCTGGGGGCCATCGCCCTCTGTCCCAACTACAGTGGAGCCTTGACTTACGAGTTTAATTCGTTCCGAGACCGAGCTCATTAAGGAGCTCGTTAACTCAAATTACTCTCTCAACTCAATGCAAAAAATCTGCCGAGAGACAGCTGGTATCTCAAAAAACTCCTTAGTCGGGACACTCGTAAGTCAAGGCCCCACTGCACTGGACTCTGCCCTCACAGCACAAAGCCAGCCACAGACAATACCTAGACCAGCCGGCATGGCTATGTTCCAATAAAACTTTACTTATAAACTTTATTGTTAAACGAGGGCCTGGAGTTTGACAGCCCCTGGCCAACAGGGCCCTCTCTGACCTGGCTGCTGGCACAGCGCGAGTCCTAGCTCCTCGCTCCACCTGGCTCTCTGCCCTCCAGCGCCCTGCCCTGCCGCTCTGCAAGGCCTCTGTGAACTGCTCCCTCTGCCGGACACCCTCGCTCCCACGGCCACCTGATCCACCCCCACTGTCACCTCCCTGTCCCACCCCCGACCCCCGGTGCTGAAACAACACCCTACCCTTCCGGTCTCCTCACTGGCTGCGTGTTTCTCACTGACCCTCACTGTCTCTGACACTGTGCTGCAGGTTACCATCTCTCCCTCCCCAGACTATGACATCTACGCAGCAGGGATGTTGCTGGACAGTGTCCCCAGTGCCCAGGAAGGAGGGTCCCCAAGGTTGTGGAGGGAGGGAGGAGGAAGAGGGAGGAAGGGAAAAGGGAGGAAGGGCCTGGTATGTGACATTCAAGGAGGCCTGGCCCCATGGGGTCCCCGAGGCCTCTGGCCTGACCAGGCTGCTCTCTTCCCTCCCAGCCTGTCCTTCTAGAGCAGGGGTGGGGAACCTCTTTTCTGCCGAGGGCCATTGGATATTTATAACATCATTCGAGGGCCAGCCAGAATTACCAACTGAAAAATTAGCCTGCTGTATTAGGGCAAACATTTAATTAACTCACCCCTAATGCCTGGCCAGGGCCAGACCACATGATTTCATGGGCCGTAAAGGGCCCGAGGGCTGGACGTGCCCACCCTGATCTAAATGAATGTGGCGCCCACAGAGAGCCAGAAGAGCCAGAAGAGGCGCGTAGCTTGGCGTGGTGCCTGCAAACCCTCCTTACCGTCGTGTTCTCGTCCTTAAAGAGGTTCTCTCCTTTGGCTTTAGCTAGGAGCTGCCCCGGGCAGTTCAGCCGGTGCTCGGACACAAACTCAAACAGGCTGTTCTTCCTGCAGGTGAAGAGCATGGGGGCGGCAAGATCGTGGGTGTGGGATCAGGCAGGCCTGGGCTGCGGGGACCTGGGAAGGTCTTGACCTCCCTGGGCCCAGCACGTCCAGCTGTGAACTGGGAAACCAGGCAGGTACCCACAGCTCAGCTCATCCTTCCCTGTGCGGGCCTAGCAAAGTGCCCACCAGGAGACCCTTTAAGGCCTGGGGTGTTCCCCCACCTGGGGATTTAGGACACAGACGGGGACGCCAGGTGTTGAGAGGCTGCGGCACTAGGAAGCGGTGATGTCGGACTGTGAAGTCGGTCCGTTCTAAAGCCCGCCAGCAGCCTGCCACCTCTGCCACCTCTTCCCAGGGATCTCTCTCTCCCCTTTCCTGGGAGCTTTAAGCCCTTCCCCACCCCATGCCCCCCACCCCCCATGGGTCCCTGTACTGTGTGCAAAAGCCCCAACCATATGGCTTCTCTGCAGAAACCAGTCCAGGCCACGTCCCACAGGGCCACGCACGGAGACACCACCACGTACCACACGATGACCAGCTGGACAAAGTGCAGCAGCTTCTTTTCCCCCTTGCAGGTGGCACAGGTCTTGTTCCCCCTCCCCGAGCACGTGCTGCACCTGAGAGGGACACAGCACCAGTACCACTCAGACACTCCTAGGCCCTGGTGGCTGCTGGGGGCCCCACCCCAAATCCTTGTTCATGGAGGGGGACTGTTTCTACCTTCCCACCATTCAGACCTCTTTCTTCCGGTGGCAGTGCCCCAATTCCCTGTGGAGACCACCCTTCTCCCACCCCTTCTCTAGGGTTCTTGGGCTTGCCCACCCTTCTGTGACCAGCTTTGTCCATCTCCCTGGCCACGGTGGCTGATACAAAGATGGGCACATGATCCAGGGAAATGCCATGAGATCCACCCTAGAACTTTTGTGGGAACTTTCAGAAAAGGGACATCCCTTCCTAATGCGATTACTAAGCGTGGAGCTGCTGATGGTCCCCTCTGCCACAACAAGAGACAGCCTGCCTGAGACTAAAGCCATCACAAAGGAAAGCATAGTGCGGAGTAGAGACAGATTCCTGATGCGACTGTTTAAGCACCTGGATCCAGCTGTACCTGAAGCCTTCCCAGAAATCTATCCCTGGACGTTTCTGTTCGGTAGGACTATACATTTACGTTTTTGCTGAAGCCAGTTTGAACTGGATTTCTTTCACTTGTAAATGAAAGAAACCTGAGTTTCTTTCCCCATCAAAAACCTTCTATACTAGTCACAGGGGGCAGGTCAACTAAAGCTTCACCATCTGGCTTGTTAGAAGGACGGCCAGGGCCTTAATGAGCTAAAAGTATCTTTAACCAACACAAGTTTGAATAATTTCACTCCTCATGGTTTTCTTTTTCCCTTTAAAGATTTATAAATACATTAAAGGCCCCGATTTACAAAATGCAATGCCCCGCTATCTGCAAAGCCCTGTGAGCAGAGATGCAGTTTTGCTGGTTGTTTAGTCAATCAACCAACCTTCCTGGACTCCTCCATTCACAGGCCCTCAGAGAGTTAAGAATCTCAGCTTTGGCTGCTTCTCTGTGTACACTCCCCCCACCTCCGACGTGAGCAGGAACAGGTCTCCTTCCTTCCTTTCCCCTCCTTCCCTGACCCATTGCTGGATGAGTTCCAGTCTTGTCCAGAAATACCAGGCCTCCCTCCAGAAAAGCCCACTGCTCCACAGATACGTATCAGCACCTACTATTCGCAGAGCCTTGGGTCACAGGAGGACAAGGTGGACAGGGTGCCTGGTCGCCTTCCAAAAGGGCAGACAGTGAAAGGCCAGGGAGACCTGCTCCTACCTGTGCCTGCCCGACCCGGAGCACAGCTGGCACCTCCCAGGCTGCTTGGCTCTGCGCTTGGCTCCGCTGCAGGAGGGGCACCTCACCTGCGGACACACAGGCCTCAGTACCCCTGGCCGCGCAGGGAAGTGGGGCAGAGAGCATCCCAGACGTGGTCAAATCCCAGTCTGGTGACTTTGAGCAGCCCCTTCCTCTCCCTGGGCCTCCACCCCTCCCCCTGGAAAATGGGAGGGTGGGACGGAGTGTATCTTAGGACCCCTCCAGAGGCTTTCAGGGGCTCTACATCCTCCATCCTTGGGGCAGCAGCCTCTCCTGCTCCTCACTAATCCCCATGATCCCAGGGACTGTCCCCTAACCAAGCAGCCATGGCCAGAGGAGCAGGGAGAGGGCAGGCTGGCTGAGGGAGCTGGCGTTGGACATGAGGTCTCATCTTGGAGAGGCCCCCAGAGGCGACTCAGGCAACGCTCTCAAGGTGGCTCAGAGTGGGTGCCAGGGACACTCCAGGGGGAGCCTGAGAGAGGAGGGGGAGGAGGAGGAGGAGAGGAGCAAGGGTGGAGAAAGGCACAGAAATGACCTCAGGGAGGAGGTGAACAGCAGGAGTGAAGGCACAGAATAGACTGGGAGGCGTGGCCACAGCTGGCCCCACGGTGCTCAGGCGGGCAAAGGAGTGAGCACACAGCAGGCGGAAGGAGGGCAGCAACGGGGTGGAGTGGCAGGCGGGCAGAGGGAGGATGGAGGGAGACACAGCTCAGAGCGACAGTGGTCAGCATGTGCCCAGAGGATCAGGTGTAAATGGGAGAGCTGAGAACACGTGAGGAGCCTGGTACGACTCCTGGGACCATTAGTAGCCCTGGACGTGTATGCAAAGAAGGCTGATGCCACCAGAGCCTGGCTGTGTGCTTAGGGGCCTGTCCGGGGTGGAACAGTGTCCCACCTCTCCCCCCACCAAAATTTACACCCAACAGAGCCTCAGAATGTGACCTCATTCGGCATTGGTCTTTGCAGACTAATTAGTTAAGAGAGGTCATCCTGGACTAGGTAGGCCCTAATCCAATACCAGTGTCTTTATAAGGAGGCCAGGAGGACAGAGAGACACACAGGACGATGGCATGGAGGACGGAGGTGGAGATTGGAGGGATGCGGCCACAAGCCAAGGACGCCCAGGAGTGCCAGCAGCTGCCCAGAGCTCAGAGCCTCCAGAAGGGACTGCCCCGCTGACACCCTGATGCTGGGCTTCCAGCCCCCAGGACTGTGAGAGAATAAATGCCTGAGGCACCCAGTTGGTGGTGATCTATCACAGTCGCCCTCGGAAACTGGGAGCCCTATGAGCGTGACCTTCTCGGCTCCCATCACTCTGTACTACAAGTGCCAGTCACGGTGCCTCCCCCACAGCAGGGAGGCCTGGTGGGCAGGACCCCGGCCTTAGTCCTCTTGTTGGGCCTAGTGCCAAGCAGGTACTCAACGAATGCTCATAGATGGATGAGAAAAAAAGAGCAAAATTACAATCATAAACCACCCAAGTGAAAAAGGCCAATACAGCCCACCGAATCCAGCCTTCCCATTGTACAGGTGGGAAAAGGGAGGTCGGGCCAGGGGGAATGACTTGCCTGGGGTGCCACTGTCAGGCCCCCAGCCCAGCCCTCTGCCCCCGGAGAGCTCCTCCGCCCACACTACGCTTACCATCGGCCACACAAGACTCACCATGCAGGCCCCGTGGCAGCCGCTGCACTTGTAGCGTCCCCGCCCGTGGCACTTGTGGCATTCCTGAGGGAGAAACACTTTCCTTGGATCCAGTTTCTCAGTCACCTGCCGTTTCACCACCTCCACCCCCACCCCCGCCCCCATGTCACCATCCCAAACAGGTACCGACATTCAGAGCCAGAGGGAGAGGATGGCCTTTCCCACTGACCAGGATTCCCAAGGGCCTTGAATGCCAGGCCCAGGAGATCCTCAGAGCCCAGCCGGGTCCGTCCTGGGTGCTGTGAAGGGGACCTGCTCTCCCAGTCCCACATCCTAACTCACGCCCAGGCTGAGCCACAAAGGCCGGGGTCCTTCGCCCACTGAGTGGCGAAGGGGGCTCTGGGAACAGGAGCCGTAAAAATGGACCGCATTTTTGTGAACGGCCCCGAGCTAGCTACTGGAATTTAATCACTGCTGAAAAGAACGGAACACTCCATTGGGCTAACTCTCGGCGTCCTCCACCTCACAGCGCTAGGAAAACACACGGGGCAAACCACAGGCTTGACTCCAGGTCCGCAGTGGAGACAAGACAGGTAATCAGCTGAGACACCACACAAAGGGTCTCAGCCGTGCTCCTGTCGTGTGTTAGGTTACCCTTGCTTCATGGCATGATTAAGTGCCTGTGAACCAGGAGAGAAGTTAAATTCTGTTCCCCTACTAACTTCCAGATGTTTTCACTCCATCCGTTTACTGTCAGGCCACAGGGGGTGGGGCGGGGGCGGACAAACACTCAGAGGGTGTAGGAATGTGAATGCTCACTATTCAAAGCTGGAGACAATTTCTGTAAATGGGACCGTCCTTTTGCTGTGTGAATAGACGGCCCAGAAATAAACCAGCAGCCCGGGCTGGGGGCTTCCTTTCTAGAAGGCTCATGTTTCAGGAAACCCACAGTCTCTGGGAAACCAGCTCGGAAGAAGCGGGCGTGACGATAATCGTGTTACCTTGACCAGTGACGAGTGAGGGACCTGGAACTTCCTGGTTTCCTCCTGGAACATCGGGGGAACCTGGACCTTGATGTCCCAGAGCTGGGGGGAGGTCCCTCTTCTCGGCCCATCGACTGCGTGGTCTGACACAGAAGCGATCGTTGTGAGACAGCAGACAGCGGCCAGGACAAGCTTTCACTTAGTCACCGAACAGCACGAGCCTTCCTGTGGTGCCAGGCATAGGCTAGACCCCGGCGCTACCAGGAGGGGTAGATACGGGCCCCCCTGGAGTTCGTAGTGAAGCACCCAAGCTTTGGGGTTGAAGGGTCTTGGGTTTGACTCCTGGTTCTTCTACTTCCAAGCTGGGTAACACTAGACACGTTACCTAACCTCTCTGACCTTCCACAGCCTCATCTCTAAAATGGGGATAATTTTTCGCTCACCAGAGGATGGCAGCGACCATGACACAGATGGCATCTGCGTGCGAGCACAGGGCCGGCACATGCCGGGGCGCAACACACAAGAGCTGTCACCACTATCGTCTCCTCCCCACCGGCTTCTTCCTCTTCTGTTCAAGGGAACAGATAGAGCTAAACCCAAGGGCGAGCACTTTGGCCAAGAATCGCATAAAGGGCTCCGAAATCCCAGACGACTGACTTGTTCTGCTGGGACCAAAGTGGTGGGAGAAGAAACGCTGAGAGGCTTCATAAAAGGGGCAACTTGTGAGCTGAGTCCCGAGGGATGAGACAAAGGGGTCAGCAGGGGAAACAGGGAGGGTGTGGGCTTCCCAGACAGAACCCAGAGCCTTAGCGGGGTCGGCAGGAGGCAGGCTGGCTCAGCGAACAGGGACCTGGGGCAGCCTGGGGGGCAGCAGATGCCCGAGCACACACGCTGCCCGGGCCATCTCCCCCGTGGCAGCACCAGCCTGTGGCCAAAGGCAAATGCGAGGCTTTCTCAGGACCCTCTGCTAACCGCTTTCTGCACAGCAAGCAGTGCCAAGACCAGCACGGGGAGGTACGTCTCTGCCATGAAAGCCCTCCCTCTCATTTTACAGGGGACGGGAAACCGAGGCTCAAGCAGAAGAGCACCTCCTTCCAGGTGAGTGCTCAGACTAGCTCCTGCCAGGCTTGCTCCCAGCGACACTCATTTCAGACAACTCACTAGTAAAGGGCTGAAATGTCCATTCGCTTATCCTGGACTCGCTGAAAGTCTCCAGTCGATACTGTAGAGAAAAAGACATCATGTCCACTCACACACTCCTGGCCGTAGGAATACGGAGCATTGTGCAAAAAGGGGGGAAACCAGGGGTCCCACACACCGCACAGGGGCTGCTCAGAGCAGGCTGCCACCAGCGCCTTCTGTCCCAGCTGCCCCGGCACGTCTGCAGGGGGGTCAATGGGCCCAGGAATCTCCCTGACAGGCTCACAACGGGGTGATTTCCGTTCCCCATTTCTTTATACGAGGGGTGTTCTATGAGGCAAGTTTTGGAGCGGCATTTGCCTTCTGACAGGTGGAGGCCCCTGGAATCCACTGCCCTGAGGGTCCCCCCTGGAGGAGCTGATCTGCATGAATCCATGATCCTTCTTAATCCTCGTCCACAGAGTCACACACCAGAAAGGTATCGTGGACATCACCTGGCTCCTCCTTTCTCACGTGAGGAAACAGAGACCCAGAGAAGTCAGTGGACTTGCCCAAGGCCACACAGCTATGCAGAGGCCTTTTCCCCCAGATCCCTGCACTAACCAGTCCCTGCCAGGCCGGCCCCTTACCCTGCACACGGCCCCCCAGGCCGGCCCCTTACCCTGCACACGGCCCCCAGGCCGGCCCCTCACCCTGCACACGGCCCCCCAGGCCAGCCCCTCACCCTGCACACGGCCCCCCAGGCCGGCCCCTCACCCTGCACACGGGCCCCCAGGCCGGCCCCTCACCCTGCACACGGCCCCCCAGGCCGGCCCCTTACCCTGCACACGGCCCCTAGGCCGGCCCCTTACCCAGCACACGGCCCCCAGGCCAGCCCCTTACCCTGCACACGGCCCCCCAGACTGGCCCCTTACCCTGCACACGGCCCCCAGGCCAGCCCCTTACCCTGCACACGGCCCCCAGGCCAGCCCCTTACCCGGCACAGCATCTGTTGCTTCATCTGCTGGATGACCAGGTCGCTGGCGGCTGAGCGGCCATAGCAGCATTTGGAGCTCACAAAGCTGAGGAGGGCTTCACGCGCCACCTCCTCTGTCACCAGAGGGACTCTGCTGGGGATGGAGCAGAGAGGCAGGGGTCTGGGGAGGCCCTCACTGGCCCCCAGGGCGGGAAAGCACTCAGGAGTCCCACGATGGAGGGTGTGTCAGCAAAGGGGTCCATGGGAACCGATGTCGGGGGCGCGGGGGGTGCGGGAAGGACAGTAACACTGTGTTAGCTCAAGTGTGAGCTCAGGAGTCGGTTGATAGAATCTCAGAAATAAAAATAAAAAAATACTTAGAGATGAATTATGCCATTTTGAGATGAGGAAATGGACAGCCAGAGAAGGCATCACAGCTAAGGAGGTGGGGCTAGTGAGGTCCCTGCCCTCGGGAGCTTGACCTCAACCAGAGGAGCTGTGAGCCCCTTCACGGGAGGACCCCAGCCAGGAACCAGCCAGGAACCAGTGACGGCGCGACCACAGCTCGTGACTCACCGTGAGCTGGACCAGAGCGTGGCCAGGGGAAGCGTGACCCTCCTCGGCCTGCTCTCTGGACACCTCCCGCTCCTGCTACAAAACTCTCCTGAGGCCCAGCTGTCAGGTCCCCTCCTCCAGGAAGCCCTCCGGCCCCAACCTCTCCGGTGAGCAGGAGCCCTCTCCTCCTTCCTCCCGCTCACATCTTCATGCGCCTCTCCACAGCAGCCCAGCTCCCGTGGACAGCCCCTCTCATGTGCATTGTGTCTCCGGCCCCAGGACCTGGCTGCCTGTGGGAGGCTGCAGGCTGCAAGGCTTGTGCCCCATGCCCTCCCATCCCCTCCCAACAGGGAGGAGAGGCGGCCAAGGGGAGGCGCTCCAGGCTGCCCCCTCTCTGGGCACAAAGCTGGCTGTGACCTTGGAACTCCGCCCCAGTCCGCGCAAAACAAGGAGGGTGTGGGCCTCTCCAGGGAGCAGCCGGCTTTTTCAGTAAAGATCCAGAGAGTAAATATTTCAGGCTTTGCGGACCATCTAGTCTGTGTCTCAACCACTTACCTCTGCTGTTGCAGTGGGAACACAGCAAGTAAAACAGAGGAGAGGGCTGTGTTCCATAAAACTCCATTCACAAAACCAGGCGGCGGGCTGGGTTTGGCCCCAGGGCCCTAGTTTGCAACTATGGTTTTCAACTCTGGCTTGGTAGCCAAGCAGCCTGCAGAGCATGGTAAATACAGAGTCCCAGGCCCCGTCCCTGGAGAATCTGATCCAGGTCTGGATCCTGATGGGCTGTTGGGGTTGAGATCTGTGGACCCTGAGGCCCCCCAGGGGGGGGCGGCTCTTGGGGGCAAGGGTGATGGAGCAGTTCACCCCCCGTGATCCTGTGCGATGGCTCCGGGAGGGCCACCAGGTCACACCTGCAGCTCACCTGTGTTCCAGAAATGAGGACCAGCATGTTTGCTCCTGGGGTCTCCGAGGGGCCTCCAAAGGCGGGAAGAAGATCTGCTGCCCTGGAAGAGAGGGAGGAGTCAGGACTCGCTCAAAGGAACAGACACCTGTGGTGGAAGCAGGAAAGAGGGGCCGAGTATGAGGGGGAGCAGACGGAGAAAAGAATGACGGTTCCCAGATCAGCATCATTCTGTCTTAAAGGGTCATGGTCACGGGATGCTTGTGGACACAGGGCTTGTGCCCATGTCCTCCCATTCCCTCCCAACGGTGACAAGGGCCTTCCCAGGCCCCAGAGGAAAGGGGGGCTACCCCAGCACTGGCCTGTTCCAGAGACGTCCCCCCAACCAGCAGAAGCCCCAGGAAGAGGACGTAGGAGCCAAGACGCCACAGACTTACCGCCTCCTTGACAAAGGCAGTCATAGCTGGGCAGCCTCTCCAGGAGTTCGACTGGGGGCACCAGAGGGCTCTCGGCCTCGAAGCTGAGGTCGGCCACGCCTGCAGAGAGATGGGTGGTCCCGAGCCTCAGGGAGGGAGGGGCGTCTACGGCGACTTCCCAGGAAGCTGACCAGTGAGGGCAGGCACATTACTAAAAGCCTCACCCTAATTAAGCCTGGCTCTCTCTGGCACCCTCAGGAGGCAGAACACATCTGCAGGGTGAGAGGGGTGGGTGGGGGTGGGATAGTCGCAGCAGTAATTATAAGGATGGGAAAACCTTGAGAATGGCAGCTCCTGGTTGAGGGCCACCTGCTCTGTGCCAGTCACCATGACAGGAGCTTTATAAACATTGTCATAGGCCACCACCCTGGAGATACATACTGAGTTACAGATGGTCACGCTTCCTTAGGGCCCCTCTCTCTCTTTGAAACATGGGTCTATGTCTCTTCCCCTTGAACGTGGGCAAGTTCAAGACCAAAAGAACACAATGGAAGCGAGGAAATGACTGCAGCGCCTACTTCTGGCCTCTAGGAGCATTCCCTCTTGAGCCCTGAGCTGTCATGTAAGAAATCAGACCATCCTACCAGCCAGACCATGTGGAGATGCCCTAAGAATAAATGGAGAGGGCTCAGTGGAGCCCAGCCTTCTAGCCACTCCGGCCAAGCCACCAGGCAAATGAGTGAAGCCATCTGGGACCGTCCAGGCCTGACCAAGCTGCCCACTACCTACCACTGAGTGGCCTGTTTGGACTACATGGCTGTGCCACTCCCCTCAACTCCCGCCAACTCCTATGTTGAAACCCTAACTGCCCAGTGGAATGGTATCTGCAGATGGGCCTGTGGGAGGTGGTTACATCTAGATGAGGTCATGAGAGCAGAGCCCCCAGGATGGGACTAGTGTCCTTACAAAAAGAGAAAGAGATGAGGGTGTTCTCTCCCTGGCATGTGCACACTCAGTGAGAAGGCAGCTGTCTACAAGCCAGAAGGGAGTCCTCACTAGATGCAGATCTGCCAGGACCTTGATCTTGGGCTTCCCAGTCTCCAGAACTAAAAGGACTAAATGTTTGTTGCTTAAGCCCCCCAGTCAATGTGTTCTGTTACAGCAGCCCAAACTAAGACAGACCCTCACCCGTTACACGCAAAGCAGGAGAATCACCCAGCTGAGCCCTGCCCCAAATTTTGACTTGAAAAATAATGAAACATAGTCACATGGTTGGTTTGAAGACAGTGAGATGTGGAGCAGTCTATTACACAGCTTCCTATGATGGACAGTCTTTGCCCTGGGACTGCCCACAGACATGGGCAAAGAGCCCTGAGCTGTCATGTGAGCTGGGCCCACACCATGTTCTGAGGCTCCTTCTGCTCATGCTCCTTCTTCCCACTCTCCTCTTACATGTCTGCCCTGCCCTGAGGTCTGAAGGCTGTCCCTGCCCCCGTCTGCTCCCTCTCCCCCTTTCCCTTCACAGGTGTCCCCAAAGGACCTCTGGCACATCTAATGCCATCTTGGTGTCTGCTTGTTGCATGACCCCAAATGACAGACCATTCCTACCCTGTTCTACCAATGAGAACATGGAGGCTCAGAAAGGTGGTGACTCGCCCAAGATCACACAGCCAGTAGTGATGGAGCTGCATTAAGACCATGGTCCACTGGTCTCCGAACCCCATGCTCTTTCCAAGCACTTTTACGAGGCAGAACCTATAGGAGAATCGCTCACTATAAATCTGCTGATTTTTCTTATATGTGAAATCTAAAGAACAAAAATCAATAAACAAAATTGAAACAGATTTATAGACACAGAGAACAAATGATGGTTGCCAGAGAGCAGGGGCTTTGGGGGACTGGACAGCAAAGATGAGAGGGTAAGATCCACTAGCTGGAATTAAGCCCGTTATACTAGTACAAGATTACTTAAAAGGGGAACTTATAATTCCATGTACAAGCCGCTGTAATTCTCCTATCTTTCCAGTAAAGAAACCAAATGGAAAGGATGGGGTAGTTATTCCCAGACATCCTGGGATTCCAAATCCACCTACTTTATTATCAACCATTCCTGTGGACTGCCAATGTTTTTCAGTAACAGATTTATGTAGTGCCTTTTTCAGCATTCCAGTAGAAAAAGACAGTCAATATCTCTTTGCTTCTCCTGGGAAGATTGACAATTTACTTGGACTGTAATGCCCAAGTGATACACAGAAAGTCCCACCTATTTCTCCCAGATATTAAAAGCTGATTTAAAGGATGTTAGATTTCCTAGAGATTCCACTCTAATCCAGTATGTGGGTGATTTACTTTTATGCTATAGGACATTACTAGACTCCCCCAAAGGACACAATTTACCTATTGCAGCAGCCAGCTGTAAAAGGACATAAGGTTTCAAAGGATAAGCTTCAAGTTTGCTTACCTCAAGTAAAATACCGTGGCCATCTCATATCTAAAGATGGCTACTGACTAACCCTGAGAGGCTGAGAGGAATCCTATCTTTCCCTCTTCCCAAAATAAGAAAGCAGCTTAGATGGACTTCTGGGTTGGACTGTATATTGTTGAAACTGGGTTCCAAACTTTTCATCAATAGCCCAGCCTCTCTTTACCCTAGTGAAGTCAGATCAACCTGATCCAACCTAATGGAACCGCAAATGGAAATGAGCTAGAGAGGCTCTAAAGCAAGCATGTCAAACTCGCAGTCCGTGGGCCGCATGCCTCGTTTATTTGGCCCGTGTTTGCCTTTGAGTTTGACTTGCTTGCTCTAAAGCAAGTGTGAGGAATGTCCTGCCTGTGGGCCATATAAGGAATCATTTGGTCTGGCCCTGCCAAGGGATTAGGGATGAGTTAATTAAATGTCTGACCAAATATAGCAGGCTCATTTTTAAGTTGATAATTTGTATGGCCCACGAATGATGTTATAAATATCCAAATGACCCTTGGCAGAAAAAAAGTTCCCCACCCTTGCTCTAAAGGAAGTACTGTTAAAGCTCCTGCTCTGGGACATCCAAATTATAAATGTCCCTTCTTCCTTTTCACACACGAAAGTAAAGGAAATGCCTTAGGAGTTCTAACTCAGAAACGTGGAGCTCATCATAGACCTATAGACTATTACAGTCAGCAACTAGACCCAGTAGCAAAGGACTCCCTCCCTGTGTGAGGGTGATCTCTGCTCCAGCCATGTCTCTCCTTTAACCATTCATGTTCCTTGTTCTGTTGAATCTTTACTGGACTCTCATCACACTCAACACTTCTCTGTCAGTTGACTGGCTTCTTATGAAATGCTCCTGCTCTCTGCACCTAATATTACTTTAACTCAGTATAATCATCTTAATTCTGCAGCTTTATTACCCTCTTTACAGGATGAAAACACCTACAAGTGTGTTTTGCTTACTTACACCTTCTTGCTCCTAGGAATGATTTACAGGGAACTCCTAATGACAATGCTGACTTAATTTGGTTCACAGACAGATCTTATCTGAAGGATGAACAGGGACATTTCTGAGTTGGATATGCAATAACTTCCACAGTGGACATAATTGAAAGTTCTTATCTACCCAAAATAAGATCTGCCCAGCAAGCCCAATTAACTGCTCTAACTTGGGCTTGTCAATTGGCCAAAGATCAAGTAGCCAATATTTACACTGATAGTCTCTATGCATTTGATGTAGCTCGGGACTCTGGAATGTTATGGAAGCAGTGAGGCTTCTTAACTTCCTCAGGAAAGCCCATAAAAATGGCAAGTGGGTGGAGGGGGTTAAGGGGGTTGGGGGAGGGGACATCTGTAATACTTTCAACAACAAAGGTACATTTTTTAAAAATGGAAAACTGGTTGCAGAATTTGTAGAAGCCATTCAATTGGATGCTTGTGGGAAGCCCTATGGAATACTCAAACTCTGGCTCATTTGGGGGGTTACCTCTACCCACTTAACTATAGCATGGGAAACTCAACATTTTGGAGTCCATTCAGTATACTCCAACTGCTCCCAACCCATAGCTACCCAATGGCAACAACATTCCTGGTGGATCCAATAACATTGGTCCCTAAAAGAAATAAAAGTGGAATACTTGGAGTAGGGGTTGGCCTTGGCATTCTAGGACAAGCTGAACTTGCAGCTAACGAAGAACGTCATTCATTAGAAAAAGACTCTCTACCTAAATAGGTCATATGGAGGGAATGTTGTTTCAAGAAGGAAAAGGGTGGGAAGCAGCATGGAAAGGACAATAAAGCCTTAGCTCAGTGGATAGGACAGACTATAAAAACTCATGCACAAACCCAACAATGAGAACATGCCTATATCCTAACGCAACAGAACCTATTGTCACTCTATGCCAATGCAAATGGAATCTGAAGTAGCTATGAAACAATGGCTAACAATAATGGGTATGGAAGCCCAGGCCAGACACATATGAGACTCATACAGTTCTCCTGGATTTTGGGAAACTTTGGATGGGAAATGCGATCTACTTTGGTGTGTCTTAAAAACCCAGGCTCCTCAGTTAGATCCTAAGCTTAAATTCTCAGGAGTTCAACTGGCTGGCATAGGGACCATCCTCAATAACACTAGAATACTTCCAATGAGAAGTAGATGGGCCATATTTAAAAACAATAAATAATGGGAATCTATCTCACTATCTGATTGTGAAAATTAATAAGGTGAACGGTTATGCCCCCAATCTATATGGAACATTGGATTCACCCAGTCCTGGCCTACTGTATCCACCCCAACAAATAATAATATATGGCATATGGGAAAGGGGCATTTTTGTTGGGAAGGGTTAGAAAATGTTTCTGTTATACTAAGTAATTTCTATTGTAATAACACCCAATTTACATTAAATACTACTGGAATATGGTATAATATTGAAATTATAGGCTACATAACTTTGCCTGAGGTTAATAAAACCTATGATAATACTGATACTGAAAATCCAATGTATTGGGAAATTGAACTTAATCCTCCCCATGAAGTCATTTCTATGGAGACTAACCAATCAGAAGAAAAATTACAGCTTTTAGATAATGAAATAGTAAAGAGTCTTAATTCATCTGGCCAACCATATCATAAGGTATAAGCAACAGTGAATGAAGGAGGAAAACATAATTAGCTTAATAAAAAATTATGATAAGACATGTAAAGGGTTTTTTGTTGGCTCAGATGCGTGTACCCCTCAGACTCTTCCTTGTCTAGTATTAGACATTTTCTGTTCCTAATCAGTGTTACTGGTTTAATACTGTTGCTTTTGTTTCCTGGTATGTAAATGTTATACTAGACACAGAAAAACAAAACTTAAGCAGAGCCCTAACTGGTTTGGCTCAGTGGATAGAGCATCGGCCTGTGGACTGAGGATCCCAGGTTCGATTCCGGTCAAGGGCATATACCTTGGTTGTGGGCACATCCCCAGTAGGAGGTGTGCAGGAGGCAGCTGATCAATGTTTCTCTCCCATCAATGTTTCTAACTCTCTATCCCTCTCCCTTCCTCTCTGTAAAAAAATCAATAAAATATATTAAAAAGAACACTTAAGCAGAAAAAAAGACTCAGATCATAGTAGATAAATATTAGAAATGATCCAGAATATTTTTTAACAAGGACATATAGGATCTGACTGCCTCCCATTCACCTGCCTTTTTATTTTGAATAATAATAATAATTCAACCTTGAATGACATCTAAGGTTATGGCCCATTCCCAATGGTCCACCCTATTCAGCTAGACAAATGCTGACACTGAGACATCCTAGGGATGAGCCTTTCTAGCACCGTGGGACCTCATTATCCAACCAAAAGGTTGGTCATCAAGGCATCCGTTAGATTGATTTATGACCAAAAGGGGGACGTGTGGTCAAAAAGAGGCCACATACTACACCTGACAAGCTCAGGAAGGCCTGTGTGATGGCCTTGCAAACTCAGAGACCTAAAATATAGTCTGAAACTCAAACTATAGTCTGAAATTAAAACTTTTTAAACTAAAACCAGTTTATGGTCGGCAGTTATGTCCTAGGCCAGGACAAAGGTCAATCTTTACCTAAACTGAGCCTATTGTCTTTTTGCATCTATATCTTTGGAATATCAAAGCAATTTTCTTTTTCCAGACCCCTCAAAGCACAGGCACCGCTCTGCAGAGACCACAAATCCGCTCATTGTTATCGAATTAATCGCTGACTGTTGACTATTCTGCACCCACCTATGTAAAAGAAGCATGTGTCTATCATTTTACTTTTTATCCAATCCCAGAGGTTTTCCCGCTTAGCTGTCTCCCACCTCCCTAATCTATCACCATTGGATTTCATGTAACCCACTTATGTCTCCTCTTTTGATTGTAATTATCGAACAAGATGAAAACTGCCATTCTCTGGAGCATTATCTCAATCTGTTGATATTTTGCTTCCCAGCAATTGTTGACAGTTTGGCTCAAATAAACTCATAAAAGTTATTCACAAGTCTGAATGTTTCTCTATGGGGAGGTCTAACCTAACCTGCATGACTAGCAACATGCGGAGGGGGGGCGCGGTTAGGGGGGAGGAAGGGAGAAGGTCCGAACCGCGTGACCAGTGACATGAAAGATCAGGGGGTCTAAACCGCGTGACCAGTGAGTGATATGCTAGGACAGGCCACCCTGGGGGGTGAGGCCCTTGTTTTCCCAGTTTTGCCCATTGCCAGGCACCCGGGGCTCTCCGCCCTGGTGACCTTCTGTACCTGGCCCCTCTCCCCTGCTCTGCCCATGCCTTTCTAACTGCCTACCACATAACCACTATGCTGAACACTCTAAACTAATGCAAAATTAACACTGAATTAAGAAAAGAAAAAGAAATTTTGAAAAACCTCATCTTGATCCGTCAGGCTATGACATAAGACACATGGCCTGAGCCTCAAGCAGGAGAGCATAATATAAGAACTGGTCTCCGGAAACTCAGGACAACTCAGGAAGCACCTGCCCACTCACTTGTTGCTCCACCCCACCCTCCACTGGAGACCTGGAAGGTAGGACTTCTAACTCCACTCAACACGAGGAGTCTGCAGCTCAGAGGTCACTCCAGAACCCAAGGGTGCACAGCGGTGGAGTGAGAGCAGGGGAGAGGCTCCAGTTGATCCAGTTCCAGCCCACTGGGCCACCCCTCAAACCCGTTCCCTGAAGCCCCTGCTTCCCTCAGGGACCAGAATCCCTCCACTCTCTTCCTAGCTGCCTAGCTAATCACAGGGAGTTGGCCCTAGAGGGTGAACTGATAAAAATGGTCAGTGGAGGTGATTCTCTGCGTTAAGTCTCTGGAGCACACACACGGGTCAAACCTCCAGCTGACCCACCTCCCACCCAGGCCTGCCTTTCTTTTTTCTTTCTTTTTCCTATTTATTTATTATTTATTTATTTATTTTGGCAGCTCTTTAAAGCCTATAGCTTTTGACCTCTACAAACTAAAACTGTCCTTTTGAGTTTAATAAAACACAGAGGCCAGAAGAATAAGTAGATCTTGTTCTAAATTGGAGCAGCCTTGTTTGTCTGGAAGTGGAGTGGAGGTGGTGAGACAGACTGAAATGCTGAAACACAGGACCAGTGAATAACCCCGTTCTACTCCTCCCCCCAAATTAGAAAGTTCTTTGTCCTCAAACACATATGCATCCGTAAGTATCTTTCTCCTTGCAGGAAACTTAAAAGGAAGTCGCAACAGAAGGATGTTTGCAGATGTAGAGAGTGCCTTTTTAGCAGGAAAATATCTGTAAGCACATGAAACTGGTGAGAGTGCCAGGATGGACATGGGTGTGGCGCAACGTCCCAAAGCTTCACACTGTGGCCTGCCAATAAGCACTGAAGCCCCTGGTGTGATAATATGGAATTATTTATACCTTAGTTCCCAATATTTTGTTTCTAATGTTTATTAGCAACCTGAGCTATTTTAGCCACCAGGGACCCAGGGACCCACAAACATTTTCTATAAATTGGCAGGTGGTAAGTATTGTAGACTTTGTGGGCCAAGCGGTCTGTCTTAATCACTCACCTCCGTTATTGTGGCTCAAAGCAGCCGCAGACGCTACACAATTGAATAAGAGTGGCTCTGTTCCGATAACGCTTTGCAAAAACAGGCGGTGGGTCCTGAGCTATATTTTGCCCACCCACCCTGACCTAGACAGTCACCTGTGAGGATGGGTTTGAGGGGAAGGTGGAGGCTGGAATTTGAACTTTCTGGGACCAGGGCCCATGCACGTCCATCGCAGCTCCCGTGAGCCCAGTTATCCGAAGTGAAGCTGAAGGTCAGGGCTGGATGGAGGCCAGGGTGACTGGACTCGGAATCCCTGAGGCTCGGTGGTAGGAACCTGGGCTCGGATCCCCTGGAGCTGAGCCAGGTAAGACATGAGCCTGTGCCAGCCACACACCCGCGCAGAACTCAACTCTCCAGGTGTGCAACCGAGTGGACGCTCGTGCCCATCTAATGAGAATGTGAGCGCAGCCTTGAGCCTGGCGTTAATAAATGCTCAGTCAATGCCATGGGCCTGAGAAGGCAAGGTCTTCCTCTCTCTTTGTGTTCCTTTGAGCCAGGGAACAGTGGAAATGTCAGGCAGAGAAAGAAAGCAGTGGCCCCACCCACCCAGAAGTCTCGGGTCAGCTAGGGCATCAGTACCGTCCTTCAGGAGGAGACAGGGAAGTGCCCTGTGGCTGCGATGTCCGGCTGCAAACCAAACAAAGGGGCAGGAAGCGGGGAAGAATGAGAGGTGGGAAAGCCAGAGCTCCATCCATCACGGGGAGCCACCCCGACCCCCCAGGGCAGTCATCAATCGTCAGGGCTAAATTAACCTCACCATTATGTTATGGACAAAAATAAAGGACTCCAGGCTGAACTCGGGGCGGACGCGTCATTTCCTGTGCAGATCTCATCGGGCACAACAGGAACACGGAAGTCACAGGGCATTGTGTGACACCCAGCGTAGGGCACCCCAGAGGGGGCCACCGGGCCCCTCACTGTCTCCCTGGTGCTGGGGCTGAGTCCCAGGGCAGCTGTCCAGCTGGGCCGCCCCACCCTTACGCACGCATGGTGGCCGGTGGCCCACCAGCGGATGGCGCAGGCATGATCTCTTTTGCGCTTCACAACAACCACTGTTTTCCCCAGTTTGTAACAGAACAAGATGAGGCTCAGAGAAGTGATTTGGGGCAACGAGCTCAGACATTCACAGCAGAGACAGAAGCAGTACTTAGAACTCAGGTCCTGACTCCAAGCCCCAACGCCCTTCCCACTTAGCTGAACACCCTTCTGCTCCATGCAAACGGCATCAAGCGGCTGCAGAGAAGGCTTCGCAAAGTGTTACCAAGGCAGCGTTTCTGCTCATCAGCCACCAGCTGCTTTCTGTTTGTACAGAGAGGGATTTTCCTTGCAGAGAAAGGGACAATTCATGGATAGCCTCTTCAGTGCTCTTTTAAACTGCCAACCCCCTTATTTCAGAAGGATAAACAGAGCCCACATCATCTGCCCCCGATTCCAGATTCATCACCTCACAAGCCCTGAAATCATGCCACTTCTCTGCTCCAACGGCTCCCCACTGCTGTCTTGCTCTGACTTGTTTTATACTTTACCTCCTTCAGCAGGTGTGAGAGCCCCTTTTAGACAGGGAGCCCCCTCCCCTGCTTCTTGCATACAGTTGGTGGACATAGACGTCTGATGACTTAAATTCTACTTAAGATGCTGCAAGAGAGAGTCAAGTGGTCAAATTCACAGAGACAGAAAGTAGGGTGGTGTTTTCGGGGGAGGAGAATGGGGAGTCCTCATTTGATGGGGACATGGGGACAGTTTCAGGTGGGAACATGAAAACATTCTGGAGATGGATGGAGGTGGTGGCGCTGAAGGCCACTGAGCTGCACACTTAGAAATGGTTAAGATGGCAAATGTTATGTTACAGGTATTTTACCACAATTTAGAATAAAATAAAAGAGAAAGATAAGGAGGTTCAGGTGATTATAAGATAAAGAAAAGAAAGAAGTCCTGTTTTGTCTAAAAGGGCAAGCAGCCCTGGCCGGTGTGGCTCAGTCTGTTGGGTGTCGTCCGTGCACCAGGAGGCTGCTGGTTGATTCCTGGTCGGGGCCCATGCCCGGGATGCGGGCTCCATTCCTGGTGGGGGGGCGTGCAGGAGGCAGCCGATCCATGTTGCACTTTCACATCGATATTTTTCTCTCTCTCTCCCTTCCTCTCTCTCTGAAAATCAATAAACTATTCTTTTAAAAAGGAACAACACACACACAAATAATTGGCTACACTAATGAAAGGCCTTCCTAGCAAGACCAGAAAGCTGGCAGGCCATCCCCTCTCTCACGCACTGCAGTCGCTCACTCCTGCCCGCAGCTGATGTCCAGGCTCCTGAACCTGTCCGATAAGGCCCTGCATTACATGTGGGGAGAAAAGGTTCTCTCTGCTCACATGATGAGGAGCAACTCCTCCTATGTTGTCCAGAGCAGGGTGAGAGGAGGGAAGACAGCTCCCTGGGGGAGGGGGTAGGAACGCAGAACGGAGCAGAAAGGGGGAGTGAGAGAGAGAGACAGCCTGCTTGAGGCTTGAGAGAGAAGTGTGGGAGCTTTGGCATGGGGAACATTGAGAAAATATAATGTGAGTGAGACTGACATCAACAGAAATGGGGGAAGAAGACCTGGAAGGGGTTCCCCTGGAGTTAGCAGCCCCTCTGTGCCAGGGAAGAATGCAGCAAGTGCCACCACACAGCTCCACTAAGTGGGATGGAAACCCATGCTCTGTGGAAGGTGCCATCGCGCCCAGAGAGGCCCACGTGAGGGCCGGGCTTTCTAAGAACTGCCTGTCCCTTCTGGAGGGGGCCTGTCACTTCATGACACTGAGGTTTGCATACATCCTCACTCATACACTGTGCCATTTCTCCCAGCCCTTGCTCTGGCCGCTTCTGCCCATGACATCCCATCACCTGGTTCAGCCGAACTCGGCCCAGATCTCCCCACCTGCAAAGCCAGCCTGGGTGGGGGTTCTCCTGCTCTGTGATCTCAGAACTCCACTGCCTTCAAGAGAATCCACTCCTCATCATTGCTTTTGCCAAATGGCTTCGTAAGAATTACTAGAGGCCCAGTGCATGAAATGCATGCACAGGTAAGGTCCCTAGGCCTGGCTGGAGATCAGGGCCAATCAGGCTCCCCGCCTCCCTGCCCCCCCTCCCCCCCCCCCCCCCCCCCGCCTCCCCACCTCTTCCTTCCCTTGCTCCCTCAGCGCCCTGACACTGCAGCTGGTCGTCCACCGTGTTCCGCCCCGCCCCCTGGTGGTCAGTGCACATCATAGCGAGCGATCGAACTCCTGGTCTCCCAGTCGAACTCCCCAGGGACAGTTTGCATATGATCCTTTTATATATATAGATTACTTGTAAAATACCTGCTTGGGGTCTGCCTCCCCTACTAGGCTTTTAACACCTTGAAGGTAGGTCAGTGTTTTATTCATCCTTGTTGCCCCAGCCATGAGCACAGCACAAAGCAGCTAGCCTGCTGTGAGTCTTGAGGAAAAATCACTTTACTTTTAGGGTTTTGATACCTTTCCCTAAACCAGGGCTCAGGGAGGAGAAGATAGTGCTGTGGATAAGAGATCTGCAAACAAATTTGGGAGAGTTCTTGGGCTCCCCACTAAGCTATGATATGATGTCATTAAAGGTTTTATTTCTTACTCCCCAAAGGGGACAGTATCTTTCCACTAGTAGTTTCCAGACCCGCAATCCCTTTCCAAAGATGTGGCAGTCCTTAGGAAAGACTGGAGGGGCCCCGAGAGGCAGGGGCGAGCCTGGCAGGGAAGGCCTGCATCCCTGGTGGCTGTGCCTCCATCCTAAGAGATGTGTGGAAAACGCCAAGGCCCAAGGTCAGTGACCAAGACTCTCGGAAACTGGGCCCCTGCCCGGAAGTGCAGCATCCCTTCCCACCAGGGACCATGTCAGCTTCGGACCCAGTCTCTGATCTCCAACGCAGAGCAAGGCGGGGGGCACCCTGTGAACAAACCTTCGGGGACCGGAGCTGGTCCAGATGCCAGTCCCATCTCTTCAGTGCTGAGTCACTAATGCGACAGTTTTGTGGCCTCAGATCATTGCCCCACCTCCCTAGGGACCAGGGCCCAGGAGTGAGGAGGTGCCACTGAGGTCCTACACTCCTGGAACAGTGCAGCCTCCTCCTAAAGTTACCAGGGGCTGCAGTTCGAGTCCATCGTACTCGAAGAGGCTCTGACTTACCATTTCTGGGAGGGCTGTAAGTCTGCAATCAAAGAAGCTATATTACAAAAGATATGGTTTTTAGAATAAAGGAGGAGATATTTCCTCTTCAGCTCTGAGCAAGGACATCTCCCTCAAAGAGAAGAATGATTAAAATCATATTATGTCTGAGACCATCGAAGAAACAGGAGAAGAAAAGACTGAAGAGTTCTTGTTTTAAACACAGGACAGACAGGTTCTGGGGAGCTTTGTGGGGTAGAATAAACACCAAAGAGTAGAAGCTCCAGGGAAAGAGATATCAACTCAATGGAAGAGAACTTTTGACGGGATCAGCTGTAGGAGGGGCAGCTGCCCACCACGAAGGAGCTCCCCTCAATGCGGGGATGCTGCCTCCAGCTGGCGATGCTGTCGGAGGCATCCCAGCATCCACCAGTGGAGGTGCTAAACGGCCTTCAAGGTGGCGTCCACGTGGGTGCCACATCCCAGAATGTCCCCGTCTGTGCGACCTTTGGTCCTAAAGTGTGTCATCGGAGGAGGATCGTCTCTTGCTGAAGCTGCCCATATTACAGACTCAAAAACTCAGGGACAGCACTTCAGTGGCTGGGCAAGGTAACTCAACTGGACAAAGTGGGCAGCCGCCTCTCACCTGAGAAGGACATTTAAATTATGGAAGTCCTGTAGTAATTAGTAAGTCTGAAACCTGGAGAAAATTTTACTTAGTTCCAGAGTGCATCAACTCGGTTTCTAAAGCGTTTTCTGGGCAGCCCCATCCCTTGCAGGAGGCCCTAAGTGCTGCCCTGAGCTTTGATTGGGTTAGAAGTCCACACAGGGGGCGACCCTATGACAGAATTGAGTCTATCATTTTGGAATGTTAAGGGAACTAAAACATTCGCCTTACTCTCACCTTGCTTACTAAAGGGTGACGCCAAAACAGAAACATCACAGGTGATAATATCTCACCTTAGTGACAGCTTAATTTTAAAGCTCTGGAGAGTAAAATCTGATAATTTTCTAGAGTCATTATTTACTTCATGCCTGCTCTAGACTGAGTGATGTTTTAGGCACTGTATAGCCAATTAATCCTTGATTAAATCTGCAAGATGACACCATCGAGCTTAAATGACTTAAAATCTCCCAGCACAAATGGGCCCAGCTTGCATTTGAATTGAGATCTGACTTAGCCCGTTTCTACTCAGAGAAATTCCCAATAGAAATGGAAAGGCTGCTAATGAGCAGTGTTTTGACAGGAAAGACTGCATTTGAATGTTAGTAGGAGCTTATTAAAATAAGACCAAGAACACACAGTTTCCAACATGCCAGGTTAGGTCCTCCTCAAACACATGCTAAGATATCTCCATACAGATTCCACTTCAATATGAAAAAGTTGAATTGAGCCCTAAGAAGAGCATGAGTTTATTTTATATTGCACTTGGGCTCTGCAGCTTAGAGCCTTGAGATAACAACAGAGACAACAGAGAGTGTTGGACCCTCGAAGGACCTTTGCGGCCCCCGAGTTCAGTAACTGTGAAAATGGACTAGTGCCCCAGGTCTCGCTGGGAGTCGGATGAAGCTGTGGACTCCACCTCCAAAACAGCACACTCACACAACATTTTGCCCACCCCTCCATGGTCTTCAGATGAAGAACTCCTCACCCAATCTCCCTTCATGGATGAGAAAACTGCGGCTCAGAGAGTTTCAATGACTGGCCCACGATCACACAGGCAATTCACAGCAGCGTCGGTATTGAACCCCGGCCTCCCAATTCCCAGTCTGAGACTGTACAGCAATCCTCATTCCAATTCAGGATCAAAAATTTTTTAAACATAGCACATTTTTTCCTAAAGATACCATTTTTTTCGTTGTCTCTTTAAATAGTCCTTATATTCCACTGTATTTTTGTCCCAGTAAAGACAAGAAGGGGTCGCCCGGGCTGTTTTGGGAGCGGTAACGAACAGACCGGCTCTTTGCTAGAGGGAGACCATGAGTAAAGACCTTTCATGACATTTTTAAATTAACCTCATCTAAGAGCTGAGCCCAGCTGTGATTGAAATAAGACTCCTGACAGTCACACTTACATCTGGCTCTGGAGGAGGGGGAGTGTCGACAGAGAAAGGAAAGATAGGGCTGTAAGACTTGGATGCATTAAGTCCTTAGGGAGAAAAGTTCTCCTCTTGGGTTTTACCGTCCTTCTCCACTGCCCAGGGGCCCTTGCAGACACCAGACTGCAGGCTGGGAACAGGCTCTGCACACAGGAGGAAGGAGGGAAGGAGGGAGGAGGGAAGGAGGGAAGGAGGGAAGGAGGGAAGGAGGGAAGGAGGGAAGGAGGGAAGGAGGGAGGGATGCCCTCCGCGGGGCAGACACAGAGCCCCAGCAGCACTTGGGCTCGGTGCCCACTACAGAGGTGTGTGTCCGCACCGCCCGGCTGTACTTACTGTCCTCGTCACTCAGATCCCTGTCCATGGTCCGGATGTCCAGCCAAAGAGGTTTCTGCCCTTCCAGTGGCTTGGCCGCCAGCATCTGAGGGACTACCCTCGGCCCCTCCGGGACGGGAGGCCCATTGTTGCCTGATTTGAATACAACAGAGGGAAGCATCAGAGGGGAAGCACCTAGCCCATGGGAGTAGCCGCTCTGGGCCCATTGACAGGGGTTCCTGGAGCTCCTACTCACCAGGCTTTCTATGTGCCAGCCTCTTGCTGGGGGCCTCTAGTCGCCCGAGTCCTCACCACCCAGGAGGTGGGCACTTTTAGGTGCCCATTCACCTGAGCTGAATCCAAACCTCATGCGCCTGACTCAAGCCGGAGCCCTTGACTCCTGTGCTGCATTGCGCAGTAGGAGGCGGGCTCTGAGTGTCGGGGTGGGGATTGCAGAAAAGTGTAATAACCATGAGGGGGGGTGGCTCCCCAAGGGGGAGAGAAGAGATGGAGGGGCCTCTCAGGTCTTGAGCGTCACATCGTCTCACTGGGGAAGAAGCGAGGTCACACAGCACATTGTGGGCACAGCCGGCTCCCGACCCAGGCTGCGTGGGCCACTGCTGTCACACCAACCGAGTCCCCTGTGGAACATCTGGGGCATTTCTCAAGGTCTCTTCCAAGCCTTTTGCTTGGGGCCTGGCCCTCCTTCAAGCCCTTGGAAGCTCGCCCCTTTCCTTCAGATGAGTCTAAGCAATGGACACCTGGGCCTGGGCCACCTGGTGGCAGAGGTGAAAGCGTGTGCGCTGCCCCCCTCCCCCTGCGCTGCATTCTTGACAATGACCCCTGACCCCTGGGCCTGGGGCTCTCTGGCCAAGGAAGCCTTGCTCCGCAGGGCAAGGGGACGCGCACGCCAGTCCTCTGGGAACACTGGCGGCTGCGCTCGCCCGGGATGCACTGATGAATCCGTCACGGCCGCACCAGGCCAGGCGGAGACGGCTCCGAGGTGTGCCATCAAGTGAAGTGCCTTCAGTCTCTCTCCACTGCTTCCACCTCATCACTCACTGCCCACCCAGCAGGGTGCTGGCGACAGCCATGAAGGCTGCAGCAACATTTGACAAATGCTTCTTATATCCCCGCAGACGGCTCAATGCCCACACATAGGTTTTTATAGTTGGTAAGAGCACTGAATTTCTTAAACTGGAGAGTTATGTAAGTTTCATTATTGTATATGCATGAGAAAGACCAAGATCCTGAGGAATGAATTTGTCTTTTGATACCTTTATACATTAAGCAATGATTGTAAGCCCTTATAGAACTGTCTCCATGGGAACAGGATGTTTGTGGCTGGCTGTGTGTCTATTTCACTCTAAACATAATATGTGTGCGTCTATGTGTGTGTGTCTATGTCTGTGTACATGTATGTGTGTTTAAGCTAAAACATTACAGATAGATAGATAGATAGATAGATAGATGACAGAAAGATAGATGATTGATAGATCGACCACCTGTGGCTTAACTAAAATAATATGCCACTATTATATCTTGAATACTTTTTAAGCAGCAATATATACTTGCCTAAAGCCCTACGGCATTTGAAAAACAATCATAGGAAATCAGTAAAATGACAAACAGAAGGAACAGAATGTAAAATAGAGCTGAGTATGAAAGGGACCAGAAATCTTGAGGTTGCCAGATGCAGGCAATCATGAGTTGTATCTCAGGAACCAGGGAGTGTAGGTCAAAAGGAGGGACAGTCCCTTGCTAAACATGAGTAACGGGTTAGTAGATGACATAGTAATGGGTTAGTAAATATCTCTTTAAATGTATGGGAGGTGAACAAACCAACTAATCTTGCTTAGGCATTGAGACAGGAGTGCTGTCTTAGGCAGCTTGAGTGACTCGGAGAAAATAATATGCCCGTCACCACCCAGTATTCATGGTGTCAGGAGCGAGCATCCCTAATTCTAGGACCCAGGCCTGTATGAGGCAAATTCTGGTTCCCACCTCCCACTAGTGTCAAAGGAGTTTGGGGTGTGGGAAGGGAGGCCCCCACACTGTGCCAGGCACTTCACCTTCATTTGTATCACTGCTGTTGATATAAAAAAGTGGGCTTCTTAGAGCTGTTCTTCCTGAACTGGTCCTCAGTGGTCCACAGACATGATCCATCACAGCATCCTCATGTCCTGCACATGGCAAGTGCTCCTGAAACATCTGCTCTATGAAGGCAGCTGCCTAAGAGCCAACCCTACCTATTTGTTGCTGTCTGAGAACCTATAGAGTCTATGTAATCTCTGAGTTTGGTCTCTGAGCCTGGAGGCAATGTCAGAGTTGCGGGACACATGCGAGGGTCGGGCGCGGCTCTAGAAGGGAAGTCTCGACGGCACACTGCATGACTGCAGGGGGCTATGCTGGTGAGGGAAGGGCCTAGAGGGAGCGCTCAGCAGTGCCTTCAAGAATTTAAGGGCTGTCAGGAGGAGAAGAAGGCAGAATGGAATCTCAGGACACCTATCCATGAGCACGAGTACTGAGAGCTGGTCCGGAACGGGGACCATTTTCCACTTACCAAGCAGAAGATGTATCCGGCGCACAGAGCCTCCTGCCATTGGGCCGGGCCTCTCGGAAGGGCGTTAAAGCAGAAGCTTCGCAATTACACAAAGCGAACAGTGGTCGCAGAATCAACCGTTTGAGGCTTCAGAGTCGGTGCAAACTGGGTTCAAAGCCCAAAAGTGGATGCTGCAAAAGTAAAACGTTCCTGAGGGACAGGTGAAGGGAATATGCCCAGAGGGCAGGACTTTGAAATGCACCTGATTGTGCATTTTGCCTGGGAAAAGAAGTACTACGGGTACAAGTCTATGCCAGCTCATGAGCTGCGGAAAAGTGGTCTGGCTGGCTGGTCAGGGGCATCACTAGAAAACTGGTGGCAACAATATCTGGGAGTGATATAGTGTCAATTTCTCTAAATGGGCAAAGAATGTGAAGATACTTGTGCCCCATGCTAACACACACCAAAGGGTGACTTGAGCAGAGGAGAATTTTAATAATCGAGTGGATGGCATGACCCACTCTGTGGACACCCCCATCAGGCTCTCTCTTCGGCCACTTCTGCCATCGCCTGGTGAGGAAATGCACGGGCTCAGCAACATGGGTTTCCACTCACCGGGCTGAGTGCCCGGCCAGAAACTGCGTCCTGCTGGGGCGCCATCCTGTGAGGTGAGGGGAACTACCTGATGGCAGGTAGATTACATGGAACCACTTCCATCACAGAAGGATAGGACTGTTTTCTTCTAAAATGGACACTCCGGGTATGGATCTGCTCTCTCAAAACCACCATATCTGACCCAGCTGGTGTGGTTCAGTGGTTGAGTGTCAACCCACACACCAAAAGGTCACCAGTTTGATTCCTGGTCAGGGCACATATCTGGGTTGCAGGCTCAATACCCAGTGAGGCGCATGCAGGAGGCAGCCAACGGTATTTCTTTCCCATTGATGTCTCCCTCTCCCTTCCTTTCTCTCAAGTCAATAAAAGCATTAAAAAAATAAAAATTATCATCTCTGGACTCCAGCAAAAAGACCAGGCTGGTTAAGAGACAGAGGTTTCTGACAAGTAAATCTGATGTCTAAGTAACCAGAAAGTTCACCAGATCCTCATTCAATGGTTCAGGTGCCTACTGTGTACCCCTTCTGAGAGGTAAACCAGGTAATTCCTGCCCTCAAGGAACTCCCAGTCTTAGGTGGGAGACAAATTCATAACCAAGTACTTACAATGCAGAGGACCCAAGGCTGCCACGGCGGGGGGGCAGACAAGGAGTTCTGGAATATGGAGGCTTCCTCCCTGTGACTACACCTCTGTGCCCTGGCCCTCTCGCTGGCTTTTCTCCCACCAAATGGTGGCCACCCAGATGGCCGCTGTGTCTGCCCCAGGCTTCCTAATGAATTCACTGGGCTGGCCCTCGGCTCTTATTTTTCACTCAGTCCATAGGCATCACCAAGGGGTCAGTCTGTCAATAATACAAATTCCCAGGCTCCATCCACCCCCCGAAATCCTGATTCAGGATGTGTCAGGTGGAGGCCTGGACCGTGCGTTCTTTTTACGAGACTCCCACCAACTCAGGGGGTCTACACTTTAAGAAACACTGGCTTAAGGAACCCACTCGGTACAACTCAGCATTCTAACCTTTTATTTCTTAAAAAAAGTCATTTCAAGATACAACCCATAAAAGTTTAATGCAATTTCCCACCATCTGTCTTTGATTTCTTCCCTTTTTATGGAGGAACTTTCTTCAGCTCGGGGTAAAGATTTATTATAACGCTGGGTTAAGTGCTGTAGGGAGGCCATTCTATCAACCCACAGGGAAGGATATCATTTTCCTCCCTCAAGGGCACAAATCTCACGGGGGCAACAGTAATACCCACAGTGAGAACTGGGAAGCATTGCAGAGGCACAGGTGTTATCTGAGTTGGTGGCAGCTCCACCTTGAGCAGCCTTAGGACATTCAGATACAGATGCCACCCACCCCACGTCTCCTCTCTCCTTCTGACCCCAAAGTGCCACCTTAACCACCTAATACGTTGACATCAAGAATTCACCCGGGACTTTAAATTATTCAGGATTCAGCCATTTCTACATGTAGGCATGTGGAAAGGCTCAATTCTGGGTAAGGTAGATTGTGTTTTCACACAGAAGGTAATGATTACATAGCACTTTAAAAAATGTTTGTATTGTGATAAAATGCACATAACGTACAATTTACCATTTTAACCAGTTTTAAGTGCACACATTCGCATTGTACAACCGTCACCACCCTCTACCTACAGCACTTCTTCTTCACCCCCAGCTGAAACTCTGTCCCCATTGAACACCAAGCCCCTGCAACCACCATTTTTTCTGTCTCTATGAATCTGCCCACTCTATGGATCTCATAGAAGCGGAATCATACAGCATTTGTGTTTCTGTTGCTGGTGTTTTTCACTTAGCACAGTGTCTTTAAGGTGCATCCATATTGTAGCATATATTTGAATTTCCTTCCTTTCTCGTGCTAAATACTATTCCTTTATATGTTCAGACCACGTTTTCTTTACTCATTCATCCATCCATGGACACTTGGGTTGCACTTTAAAAATCACAATTATTATTATCTCCACTTGACAGGTGGTTTTAAAAGGCTCCAAGAGGTGACATGACTTGCCCAGGATCACGCAGTAAAAAGCCAGGCCTTGCCCAACCAGCATGGCTCAGTGGTTGGGTGTTAACCTATGAACCAGGAGGTCACGGTTCAATTCCCAGTCAGGGCACATGCCCAGGTAGCAGGCTCGATCCCCAGTGTGGGGCGTGCAGGAGGCGGCCGATCAATGATTCTCTCTCATCATTGATGTTTCTCGCTCTCTCTCCTACTTTCCTCTCTGAAATCAATAAAAATATATTTTTAAAAAAGCCAGGCCTCCTAACTCCTGCCCCTGCCCCATCCCCCTGCCACACAATGACATATGAGCACTCATTCCAACTCTAGTCTCGCTCCTTCTGGGTAAAGGTCTTGTCCACCATCTATACAGCTTCGGGTCACTGACTGAGTTCATCAGTGAACACTCACTGGGCACCCACTAGGAGCATGCCTATCCCGGGCCCTCTCAGCAGTCCATCTCCACCTCAATCCACCCAGAACCCCACAGGAGCCAAGACTGCCCAACAAAGGCATTCTGCCCCAAAGGGCCTGGCAGCTGCGATAACATTGTCACTGGCTTATCTGCAGGCAGGGTGGATGGAGAACAGTGGTGCCCATGGCAGGAATCAAGGATGAAGTGGAAGAGAATGGTCTTGATACAAATAAGAAACTTGCCCAAGTGGGAGGTTCCTGGAACACTGCACTCAAGGGCCGTCCTCTCCTGGGGAACCAGGGAAATGGGCACCTCCCTTGAGGCCAAGTTGTGGGCTCCTGACTGCAGAGACAGAAAAGGCGCTTTCCTGCCTAAACCCTTACAACAACCCATGAGGTAGATCTTATTCTCTATAGAGGAGGAGGCAGGGGCTCAGAGAGTGTGACTGATGTACCCAAGGTCACACAGCTCATGTGTGGCCGAGCCAGGATTCAAGCAAGACCTGTTGGCACTAAGGCCCCAATGCTGACTACCAAAACAGTGGGCATGACTATGTGTCATTATATGAATGGGGGCTGGGGGGTGCCATGGTTGAACAACACAGGAGAGTGGTGAAACTCATGCTGCAATTCCTTGGCCTTTGAGAAGCTCACCCTCCCCTTTCCTAGCTGAGTGATGATCATCTGAACCTTGGTCTCCTTGACAACAGAAAAGCCACACTTTAACACACGTCCCTCCCTGGCCTTTCTGGAAGTTCCCGAGGAACACGCACCCTTGAGTGCACACTGGGTGTGCTGCCACATGTCACCTGGCCTGATGCTCTTGGTTCTTCCTCCCTCACCCCTGGACATAAGTGAGGCCCCTCCTGCCAGTCCCTGGAACCAGGCTGTCTCATTTCCCAGAATTCAGTTATAGAAATTTTGGAACACCAAAGAGAACCTCACCTGGATTGTAGACTCTCACAGTTCCTGATTCCACCAGTCCTGACTCCCCAGGGAACCCCAAACTTGCCAACTGTCCTAATCGACCTGGCCCACCGCCGTCTTAATAGGCCCAGCCACTTCCCCCAGTGGGTGCTTCAGGTCTCCCTCAGGACCGAGGCGCACACTCCCCAACCCACGGCAGCATGGATGCTCAAGGCCCCAGGGCCCTGTCCTTCCTGAACGCCGGGCCACAGGAAGCTGCCTTGCCTAAGAGCCACATCCAGCGACCGACCAAGGCAGGGCCCCATGCCCGAGTTCAGGCCACGCTGAAGGGCCACCTACTGGGCTCCCCATGGAATCGGCTGAGGCCCGGCAGCTGGACTCTCCCTCTGCCGCTGCCTTTGCTCCCTCACAGAACCTGCTCCCCACAGCACCCCCAACTGACTCCCACCTGCACATCCTGGCCTGAGCCTTCCTCCCGGACTTCCACCACGTCCACCCAACAGGGTCCCACAGCCCCGGCAGTTCACAAAGATCCAGGAACTACATTTCTCACTCTCACAGCAGTTCCCGGGGCGATGAGGTGAGGCTGGCAC
Organism: Myotis nattereri; assembly: GCF_964212035.1. Classification (NCBI taxonomy): domain Eukaryota; kingdom Metazoa; phylum Chordata; class Mammalia; order Chiroptera; family Vespertilionidae; genus Myotis; species Myotis nattereri. Next base: position 24,819,150 of record NC_138089.1, read on the forward strand.
CTCCTCACCCCCCTCCCATATCATCTCTGCCCAGATACCCTACTGCCCCCTACTCCAGCATCCCCAGCCTGCCCATTGCTCTAAGCCACACCAAGCACACCACCAGGGCTTTGCACTGGCTGTGCCCTCTACCTGGAATTCCCTCCCAGATCTCCACATGACTCACTCCCTTGCTTCTTTCAGGCCTTTGCTCAAATGTCACCTTCCCAATGAGCCTTCCCTGGCCTCTACTTAAAATTAAACACCCACACACACAACCCCGCCAAATCTCCAGCTCCCTATTCCTGGGTCCTGCTTTAGCTTTTCTTCAGAGCACTTATTACGCCCCACACATTGCCTACCGTACCATTAATGTTGCTTAATATCTGCCTCCCCATTCTGTCACTAGGATGCAGGCTCCCGGAGGACAGTGTTTGTCTGTTACGTTTCCTGCTGCAGCTTAGCTTGCTGAACGGGACCTGGCAAATAATAGGTGGTCAATATATGTGTCATGAATGAATGAATGAATGAATACACAGTCCACATTATTACTCAGGGACTTTATCGTCCTGGACTTCTGAGCAGGGCTCTCCAAGGATGATTCTGTCCCATCTATGGAGCAACAGGGGGGGAAACTAGTAATGATGAAATATCAGACGTTCACATTTTCAAGAACAGAGGGACTCAGTCTCAGGGTGTCTCATTACAAGGACAGCAGGAGGGAGTCACCGTGACCCTGAGGCTCACCTGCTAAACTAAGGAAGCTTCCCCAGAAGCTGGGAATAAGAAAAGCTCTGTCCCCACAGGTCAGAAAAGTGGCCAGTGACAGCTCAGGATCCCTCCATGGCCACGACTCGGGAAGGCACTTTTCGAGGCGCTCTTAGTAGGACCACACCCAGGCTGGCGGTTCAGATTCACTCCACCAGAGAACCGCTTTCTAGGGTCTGGCTGCCCTCCTCTCTGGGCAAGAAACAGGGGGAGGTTTTCATTCCTGGCTCCTGGCAGGAGGACAGAGTGGTTTGTTTGCAGCAAAAGTCAGAGATACTAATCTCATAACGGGCAAGGCCGCCTGCCAGCAGTCCACGCACGGCAAGCCGGCCCTCTCCTGCTCCCTCCCTTCCTACTAGCCTGATCCATTTGTCTCTAAAACCAATTTGGAATTTTAAAAGGCAGGTCTATTTGGTCACTTAAATTTTCAAACACAAATTCAATTTGCTCTGTAAGGCACCGCCAGCCTTCCGAGGCCTGGAGACAGCACTGACCACTCGCCCTGTGACTGTCACCAACGCTGGGGGCCGCTGTGAGGCGGAGGGTCAGATCCGTGGAATAAACACGTGCTGGCACCTCAGAATTCCTCTTGCCCCACCACTACATGGGTACACGTGGGGAACCGAGGCCAGGAGAAGGAGGGTGAGTAGCAAGTCATAGTCTTAAAGATTTCTTTCATAACAGATAGCCTTGCATTTTATTTGTTTGTTAATCCTCACCCGAGGATATTTTTCCACTGATTTTTAGAGAGAATGGAAGGAGGAGACAGGCAGAGAGAGAAACATCGATGTGAGGGATCAACCTTGCAATGAGGTACATGCCCTTGACCAGAATCAAACCTGGGACACTTCAGTCCGCTGGCCAATGCTCTATCCACTGAGCCACACGGGCTAGGGCCTCGCATTTTTGCCCTGAGGGCCACACAGGAGCTGGGAGTAGGGTTGGGAGTATGCGGCAGGTATTTTTTTTTTTTTTCACTCCTCACCATTAACAAGCTTTGTCTCCTTGCAGACAGGTACTGGAGCCATAAGTAATATCGGACACATTAAGGCGCCTCCCATGAAGCCGAAAATGGCAGAAATGATTTCTCCCCCGCCCCCTGACGCCGGACCTCCCACCTTGTGTCACCTGGAGACAGAGCTCTGAGCAAGAATGATGTGTTACCATGACTCCATTTAATTGCTTCCTCCCAGCCAGCCCCTCCGTCCTCAGCCTCTTCTTTCCCAGTGGCTTCGCCATCCACAATCGCCACTCCACAGCCGCACACTGGAAACCGCTAGTTATCCTCAACTCCTGCCTCTCCTCAACCCTGTGCCTCCTGCCAACCTCTCCTCCCCCCCACCTCGCCTCACCACCCCTCCATCCTGCCCTCGGGGCCTCTGCTCACCTGCTCTGTAGCGCCCCCCAGCGGGAGCCGGTCTAAAGCATGCGCATGCGCTCTGTGATAACCCCAAGAGTGGAGGTAACGGGTGCATCACGGGACCTCCAGCGGGGAATCGAATGGTCAGACGATCCTGAGTACACTCTGCGTCCAGAGAATGGCACAGAACACTCTTACCTTTTCCTGTGGAGCCCCCTCTCAGGTCCCCCGCCTCTGCACCACCCCCTTGCACCCACACCTGGGTCTCAGGTGCTCTATGAATGGCACCTGTAACCTTCTGCACCTGGAATGTGCATGGCTTCACCAGCTCTAGATTCCCCCAAATAAAACATCCACAAGCCAGCAAAACTTTTGGTCACCAGGACCAGCCACCTCCACAGCATAACCTCCACGCTGATCATGCCTACCAAGATCCTGCCTTTCATTCCTATTGGCCCAAGTCCCCACCCTAGAAGGAAGGATGAAAGAGGAAAGACAGGGAAGGATGGGCAGCTCTCTCCTGCCACATTGCAATCTGAGTCAGTCTCCTGCTTCAGTCTTCTATGGCTCCCTATTGTCATCATGATGGAGTCCAGATCGTCAGTCTGGCTTCAATAGCTTTTCCTGCTTTACCCCTGGTGCTTTCCCCAGTTCCGCCCACGCCCCGAGTTCTTGGCCATTCTACACGCCCACATTTCCCCAACATCCGAGCCCAGTCGCAACCTCACGCCTTTGTGCGTGTAGTTCTCTCCATTCAGAACATCTTCCTCCTCCACTCCCTGCCTGTCCAGCTCTTACTCATCTTCCAAGGACACACGCAGGCGCTTCCTCTTCCTGGAAGCACTCCCTGATTGCCTTGGGGACAACCAATTGTTTTCTCTTCTGTGTCTCCACATCACGCTGCACAGGGCCATTATTTATGGATATGTGACTGCTTCCCCCCCTAACCCCAGGGCATTTTCCCAATGGATCGGGGAGATGCCACGCTGGGGCCACTCCTTGAATGGCCATCCTGAGGCATGTCACCTGGCTCCCATGCATCAAACATGATTTGAAGAATCCATGATGAAAACCCAAAACAACAGCCACAGGAACAAACAAGGCCAAATGCCTTTGTGGATCTAAATTTAAAAATCACAAATGAAGATTTAATGCCAGGCGCTTCAAACCTGGCCACCACTATTGCTGGACATGGAGGGGTTCAGCGTTAATCGCCGACCCTAGACTGGGTTTGGGGGACCTCAGACATCATCTGCTCCAGACCCCTCACATCTATTCCCTTTTATTTATCTTCATTATCCATTTTAATATTCATCAAAGAAATACTCTAATGCTACAAGGATCAAGCCTACAAAAGATTAAATGTTAAAAATGAATGGTCCCTGACTTCCAATGTCCATATGTGGATTTTATAGCTAGATCTGCATATAAATGTACACACACTTAGAATTTTTCAAAGCATAAATGGGGTCATACTATAAATATTGCTCAGTATCTTTTATTAAAAACAAAGTATATCATGGGTGCCTTTCTGTGTTGGCATACACGGTTTTACCACATTCTTTTTTCTTTTAAATTATTGTAGCAAATTTACATTTGTAGTGTACACTTATTGGGCACTCAATACCAATAACAGAGAAATGACTGAAATATTGTTCACCAGCCTTTTGTTTTTATTGGTAACCATTATTCTTATTTGGATAGGGTTTCTACCCTTTTGTGCATTTTACTGAAATAGAAAGTCATAAAAATGCACAAATCTTAAGCACATAGCTCAATGAATTTTCACAAAGTAAAGGCACCCACATTCAATGAATAATCAGATCAAGGATAGTATGTGGCCCAATCCCAAGGCCCCCTCATGCTTCTTCCTGTATCCTCCTCCAGCGTCCGTCCCAAAGGTAAGAACTCCACTGCCTTGTAACACCATAGCTCAGTTGAACTTTATATACTTGTGTTCACTGAGGTACCTATATTAGTCAGCTCGGGCTGCATAGCAATAGATGGGGACAGACACTTTTTTCTTGCAGAGCTGGAGCCTAGAAGTCCAAGTTCAGGGCTCTGGTGAGGGCTCTATCCCTAGCTTATGGGCCTTCTGGTGGTGTCCTAATGTGGTGGAGAGTGAGCTAACTCTCGGCCTCACCTTTGAGGGCACTAATCTGATCATGGAGGCCCCACCCTCATGATAGCATCTAACATTAATTACTTCCCCAAGGCCCCACCTCCATATACCATCATATTGGCAGTCAGGGCTTCAGTGTGTGGATTGGGGGACACAGTGCAATGAACGGCAGACCTCTTGTGCATCTGGCTTCTTTCACGCAACATTATGTTTGTGGGAATTGTATCCAGCACCTCAGCCCCATCCATTTTTAACACTTCACAGCATCCTGTAGGAATGTACCGAGGTAGCCAACCATTCTCTTCTTGATGGACTCCTGAATTTTGACTTTTGCAACTACAGACAGCATTGTGATAAAAATCAACCCTGTACGTGTGTGCATGTTTCCATGGGGAGATTAGTAGAAACAGAACCGGTGTAACTGCTTCACCTTACAGCAGATGTTGGGGCTCAGGAGGAAAAGGTCAAGGCCCCAGTGTTTCAGTGGGTGACTTCTCAAGGTCACAGTGAGTGAACGGTCTCCGAAGGTCACACGGCGTGTGGCAGAGGCAGCATGCTTCCTGACTCCCATGCCTGCCCCATTTGTCCGCCTTGCCTCATCTACTTCATTTCGTTGAAAATAGTCGCCTGGAATTAGTTGTGCACATGAACTAGCTGGAATCTCAGTGTGACAGGCCACCCTCTGATTGACATCTGAGCTGACTGTGCACAGGGGAGGCAGCCCAGTGACCCAGTCTCATAACCACTCGGCGTCTGTCGGACGTAATGGACGCTTTCTACAGCAAATGGCGTGGATCGCTGGTCAGTGGGGGGCAGGAGGCAATGTGACACAGACTGCGGTTTTGAGACCCCGCTCTGCTCTTTTTCAGGTTCAGGACAGTGGGGAATTTTTCCAACTTCTTCACTGTTTTTCCTTCCCCTTGCACCACTCCAGGGCAGGGGGGAAAAAAATGAATTTCAAAAGGATATTGTTCTAAGCAAATATAAGCCTTTGCTGCTATGGAAACAAAGTTGTTGGGTTTTTTTTGGGGGGGTGGGGGGTGGGGGTTGTTTTGTTTCTTTTGTGTCTTTTAATAATAATTGTGTCCCACTTCAACAATGGCCAAGGAAGTATTTTAAGAGAGAGACAAGCTTGGTGCAAATCCCAAACACACAACTCGAAAGGCATCGTATTCAGGCCGAGAACTGAGAAGTACAGATCGCTGAAAACACACACCCTCCCCTTTTCTGTCTGCTATGAAACAGCTCATTTCCCATCAACAAGTCTAGCAGGAGAGGGAACAAAAAGTCCAGTCCAGGACAAACTTTGCTATTTATTCCAACAACCCCCAGGAAACGAGACCTCTTAGAATGGCTGCCGCCTTCCCACGCCGGCCAGCCTGGTCTTGAGTCCCGGGCCCTCTGTGCAGACAGCTTGCCGGTGCTCAGGGGAGGGGCGTTCATCGGCTGCCCATTTACTGGCCGGTGCAATTCCAGAGCCTCCAAGGAAAACGACCTGGTTCTGGGTGTGGAGTGATGTGTGCAGGCCAAGATGGAGGGGGGAGGGGGGTCCTTTGGAAAATGAGGTCAGGGTGAAACAGGGATGCAAGCAGCCAGGCCCCCTGGCAATCTTGCCATCATCGTCCTTGGAGACCAAAAGCAACGGAAGAAGCACAGTTTGGATCTGAACTTCAGATGGAACCCCAGCAGCTTCTATTCCCCTCCTCTGGGCTTCAGTTTCTCTGCTGATGAGACGAAGAGGCTTGAGGCAGGTCCAGGGGAAGGGACCCCCAGAAATTGCCCCTCCCCCTGTATTATACAGACAGGGGCTGGAGAGAAATGAAAAGGACTGAAGTGGAAGTTTGATTTAAAGATGATGTGGGGCCAAACTGGCACAAAACCCGTTTGTGGCTTGATCATTTCATCGCTCGGACCCTCAGCTCCCCTTGACCAACAACAGGCCATCACTGCCCGGGAAGCAGGGACAAAGAAACAGCCCTGCCACCGATGGCTAGCATGCCACCACCATGGCCCTGGCCACGTGGAACTAACGTGACTGAAAGGAGGAAAGGGCCCTGTGTTCTTCATTCATCATCTCATTTAGTCCTCACTGCAACTCTGAGAGGTGGGGTGAATAGTATCCCCATTCCAGAGATGAGGCACAGGAAGCCAGCTGACCAAGCTCCTGCAGCTAGAAGTGGCAGAGTCGGGACTTGAATAGGGTTTCTCTCACCCCCATGAGCTTTTCCCTCCTTTTTCCTAGGTCTTGCCGCCCTGTGTTGTAATCGCTTCCTTCCTATGGAGACTCCTTGGTACTAATGTATCTCTAGGCCCTAACATTGCACTCGGTATTGTCGAGCAGGTGGGCGGAGGGACAGATGAACGCTCAATCCTGTGTGAGTAAGGAGTCATTGAGGGTCTGAGGGCAGGGATACGAAGCGATGCACAGAAGCACGAGCTGCCTACCCTCCAGCAGCTCTGCCTCCAGCAGGGAAGACGTGGACACGTGAAATGTCGCCAACACTGAGAGGCCACCTCCGCTGAGGCGCCCCATATTTACAGACCGGGGGTGGGAGGGTGGGGGTGAGACAGGAGGCCAATTGGCAGGGACCTCTCTCTGCTCTGGGCCGGGAAGGCTGCCTGGAGGAGCTGGGCTGGAGCTGGACACTCAAGGATGGGAAGAGCTGGACAATGAAAAGGAGGAGGGAGGGAAGGGAAAAAGAAAGAAAGAGGAATAGAGAAAGGTTATGAAGAAGGAACAAAGAGAGGAGGGAAGGTAAAGACAAGCCTTCTCTAAGGAATCTTACAGAGGATTCAGCTCTGCGGGTGTCTGACCCACAGCTTCCCCTCCCCCAATCCCCTCCTCCCCCCCATTAGAGAATCAGGCTTGGAGACACACTCCCCCTCCAGTGTGCGGGCCTAGGGCCGCCACCATCATGCGTTGGGCTCTCCAAATCTCTTTCGCCCCCTGCTTTCACAGGCCTGCTGGCCAGGAGCGCAGGCGTTGCTTTCCTCGTAATAACTCCGAGGCCTGCAGAGCACTGGCTGGAGGTCTGGGTCAGGGGCAAGACCAGGACTGAGGCCGGCTCCCCGGCCACTCCCTGTTCCTGTTCTCCTGCAAGGCAAGCAGTGAGGGAGGCCAGAGAGGCACCCACTGTGCAGCCAACATATCTGGGGGCAAACTGCTTCCTAGCTGGTTAGCCCTGGGCAAGGGACTTAACTCTGAGCCTCAGTTTGCGCACCTGAAAAATGGGGCCATTCCTCACAGAGATATTAACAGGAGAAGAGATGGTGCATGTAATGCCCAATATGCAGTGGAATCTCAGTAAGTGGGAGTCATTACTATTAGTAGCACCATTACTTTTATTCATTTGCTACTAGAGGATAAAGCTAAACTCCATAGCTTCTTGCCTGATGACCTCAGAAACTCTCTCAGTGAGAATTCTGGTCTCCTAGCTCCCAGCTGAGAGATGAAGGTGGGGGCAGGTCACTCCAGGAATTTTCTGGCACATCTGGCCTCCCTGCCAGGGAAAGTCCCCAAGGGGCTGGTTGTTTGCTTTCCACTGACGCCTGCAGAGACCAGCCTTCGCTGGTGACTGGCTGCAGCCGCCAGGCTGGGTGGGGCTGGCTCGGGGGCTCTGGGGTGCATTCTTGTGTGCCCCCCCCCCCCGCCCGCCCGAGTAAAAATAGTTCTGCTTTGTTAGGAGGGTGCTTACACACGCCTTGCCTGGCAGCCTGCCCACTGGAAAGGCAAATGCCAGACTATTTCAGGCTGTGAAAACAAGCCCAGGGTCAAGCCCCCAGAGAGCAGTATTAATATCCCCCTATCTCATTCTCTCAGGCTAGAAAAATGGAAAAGAAAGCTCTGTGGCTACATGATTCCTCCTTTTGTTACCCACAATCCCAGCTGCCAAAGCCACTGCAGACAATGCTCATGACCCTCAAAGACATGCTCTCCCAAACAAAACAAAAAAGCAGAAAGGCGATAGGAGGAATAGGAACAGCAATAATAATGATGATGATGATAATTAATAATAATAACAAGGCACTTACTAGACACAGAGCACGAGACAGGCATGTTGTTATCGTTTGCTCATCTGCTCACAGCAGCCCTGTTACAAACCCATGTCCTAGAAAAGGAAACTGCGGTTCAGAGAGGTGGCGTGACCTGCCCAAGGTCACACAGCGAACAAGCAGAGAGTCTGAGGCTGAAGTCCAGGACTGCCTAACTCCAAATCTATGCTGTGTCCTCCGGCCATTTCTGACGCCTTCTGAAAAGAAAGCCCATTTTGTCGCTTTTCTTTGTTTTCTTTGAAGTAACAGACTCCAAAGGGGCATTTTCAATGGCTCTCTGCAGCCTTCAAGATAAATTCCAGACTCCTTAGCGTGGCCCTGAATGCCCTCAAAGCCTGGCCCACTACCGCTCAGCTCCCTCCTCCCCTCTGAAAACGCCTTGGGCTGCTCCGACCTCTGGTCCCATGACCTTTGTTCTCTTCTCCTCGCCTTCCACCTAAATCTCTCCATGGGCTCTGGTCTGAATATTTCTGTCCCCTGCCCCCAAATGCATAAGGTTGAAATTCTAACCCCTAATGCGATGGGATTGGGAGGTGGGGCCTTTGGGAGGTGATTAGGTCCTAAGGGTGCGGCCCTCATGATGGGATTAGTGCCCCTATAACAAGAGACCCCAGAGAGCTTCCTCGCTCTGCTTTCCACCACATGTGGACACAGCCAGGAAGAGGCCTCTCATCAGACACCAGACCTACCAGTCCCTTGACCTTGGACTTCCCAATCTCCAGAATTGTGAGAAATGAATGTTTGTTGCTTAAGCCACACAGTCTATGGCATTTTGTATAGCAGCCCAAGCCGACTCAGACACCTTCCTTCTGCACCCAGCTCCAGCTCCCCCAGGCAGTCTCCCTGATCTCTCCCTGCCCAGAGAAAAGTGAGCTACCTCCTATCACACCCGCTTCTGTGTGCGTGGGGCACCTCTGCAGCCATGGCTTTTCAGGGTTAGAGACTCCTCAGGTCCCTGTCGTGTCTTCCCAAGTGGACGGGAAGCTGCTGGAAATCAAGGGCTACAACTGTGCTCTGTGTCTGTTCACATCACGCCTATCCCCAAACCCTCAATGACATAGGATGCCCACATCCATCCATATGATTATCCATTCACTCAGCAAATAGTTACTGTGTAAGCGGAAGCGATATGGGAATCAATCTCACCTATAGTCAGAGAGGAGACAGATATGGAAGGAGACAAGTGAAAGACAGCCAATCAATGCCTGGAAGGGGAGGTGGGGGATCCTGGCAGTCCTTCCATGGAAGAAAGCACCTGAGTTGCATCTTATGGGAAGAATGGAGGTTAGTTCAGTGCAACTAGGAGACCTTTCTTAGATAGGCTTCCTGACACTCCCCCGAGAGTCTCAGGAGCTAAGGCAACCTCGCAGGCAGGGAGCCTAGAGGATCCTTACCCTGACCTCAGTCTCCCCACACCCGTTGATCTTCCACTGGAACCTCCCATTGGCTGACCCCGCCAGCCACCAGGGTAGAGAGCAGGGTGGAAAGGGTAAAGGTTAACTCTGCAGGTACAAAGCTGCTGGGGCCATCCAGCCATGCATCCCTGGCTGCAGCATGCTTGGACTGACTGCTGTTCCCTGAACCGGCCCTTGGCCTTCAGACCCTGTGCCTTTGCTCATTCTGTTCCCTCTGCCTGCAACTGCCTTGCCCAGCTTCCAAGCCCATCAAAATCCTAAGCCCCCTTTATGCCACACCCACAGGCTGTGTCCTCTGAGTGCTCTCCTTATCTACTCAGAAAGCAATCTTTTTAGCGCTTATATCATTCTCTTGTGTATCTTTCCCCCTCCACCTCCGCTAGTATCTGAGCCCTCTAAGGGCAGGGACTGTAGCTGACTCATCTGTAAAATCTTAAATCATTGTCTCCTCTAAGTCATCAGCCCAGAATCTGTCAGGAACTGTGAAGGGTCTGAGACTTTCGACTTCTTGTTAGCCTGCCAGTTTCATGGATGCTGGCGGAAGACATGAGACACCTGGGTCAGAGACAAAGGACATGATCACTCACAGAATAGCAGTATCCAGGTGGTCAGCATTTTTGCTCCAGTCCTCTGAACCCCAATTTCCACAGGAGCACATGAGGAGAACCAGGTACCACCTGCACATGAGTGGGTTGCATTAAGAGAGTAACGCCGAGCTCAGGAAACCCAAATATTTCCTAGTGGGCAGGAAGCTCTTTGTTCCGGAGGAGGACTATCTGACTCCCAGTGATGTCTGCTGTCCAAACATCTGGAAAAGATGGCCCAGAATAAAGGACAGATGGGCCTCTGCTTGCAAGACATGCAGAAACACCAGAGGCCCGTGGGGAAGAGCCTCCCTGCAGAGCCCGCTGCACACCTCGGAATGTGGCATGCCTCCCCTCGGTCTCGTGCTGCCCTCCTGGAAGCAAACATTGGATTGAGTCTCCAGCCCTGCCCTGGTCCCTCTTGGGGGCTCCCTTCCGGCCAGTGCCAGGACTCGCAGGGCTATCACCATCAGAAACTGGGGAGGGGCTGAGAGGTAATAAAGAACCTGACTGGCTCCCCAAAACCCATGGAGCCCTCAGCCCTGCATAGGGAAGGGGGAGGGAGACCAGAGCGAGGAGAGGCAATAGAGTTTGGAGGACCCAGAGCAGGGTACAGAATTCACCTCTGAGCTTCATTTTTCCCAAATGGAATGGAGCCTTAAGGACAGTGGACAGCTCCCAGGGTGGTTGGGAGGATGAAATGAGTTCAGTCCTTAGTCTAGCACACAGTAGGGCTATATGTGTTAACAAAAAAGAATGAAGGAAAAAAAAACTGATGTGCACAAGGAGAAGACTGAACACGGGGACCAGAGGGCCCGCGCTGCTCCCGAGCAGGGAGCCGAAGCACAGCTGCAGCCTGAAGCGCCTGGTTACCACCCCCACCCCCCCTTTCCCAGGCTCTGGCTGGGCTCAGGCAGATGCAATTTCCTACACCATTGACTCCGATTTCCATCCTGCATCTTCATTCACAGACAGGACGTGATGACATCCAAATGGCTGAGCATGGCCCCAGACTCTGGTGGTGCTCACTTGGGACAAAGTATTACCCACTATAAAATGGAGGCAACAAAATTATCTCAGCATCTTTCCGAATGCAAAACAAGTACCCAGGCGACACCCATGCTATTATTCCTACTCTCATCCTCACATTGTTCACTCCCTTCAGCAGCCATGCCGTGGCCCATATCACTGGAAGGCCATAATGCCTTCATGAAGACAGCCACTGCCACACACTGAACATGCTGATCAGAGTGCCAGCCCTGAGCCAGGGCTTTGCCTACGTGCTCCTATCTGACCCTCACCACCACCCCAGGGACAGCCATTACCAGCATTATCCCCATTTGACAGGTCAGAAAGCTCAAGTTCATGGACGTGAAATAACTTGCCTCGAGTTCTAAGCTCCGATGTAAACGCACGCTGGCCTGACCCCAAAGTCCAAGCTTTACCCACGGCATTCTGCTGCTATGGGGAGCCTGGGAGGTCCCCCGCCCCCCCCCCCCCCCCCCTGCTTGACTACAGAGGAACAGAGGAGACCTGCAGAACAGCCATGGCCCATGAGTCAGAGAAAATCCCTGCACTAAAACTTAGAAGTTTGAGTCCTGACCTCTGTCCCCCATCCTGTGTTCTCTGATAGCTTCACCTGGGCTTTGTGAGACATAAACACAAAAAGACATTAATGCAGAGAAAATTCAGAAGAGTGGTTGAAAGCGGAGGGGGTGGGGGGAGGGCAGGAACCATAGCATTTGTGGTTGGGAATGCTTTTCCAATTCATCCAAGTCCAAGAGTTCCATGGTCCATTAAAGTAGCATGCCCACCAGGGGGCGCTATGCATTTGCTAACTGAGTAATTAAGCAGCCTCCATCCCAAATCATTCAGCATGCCCTTAACTTAAAATGAATGTGTGTGGTTGGGGCGGGGGGACTTGCTTTCTGACTGCGGTATAAATATTTTCCTTGGTTAGAAAGTGAGGGATTCCTTGGCTCTTTAACTTCCAAAAATATAACTTCTGGTGAAAGGGCTTGCCGAATCAGCTTAATAAGCTTTTCTGGTCTTGGCAATGCAAAGCCTGTGCTGACCTGGGGGTCCTGCTGGGGGTTCTCGCAGGTCACGAAGCCCCCCGGCTGCTGCTAACCCAGAAAGCACTCAGGAGCCTGCATTTCTGTAGGTGCGGGAGACGCAGCACCCACAGGGGTTGTTCTGTAGCTCCTGGACGATGAAACTGAGCAGAGGGGCAAAGGGACGTTCCATCCTCCAAGAGCCTCGCATCCTTCTTGGCAATTTCAGGACCTTGGAGGAGACTGCCATCTGCACAGCTCCAGGGGCGGGCGCCCATCACAGTCTTCCCGAAGTGCCCCTCTTTCCCTGGAGCTGCGAGAGCACAGCCGTGCTTACAGGCCCTGATGGGGAGCAGCCAGCCAGCCAGCCAGCCAGCCAGCCAACAATATTTCTGAGCAACTGCTTTTAGCCAGGTCCTATGATAGGCTCTGCTTTTTGAAAAATCACAACCACAAAAATGCCGGAGAGGGGGGATGGCAGCTTTGGACTGAAGAAATGCGTCCCATTTTGTGAATCCCACTTTCCCATTTCACAGATGAGGACACTGAGGTCTTCAGAAGCTATTTACATGCCGACGATGACAAAACTAGAAAATGGCAGCTCTGGCTCAGTGCCAGGCCTCCTCCCATGCTGCCCTTCAATGGCCTTTGACCTTCACAGTATCTCTAACCTTTGGAAAGGACACCAATCATTGCTCCCATTTCACAGGAAAGCAAATGCAGGCATCCAGAAGGCAACCTGGACATGTTATCAAGATCAACCTTAGGGAACTCTGAAATGTTTCTGGAGAACTGATATCTTCCAATTCCTGCAAGTCATTCCTGGTTGTGAATCACCCAAACACTGAGCTTGTATTCTCCTAGCATCTAGCGCCTTTACAAATGCCTTCCTTAAGAAGAGCTGTCACACACCATCCCTGCTGAACACACCACCCACTTCTGCCCCCGATTTGCTGCTTCACATTCAACCGTGGGAGTTCTTTTGTGTTGATGTTTCAGAACATTTATTGTCAGAAAGGTAAGAGGCTGACTGCAGCCACCTCAGTTTGGGTGCATTTCAGTTGCCACAAAAGAAAGAGGAGGAAAGAGGAAGAAAGAAATAAAAGGAGAACAAGGCATTGGAAGGGGGGGTGAAAAGAAAAGGGGGTGAAAGAAGAAGAAAGAAGATGGAGCAAGGAGAGGAAGAGGGAGGGAAGACATGGGGGGGCGGTGTATGCTGAGAAGGACAGGGGTCATCTGTTACTTTTCCCACGAAGGATCTGGAACAGCCAGGACATGGGCGTGAAAGTGCACTGCCTGCCTGAACAGGAGGGTGTTCCCCTCAGCCTCGGCCTCTCAGTATGTGGACTGAAACCAGTTTAATGCAACTTTCTCAACCTCCCCTAACTGGGAGGAAGGGTATTGGGACTCAGACAAAACTTCACTAAGAAAAAGAAAATTTTATTATCCGATAAAGACTGTCAGAGCAGGGCAAGACCACACAGACCTCCAAGGGAGGGCTCTCAGCCTTCCAACCCTCATCCCCTTCCCATTAACCCAAAGCACAAACCAACTGAAAAAACCGGCTTCCTTGAAGTGTCTAAACGGATTAATATCACTACTATAAATAAAGCAAGGCTACGGTGATTTTAGATGAAAATAATTTCTCTTTCCCTGCAAGGGAAATCAAATCTTTATTCTATTCACATGATATCAATCTACTTGCCTGGCCCAGTTTTTCTCTTGTGGATCAAAAGTAGCAGCTAAGCCCTAACCGGTTTGGCTCAGCGGATAGAGCATCGTCCTGCGTACTGAAGGGTCCCGGGTTCAATTCTGGTCAAGGGCATGTACCTTGGTTGCAGGCACATTCCCAGTAGGGGGCGTGCAGGAGGCAGCTGATCCATGTTTCTCTCTCATCGATGTTTCTAACTCTCTATCCCTTTCCCTTCCTCTCTGTAAAAAATCAATAAAATATATATTTTTTAAAAAAGTAGCAGCTAAAACATAACCAAAATCATTTTTTTACATCAAGGCTGTGGTGTCCCTTTTTTATGCTGACAAAAATAGGAAATGATGTACAAGAAATGCTTACGTGTTTTCAGGAAATGAGAGAGACAATTTACTCCCTAAAATATTTAAAGTCAATTTGATGTAAGTTCAAGCCTGAGTCCCAAAGCACTTGGGGAAGATCTGGAAAAGGCTGGGAAGAAAGGAAAAAAGAAACAGTTTCAAATGTACTTTTCAGCCTCAAAATTAGGGGGGAGGAGTGCATATCCTGAATTCACCCTGCAGCACATTTGATGAAATGTTATTTTTTTAAAGCAAGAATATCACCAAATCCTAACACTGACAAGACAATTTTTACATGGATATGATGTATCTATAGGTACATTTGGCTATAATTTCTTTTTATATATATTTTATTGATTTCAGAGAGGAAGGGAGGAGAGAGAGATAGAAACATCAATGATGAGAGAGAATCATTGATCGGCTGCCTCCAGCACACCCCCCACTGATGATCGAGCCCACAACCTAGGCATGTACCCTTGACCGGAATTGAACCTGGGACCCATCAGCCCACAGGCTGACGCTCTATCCACTGAGCCAAGCCGGCCAGGGCTGGCTATAATTTCTTGACATATGAAATACTAAGAAGTGAGGTGGATGTTTATTTCATAAAATTTCACTACCAATGTATTCAACATTTCAATACATCTGCCGAGTAGGCCACGTATCTGAAATAAGGCCCCCAAGAAGCAATCCCTAGGGGTGGGTGCATTATGGGAAGGATTTATTGAGAAGAAATTGTAATGGAGTGAGGAAAGCAGGATGGACAATGAGGGAAAGTTGAGCAAGGGGGCCATATAAGCAGCTCCTAACCTTGCCCTGGTCCCCTGGGGACCTCCAGAGAATGAGTTACAGCTTGGAATTTATTCCCCCACCTTTCATACCCAGCCCTGCAGTCACCGGCTATAGCCACTCCAACGTGCAACAAATTTCCAGAATGCACTGCTCTCTACACCTGTGCAGAGGCCCCAGTCACCCAAGGGTGAGCCTGGAAGAAGCAGCAGGTGCAAATGACGGAAGCAAAGCACACAGAAGCTGTGATGTGAATGCTTCGAACCCGTACAAGAGACGCGGGGGCGCCTGCTGAGAGGGTCCGCTATACCAAGCTGTGTGGAAGTTAATGCTTTAGAAAGTTTGAAAAGGTCTCTCCCTGACATTATTCTAGAGAAAGAGTGACTGTGACCTTCACTGATTCCAGCCAAGTTAATTTCCCTTTGGCAATAAGCAAACCTTGGTATTCTGGATCAGCCCTCAACTCTTCACACAAAAAGGCAAATGATGCGATGTTTGGACACACTATTTCTCACAAACTGGCTATCTTGGTAGCTAGCACGGACTCCCCACACAGTTTTTCACCCCAAGGTTTGACAGTGATAAGACATCCTAAAAAAAATTAATCTTCTCTTGGATTTTTGTCCCAAAAATCTTAGCCTGGCATTGCCCAAATAGCACCAGTATAAAGCCAATCTTATTTTTTCTAATTAAGCTCATTCCCTCAAAGATTTTTGACAGCACTTCAAGGAACACAGCTTCTTCAGTGCGGCATGCGAAAACAAGCAGCCAAGTGCATTTTTTTTTAATGGGTTAGGAAATTAACCTTGAAATGTGATTTTTCTCGGCCGTTGACTGGAAAAGCAAACAAAACAATACTCTGGGATTTATTTTTCATTTTCTCTCCAAGTGAAGTTTTGTCAGCACTCAGAGTTCATGGTTTTCATGAGTCTCTTCAACAATAGGTAGTTCTTGTCATTCTTTGTGATTTAAAAAATAAAAATAAAAACTATTTTATAACCTTAATAGATTCATGATTCCCTATTCCAGTACATACAACCTAATGCCAAAGAGAATTGTTCCTTATTTTTTTTTAAAAAGAAATCTGTTATTTAAGATTTCTCTGTGTGGCTCAAAGCTGCACCACCTCCATTCGGTGTTCAATGGGGTCATGAATAAAGTGGTCCTATGGCAAGTATGCATGTTATGCATACGGTTGGCACTGTGGACTTCCACCCTTCCAACGTGACCTCCCACAGCGAGGGCTGGTGCCAAACCTGCCAGGAACCTAGACCACAAAACGGTCCCTCGCATGACACCATTCCCCAAGTGGACAGGCAGTTGCCTCATAGCAGGTGATTGTCTTAGCACTGGCTACAATGGAAGAGGCATTATTTTATCCTTAATGGTCTGGACTCCAACTCTGGGTACACATTGGACTTCCCTTCGCACAATGTTTCTGTAAACTACCATCTAGAACAGTGGTTCTCAACCTTGGCTGCACATTAGAATCACCTGGGAATCTTTTTAAAATCCCGACTTCTGGGCCTCATCCTCCGGAAGGAAATTCTGTTTCTTTGTTATGGGGTGGGGCCATAGTCTGAGTTACCAGCACCACATCGGCGGCAGTGCTTTGCAGTGTTGGGGCAACATTCCCCAGGAAGTTGCTTAGGCTCTAAACCACTGTCCATGATACAGCACTAATTATCCCAGAGCCAGGATTTACGAGTTCAGCAATCCAGGGTGGAAATGGGTGTGCACCATTCACCATTGCCAATGCTACACTAGTGAACCACAAGCATAATGTATGCTCCATGTCCATGTGCCCTCATGGCAATCTCGTCTAGGAGTCTTTTTCCAAAGGGAGGAAGACGTCCACCAGGAAATACGTGATTTCACTGGACCGGAAATGAAGACTGCCACCCAGGGACTTACAGCTCCTCATGACTCTGAGTCAATAGGCAACAAAGGGAGTTTCTGAGCCGTCTGGGGTGATTGAGCCTGATCACCACGGGGTAATTGGACTGTTGTTCCACAACAGATGGACGCATTGCAGGGGATGTGGCACCATTCCCTTAGGGCTCTCTTGGTATTACCATGCCCTATGATGAACATTAATCCCAAGTTACAGGAAAGAAATCCAGGCATGATTAGTGATGGCCTGGCCCTTTGGAATGAAGGGCAGGGTCAGTCATCCAACCAAGCAAAAACCACAACCAGCTCAGGTGCTTGCAAAGGGCAGAGGGAACACATTTACTAGGCAATGGATGAGCGTAGTTATAAATACAAGCTCCGAAAGAGTGACCAGCTGCAAAAGCATAATTCTGATTGCTATAATTCTTCCTTATTTAGTTGTGAGTAAATGTGTTTGTGTATATTTTATGTTAAATTTGCATAAATGTAACAAAAAGATTGAGCGGCGCGTGAAGAAAAAGAAAGCTGGGCCGCCGCGTGTCTAGTCTCCATGTCCTCTCCCATTCAAATGAAACACCAGGTCAACACAATAAAAAGCAAGTGAAAAGCAATTTTAATTATTTATACTTTGCTGTATTGTTTAAGCTATAAGAGTAATACATCATGCCAAAAGGATACAAGCATCAACCTGAAAGCACTCCCACTAGACAAAGCTGGAACAATTGGAGCAATAAAATACCCCCACATAAATACATAAATAAATAAATATCTGGGACCCCTCACTGATGAAACTGAATGAATAAATACATAAACAGGGGAATGTGATGACTCTTCCTTACAGAAGAATTCCAATGAAATGCAGAAGGAATGGGTAATAGAAAGCCATCGTCAGAGCTCCACAGGAGTACTGGCTGCAAGATCCGCCAATGAAAACTGAAATTAGTGGGTAAAAGTTTAAGGAGAAACAGGATATTTGATCATCTTGTCCCCCATATCTATTAATTACACAAGGAGACATAGTAACTTTACAGTGAAGAAAGCTGGCAGATACCTCCTGAGCAAGGTCAGCATCAGCAGCAATAGACACACCAATATCATGTCCCCCAGTATTATGCCCTGATAGGGCACCTTCACCTACCCCCCAAATCCATAACCTCAATCTATGTAATCATGAAAAAATCACACAAACCCACATAAGGAACGTTCTATAAAATACCTGACCAATGCTCTTCAAAACTATCAAGGTCATAAAAGACAGGACTGAGAAACCATCATACATTAAGAGGAGACGTCTCCATGGAGACATGCTGCCTGAATGTGCGTGGGGTCCTGGATGGGGTCCGGGCACAGAAGATGGGCTTCAGTGGGAAATGGAGAAATCTGAATAAAGTTTGTAGTCTACTTAGTAGTCTTGTGCCAGTAGTAATTCCCAGTTTTGATAAATGGACCATGGTAACATTACAGGAAGCTGAGTGAAGGGTATATGAGAGCTCTCTTTGCAACTCTCCTGTAAGACTACAATTATTTTTAAAAAATTTTTTTTTAAATAGCACAAGCTTCTTGTAACAAGTCAAACCAAATAGAAAGTATAAAAAAAAACTTCACCCTCCCTTCCCTACCCATCCTACCTCTTGAGTGACCAGATTAGTGTTAATTTTATGGTTACTTTTACTCATAAAAATATATACAGACACAGATATATATACATATATACATATATACGCTATATTAAGGTTTTTCCCTTTGCTTTTTATTTTTGTGTCTTAAAAAATTAGATGGTATTATGCTAAGTGAAACAAGCCAGTCAGAGAAAGAAAAATATAATATGATTTCACTCATATGTGGAATCCATTGAACAATATAAACTAACAAAAAAAAATAGATACGGATAACAGACTGGCAGCTGTCAGAGGGGAGGGGCTCAGGAGTCTGGGTGACAAAGGTGAAGCGATTAAGAAAAAAAGCCTCAAAGACACAGACAACAGTATGGTGAGTACCAGAGAGAAAGGGAGGTAGGGGAGGAGGAAGAGGGTATAGCGCGGTGGTTCTCCACCTGTGGGTCGCGACCCCTTTGGGGATCGAACGACCCTTTCACAGGGGTCGCCTAAGACCATCCTGGATATCAGATATTTACATTATGATTCATAACAGTAGCGACATTACAGTTATGAAGTAGCAACGAAAATAATTTTATGGTTGGATCACAACATGAGGAACTGTATTTAAAGGGCCAGAAGGTGGAGAACCACTGGTCTAGGGGACTGAATGATGACAGAAGGAGACTTGACTTAGGGTGGTGAACACACAATACAATATACAGGTGACGTATTGTAGAATTGTACACTTGAAACCTATATAATTTTATTAACCAATGTCACCCATAAATAAATAAATAAATAGATAGATAGATAGATAGATAGATAGATAGTTGTTGTGAAAACTGAGCTAAACATGTCCTGATTTTACCTTTACAGAAATCCCTTTAAAAGGCTCCGAAGGTGACGGATTAAGAAGTACTAATTGGTAGTCACAAAATAGTCGTGGGCTATGAAGTACAGCCCAGAGAATATAGTCAACAATGTTGTAATAACCATGTGCGGGGCCAGGTGGGCACTGGAAATATCAGGGGGAACACTCTGTAAAGCATATGATTGTCTAACCACTAAGCTGTCCACCTGAAACTAATATATAACAATGTTGAATGCGAACTGTAATTGAAAAATAAAGTATAAAAAAGAAAGGGCGCCAAAGAGACAGTCTGCTGTAGGATGCCGATCAAAACATGCGGGAGCCCCTCTGCACCCCCGATTTATTTCTGGGGCTCTTGCAGCCTCTGCTCAAAAACCTTTCCTCTATCTCCACTGTATTCCTCACCTCCAAGTTTCTAACCCCAAGTGATTCCCTTCCCTGTTTGTTCATCTCAACACCGCACCGCCTACCCCGCCTTCTAAATCCACTCTGCGGAGTCCATTCTTCTGTGGCTACTTCCCGCCCCTTTCCAGTGGAAACCAGTTCAACCCTCTGCCTCCTGCCCTGTCTCCTCCCGGCGTGGGCTCCCTCACCAGAGGCCACAGCAACCAGCTAAGCACCCTTCACAGTATCTGGCCGGGAAGCTGTAAATATACCAAATGCTTGTTCCTGCCACACTGGAACTTACTCCAATGTTTTTCAAGTCAAGAGTGCTATGTGGTGGCATTGCTCAGTATTTCTAGACATAGCTCATCCCGAGAAATTACATCTTATTCTTCACATCAACATGGATCCATATTTGTCGCTGATATGAGCCTTGGAAATGTGGGAGAAAAGGATGTTTGCTGCCATCGCTAACATGAAGATCCCCAAGAGAAGAAGGGAGGGACGTGACCATGAGGAGAGGGGCTGGCTGCTCTTTCAGGGTGATGGATTGTGTCAGTGGTGACCTGTTGGGGACAGAGCAGTCCCAGGAATCCGTGGGACCAGTTCTTGTTTGTCTCCAGGTACACTATGGTCCCATCTCACTGCCTAATGGGGTGTAAAGGAGGGTCTGTGGGCCCTTATTCTGATTCCTTTTAGGCAAAAGTGGAGGGGGGATTCTAATTCATCAGAGGATGTCATCAAAATAATTGTGTGGGTTTTTTTTTTTGAAACTTACAAATCTAACTTTATTTGGTACCAGTCAGGCCTGGTACTGAATCTGTCTTCCCCTTTGCTTGCTGTGTGACCCTGGGAAAACTGTTTCCCTCTCTGGGTCTCTTTTCCTTATATGTAAAAAGATAATATTACTCATCTTATATAGTTGCTGTGAGGGTTAAAGAGAGAATATATGTAAAGTGCCTATGCTAGAGCTTGGCATTTAACCCTCCCTCCCCCTAATCTTAAAAGGATAAATTATATGAATCATTAATTGATATAGAGATAACAGGTAGAAAGGAAGAAAGAAAGATGTGTGTATATGTAGATGTGACATTTAGAGACGTTTCATTTATGTGGAAGTGCTCACCCACCCAATTTTGCTAGATAAACAAGTAGACACTGTTCCTAAAAGGCCTCTCAGAGCTCCAGCGGGTGCCAAGCAGAGGCTGGTTGGAAAGCGGCGGGTAGGGCTAGCCTGCTCTCAGGGTACACCTGTGGCAATCTTCCAAAGACAGAATGTGAATCAGATTTACTTCCCATTTGTACACCATCTCAGTGAGTTGAATGAGCTTCCTTTCTTTAAGAAACCAAGAAAGAAAAAAATTACATATTTTGAATAAGTAATCTATTGCACTCGGAGTCACCATCCATTGCCTCCTTGAATGAGTGGGAACAGGTGAAATGAAATGGGTCCTACCAGTGGTGAAACCAAGCCCAGTTCTGAAAGGCAATTGCTGTTTATTGAGTTCTGTATTGCACATGGTACCTGGATTATCTGAATTAATCCTCACAAGGATACTTCAAAATTAGGACTATGATTACCCCTGTTTTTGAGGAATTAGGCTCAGAAAGTTATAATGCATACAAAGTGCACATTGTAAGTGTGCAACCTGTCATAGTTACCAATGTAATTATGAGTATTTATCAAAGTGTCACAGCTGCTTAGTAGCAAAGCCAGGGCATTCTGAAAACACACACTTTTAAAACCAGGTGCTTCCCAAGACTTTGCAGAAACTTACCAGCTTCCTCCTTCCTTTCTCCCTCTATCCAAATGACAATTTTTTGAGCACCTACTTTTATCTTCGTGTCCAACAGCACCTTATTATTTACCCTCAATTCGACACTTTCTTTGAGTCTTAATCTTGTAAGGTAAGCAGAGAAGAAATTATCTCCTCTTTCTACAAACTGAAGCTCAGGAAGGTTCTGCTGTTCACAGAATTCTTAGATACAGCTTTTCCTCAACATTCATGCTTGTGCACACCTGCGCGCGTGCTTACACAACCCGCCACCCCCCTACCCCACCCCCACACCAATCCCCTGGGGTTACGGTCATTCATGTTTTTTCTTTAATTATAGAAATACTGTGCATTGATTTATGAAATTGGAAAAGTGCCAAAGCTATGATAAAGATGAGTTCAATTCTCCAGTAAGCGCACTCCTCAGAGACAGTGGCGGCAACGCTGTGGTGTAACTCAAAGGTGGAAGATTGGTGGACAAAAGGCTAAAGCCAAACCACCAAAAAAAAATTTTTTTGGGGGGGAGGGGGGCAAAACAGTGTTTAAAAAAGTGTAAATTAGTTGCTAACATTTAAGAATGGGGGACTTCATATTAACACCACGATTTCTAGCTTCTCTTTAAAATTTTGAGGAGTAGCAATACATGGTAACAGCTGGCTAAACAGCTGGCTAGGAGCCCCCTTTCCGGGGGGCATGTTCTCTCTAATCTTCCTCAGGCCCTGCCACTCCCTCTTTTTTTTTTTTAATAAAAAAACATATATTTTTATTGATTTCAGAGAGGAAGGGGGAGAGACAGAGAGACAGAGAGACAGAGAGAGAAACATCAATGATGAGAGAGAATCGTTGGTCGGCTGCCTCCTGCATGTCCCCCACCAGGGATCGAGCACACAACCCAGGCATGTGCCCTGACCAGGACTCAAACCCTGTGTCCTCCTGGTTCATAGGTCAATGCTCAGCCACTGAGCCGCACTGGCTGGGCCCCAGCACTCCCTCTTACTACATCTGGTCTGAGTTTTGAGTTTCTATTAACCACTGGTGCCTGCAGTCATCGAAGTTATAATCATGGAGTATATCTTTCCTGTCCTTGGTCTATGCAAATAACTTTTTGCATTTGAGATCATCCTGTAGAAATAATTTTTCACTTGCCTTTTCAGTTGACTTTATCATCATCAGTCTTTCCCACATTATTAGAAATTCTCTAAATATTGTCAATGCTATATAGTATTCCATTGTGCCTTACTTCTGACTTTTTGCCAATATCAAGGACTGTGGTGGTCTCTTTTAGATTACGTTGATTTGGAAATTTTGCATGTATCCGAGACTGGAAAGATTGGAGTATCTCCAATCACTGGAGTCTCCAGTCCTGGGACTGATCTTGTTGGTCCCCTTCCAATGCCATCCATGAACCATGACCTTGGTTACAGTGGTTACTGCTCTTAATAACCCACCACCAGTGTCAGGACTCCGAGTTCAGGTTCTGAAGTGGTTCCCGTGGAGTCAAGATATTCCCTTGTCTGCAGGAATGATGTAGGGCAGTGATGGCGAACCTTTTGAGCTCGGCGTGCCAGCATTTTGAAAAACCCTAACTTAACTTTGGTACCGTGACACATATAGAAATATTTTGATATTTGCAACCATAGTAAAATAAAGATTTATATTTTTGATATTTATTTTATATATTTAAATGCCATTTAACAAAGAAAAATCAACCAAAAAAATGAGTTCGCGTGTCACCTATGACACGCGTGTCATAGGTTCGCCATCACTGATGTAGGGGGTGATGTTGCATGGAAGGGAGCCACCCACCATGCTGCCCTAAACACAGGACCACCCTGCAATGACCCATCCCATCTGCCGTCCCTTCCACCCTGGGAGTCTCGCTTTCACCCTTACCCACCATGTGAAATGCCACTTGCTCTGGGAATTTCACCTTTCGGAACATGACTCAGAACACAGAAGAAAGCTGAAAGGACCTTGGCAAAGTCAAAGCTACTGTCATCACCAAGTCCACACAGAGGAGCCTTTGCTCAGGCCGTGACACACACTGGAGACAGATTTCTAACAAGGTCAGTTATCTGATAACCCACATCACAGCCAAGGAGAAACAACGAATTAAGAGGGGACAGAAATCACAGAGCTGGCTGATAGTAAAAAGAGGTGCCAGTTGACAGTGAGGAAAGAAATGAAAAAGCTATTAAAAAGCAGCCAAAATCATTTTTTAAAAAACCCATAGCAATCTTGGGCCCAATGATAATAGTGGCATCATGTGGAGGGGGGAGGGCAGTCAGTAATGCCAAAAAGTGAAGGCGACCACCGAGCCAGAACACAATTTCATTTCGCGCAAGGCTGAGCTGGTCTGGCCGGCCGAGGCTGCGCGGGTGAGAGGGCCTGCCTGAGGACACAGCGAGTGGCAGAGGCAGGACAGGGGCAGTCCCTCAGACCCCACCCTGGCTGCAGCACCTTCCCCACACTCAGGGTCCTGTTAGCAGTGCCAATGGGCGGGGGCAGCCCAGAGCAAGGAGCATGTGAAAGCCGGGGCTGCCATTCCCACCAGACACCCCGGTGGCTGGGGGTTCAGAGCTTCGGTAGAAACTGAACATGACCCAGGCAATGGGAGACAGTCAGCCCCCACCCCCACCCCCCACCCCAACCCTCCCGGCTTCTCATCCAGTCCCAGGCCCCACCTGCATCCTGACTGGGGGTAATTCCTTAACCCTCTAAACCCCACAGCTTCATGTGAAGATTTCTGTCCCTGTTCTACCTGCCTCACAGGCAATCTCAGGGACTAAATGTGTTGTGAGCACGGGAGATCTTTCGAAGCTGTTACACTGTGTGGGTAGACAGCGCAGCTGTGGGAAAGGGCTGGGCCTGCTGGCTTCTAGAGGCGAGACAGTGCTCCATGCAGCACTCCGTCAGCCAGCCTGCCGGCGGGGTTATCAGGACGCTTGCTCCGTGACAAATGGGTGTCAGGGAGGCTTGGTTCTAAGACAGAGCAAAGGGAAAATGACAAAACAGACACTAACCGGTGACTCTATCAGATAGGAAGCCTGGAGTGATCATTTTGGCGAAGCAATCGTTAGGAGAAGACATATTATTTTTATACTTAACACATCTTTTTTGAGAGAGGGTGTGATTTTAAACATAGCTTATTATCCATCCACTGTGTCTACTGGGGTTACTTTTGCCTTACTCCTGATGAAGGTGCCCATGAATGCCACCCATCTCTGTTTAGACGGCCAGCGAAGAGTGGGTAAGAAATCTGCGGCCAGAAAGGTGAAGGGACTTGCCCAGCCGGGGACTGAGTGGCAAAGATGAGCGTCCGATCTTTACTTCGAAGACTTGGTCCGCATAGGATGGTCTAAGACAACGGTCAGCAAACTCATTAGTCAACAGAGCCAAATATCAACAGTACAACGATTGAAATTTCTTTTGAGAGCCAAATTTTTTTAAACTTAAACTATATAGGTAGGTGCATTGTTATTAAGTTAATTAGGGTACTCCTAAGGCTTAGGAAGAGCCACACTCAAGGGGCCAAAGAGCCGCATGTGGCTCGCGAGCCACAGTTTGCCGACCACGGGTCTAAGAGACCGAGGCTCAGAGAAGGGAGGCCACGGGTGGGAAGCCTTGCACATTTTAGCTGACACTGACCATCGAAAGTTGGGTGAAAATGTTATCCTCTTAATGGGCACCTAACTTCATTTGGGAAAATATGTTGATGAGACATTTGGGGAGAAGGGTCACAGGAGGCCGTGAGGATAGAAGAAAATGAGCAAATTGGCATTCCTTGGAATTGCCCAAGAATGTGCAGACAAGGAAGGAAGGGAGAGAGAAATGGAGAGGAGACAGACAGGAATCTGGCTGTAGAAATGGTAGGACACGCTGTGTAAAATGCCTGCAGGGGCCGCCCTTCCCCCTCCAGGCAGAGATGCCCCACCCAATTCAGTCAGGAGGCTGCAACCCAGCCCTCCCCTGGCTCCTTCCACCTCACAAAGGAACACCTAGCACATTCAACCTGCCCTGCATGTATGAGGTTTTGATCAGGAGAGGAATTCAAGTGTCACATCTGGGCCCATTAAGTGCAAAACAGAGAAAGCAGGATGAACTACAAGACAGAGAAGCAGGAATTCCAGACTGAAGACACCTGAAGAAGGAATCCCTCCCAGGAACTCACTGAGACTTTGGGGAGGGGTTCAGACTTCCATGGAGAATGGTCCAGATGGGGGTCTGGTCCAGGTAGTTAATATTACCTCCATGACAAGGGCCGAGGGGCCCCACCTGACATCTGGTTACAAGGCATTTGCAAAGAATGTGACTGTCCACTCCCTGGAAGATTTTAACACAGAGCGGAGGGAGCCAACACAGAAACCCCCAAGTCCTATGGTCTCCCTAAGCATCCCGAACCCACACCAGCCTCACCCATCAATGTGACTCCCCTTCCATGCTGCACATGTGCACGGGTGGAGTCCACACCTTAGTTCTAGCATGGCACTTGGGACGGAGTGCTATTGCAGGAACCTATTTTAGAGCTAATTCTAAATAAGAGTTCCATGTGCACGAGAAGCAGGGATGCAAGAGTGGCAGCTCTGTGAAGGGGGCATTACCTGCTGGGCCCGCTGGTGAGCGACGGGATGGTCTCTTGACGGAGGGGAGATGGAGCAGGGCTTCGGGAGGCCGGGATGGTTTTAGCAGAATGGCCTTGCCGGGAGAGCCCTGGGCCAGGTGTCAGCGCCTGGGCTCTTGTCCCACCGCTGCCCCACCCTTGCTGAGTGACCTTGGGAAGGTCACTTTAGGCCTCAAGTTTCCTCTTCTGTAAAATAACTGCAATGACATCTTCTCTCCCAATGTCAAAGCAAATTCAAAATGAATGTGCCGTGTAGAATGGAGGCATTTTCAGAAGTAACAAGCAGGCAGGCTTGAAAGTGTGCCCACCCTGTCCGCCTCCCATGTGGCAGCTGAATGGAGGAAGAGTCAGAGAAAGCCCTGACCTTTGTTCTAAAGGCCACCCTGCCACATGCCGAGGACAGATACAGGGGGACAACCGTGCTCCCGGCTGAGCGGGACCTTTAAAGGAATGAGAATGATGGTGGCAGCAGCGGCAAGAGCAACTGAATGTGTCCATGCGCCAGTCACTGTTAAAACACATGTTGCACGTATTATCTCATTTAACCCTCTCAATCAACCTACAAGGTTGGTACTATGATTATCATTTTTTAAAAATAGATTTTATTGATTTTTACAGAGAGGAAGTGAGAGGGATAGAGAGTCAGAAACATCGATGAGAGAGAAACATCGACCAGCTGCCTCCTGCACGCCCCCTACTGGGGATGTGCCTGCAACCAAGGTAACATGCCCTTGACCGGAATCGAACCTGGGACCCTTTAGTCCGCAGGCCGACGCTCTATCCACTGAGCCAAACCGGTTAGGTCGTACTATGATTATTATTCCCATTTTTGCAGAGAAGGAAACTGAGACACTTGCTGACAGTCACGCAGCTTCTAAATGTCAGAGCCAAAACCTGAACTTGGCAGTCAGACCCAAAATCCATGCCCTTAGCCATTATGCTACAATAGTGATTATTATAAGTGGTCATGTTGCTATCATAGTTGTTAACACAACTATACAAACAAAGTAGTCGTATAGTAATAATAATTATCATTACCCATTGCATTTGGTTCCCCCTCAGCTCAGTGAGGAAGGCATTTGATACCCATTTCATAAGTCAGGAGGGAAAATGAGGCTCAGGGAACCACTCAGAGT
Organism: Myotis nattereri; assembly: GCF_964212035.1. NCBI lineage: Eukaryota > Metazoa > Chordata > Mammalia > Chiroptera > Vespertilionidae > Myotis > Myotis nattereri. Next base: position 24,846,601 of record NC_138089.1, read on the forward strand.
CCAGGGGGCAAAGCCAAGATGTGACTTCCTGCACACACATGTGTCCAGAGGTGTGGCCAGCAGACACAAGCTCACAGATTTTGAAATAGTAATAAAAATTACCACCTGGAGAGACCACCTGGCTCAGGGTGAGCCACCCTCCACTGGACCATGTCTTGAAGACTTAACATCAAATGTAGGAAGGCAGGTCATCCTAGCTTTCATGGCATATTTCTTAGTGACAGGAAGCACCAATAGGGATCTCTGACCCTTGAACCCTGGTGATGACAGGGTTGAGGTGAAATTTACAAAGCACAAATGACTGGTGAGAATAAAAGAAGGTTTTAGTCCAAGGAGGAAAAATTAATATAATCAATGGTAAAAAGGGAAGAATAAAGAATATCTTCAGTTGTAAACACAATTTTTAGCTTGTTGGTTTGTTTTTCATAGAAAAGATGCTAGTCAATTGTTTTCTCCAGGTACTCAGAAAGGTAAAAGAATGGAAAATATTTCAGTTGGAAAAAAGGAAGCATGTCCTCCACGTGAGCTAATAAAATACTAGGAAAGCAACCAAACTAATAGATTGAAGCAGAGAATGGAGAAATTAAAAGGTTATTTAGTAGCTCATAGACTCTCCAGGAGGGTCAGATAACTAGGTTTGCCCTGCCAGGATCAGTGTTAGAAATCACATCACAAAACTGGGTCAATGAAGGTGCTACAGCAGCTGCCACTGGGCACAGATGCTCCTATATACCCCACATCTCCCCCATGGGATGGGGCATTGCCACAAGAATTGGTGCCACAGGAAACTGGATGTGGCCACTGCTGCCTGCCTCACTCCTCCTAGCAGCAGCCTCCAAATCAAAGGTGTGGTTGCATCTGATTAGGGGATTCCGGGTCTTGTGCCCACACCTTAGCTGCAAGGGAAGCTGGGAAGAAAATGGCTGACAGTTGTAACATAGGGTGACCAATTCATCCTGATTTGCCTGGAACAGTTTCGGTTTTTAAACTGCAAGTTTCACATCCTGGGGCTCCCTTAGTCCAGTTGGGACAGCATCCTTTGATGGGGATAGGGAATCTGGCTAGTGAGGTAGGGAGGGCATAATGCTCCAAAATGCAGGAAGTTCACATTCCGAGTGGCCAAAAAGAATGGAAAATGCCCACTGCATTCTCCCAAAGAGGCCAGAAAGACTCCGGTCCTGATGGAGTTCAGGAAGAAACGACATCTGGCTGAAGGCCAGGAGCAGGCTCTGTAAACTTGCCCATTCCCTCAGCCACGGAACCCTAGAATTCTGGAGCACCGGAATTGGTAATCTGCAATGATTCTTCCCAATGATGACGTCTTGCAGACACTCAAAGCAATGCATCGAACCGTTATACAGCGCTCCACTGCTGTGACGGGCGAACCAAAGTGAACTTAATAAGAGCCCAAAACGCAACACTATTTTTCATTCCACTAGGGTAAACAGGGGGTGATTCAGGATGATAATCACTTCCCAGAAGTAAGCCTCTCCCTGCAAGTCTTCCTAGAATCCACAATTGTCACTTCCAGAGGGCACGGCCCAGGCACGGGGGGTGGGGGTGGGATGGGGGGGTAAGGGGGGTGGTGGCTGATTGTGGGTGTATTGGTTGCTCTTCTCCCAGTAAGCACTCCTAATCCTCCTCCTCTGCTGAGGGAGTCAGGGAGTCCCACCCCACCCCGGGCCCCACAGCTAGGAATAAGCATGTGACCCTCACCTGGACAATCACAGAATCCCATTGCCCAGACCCAACTAGCCTGTCCCAAGCCAGGCCTATTGAGTTTCCCAATTTTGAGCTGGGACAGAGGCGCCCTGGATTGGGCTCTTAGTGCCAGAAGAACTTGAAGCTAAGACCTGCACAGCCACCTTTCCTATTATGTGGAGAAAACCTGTTGGCAGCAGCAAGAAATGGAACCCGTGGGAGACTGGCAGAGACCTGAGAGGTGGGGAGTGAGACAGAGCAAGTGTCCTAGTGTCACCAAACCCCTGCTCCGGTCCCTGAGGCCTGGTTCCTGCAAACTACTACCCATTCCTTTCAGGCCTGTGAGCCCACAAGGTCCCCCTTGCTTCTGATCAAGTCCCTAACAGGCAAGCTAAGGTCATGGGCGTTATAAACTCGACTGGAATGGTTACGTCCTGTGAATTGCTCTGGGCATGTTGGGGAAGGGCAGTCCGTCAAACGGAAGGCGGAGCCAGCGTTCACCAGTCTGCTACCACTCCCATCTTAACCTCTCTGCAGCGGAGCCACCTCCACTGAACACAGGGCTACTAAACAGACCCAGCTTCAGAGGGCTGCTGTGTGACTGCGATGGGGTGACACATGGAAAATCCTTCCAGCTTGAAGATTTGATGACTTTGGGTTATAATCCCAACTCTCGAGTGAGGCAGCTGAGGTCCAGAGAAGTGGCCAGTGACCCCCTGAGTTACACAGCTGGTAAGGACAGGCTGGCCTCACAGCCGGGCCCAGACTCCACGTCCAGTGCTTCTTCTACTCCGGCACCACCACATGAAGGACAGAGGTGCCCAGGGGACCTCGTACCGTGCAGAGGAAATGGATGAAGTGGCAAGAGGCCCAGATCAGGGAGTGGTTTGCTCGATGGGTTCCTTGGCCAGACAGGCAGACAGAGCCGGCCCTCCCCAGGCCCAGGGAAGGAAGAGGCCACCTTGGGAAGTGGTGGGGGTGTCCAGACAGGTCTTGAAGGGAATCCAGTGACCAGGGGCATTTCTTCCGCAGCGACCGACGGCAGCAGCCAAACTCACTGTCTATCTGAGTGGTGCCTATTGGAGCTCCTCTTCGGCTAAAGAGTTGGACAAAAAGTAAGGGAGGCAAACAGGGCCAGGGATGGAGAAAGCCACCTGCTCAGTTGGCACCAGACTTTTGACATCAGGCTCAGAAGTCCGTTCCTGCCTAGACTGAATCTAAAGCCAATTCATTTCATTGCAAATTAAACATCCACCATCCCAAGTGCCCAGCCTCTGGCAGCACCATGAGTTCATCAAATGTCATCAGTTAGAGGTACACAGAGATATGTCACGGTAGTCCTCAGTTAAAAAACTAGCTTGAGCTGGGAGGAAAAAGCATTAACCACCTATAGGCAAACAAACATATCAGAGAGTTAGTATCCACATAAAGAGTCAATACAAATAAGTAAAATGTGAAAAAGACATGAGGAGAAAATTGCCCCTGGAGAGAAAAGAAACATAAAATAACAGGGGGAGAAAAATGTTTGGCATCACCAATTACCAAAGAAATGTAAGTAGAAACCATGATGTGTCAAATAATCTATATATATAAAAGCCTAAGCAACCATTACAACCGGACGACTGGCCGGTAGCTATGACACGCACTGACCACCAGGGGACAGATGCTCAACACAGGAGCTGACCCCTGGTGCCTAGTGTGCTCCCACAGCCAACCTCCCGCAGCTGGTCAACCTCCTGTGGTCCTTCTCCTGGCTGATCGGCCCTGATTGGGACTGGGCGAGACAGCCCCGATCAGCCAGGAGGGACCCCACATGTGTATGAATTCGTGCACCAGGCCTCTAGTAATAAATAATACTAAAGTCCAATGATGGCAAAGTTGCAGAAAAACTAGTAAGTTTAAATACTGCTAATGGCAGATATTTTGGAAAGTAAGTTGAGCCATACAATTACAGATACCCTATGACCCAATGATAATACTCCACAGAATTTTTCTCAAAAGAATCTGAAAGGCCAATGCCCAAAGATGTTGTCCCTGCAACATAATTTAATGGAGCACCAAGAAAAGTTGAAAAACAATCTAAATATCCACAATATGGAAAGAGTTCAACAAATGACAATATGCCCTCCTAATGGAATGTTTTGGAGCCATTGAAAATGACAATTGTAAGGATTATGTAACAGCTTAGAAAATGTTTTTTTTTTGTTTTTGTTTTGTTTGTTTTTTAATATATTTTATTGATCTTTTACAGAGAGGAAGGGAGAGAGACAGAGAGCCAGAAACATCGATGAGAGTAAACATCGATCAGCTGCCTCCTGCACATCTCCTACTGGGGATATGCCCGCAACCCAGGTACATGCCCTTGACCGGAATCGAACCTGGGACCTTTCAGTCCGCAGGCCGACGCTCTATCCACTGAGCCAAACCGGTTTCGGCAGAAAATGTTTTTAATATACTTAGTGCAAAAAGAAAAATCTATAGAGGCAAGAGTTACAATTATGGAAAATTTTTATTTTCAGGGGTGCAAGAATAAAAGGAGCTCAGAATAATGGAAAGTGCTGTATGTTGGGAGGACCATGGGGAGTGGGTGGTTCTCAGATTTCTCATCAAGGAATTGGGAGCAGTGTTTCTTTCTCTCTCTCTCTCTCTCTCTCTCTCTCTCTCTCTCTCTCTCTCTTTCTCTCTTTCCCTCTCCCCATCTCTCTCCCTTCTCTTGGTAATTAAGGGGGACTGAGATACCCCTGAATGAGATACCATGTGAGAATAATCGTGCACAGAGCAGGACCATCCATGCTCCTCTTCTCCCTGGAGCTCAGGGTTCTAGGAAGGTGTGACCTGCAGGGGCGGGGAGCCGGAGGGGAAAGGGTTAGATGTCAGATATGGACAGTGCCTTCTGGCCAGCACTGCTCACACCCCATATGCTCTGTCTGCAAACCCAGTTTATCAGCAGGCCCTGCATCCTTTTCCCCCAGAAGACTCGGGCTTTCAGGACCCAGAGACGAGCCCCAAGCCGGGAGGAGCCTGAAGGTCATGAGCTAATTAATCCCACACTGCCTGAAGTTACAGTCCCTAAGGACATCCGGGTCTTTGGCCTCCTCTGAGACTCACAAGACTTGTGGAAGAAGGCAAAGTGGAGAATATCATTTGAGGAGGAAACGGAGGCTCCCCAGGGTTGCACAGCCAGGAAGTGGCAGAGATGGCAAAAGACAGGCCGGTGACTCCCAAGCCCACATGCTGTTGCTCAATAGAGAGGTCACTGGCAGAAACTGAGCTCCTGCCCCAAAGCCCAATTCCTCTTGAAACCTTCATAGTAAGGAGACATCTGCTTCACCAGAAACTTCCCAAGGGAAAGACCATGGGTTGTCTAGACCTGAGGTTTCCAAACTTGAGCATGATAATCACCGGGAGCTCACCGGGCCCCATCCTTGTTTCTAAGGCAGTAGGTCTGGGGTGGGGCCCAAGACTTTGCATGACTGACAAGCTTCCACGGGATGCTCAGGCTGCCAGCCTGAGGACCACACTTGGAGAACCACTGGCCTGGAGTCCTGAGAAGTATCTGAGCTTAAAGATGTACTTGGGACAGAAGGGAGGCGAAGTCTGCATGTAACCTGAGGAGAAAATGCACCCTTTCGCTCCCGCAGGGGAGTGAAATGAGAGAAGAGGATGGAGCAAACAGGAGGAAGGCTGTGGGCTATGAGAAAGAACCTCTCTCATGCCCGGCCGGCATGGCTCACGGGTTGAGCATCAAGCTATGAACCAGGATGTCATGGTTTGATTCCTGATCAGGGCACATGCCTGGGTTGTGAGCTTGATCTTCAGTGTGGGGTGTGCAGGAGGCAGCCGACCAATGATTCTCTCTCAGCATTGATTTTTCTATCTCTCTCTCCCTTCCTCTCTGAAATCAATAAAAATATTTTTTTTAAAAGGAACCCACTCACATTCCAGCACCAGCTTCCATTGCAGCCAATAGAATTACAAGTGCTCAATGTTAGTGGTTGGAGAGTGTGGAAAGTGAGGGGGTGAGTGATCGAGTGTTTTGGGGGATAGGGGTGGGACACACGGCCAACAATGGGCAGGTGGACTGGCTGGTGATCTGGATTCCAGCCACCTGGAAATTAGTGGAATGGGCTTTGGGTCCAAGGCTGTGGCTTCAGGGGCTGAGGCTCTGTCACAAAGCTCCTGGGGCAGAGCCAGCTGACGTAGAAGAGGGTGAAAGGATGGTGGTTTTTGGTGGCATCTCTCATGTGCTGGCACGATATTGTGCATTTCTGAACATGGTGTGAATGAAATGACCTCACCCACTGGCTGCACTGCCCTCTGGGCACAGAGAGGTAAGGTTGAGTGCCTGGGCTGGCAGTCGGAACCGCAGTGGCTGGCATGAGGATGCCTGAGGTGCCACCACGGGAGCCAAACTCATCCAGGGAGGGCTTTAGCATCTTCCAGAATCCTCTGTTGCAATGTCCTCAAGAAGCTGATTTGCCCATGAGCTCAACAAATGTTTACAGAGCACCCACCGCGTGCTGGTGCTAGAAAACCTCCACACAGCCACGAGCTAAGGCTTTAGTGGGTTTTAACTGGCAGCCGGCCTGGTCAACAGAGTGAAGAAGCAGGGAGCCGAGTTAACAAGCCGGTGGATGGGGACTTTCATCCTAGTTGTTAGCGGCTGGCGCTGTTGCGATGGAGGGGGTCCTTGTCAGAGAGGCCAGTGGGGCCCAGAGCTACCCATGGGCTGTGTGACTCCAGGGAGCCAGAGTCCTCATGCCAAGTGTCAAAGGAGTGTGAGGATCAGGGGCGTGAATTTGGGGGGAGTGGAGAGGCAGCCGGGGACACAGGAAAGATGTTGGCCTGGGTTCACCTTCATGGCTACCCGGACCGCAGGTTCATGAACATGCAGATGGTGGAGCTCCTGGGGTGGGAGCGTCTGAGCGGGGTGCATTAGGTTGTGACTTCTCTGGTAACCATTTTTCTTTCTCCATCCCAGACAAGAACCGATGTTTCCTTCTGTAACTTGCAGTTTCTTGAGTTGGCCACCCTCGCCTGTGCCTCAGGCAGCCAAGACTCAGCTGTTCTGATGCTACTTCCCTGAGGTTCCTTCTAGCTGATTCATTAACTCCTTGAAATGCTGGCCCGTCCTCAAAACAACAGGTCTCTGTTCCCAGTGGCCTTGCCGTGTGCGTTGGTGAGTCTGCAGGGCTGTGTCTGCAGGGCTGTGTCTGCTCTGGAGGTCTGTTCTAGGGGCGGGGACTCCCTCCTGCCAAATAATCGTGCCAGGGTGACCCGCTGCCATGGTCTGGAACAGGTTTCTCACCCTTGGCACTACTGACTTCCGGGCTGGATAGTCCTTTGTTGGGGGGCTGGCCTGTGCATTGGAGGATGTTCGGCAGCATCCCCGCCTCTGTCTACCAGGTGCCAGGTAGTTTCATTCAGTTCGGGTCCCCAAAAGTAGACCCTGAGACAATGAATTCAGCACAAGGAGCTTATGTGAGAGATGCAAGGAGAGTCAGTGGGAAAGTGGGGAAATGATGCAACAAAAAACAGGAGCCAATAGTGGGCGTGTCATCAAGCCATTGTGGGCAACTGGCATGTGGTCCTGCGGGGGGCCTCTAGGAGGCAGTGCTGACACACTCCTGCCAGTCCTCTCTTCCCTGCTCCACAGGGTGAGGAGCTGGGGTACTTACACACCACTGCCTGTCAATCAGTGCCTGCTGGCTGTTCCCACCCACCGGGACCTCTCCCCAGCACCTTCCCTCCCAGCTACACCCCAAAGTATCCCTAGGATGTCACCCCACATCAGTCAGACTCAGTAAGGGGAACGTCTAGGGACTGCTCACATCAGACCCAGGATCTCCTGTCTCACACTCCATGCCCCTTTTCGACATCAGCCCCAGGATCCCTGGGTAGCATCTCTGCACTCTCCAGCAAAAGACCACCTTCAGCTGCAAACCACAGGCCATCCCGTTCCCTTTCAGAACCACCCCGTGGCCGAGGGAAAGCTCTGGCATTGCGGAGTTCAAAGCACACCCACTTAGCAGCTGTGTGACCCCAGCACGGTACTGCACCTCTCTGAGCCTCCAGGGATCCAATGGGAGTGGATACAACGTGCCTCCCACAGTGTCTGGTGTGGAATCTTCAGAGTCCAGTCACTCAACACACATGTAACAAAGGTCACCCTCCCTCCGTTCGAAACACGTTACTATCGGTGACTAACAACAGTCACTGGGCACTGCTGTGCTTTCTGTGATTAACTCATGTGCCCACTCCTCAGTCCTAGGAGTGAGGAGGCATCACCACCCACTTTCCAGAGGAGGAAGCCGAGACCGGGCGAGCTGAATCACTTGCCCGAAGTCACCCTGGGCATGTGGCAGAGCCAGGATGGATCTGAATTTATACTGCCCAATTTACCTCTCATCTTCTCAAAAACATCTCAACGTTTCCTGTGTTTAACGGAACTATAATGGCCTTCGACATCGACTCAAAGGCACTCGGAATCCAGCTGAAAGCAGCCTGTTGCTTGACTCAGCTCTGACGTGAGTCATTCTGTGCCCAACAAAAGCCGCTCACAATCACTTCCAGAGCCCAGAGCACGCAGATGCTGTCAGCCACCCTGTCTGGGGGCGTTCAGCTGGACTGGGGCGGGACCCACATTCGCAGCCCTGGCCTTGTCCCCAGGGGAGGCAAGCCTGAGGTGACAGGGGCCCACACCTGTGTAGCTCACGGGGACACATACAGCAAAGCACAACTTTTCCTATCATTCTCCATTCACAGCATCTCCTGGCTGAGCATTTTCTACTCTTATTCTCTTCCCAGACATGAATCAATGTGGTATTACCTCCACACTGTGCGGGGTAATTTATTCACTCAACAAATATCTAGAGGGCCGCTATTGGGCACCAGGCACTAGTTTCCAAAAAGCGAAGTTCAAAGGAAGAATTTATTCCCAGTTCTTATACATTTTCCCTCAATCAATTTCTTTCCAAAGTCATTGTTGGTCCCGGAAGGGGCCAGTACAGTTAATTCCTTAGAACCCACTGTCAGAAACCTTGAAAGGCTCAGTAACTCCCCAGGTGACCTGGCTTTTTTAAAAGGAAAGACTCTCCCGTTCAGATCCCTTTAGGTAAATCCACCCCAGTCCACCACGCCCGCCCTGGGGCAGCTCAGGCAGCTGTTTTCCCCTCCACATGTCCTCTCCTTTAATGCCTGTGTCCTGTCAGTTTGCAAGCTCTCTGCCCCATCTCCCTTGGTCTCCTTGCCCCAACTCCAAAGCTTTCTTCTCAGCACCTCTCCGGTTAATGCAAACCCTCCTTGGTTTATTACAAAAGGATGTGTGACCCGGAACATGCAGATGGAAGGGGTGCACAGAGCAGGTATGGGGAAGGGATGGAGCTTCCCCGCCCCTCTGGGAGCACCACCCTCCCTGAATCGCCCCGTTCACCACCGGGAGCTCTCAGATCTTCGTCCCTCTGGGTTTGTCGGAGGCCTCATGAGGTAGGCAGGACTGACTACGGCGCTCCATGTCCAGGAGGCTGGGGGTGTGGGATGCCAGGAATGGAGACAAAGACCAAATCCTGCCCGTTATAAACACAGTGTCACACTTTCCCTCAGCCTTGCCACTTCCTCCTCTCCCCACTTCCTTGGCTCCAGGGAACCAACCAACTGGACCACTCCGTGCCTGGGCCACTAAAGAGGGATAAAACCAAGGTCTGTCCTGCTGCCCCTAAAAGAGCGGTTCTCAACCTGTGGGCCGCGACCCCGTTGGCGGTCGAACGACCCTTTCACAGGGGTCGCCTAAGACCATCCTGCATCTCAGATATTTACATTACGATTCATAACAGTAGCAACATGACAGTTATTCAGTGGCAATGAAAATAGTTTTATGGTTGGGTCACAACATGAGGAACTGTATTTAAAGGGCCAGAAGGCTGAAAACCACTGCCCTAAAAAAGTTAATTCCTCAACCCAAAGGCACACAAACAGCAGATGTAAATATGCATGCGGGTAAAAATTAAAAGAACTTAATGCTAGCTCTGCAGCACATTAAAATGAAGTATTACAGTGATCCCTCACATATCTAGGGACTGCTCGCATCAGACCCAAAACAAAGACTTCCTGTGTATCTGAACAAAATAAAGACCAACCACAAACCACAAAAGTTCCATTTCAGTAGGGATAGCTTTTATTTTATTTTTTAAAAATATGTTTTTATTGATTTCAGAGAGGAAGGGAGAGGGGAAGAGAGACAGAAACATCAATGATGAGAGAGAATCATTGATCGGCTGCCTCCTGCACGCCCCACACTGAGGATTGAGCCCACAACCCAGGCATGTGCCCTGATGGGAAACTGAACCATGACCTCCTGGCTCATAGATTGACGTTCAACCACTGAGCCACCCCGGCTGGGTGGAATGGCTTTTATTCATTGGGCAGAGGTGCCAAGTCTATCAGGTAAATGCAACCTGAGGAATGTCCTTTGCTGCCTCCGTTTAATGATACTATTGAATGTCTCAAAATGTTTCTTCCTGGGCTGACCAAGGACGCTTCTCTGCAGACCCTATCAAACCTCTGACAGTGATTCCTACGCTTCCCATTATCTTTGTGTCCTTCGGCCTGGGCGCAATTTAAACGAGGACAGGCTGGGACACGTTCTTTCCTTTCTGAGCCTCAGCAGCTGGCCCTGCACCTCTAACCCTGACACCGGCCCCGGGGACCACCAAAGGCATCTCCCCGATTTCCAATCTGTCAAGCCCCTTCCTCACTGCACATCTAGGTCTTGCAGCTCTTCTTGCCTGAGTTCTGAAAAGAATGTGCTGTTTCCCATAAAACAACAACCCCAGGGAGGGGGCAGGAGCGGGGTGAAGGGGGTTATTGGTGGTGGTGGTGGGGGGGGGAAGACAGGGATAGCGGTAATACTTTCAATAATGAAGATAAAATTTTTTAAAAAAGAACGACCATAACTGAGCAATTTCACAAGAATATTGGCCTTTTTGTTCTCGGCAAGTCAGCTGCTCTTCTTATAATAGCCGTTTTGGGTGACATCATTTTAATACTAAATTCAGCCTGCCCTCCCCATGACAACAGGCACACTGAGACGTGTGACGCTTTATGAGGACGATGAGGGGTCCCAGCGAGGGGTCACACTGCACAGCAGGCGGCACTCACCCCTGAACCCCTGCCAGGAATCTCTCTTCTCCCTCAGTCTGTCTCCCTGGCCCCAGTCGCCAGGGTACCCCATGGCCCCGACCTCCTCGTCCCTAAGGCTAGACTGGCTCTAAAACCGGGACTCTGAGAGGGGCGTTAGAAATTACTGAGATACTGCCATCATGGATCTGGAGTATGGCCTGGGCACTGAGATTCCTCACGGCCCCGAGGACATAGCCCCATACTGCGCCCACTCAGCCCCTCCCCACATGGGCTGAGCCATTCAGCAACATCCCCCAAGCCTGAATACCCACTTCTTTCGGAGGCATTAGGGCACATGATCTCCAGTTTTCCACAGTCCCCACCACTCCACATTGTCCTCCACACTAGGGCTGAGCATCCTTTGCTACCATCATTCATGTTTGTGTTTCTCGTCTCTGCGTCGATCAAAAGGGAGATGACCACTAGGCCGGGGTTTCTTCCATCTGAGAAGAAACACATTCGCTTCCCCCGAGGGCATTTAAATTTGCGACTCTGGCACTGTCCTCATGTCATCCTATTAGTATCAATCCTATGTTACAGGTCAGAAAACTCAGTTTCAAGGTCATGACAGGTAGATCCACCCAGGTCAGTATGACCCAGAAGCCCATGCTCTTCAGACCCACAGGATTCTGCATTCTCCACTGAGCTACCTTGTTTCCTACCCCCGTCCACTCTCCGAGAGCTCTGGCTGCTGAGAAGTCCCTCCTTATGTGAAGTCCCGAATCCACTTTTCTCCTGCAAGCATAGCATTCATGTGAAGAGAGAGGGAGGCAGGAGAGTCTGGGGGCTGGGTGCCCTCGGCTGCCCAGTAGGCTCGGCTCAGCTGGGGCCAGCAGCGTCTGCTGTCCAGACAGACTGCCCTGGCATGATGGCCCCAGCATTCCCACAGAGCCGGAGGCTGTGGGCTCGAAAGGAATCAGGTGCTCATGTGCCAATAGGCAAAAAGCAGAAGATCCCTGGAGACCACAAGTGGGGGTTGGAGTACGGGGAGGGCAGAGGGGAGGCAGGAGCCTGGAACACAGCCCTGACGTGGAGCAGGGGTTGACGGGATGCACTTTGGAGACAAGCGGGAGCCGCAAGCCAGAGGACGCTTGGCCACTGGAAGCTAGCAAGGCAGGAAGTAGTTCTGCTGGCCTGCCGACACCTGGACGCTGGGGCTTCTGAACTCCAGAGTGTAAGATAGAAATGTCTTGTTAATTTACAAGTTTTCATTCATTACAGCAGCTAAAGGAAACTAGTTCAGTTAGAATTTCGGATCCTTTCACCATACATTAATTTCGCAGGGCTGTCGTAAGAAAGCACCACAAACAGAGTGGCTCAAGTAACAGAAATTTATCCTGCTGTGGTTCTGGAGGCTACATGTCGGATCCAGGCACCTGCAGGGCAGCGCCACCTCTAAAGGCGCCAGGGGCCCTAGCTGGTTTGGCTCAGTGGATAGAGCGTCAGCCTACAGACTGAAGGGTCCAGGGTTCGATTCCAGTCAAGGGCACATGCTCGGGTTTCGGGCTCCATTCCCAGTGTGGGGCGTGTAGGAGGCAGCTGATTGACGATTCTCTCTCATCATTGATGTTTCTCTCTCCCTCTCCCTTCCTTTCTTAAATCAATAAATACCTTTAAAAAAAATAAATAAAGGCGCCAGGGAAGGGTCTGTTCCAGGCATCTCTCTTAGCTTTGGGGTGTTCCTGGGCTTGTGGCACAGAACTCCAGTCTGCACATGGCATCTCCCTGTGTGTGTGTCCATTTCTGTGTCCACATTTCCCCCTTTTTGTAAGGACATAGTCATGTGGGATGAGAGCCCACCCTGAGGAGCACATATTAATTTGATCATCTACAAAGACTCTATTTCTAAATAGGGTCCCAAACATTGATCAGTTGCCTTCCATATGCCCCAACCTTTTAAACCATGGAGCCCAAACAAGGCTCCATGTAGAGTCTGACCAGTATAGAGCTGAGTAAAACAGTCACCTCCATCATTCTAGCAGATATGTCTCTGCTAATGCATCCTGAGATCACATTGTCCTTTTTGGGAACCATTACAAAAATCTCCAAAATATCTGGTAGGGATAGGTACCAAAATGTGGTAAGAAGAGATGGCTTTCTTATCCTCATTACAGACCAGCTGATTGGCATGTGGCCATTACTCCCAGCTCTCTTTCCAAATCCCAAGCTCTCCCCTCCACCAACCAAGACTCTTTGACTGTCAGATTCTTCATCTGTAAAATGCAGAAGATGGGTCTCTTCCAGCTCTGTAATGCTGTGATTTGTCTTCTAAATGCAAACTCTGAAAGCCAAGTAGTGAACAGAAAAATAGAGGCCTTCTGCCTAGATCTAAAACGCCTAGGAAAAATAAAAAAGTTTCCTTTTCTACTACTCATCCTAGCCTTTTTTTAAATCCTCACCCAAGGATATGTTATTTATTTTTTTTAGAGAGAGAGAGGAAGGGAGAGGGAGAAAAAGAGAGCGAGCGAGAGAGAAATATTGATTGGTTACCTCCCGTATGCCCCAACCAGGGACTGAACCTGCAACCTAGATATGTGCCCTGACAAGGAATGAATCCACAACCGTTTGGTGTACGGGATGCTGCTCCAACCACTGAGCCACCTGGAAGGGTGCCTTATTTTTTTCATAAGTGATATAGCTTGCTGGTTAGTGGTAGTTCTAAATTTGACAGTTAATTGAGTCTGCCAATTGAAGGGCTACAACTTTCTCAATGACTTGATCTATATCATCTTTCCTATTATTTCCTCTTTTCATACTCCACAAACTTTTGTCTTTTCACACATCCCATTTTCGAAGATTTTTCCTCTCTCTCCCCAAAACAACAACAAATGTCTTTAAAATAAGAAGCAGGGTTCTCCATAAAACCGCAGGCACAAACGGGCTTTGGGAAGTCACTCTCCCTCCTTCACCGTGTCTCACGCCAGGAGCATCACCCCAGGGCTGACTTGACAGCCTCGTCTGTCAGGGTGTTCTTCCTAACATTTTCTCTAGGCTGCACAGGCCTGTTGGTGCCCGTTAGGGTTTCTGTGCGTGAGAAATGCGGCAGGTTCACCATCCACGTCTGACAGGTGAGAACACGGGCACAGAGAAGGTAAATAGCTGAGCCGCAGTCACAAAGCTGGGGAGTGATGGGACCAAGAAAAGACCTCAAGACTAAGGGCTGCTGGGTTAAGTGCTCGTTGTTCCATCGCCTTTGGAAACAGGATTGTCATATGAAATGAGAGACAGCTCTGCCTCTCTGCCTCCAATCATTCTTCTGGTCCAGTTGAAGGGCTGCCACCCCCAGAAAGCACTCGCTAGTCACCTCAGATCACAGCATTTCCTTCCTCTGGGATCCAAAATCTGTATGGGCTGCCCCACAACCTTGGCCCTCATCACTGATCATCAGATCAAGGTCGTAACAGTTTCACACAACAAATGAACCAACTTACACACTCCATGGGGTGTTAGCGTAACACCAGCACTCAGTGAACTCAACAAACGGTAGTTGCTATGACTTCTATTATCACTCATGCTCCCAGATACTATGACCGGGAATCAAGCTACCCCAAAATTAGTGACATTAAAAAAAAAGTCTAATGCTTAGGGGCCCTGGTATACATATTTAAAAAATGTTTTAAAGGCACAAAGAAGATAGCGTGGCTCTGTTCCATGATGTCTGGGCTGCAGCTGGAAGGTGTGAGGTTTAGGGGGGACTCGAAGACAGCACTGGAGTCATCCAAAGCCTCATTCACTCACACGTTTCAAGGCTGATGCTGGCTGACAGCTGGGGACCTCAGTGCCTTCCCTGTGGTCTCATGGCATGGGCTAGTTTGGGCTTCCTCACAATATGGCAGCTGAGTTCCACGGGCAAGAATCCTGAGAGGACAGAGCCAGGAAGCTGTATCCTTCCATGGCCTGGCCCAACGTCGCATCGAGTCAGCTCTGCGGGACCCTGCGAGTCAGAGTAATCCAAACCCCAGGCCAGATTGAAGGGAGGAACACAGACCCATCTCCTGATGGAAGGAGTGTCAGTCCCATTGTAAGAACACAGATACAGCCAGCCCCGTTCTAAGAAGACAGATGCAGCCATCTTTGAAAAGTGCAATTTTCCATAATCATTACCATCATCCGCTACCATCCCTTCTCCTTTAGGATGCGTCTCTTCCCGGTGGCTCCCCCAACCCTGTGGCAATCCTGCTGCCCCAGTTTTCACCACACAACCGGTCCAGCAGTGGGCGAAGCTCGCGCCAGGCGCAGATCCCTGCCATGTCCCACATGAACACAAGCAACAACTTTCTTGCTTTGTCCCAATTGCTTTGCAGGAGGAGGCGCACATTCCCAGGACCTGGGCCCCAGACAGGAGGATAAAACAAACAAAAACAAAAACCCAGGCAGTTCCTAAGAGATTTAGCTGCAGAGTTTTCTAGTTGCCAATCGTTTACCCCTAGTGACACTGTGGGGGCTGACCATGTGCGCAGCTTAAAGTCTACATTTCTAGCCTCCTTTGCCAAGAGGGGTGACCAACGAGAAATAAACAGAAGTTGTTTAGTGGGAAAGCTTTCTGTTGCAGCCGATGCAGCTGGCAGATGCCTTTTCCTTCCCTGTGCTTTCCTTTCTTCTTGTCTAGACTCAGATGCAATGGCTGGAAGGGCAGCAGTTACCCTGTGCCCTGAGGTGGCTTTGAGAATAGCAGGGCAGAAAGATGGCGGTCTGGGGCCGAATGACACCATGTGGCCACCACAGAAGTTCTGAACTACCTGTTTGTACTACGCGAGAGAGAAAGAAAAGGCCCCCACCTTGTACAAGCCACTACTGTTTTGCATCTTTATTATTAGTAAGTAGCCAATCACAGTTATGAGAGAGCCTTTATTGCCTCCAGCTTTTTGATTAGCCTTCCTGCCTCAAACCTCACCCAGTTCCAATCGCCAGTGATGTTCCTCACACACAAATCTGATAAAGACCCTCTGCTGCTCTGAAGTCGCCAATGGCTTCCCAGCACCTCTAGATAAAATCCATACTCTTTAGTAGACATTCAGGATCCTTCATACCCCAGCCCCAGGAGAGCCTGATCCCCTACCCTACACCCCAGACAACCCATGCTCCAGCCACTGCACACTCCTCAGCTTTCTAGTTCACACTAGTCCTCGTGTCTATAGCCCTCCTATGTGAAATGTTCTATGTGGTGATCTCCTGCTTGTTCTTAACACCTTATTCCAAAGCCACCTCCTCCAGGAAGCCTTCCCTGATGCCCTCAGAGTGAGCCATTGCCTCCTGTGGACTTCTAAGGCAAGTTCTTTGTAAAAATGCCTCTGATCTGTAGCACTTGCTGCACTGTATTACAATTTATTTTTTATCAGTCTGTCCCCCTAGACTGAGTTCCTCAAGGTAGGGACAGGGGCTGATGGATCTGCTTAGCCCCGCTGTTAGCAAATCCCAAATGGGTGAGTAGATGGATGGATGAGCGGATGTATAGACCCTGGTCCCTGGGGACACACAGTCTTCATTCTTCACGCTGCGGAGGCTTCGAGTGATGGCTGAGTTGGAAGAGGGCACATGAAAACTGAGCAGGCACCTGAGAGAGGTGCACCCAGCGATGCCCGCGGCCCACGAGTGCCCTGGAAGCTATCGCTTCGGTAGGACAAAGAGCAGCGTAAACGTGGACCTCGCCATGTGGCGTCAAGAAGACAGAGGAGGGTGGGCGCCCCCATGGTGGTCTCCTTCCCTGTCCCACTCCCATGTCACAGTCCATCAACTCCCTGTCCGGGGAGAACCCCAGGAGGAGGAAAATCTCTACTCCAGGCCACCAAGTAGCAGGGCCAGGTACGAACTACTCTAACACGAATCCCTCCCAGCCAGCATTTCAGATCCTTTGTGAAGCCCTTTCCCACACATGAGCTGGCCTCCTCCTCCCAACAAAGGCAAACAGGGCCCGATTATTATTAGGGGCCCATTTTACAGGTGGGCACATGGTGGCCCAGAGGGGGGAGGTGTGTCCACCTCACACGGCCAGCAAGAGGCAGAGCCAGGGCCCCACCACTCCCCTAGGAGCTCAAACGCTGACACGGTGGTAAAACTGTGGGGCAAAATTCCAGGACCTCAACCAACAGCCCAGCTGGAGCTGTGGGCGGGGGCAGCGGGGGTGCCGGGCCCTCTGCCCCATGAGGCCCAGTGCCGCAGCAGCCCCCTTTAAGGAGCTCTGGGCCACCCAGCAGAGCGCCGATCTTAATTTTAGCTTGGAGGCCTGCCACCGAGGCTTTGGTGAGAGGCAGGCTGGAGCTATGTGGGACAGCTGTCAGCTGGCATGCTGGGTGGGGCCTATTTAGCCGGCTGGGGCACAAGCCTGGGGACACTGAACTGGTGTCCCTGCCCCGCGTCTTTCCCCCCGGGTCTCCCAGCCCCACGATGATGGCCGAAGAGAACACGGACCTGGAGGCCCAGATCGTCAAGGACATCCACTGCAAGGAGATCGACCTGGTGAACCGAGACCCCAAGAACATAAACGAGGACATAGTGAAGGTAGGCTCGGGCCTGCCCCGGCGCCGCCCGCCCAGAGGGTGTGGGCTGTGCTGAGCAGTGGGTGCTGGACGGGAGGGCTCTGCTCCACACAATCAGCTTCCCTGGAAAGAGGCCTGGTCCCTCTGTCTTTTCCAACTCCCCCCTGAAAGCCCAGCCTGTACACCCCCCAAAGGACCTTTACATAAACAAGAGCACGAGTGAGCCACACCCGGGTGACCCAGGCGTTGACTGGGCGGGGAGCATGTCACGGAGCCCTACTACCCTGAAGCGCTTCCCACTGGCTCCTGGCCCTCGTCCCAGGATGAAGACGAGGTGGCCAATGTGGGCTCTTCTCCAGGCCAGGGGGCATTTCTGCGGTCTCCACAGTGGACTCGGGGCTAATCCCTAGAGGGCAGCTTCTACCAGGGCTGGTGGCCCTCCCAGGGGCACTCACCACCCCCTCCCTGCGGCACTGCCCAATGTCCACCCCCCAGGTATGGGGCCATGCCCAGCACTCCTGCCAGCCCCCCACCTGACCCCTGGTCCAGGGGCCAGGCCAGGGCAGAGGCCTCTCAGAGAGCACCCAGGCCCCTGAAAGGAAATGCTCAGATGGGGGACAGGTGGGCAGCCTTAGGGAGTCAGCCCCACCCACGGCCACTGCCAGAATCAGGCCCCTTTCCTCGCCCGGCTGCCTCCAGGCCCATACCCTCACTCCAACCTCCACTTGGTACCCACAGGGATCTTCCTACAGCTGACCCGCTGGAGCAGGGGCCCAGCCACCAGCATCAGAGTCACTGTTAGGGCTGTTAGACAGGGCTGGGGCCTCCTGATCCTACTGAAGGCATCAGACCTAGGAAAAGCACTTTCCCATGGAAACAATGTGATCCATTATACATTCACCCCATGTAATTGTACATTTCCTAGCAGCCATGATTTTAAAAAGGAAAAAGAGATACTAATTTTCATACTTATGATTTAAAAGGGATATTAATTTTCATACTTTGATTTCACCCAGTATATCCAAAATAGTATCATTGTAATATGTAACCAATACAAAACAATGATCAATGAACTACTGCCAGTCTTCCTTTGGCTTCAAAATCCAGTGTGTATCTTAGACTCGGGGTGCATCTCAATTCAGACTTCAAATTTTTATCAGGAATCCTTGCTCTGTATTTAATTGCATAAAATGTACAGCTGAAATGCCCAAATAAATTCACATGCCCAAACTGTTCCAAAGATTTTTAAAAGTTTGCCAATCCTAGAACCGAATATCAGCTTTTACATTTTAATTAAAATTATACAAACCTTAGAATTCTTAAGTTGTACTGGCCACAGCCGGGTGTACTGGCCCAAAGCTCATGGCCACTGATGACACGGCGTGGCTGAGAACCGGCCTGAGCACCCTGCCCTGCCATCCTCCAGCGGGCACTGCCCATGCTGAGTCTAACTTCTCCCCATGGCTTTCAGACCCCAGCACCATCTTGATCCCAACCTTCTCCCACCTTCCAGCCCACATGCCAGGAGCTGACCACACCCACCAGGACACACTCCTGTGTCTGTGCCAGGAGCACCCAGCTCCTCACCTCCACATGGTGAAGGCCCTGCTCAGCCTTCAAGACCAACTCGACCGTCACCTCCACCAGAAGCCTTCCCCAGCTCCTCCAGTTGGTGGCTGGCTCTTCACTCAGGGCGTTTACTCCAGAACAGCTCATACTATGCTAGTATTGCATTCATATATGTATGTCATTGATGGAGGAGATAGGATAGTTACAGCACAGGGTGAAAAGGCTGCAAAGGGAGCATTAGGGGGCAAATTTTGCAAGCTGAAAGGCGGGAGATAAATGGCAAATAGTATTCGTCACGGTTTGCTCAGTGTGGTCTAGAGGGAATAGTCCCACACTTGACTTTAACAGGTCTGGTTTCAAACCCAAGCTCTTCGACCTAAAAATGATGGCACTGGACAAGTCACCTAGGTTTTCAGAGTCTGCGTTTCCTCTGTGAAATGAGCATAATATCATAATACCCACCAGGTACATGAATCTCAGAGCAGCTCTGTGCAATAGAAATACACAGTGAGGATTAAGCGTAACAAGGGGTTTGAGAGTGCCTGGCCCAGTCCCCGGCACAAAGCAAGGGTGTGGTGAGTGTGAGCTGAGTGGGAGCCCGGAGGAGCTTGCAGGAAAGAGAACTGAGCCAGCGCCAGGTTTTCTCCCAGGCTCCCCTCTGGCGGCCCCTCTGCTGGGAATGGAGAACAGGACCCCAAGAGAGAACGTGGTTTCCAAAGGAGACCCGCAGTAGGAGACAAGTGGAGAGAGCCTCTCGGGCCCTACTGAGCCGGGAGGGAGCCTGCCAGGCTCTAGGCCCAGATTATAAGCCAAAGGAGGGGTGGGGGCCCACAGATGCAGCTGCTCATGCCGCCTCCTCTGGGGCTGAGCCCCAGAAAAATGTTTCTCCCATAAGAGATAGTAATCTTGTTAATTATTTGGTAGAGGTATTGGCCATTCCCTGGTTTGGCTAGTTATTTAATTTTTCTTTCTTTTGTTTTTTCATGAGTGAAAAATGAAAACGTTTTGAAATTTAGAACAGGGATCTTAAAATCAAGTCAGACAAATACCAGAAAATAGACTTCAATCAGACTTCAGGGTGGTGTAATGGTCTGTGAGGGAATTCAGAGAGGAGGGAGGGAGAGAGGAGAGCGTGGATCACCTGGGCGTTTTTCATCACCTGGGGAGAAGACCAGATGGAAGGAGGAAGAAAGAAAAGGGGGTGAGGGGTGAGGGGTGAGGGAGACAGGCTGAGATGAAGGCTCGGAAGGCACCTGCTAGGGGTGGTTTCATGAGTGGTAATGGCTCCACGTGGAGTGATACAGGAAGGTGCTGAAATGAGACTGGGTACAGAGACCTAAGTTCTGGTCGTAGTCCTGACACTAACTTGCTGTGTGATTCTGAGAAAACTCCTTTCCCTCTCTGGTCCTGAAGAGGGAGACAGATCCAATGTGCCCATGGATCTGACCTCCAGCAGAGGGGAGGCACTCCCTTTAGTCTTTCCAGAGTTCCAACGTCCCCAAACTTCCTGAGCAAGGCCTGGGGCTGCCCTTGAACCCAGGTGGGAAATAGGTGCTAAGACAGAGGGGATGCCTGTACAGCCCAACAGACTTGAACTCCAAGACTTGTTCTCCAAGATTCTGGACCGGGCCCAGGGCTGAGGAGCTGGGGAAACACACCTATTCCCTCTGCTCCCACCATCACCCACCATTCGTGGAGCACTGACTCCGCGGATCACTGCTGAGTGCCTGCTATGTGCCAGGCACTGTGCTGTCTCAGACCCCATGCCCGGCTCTAGGGGGTGTCGGGGGTGAATGTGCACCAATGGTCCTCGGGGCTCCAGCCCGCCAGTGAGGACACCTTTCCCTTCAGACCCACGCTGCACAGCCTCCAGCCCTCTCCCCATGCGTTCCCCCAGGCCCAGCCCCACCCTGAGTCCTCCTGAGTTGTTTCTGCGGGCCCAGGGTCGGCTCTCTCCCTGCCTCACAACGAGACTCCAGGTGCTGTCACAGTGACACTTGAGCACAGAGGGTCATGCAAGCCCTTCAGTTTCTGGCCCCACCCGCTCTCTCCTGAGGCACTAAAAGTCGGCCCTTCAAACAGGGCAGGGACAGACATGGTCCCAGCCCAGCACTCCAGATTCCATCCCACCCCCAGCCCACACCTGCCTGCAGAAAAACACACAAGCCCACAGCCTTTGCTGCAAACACCCAGAGGGCCCGCTCTACCAGCTCTGCTCCCCATGGGGGCCCCCTGGACACGCTGTTACAGAGAGAGCAAACTGACCTGCGCTTCCTCCTTCTTCTCAAGAAGCCAACCCAACTGGCAAGAGGAGATAAAACTAACAAGTGTTCAGGGAGCTGCTGAATGCCATAAATTCGGGCCAGCTGAAGTGCCCCCGGGCTGGGCAGGGGCGGGGAGGGGGGAGGGAGGAGCGGCTTAAGGAAAAGACATCACTCTCATCTGGGAAAATCAGGAGCCAGATTCAGGGCGGGTGGAATCCAGATGCATTTTTTTAAAAAGGGGAACAATTTTAAGTGTGGAAAGGGAAGAACAGGTTTTCCCAGAGGAGGAAACAAAATAAGTAAAGGCCACAATTATTGAGAAGAATGTAGGGCAGAGTCAGGGGCCCCTCCCCCGCTTCCCCACCCCAGGTCCAGGCAGACAGGACTCTCGGTCACGGCACTGCCCCAGGAAGCCCTGGTCCATCCGCCAGGCCGAGCTGGCTCACAGATGAAACCTCTTCGCTGCTCTGACTGCGGGAGAAAGGGGGACTAAGACAAAGCATCTGGAAGGGAACTGGAGGGCGGGAAGGAAAAGGGGCGGGTGAAGTTGGATTGTGGGAGGTCACCCCATCGGCCAGTCGTTCCACATGGCAATGCCTTTCAGAAATACCTTGCCCTCTGTCAAGTAGCACCAGGAAGGGCCACTCTGGACCACCTCACACTGAGGTATTTATAAGTTAGAGTTACGGGAACTTCTGGATATCAGCTAGCCTGGAGTTCTTCAAAATATGGCCCACTTCCCTGGGGAGCTTGTAAAATGCAGATTTCTTGGACCTGCCACCAGAAATTCTTATTAACCAGGATCAGTGAAAGTTTTTCACTTTCAAGTGCAAATAAGTCCCCTTTGTCCTACAGAAGCCAAACTTGGAGTCCAGAGTTATCACCAGATTTCCCTAAAGACACACTGTATCAGCTATGCATTGCTGTGTAACAAATCATCCCAAAACTTGAGGCTTAAAGCAACCACCATCTGATGATCTCTCACTGTCCTGTGGGTTGACCAGGCTCAGCGGGGCAGCCTGCACGGCTCCCTGGCAGCAGCTCCTGTAGCTGCAGTCAGATGACAGCTGGGGCTGCAACCACCTGGGGCCTCGACTGAGCTGGAACATCCACGATGGCTCATTCACATGCCTGGCGCCTTGGCGGGTATGGCTGGGAGGTGGGGCTCAGCTACGATGCTGGGATGGCTGGGCCTCTATCTCCGTGTCGTTTTGGTCCTCTCCCTTTATGTGGCCTCGCCACCAGTCTCTAGAGCAGGGTGTGGCAATGGACTGGTCTCGTGATTAGGGTATAAAAGTGAACTTCTAATGTGGCTTAGAGCTCCCCAAGGCAGAGGCTGCCACGCCTTCCTAAGGCTTAGTTCTGGAAATGGCACCGCATCCCTTCTTCCTCGTTCTGGTGGTTAAAGCAAGTTGCAGGGCAAGCCCAGACTCAATGAGGATGAGACGATGCGAGATCATAAACGCTGAGAGGCATGACTAACTGGGGGGCATCTTTGAAGACTAGCTCACCCCCCACCAAAATCTGGTGCCAGGCATGCCTAGAACTCAGCCCAGGGCTATTTCTACTGCTCTCCTTCCCACCCGCACCGACTTCCTGAAGGCAGAGACTGACGGGCAGGAGGGAAAGGACAGGGCTCAGGAGACGTGGTGGGCGTTCTTCCGACAGGTCCTTCCTCTCGCCCTGGAGCCTTCTGTCATCTCAGTCTCTTCACAGCTCTTTTACATGAACCCAGGTCCCTGTAAGACCCAGCCCAGGCGAGCCAGATCCTTCCTGCAGGGTGCTCTGGCCCTCAAGCTCCAAGGAGCCCCTGACCCCGCCTCCTGCCCTCAGAACTGGCCCGTGCCGCTATCTGGGCCTCATCTCCTGCTGGGGTACCAGGCCCTGTGATGACCGTGGCCAGGGACAGGGCAGAGGGAATTCAGGACTTGATGCCAGGCCAACGTGGGCTCCACCCCTGCTCGCCCCTTACATGCTGGGTGAAACACTAGATATGATCTCTGGCCTGAAGCCAGCATCTACCGGGCCAAATTATGGGTGTTGCTATGGTTTCCCAGATTGTACAGAATTATATTAATGTTATTACCAATTACACAAACAGCAAAGCTTTGCTGTTTTTCAACTGTTTTGCTGCAATCACCTCATGTTAGCTTCCTACTTTCTAGGCCAGTGTTTCTCAAACTATCTCAGTAGAGGGTCCCTTTTATTACTATTTTTCCAATCTGTTTATACACCAATACTTTTGTAAAATGTAATAAAAACTAATTACTAGATAAATCAAATCAATAAAAGGCATCCACAATGTAAGCTCCAATTTTTAGTATGATTAGAGTCAACAGACATAAAACTACTGGGTCAAATGGCTGTGAATATTTCTAAATGCTCTCTCTCCACTTCTGCACCTGCCTGGTGTGGACAGGCACTGACTGAGGACCACCCTTTATGGAGCAAGGTAATAAGCGAACAAACTGCGACCCAGCAAAGCTAAGCCACCCCCTGGGTCTTCTGACTCCAAAACTAAGTCTGTGTTATAAGGGTCTTGACCTAATCCTCTGATAGAGTTAAAAATAAAAACAAAAAGTCCCAGAGGCCCGAGCGGGAAAGCACCAGGCCCCAAATCACACAGTGGTCACTCAGTGGGCAAGTGGAGGCTGGGACCAGACGTCTACCCTCCCGCCTAGAGCTATTCCCCAAATACCCTATCCAGAGAGTCCAGGGCCCTGGATGCCCAGGGACTGAATCATGTGGGCATGCGGGGGAGGTATTTTTGACAGGAGGTGGCTGCTGGCCTCCCCCGCATCCTCCAGCAGCGCCTGGTCCTGCTGCCTGGCACCCTCCCTGCCCTCTGAGACTGCGGGGGCTGCACTGGCTGGTTCCGATTAATCAACTGGCCCTCTTGCTGTTCCAAAAATAAATATGCCAGAGAAGGGGGCACCAACTGAACGAGCAGCCACATTCTCCGCCTCCACCTCCAGCCCCTCCCTCCAGCTGCCCACTGAGCTGCCCATGGATCCAGCCCCCGCCCCACCACCCTCCCCAAACAGCCATCTCCCCTCCAGCTTCTGAAAAACGGATTAAGAAATGAAGTCACCGTGTGCTTCTGATACACTGGCATGACTGCCTAGAGCTGCCTGAGCCGCGTCTTATAAATACCTCCCCAAACTAGCACGCTATCTCCATGCTTAATCCCAGTTAGGGGAACAGCTGCCTCCTCCCAGCCCAGCCCATCCCTCTCAGGGCACATTTTCTGATTCACAGATCAGTTGCCCCATGCATAGTGCCCAAGGGCAATTACTGAAAATACAAATGTCAGCACCAATGGCTTCTGCAACAAAATGAATGATAATTAAAAGACACAACAGAGAGATCCTTGGAGGTAGGATTATTACTGTAAGTAGGAGACGAGGGAAAAGAGGACCCGTCCATTTTATCAGCACAGGCTGAGGTGTGTGCGTGCGTGTACACACACACACATCCACACACATACAACCACACACACACATCCACACACATACATCCACACACATACACACATACACATATATACATACACACATACACACATACACACACATACACACACATACACCCACACGCATACACATATAAACACACACACATAAACACACATACACACACATAAACGCACACATACACACACATACACACATACACACACATACACACACATACACACACATACACACACATCCACACACATACATCCACACACACACACATACACACACATACACACACATACACACATACACACACACTTTTATGGCTAAGTAGGCTGAAGAAGAGCACTTATGATCTGGGGTGTCAACAGATTCCCTTAAATATATTTTCATAGGAACTTCCGAGCAGCTGAACAAATAATGACTATCACTAGCACCTGCCACGTGCCAGGTGTCGTGCTAAGCACTGGCCAAGAGGCGGTGTGCCCAGCGCAGAGCGGATGTTGAATAAATACTTGTTGAGTTGAATGGATGGATGAGAAATTATTTCTATTCCTCATAACAAGGTTGTAAGAAGTAGTAAACCCATTTTACGATGAGAAAATGAAATTCAAAGATGTTAAGTTGCCAAAGTCACTCATCAGATCAGCAACGACCCTGGTGTGCACACCCAGATTTGGGACTCCCGTCTCCTGCTGAAAGCACGCTGTGACAACCACCAACAGCTAACAGTTCCTAATCGGTGTTCGGTGCCGGGCAATGCTCAGTATGTACATTTTTAACGTACTGAATCCTCCAATAAGCTGCGTAAGCCTAGGAAAATGAGGCAACGAAAAGCTACGCCACTTGCTGAAGGTCACAGAGCCATAAGGAGCAGAGCTGGACTCAATCAAACCTTAGCAGTGTGACTTCATCAGTCATGGCTCTTCCCACTCTGCTGCCTCTTAGAGGCCAGACACAAACAATCAAATGTGTCGCGTGGAGGAATATGCTGGGATAAGTGAACAAATCGGGCTGGGCTGCAGGGGGTCTGGGGCCTTGCTGACTGCGGGGAGCAGGGTAGGGAGCTGGGAAGAAGGGCCCAGGGCGCTGCCTTGGGCAGGTCTTTACTGACAAGGACCAGACCTCAGAGGGACAGTCACCCTCCCCGAAACCAGCATCTACCCCGGGGTCTGACCCTGGCTGGGGCAGTGTGAAGTGCTCAGATTAGAATCAGGACGCCTAGATTCAGCCTGGGCCCTGCCTCCTCTGGCCGGTCTGCCGCCCTGGGAGGTGAGAGGCAGGGCTGGGTAATCTGTGAGTAGGGAGGCGCCCTCCTAAGGAGCAGCCACCAGAAGGCTGGAGAGGCCACGGGTGCTCAGTGGGAGAGGGAAAGAAGGAGGGAGGGCTGGTGGGGACACAGGCAGGGAGGCATGTCTGTGCCCAAATGCCTCCCTCTGCTGGCCAAGTTCCTGGGGCTGCAGCATGCTCCAGCGGCCAGCCTGGCACTAACAGGCATGGGGCATGGACTGGGCATTGGCCACAGCAGAGGAGGGGCAGGCAGCAGGTTCCAGGGCCCATGAGTTTGGCTGCCCCTCGATAGCCATGGTGGGAGAACCCAGGGCAAGGCTGGAATGGTCCCCCAGGCCTCTACTCCCCAGCTCCTTGGGTTTGAAAGCTCCCCTAAGGAGCAGCAACTGGATTTTTGGCCCATATAAACCAGATGTAGATGCCAGCACTTCCCATCCACTCTTCAAAGCCATGAGATGTTCTCCAACCAACTTGGGCTTTCTTTTCCAAATATCCAGCATACCACTTTTCCATCTCTGCCTCCAAACCCCACAGCCCCCCAAATTCCCAGCCAGCCACCACCTCCTGGAAGCCCTCCAGGAAGAAGTGCCATCCTTCCAGGAGGTGAGGGCCATATGCATGCTCTTCCCCTTCTATACAGGGGGCTTCATGAGGCAGAGAGGGCTGGGGGCAAAATTTACAGGAGGGTCGGGGCAGGCCCTTCTGATTCCCTAGTCAGCTTTTCCAGATTGAACTGCTGCCTGAAATCTTACCCTCTACATTTTGCTCCCTGCTAACATGCCTCCATACGTGGAGCCTCCGCCAGAGCTGTCCCCGGGGACCCAGAGATCGAAGACATGGTGCAGGAGCCCAGAATCCAGTCATACGAGAAAAGCAGGACTCAACCTTGAATGTACAGCGCGGTTAAGCCCACTCCCTCCCCCCCCAAAAAGTTACACTAGAAAGAATAGCACCAAAGCAATAATATTTTTAGTGCCAGAGAAATACAAATTGGAGATGGTTTTTGTTTTGTTTTGTTTTTGCTATTCCCTTAATTTTCTGCAACGTGGCTATGTTATTTTATAATGAAAACTAACTATAATAACACCATTGTGCATAGAGGAGAGAATCCTCTCCCCCCACCCCAAAGTGGGGAGCGGGCCCACCCTGGAAGATTGAACTTTGAGCTCAGGCCCCAATAGCCCCCACCGGGGACCCCTCCCATTAGTCTGATTAGTCTGTGCCTTCATTCAACCAACTTTATTAAAATAGCCCGAGATGGTCACTACCCCATTTTACAGACAAGACAGCTAAAGTTTAGTGACACTAAATGGCATCACATATGAGAAAGCAGCTGGAACAGGCTTAATGCACAGCAGGGACTCAAGAAAGGCTAGTTAAGTGGCTTAGCTGGAAGCTACCATTTTCTAAGTCCACAGATTATCTTCCCACTTCCCTCAAGGGGCCTGAGTCATCCTTCAGGAGGCTGTGTGGATCAGGTTCTCTGGGCACCCATGTTCCAGCTGCACAGAGGGACGTTGTGGGCAATGGGGGCAGGACATCTGAGGCCCCTGCAGGACTGGGTCAAGGAAACAACCTGCCTTCTCCTCAAGGTGCTTGTCAGCAGGCTCGGCCCCTCTCAGATACCAGCCTCCCTCACTACCCGGAACGGCATGCCTCGCTTTGCCACATGCCAGATCCTAGAATAGCTCTCAGACCTGTGCACCTCTAACTCATCCCCACCACCCGAACCAGGCGCCAGGTCCTGCCTGGACTCTCCTGCACGCCCAGCTCGTCTCACATGCATCTTCCCCACCACCCCAACCTCTGTCAGAGCGAGCTGGTCCCTGCACAGAGCCTTCTGAGGCTGCTCGTCACACGGACGTCTGTCCTGCCTGCCTCTCCAGCCTCACTCCTGTTGTCCAGGCTTGGACTTCGGGAAGCACCTGCATCTCCCTGAGAGCACACACTGTCCCACCAGCTCCTCGCTCCCAGCAATCACTTCTCCTTCTGCCCCAAACTCTCTTTCTCAACCCACAATCCCTCCCTCCACCCGGCTACCTTCAGCTATCAGCCTAGATAGATGTCTCTTCCTCCAGGAAGCCTTCCCTTCCCGTGTTCAATGTCCTCCTGTGGGTGCACACAGCCCCTGCCCTTCCCTTACCCGAGCACTTATCACGGTGGTACAACTGCCCGCCATGAGCTCTGGGTCCACTGGAACCTTTGCTGCCCAACATCTTATCAGCAGGCACCCCTAAATCTTTCCAGCGTGACTATGACTGTCCAACTCCCTAGGATCATAAAATAATAGAATTTGAGAGCCATGCCTCTAGGCCTGCCTCCGACTTACCTTTGGCTTGAAGCAAGTCCCTCAGCTCCTCGGGCCTGCTTACCCACCCGTAAGGTGAGGGGTCAAGTCCCCATGGGGACCTGCGGGGTCAGGAGCCCTCCAGGGCGGTCTGATGCTCACACACCGAAGCTTGAGAAACGGGTGGGTGCCGTGACTGAGGATCCCCTTCCTGCCCCCACAGGTGGACTTCGAGGACGTGATCGCGGAGCCCGTGGGCACCTACAGCTTCGACGGCGTGTGGAAGGTGAGCTACACCACCTTCACCGTCTCCAAGTACTGGTGCTACCGCCTGCTGTCCACGCTGCTGGGCGTGCCGCTGGCCCTGCTCTGGGGCTTCCTGTTCGCCTGCATCTCCTTCTGCCACATCTGGGCGGTGGTGCCGTGTATCAAGAGCTACCTGATCGAGATCCAGTGCATCAGCCACATCTACTCGCTCTGCATCCGCACCTTCTGCAACCCGCTCTTCGCCGCCCTCGGCCAGATGTGCAGCAGCATCAAGGTGTTGCTGCGGAAGGAAGTGTGAAGCCGGGTGAAGCGAGGGGTGTGGCCGGGCAGGGGAGTTCGGCCAGGCTGGCCCCACGGAACTGCTCCCCGGGGACTGCTGGCGAGCTCTTGCTCTGTAAGGACTGCTATTCCCCCCAGGACGGGAGCACTGAGTCTAGAGAAACCAGAACGAAAAGAGAGCCCCACCCCAGAAGCACAGTGGCCTTCCACTCTGCCCCCGTCCCTCCATGATGCCCCCTGTGACCGGGCACGTGGGAAGATCCTTTGCTAAGAGGCAGCTACTGCAAGTCTTTGCGATCACATGTACTGTAACAGCACAAACCAGCACACTGTTCCCACCCAGGGTCGACCTGTCCACATGCGCCACCCAGGAAGCCACCAGGGACTGTGGGCATTGGGGGGGTGGCTCCAATAAAGGGTTCTGGCTGCATTTGGAGAATGCTGTGTTCTGTGTGGGTCTGTAAGGTGCGTGTGTGTTCTGATCAGCTCCTAAAACAGATTTCGCTGCCCTGAGAAACCGACAGGGAACAAGCTGTTTGGCCCTTTCTCTTGTCCAAACCCAACAACCAGGGCAGAGTTTGGTTTCTGTTGGGATTCTTCTTGGTAGCTGGGCATCTGCTCCCCAACGTTCCTTGGATTAGTTCACACCGACTCTGTTCCTCCCAGGCCAGCTGGAGGTCAACAACAGAAGAAAATGGCCCTTGGATGGAAGGGGTGCGGGGCCCTCTCTGGCACCACTGAGGCGAGGGCCTGGGGTCAACCCTCTCGGAACCTTCCCTGTGGCTCCCCAGACACTGAGCCCCTGGCATTGTCAGTTGGCACATGCACACCTTCAGCCCTGAGAGGTGTGATGAGAGTATAAGGCAGTGATGGCGAACCTTTTGAGCTCGGCGTGTCAGCATTTTGAAAAACCCTAACTTAACTCTGGTGCCGTGTCACATATAGAAATTTATTTATATTTGCAACCATAGTAAAACAAAGACTTATATTTTTGATATTTATTTTATATATTTAAATGCCATTTAACAAAGAAAAATCAACCAAAAAAAATGAGTTCGCATGTCACCTCTGACACGCGTGTCATAGGTTCGCCATCACTGGTATAAGGTCTAATGTGTGCACGGGTGGACTCATGGTGTAAATAAGCAGCAATAGAAAAGGCATGTCTCACCTCCTCCTCAACCCCCCTACCACCCCCCCAATAAAAGCCAGCAATCTTATATTCTTTAGGGATGCTTTACCCAACTGTGTTATCTAGAACTTAGTCCCCCCCCCCCCAAAAGAGGGGATGGCTTCTGTTGTTAAATTTGTTTGGGAAATGCTATATATTTCTCTTAAAAGATTTTCAATAGACACTGACACATTAAAAGCTCTGAGAAGTCCTGCAGAAAAGAAATTGGTTAGGCCCATATCCCCCAATCCTATTTGACTTTTTAATGCAATAAGACTCATTTAAATCTCATAAAATTAAGGTTTCACCGCACTTTCCAAGTTTTCGAAGGCATCACCTCATTGGTGCCTGGCCATGAACCAGTGTGTCAGTGGGGCAGCGTGGTGGGATGGACCACACGTGAACTGGGAGACAGGGCGCAGGCAGCCTCCTTCCAGTCCTGCCTTTCTCCTAGTTGCCTTCTCTGGCCTCAATTTTGTCATCTACAAAATGATCCCTGACGCCCATTTCAGCTCTAAAATTTTACCCATTTTTGTTTTTTCTAGTGTCTTTTGAAGTTTTCAACAGAGGAAAAGTTGAAAGGTTTGTGGTGAACAACTATACACCCACCACCGAGGCTCCACAATGGGCATTTTACTCCTGTTTTGTCACTTCTCTCTCTGTCCACCAATCTCATCTTTCTCTGTGCATTTTTAAATAAGCTGCAGATACCAATATATTTTGCTCTTAAACACATAACCAGTCCCTTAGTTTTTTCCAAATGAGAAAGTTACAGCCCAAAGAGGTCAGCAGGCTTGCCGAGAGGTGCACAGTAGCCAGCATCCGCTCTGCGCTCCCAGCCCACGCCTCTCTGCTCTACGAGGCTCCGCACATTCTCACGCGGACAGGGCGAGCCCAGGCTCCTCCTGGTGAGAAATACTGAAGCCAGTATTACTGGCATCCTCCTCCAGGCGCCTGCCCTTCCAACACCTCTTGAAATCATGAGGCCATAGTTTCACACTTGGAATCTTGGGTTACGCAGAGATTTGTCACCCTCTTGCCATTTGCTGAAACCTGATTTGACTAGGACTCCGATTTTTCAAGTTCGCGCTCTTTCGCTGGGGGCAGAGTATGGCAGGTGCTCGATTACCTGTGAAGTTCATGGAACTGGAGAAAGGACACCCCCTTAGATGCATGTATGTCTCAGGAGTTCTGTTCCTTCCAGGAATCCATTGAGAAGCAGGACACGGAACTGCACCCTGGGGCGTGGGGGGTGATGCGAATGGGCCAGAGGAGGGAGGTGGAGATCCACTCCCTCTTGTATCCTATACCCAGGGAATGAGGCACTCTTGGTTAAAATGAAGGTTTAGGGCCCAGCTCCAGCGTGTGCCTCAGTAGTGGTGCCAGGAATGAACACAGACCCATCTGTGACTTCACAGGTGGCCCCTATATCCCACTTGAGGAAACACTTGCTAGGGTCCCTTCAAGGTGACAATCTAGAATCCTATTATACTGTGGCACACAGTGGAGGTGGGCCCTAGACCTTTCACACTTGCCATGTTTTCTGAGAATTCTGATTCATGAGAGGACCTGTGCCCAAGGACGAGGGGACCAGGACCCCCACACACACCCCCTCGCCCGCCACAGCCCAGATGCACCTCTGTGATGATCAGGCAGGTAAGCATGCAGTTCCACAAGGGAATTCAAGTGTGCAAGCACCAGATATGGTCATTGTTCTTGGGAGAAAGAGGACAAAACACTGTATAAAAAAAACAAGTTTATTAGATGCACCTTTTTTAAAGCAGCGAATGAAGCAGACATCTCATTGCTGGCCACACCACTCACCATGTGACACAATACACGAGAGCCACCACAGCAGAACAAAATCAAGTAATTCACATTTTGAAGTAAGTGATATTTCATTGCAATTAAATTCAAAAAGGTTAAGCACTTTGAAACCAGGATCTTCATTTAAAAAGGCAGCTTCCTGCAGTCTCAATCCATAGACCCATCCTGAGAGGACACCAATTGTGTGACAGATTTTTTTTTCAGGGCCGAAAGAAATAAGGTTCAGAGTCTTCAAGTATTCACATTCCACGTCTGACCATCAGAACAATGACACATTCCAGAAGAAAATCTGTGTGCTCCAATCTACTGGCACCTCCAGCCACACGCTGCGTTTGTAAACTGGAGAAAGGAAATGACTGAGCTCCAGGTAGCATTCTGGACCCCATGCTCTTCCCTCCAGGCTTCCGTTGGGGAAAGGCTAAGAAACAGTGAACGTATTCTCCAAGATGAGCCTGGGAAGGAGACGTGTACAGCCAGGGGTGCTGCTAAAATCAAATGTTACTGATTTGCTACAAAACACAGTGCCTGTGCCATATGAGACCCAAGGTACCATCCAGAGCTTACACAGAACTAGGAAAGTGTCCCAGTTGGTTCTGGTGCCCAAGAATCTTGCAACTCCAGGGTTCACAGGAAGGCTGTGCCCCAGTCAGAATAATATACTGAGTCAGTCTCCTTGATCCGCAGTGGCTTTGTAGGCTGCTGGGATGACCACTTCCCTGGGAACAGCAGAGATGGGGGCATCTCTGGCTGGTGAGCAGAGAGGCTCAAATGCCAACAGACCCCACCTTTGCTGCACAGGCAACCAGTGCCCCGGGGTCCTGTCCATAAGCACCGACACTCTGAACCAGCATCCTGCTTGCTTCCCACAGAGCAAGTTGACACTCTGAGAGCAGCCACATCAACACTGTGCAATGCCTCTGGGTCCAAAGGAGATGCTTACTGTCTTCCTTCTCTAGTTCGTACTGCAGACCTGGAACTAAATGCTGAGACTTGAACACTGGCATGTCAGGGCCTGCCTCTCTTCTCCCTGTGCATGTGTGTGTAGATTGCAGTGTGAAGGGGGAGAGGAAAGTGTGTATGCAGAGAGTAGCCTTCTGGAAATGCTCTTACTGTACCACAGCGAGTCCAAAAATACCTGTGGAAATTTTAAAAATTCACAGTGCCCCCGAGTGCCATTGAGCTGGGCAGCCTCAGTCAGAAACCTCTGATCTATAACGTATTTAACAACTTGTAGGTACTCTTTGGACACCGTTATGTTCTACCTCAAGGCTGAGAGGACATTTGAGAACATGTTAGGAAAGCCTTTGAGACCCCTGTGAGTTCTCTTCCTAAATGAAATATAACAGCTGCAGCCACAAGGCCTCCCAGTGCCCTGCTAGAGCAGGTGGGCGTCTCGTCACTTCTGGTCCTTTGGCCAAACTGGAAACACCAACTCCTGCAGAAAAACTAAGTACGAAAACCATGGGATTTCCCGAAATGGTGAGTCACATAGAGAAACAAAGTGCTGGGAGGTAAGAGATTCCAAGGAATTCATCCTTCAAGCTGAAGTGAGCTGGTGAAAATTTTTGTTTATTTTTTATATTTTTAAGTGTTTAATTCAGTGGTTTTTAGAATATTCTCAAAATTGTGCAACATCACTACTAATCCCAGAACATTTTCACCACCCAATAAAAGGAACCTTATATCTATTAGCAGTCACTCCCCGTTCACCCCAGTGTCCAGCTCCTGGCCTCTTCTGGATATTTCACATAAATGGAATTATATAGTATATGGCTTTTTGCAATGGCTTCTATCATTTAGTATGTTTTCAAGGTTCATCCATATTATAGTATGCATCAGTACTTCATTTCTTTTTATTCTGAATAACATGTCATTATAGAGATATACATTGTTTATCCATTCATCAGTTGATAGATATTTGGGTTATTTCCATTTGTTGACTATTATAAATTATGGTGCCATGAACATTTATGTACCAGTTTTTGTGTGTATGCTTTAATCTCTTTTAAGTAAATACCTAGGAGTGGCATTTCTAGTGTTTTAACTTTTTGGGGAATTGCCAAATTATTTTCCAAAGTGGCTGCACTATTTTACATTCTTACCACAAGCAATGTACAAGCATTCCAATTTCTTTACATCCTTGCCCATCTCTATGATTACAGCCATCATAGTGGGTATGAAGTGTATTTCACTGTGGTTTTGATTTGCATTTCCCTAATGAATAATAATCCTGAGCATCCTTTCATGTGCTTACTGGCAGTTATATTATTTTCTTTGGAGAAGATATAAAAATGTCTATTCACTTGTTAATTCAAATACATGTTTTGCCCATATTTGACATTGGCTTCTTTGTCTTTTTATTATTAAGTTGTAAGAGTTCTTGATGTATTCTGGATACAAGTATATGATTTTGCAAATATTTCCTTTCTTTCATTCCGTGAGCAAGCTGTCTTTTCACTTTCTTGATAGTGTCCTTTGAAGCACAAACCTTTTGTGCCCGTTTTTATGAGGTCCAGTTTAGCTAATTCTCCTTTCCTTGTGCTTTGGGTGTCTTATCTAAAAAACCATTGCCTGATCCAAGGTCACAAAGATTGATGCCTATGTTTTTTCTAAGAATTTTGTAGTTTTAACTCTTACGTTTAGGTCTTTAATGCATTTTGAGTTAATTTTTATATAGAGTGTGAGGTAGGGGTCCAACTTCATTCACTTGCATGTGGATAGCCAGTTGTCCCAGCACTGTTTTTTGAAAAGACTATCATTCCTATTAAATTCTCTTGTCACACTTGCCAAAAATCAACTGACCATAAATCTAAGTATTTATATCTGTATTCTCTGTTCTACTCCATTGGTCAATGTGTCTGTCATTATGCCAGGACCAGACTGTTCTGATTACTGTAGCTTTCTAGTACGTTTGAAAGCAAGAAGTGATTTTCTCTTCTTTTTCAAGGTTTATTTGGTTATTTGGGATTCCTAACATTTTCATATGAATTTCAGGATCAGTTTATCAATTTATGCAAAGAGCCAGCTAGAATTTTGAGAGGAATAACATTAAATCTGTAGACCAATTTGGATAGTATTGTTAAGACCCAGGACAAAGGATGTCTCTCAATTTATTTGTCTTCTTCAATTTCTTTCAATGACATCCCTTAGTTTCCAGGGTATAAGTCTTATATTTCTTTCATTGAATTTATTTCTATTTTGTATCCTTTCTCATACTATGATAAATTTAATTATTTAATTTTATTGGCATATTGTTCATTGCTAGTATAAAGAAATACAATGACATCAAGCAGGTAGTGAAGCAAGTATCAGAGGGCG
The DNA here is from genome assembly GCF_964212035.1 of Myotis nattereri. Classification (NCBI taxonomy): domain Eukaryota; kingdom Metazoa; phylum Chordata; class Mammalia; order Chiroptera; family Vespertilionidae; genus Myotis; species Myotis nattereri. Next base: position 24,881,688 of record NC_138089.1, read on the forward strand.
CCTCAAGGGCAGCCTGGGCTACACTGAGGACCAGGTTGTCTCCTGCGACTTTAACAGTGACACCCACTCCTCCATCTTGGATGCTGGGCTGGCACTGCCCTCAATGACCACTTCATCAAGTTCGTTTCCTGCTATGACAATGAATTTGGCTACAGCAACAGGTGGTGGACTTATGGCCCACATGGCCTCCAAGGAGTCAGAACCCCATGGACCACCAGCCCCAGCGAGAGGAAGACAGGCCCTCAGCTGCTGGGGAGTCCTTACCCCGAAATCGATCCCCCAGCACACTGAGAATCTCCTGACCTCCACAGTTTCCACCCAGACCCCCTGAAGAAGGGGAGGGGCTTAGGGAGCCCTACCTTGTGATGTACCATCAATAATATTCACTGTACCCAGCAAAAAAAAAGAAAAAGAAAAAGAAAAGAAAAAAAGAAATACAATTGATTTTTGTATAATGACCTTGTACTCTGAAATTTTGCTGAACTCATTAATTTTAATGGGTGTGTGTGTATGTGTACAAATTCCTTAGAATTTTCTATGAATAAAATATCATGTCATCTACAAAGAGATTTACTTATTTTCTAATTTGGATCCCTTTTACTTCTTTCTTTCCCACTTGCTACTTAAATATTAGCTTGTTAAACATTTCAAATCCAAGTTTTAATCGGCTGCTTGTGCCAAATTGCCTCGTAGGGGAATCTCCTGTTCCCAGGGCCATCCTCTGACAAGAGGATGCTGGGTCAGCCACGCAGAGGCACACACTCTCTGGGGTCAGGAGGCTATGAGCACCATCACCCCATCTGCGGTCCTGCTCCCACTCCTTACTCCAAGTTCAGGACACTAGGCTTCCATACATAATTGGTCACCAACTGTACACTTACTACTTTTCACAAGATCACAGAGTAAAGGAGAAAAGAGATGCTGGAGTGAAAGTACAGGCCTGGGAAACACAAACAACCCGCCCAGCAGCCAGGCAGCAGTGGGGTGGGGGCAGCAGGAGTAGCTGTGGGAACCAGGGGGGCTCCCAGGACAGTCTGGTGACTGAGTCACCCTATCACCTTCCCCCGAGCAGACCACTTCCCCTCCTGTCAGGATCCCACCCCTTGCAAGCTGCCCCAAGGTGCGGAGGTGTACAAACTGAAAGGTACCTATACATCAATGGCCATGGCCACCACACAACCTGATGGAAAGAGGCAGTCAGCCAGGCTGGTCACAGGGAGGAGAGCTGTGAGGTGCTCCTGTGGCTAGAGCTGTGCCGGCTCAGGACAAAGGTGGAGGAGTTGCTCTTTTTGCTCACGCTTGTCTCCCCAGGCCGAGAGCCCCTCCGGTAGCTGGAGGAGCAACAGAGGATGCGCTGCAGGAGCTCATGGAAGAGGTGGCCTGTGAAGAGCATGTAGATCCAGGGGTTGCAGCAGCTGTTGAGGCTGGCCAGGAGCATGGCGATGATGAAAGCCGAGGCTGCAGGGGTTGGGGGTGCAAAGAGAAAGAGAACAAGGCATCAGGACTGGAGTGCTAACCACGGTTTCCTGAGAGCAGCTTTTTTCTGGTACCAGGAGCTGGGCCACAGACAGAGTACTAAACAGACAAAGTCTGGCCCTGGCTGGTATGCTCAGTGGTTAGAATGTGGGCCCATTCGAAGGGTCACAGGTTCGAATTCCGGTCAAGGGCACGTACCTAGGTTGCGGGTTCAATCCCGATGTGTCTCTCTCACATCAATGGTTCTCTCTCTTTCTCCCTCTCTTCCTCCCTCCCTTCCATTCTCTAAAAATCAATGGAAAAAATATCCTCTGGCCCTCGCCAGTCTTTCTCAGTGGTTAGAACATCAGCCCGAGGACTAAAGGGTCTCAGATTCAATTCCAGTCAAGGGCATGTATCTCGGTTGCAGGCTCCCCAGCCCTGGTCGGGCGTATGCGGGAGGCAACCAATCCATATTTCTCTCTCTATGTCTCCCCCGCTCCCTTGCACTCTCTCTAAAAAGAAAAAAGAAAAAAAAGAAAGAAAAAAAAGAAAAAAAATCAATGGAAAAAATATCCTTGGGTAAGGATTAACAAAAACATATAATAAAGAGACAAAATCTGTCTTCCTTCCACATCCTTGCTCTGGTTGTGCACTCAGACTGCCCCCCCTCCCCCTGCCTCACCCCAAGCCCTCCCAGGCTCAGCCAGCCCTGAAGGCTCCAGGTCATTCGCTCATCAAACACTCCCCACTGCACGCTTCCACCAGCAGGCGCTGCCCCACAGCCTCCTGTGGCTCCCCACTCACCCAGTAGGTGTGAGTGCCTACAGCTCGGAGTCCAAGAGCGCAGCCTGGAAGCTGCCAGACCTTGTTTGTATTTGAGCCCCGTCGGGGACAAATGATTTTAACTCCTCCCAAACTTCTGTTTCCTAATCTCTAAGTGGGGACAAGCGTACACAAACCCCACAGGAATGCTGTAAGGATTAATGAGTGCCCAGAACATAGTTAAGTGCCCAGTACATTGCTGGCTGCCACCATAGCCAAGTGCCAGGCACCAGGCTAGGCACTGGGAACACAAAAATAAAATGAGTGGCACCATGAGGTGGGCGCACTGAGGAGGGATGCAGCTCTCCAGGAGCGAACCACAGTGGGCCCCCGAGAAGCCGGCGTTGGAGCTGACGCCTGAAGGATGCTCATGAATGCTCTAGGCAGGGCAGGGAGGAGGGAATGACACAGGCAAGGGCGTGGTGGCCAGAAAGTGGATGCTATCTGTGAAGATGCCCCTAAGAGCACTGCTTTGACATGACAATGAACTTTTACAAAAAAAAAGGGGGGGGGCACTAAAATTAAATGAGGCACTGTGTACAAGCCATTATCCTGAAGACTTACTGAGTTTCAGGCAGAATTAGTGATCAGCAATCAACTTCATGACATTACTTATCAAAAATGTCACAAATTTAACCTTCAAAGAGAAAGAGAAGTCCTAACCCTAAATACTTCTATGTAGTAGGAGGAGAGAAAAATCTGGGGTTCTTTCAATGGACTTAAATCAGACAAACTTCAGATATCTCCCATCAACAGAGAAGGACCGGCAGCACCTCCAGCAACCCAAGGAAAATCGTACTCCCAAGGAAAATCGTATTCCCAAGGATTCTATTCACAGCCACATCCGCATGAGCGAAGCAACTGCAAAGGCTGGGAAAATCCTCTGGTCTTCCATCTCTTCTGGGAAAAGTTTTCAAAAAATAACTCCAGGACTCAAAAGCTAAATCCAGGAAAGGATTTTTCATGGGAATGCTGGAGTTTCGAGATCTAGATGCCACCATGGATGAAACCTGACAAGCTCAGGGGAGGCCTGCATGGCGGGCCTGACAGACTCAGAGACTGAAAGGAACTATATAGGATGGCCTGATCATAAAAATTCCTAACTAAAAGCTGGTTATGGCAGGTAGTGACATCATAGGCCTGTAGCTTCCTTGACAAAGGTTAATCTTTACCTCAAGTGAGCCTGTGTATTGTCTTTTTGTAACTAAGATAACATGCCTTTGAAATAGGAGTAATGTTCTTTCCCAGACCCCCTCACGGAACCCCTCATTGCCATAATGCTCCCTGAATACCATCTGTGTGTGTTGTAAATGTAACTATCCTGTACCCACCAATGTAAAATAAGTATATGTCTCTCCATTTTGCTTTTCATGCAATCCCAGAGATTTCCCTACTTTACCTCTCTCACCCCCTTAATCTACCACCAATGGATTTCATGTAACCCCCCTTATGGCTCCTCCTTTGATGCTAAAGTATGAAATAAACTGCCATTTTCCAAAGCACTTTCTCAACCTGTTGAGATTTTGCTTCCAAGTCAGTTTGACTCAAAAGAACTCATAAAAAGTCGCTACAGGTCTGGACATTTCTTACGCCAATACCACCATCAATGCAGAATAGAGCTATTGGTCCGCAACGTGTCCTCGCACCAAAGGGAGGAGGGTGGTTGTTTATGAAACAAATTCAGTGGTTCTCAAAGTGGGGTTCCCCAGATCAGCGGGAACTTGTTAGAAAAGCCGGTTCCCAGGCCCCACCCTAAACTTACGGAATCAGAATCCTGGGGGCATGGTTGAGTGGTTGGTTGTAAACAGCCCTCCAGGGGAGTCTGACGCACACCCAAGTTTGACTGGTCTGATTACTTGGTGCACCTGAAACCGAAACAAGCTAAGGCAGACCAAAAAAATAAAAATTTTGCAAAAGAGAAAGTTTAGAGAACAAAAGAGGAAAATCAAACCCTTAGACTAAAATAATTTAAAAGAGAGAATGAAGAGGAGGAAAGCCAATGATACTGAATTTTTCACTTTCTAGAAAAGAGAATGAAAAAAATATTTGCTCTGATTTGAATGGGCAAGAAGATGAATTTAAGTTTAGAAATTCTGGTGAAATATCACCAAGACTAAGAATACATCATAATTAAAGATATAAAATGAAAGAGGCAAAATCAACACCTGAAAGCGAAACTTTTAAAAGGCATTGAAAATAATCTATCAGACACCAGGGGGACAATGCAGGCGTCTGAGGCTATCCAATGGGATGGATGAAGTTCAGGCTAGGGCAGAAAGGCACCGTGTTTCACCTGGCTGTGTAGCTAACGGTATAATCTTAGTTGATTTAAGCTACTTGCCTCACTCTTACGGGTGGATCTTTGTCATTTATTGATCCTATTTTTTAAAAACTTACATAAACAACACAAAAGTAAACAGCTGATGAATTCTGAGCGGCTGGCCAGCCTGGGTGGGAGGTGTGGGGCCATGGCCAGCACCTCTGCCCCCACCTGGTGGCCACAGACACAAATAACCTGCCTGGCCACAGGCAGCCCTCTCTCCGCTGGTCCCGCTCACATCAAGCTGCCAACGCTAACGACACATTTGGGCTTCTTTTAGTTGACACATATCCTAATCACCCACACCCGAGAATCCTCCCCGTGGTGGAACTTCCCCCATCAGCAAGAAGGAGAGCTACTTGGGAATGTAAAACAGGGACTATGGTGGACATTCCAAAGGGGAAAAGCAGCAGGAATAAGAGACACACAGGTGAGAATGGTCCGGAGAGAGCACTCAGGGACTGCCAGAGCTGGAGAAGGGCAGTTTCATGGGAGAAGAGACTGGAAAGAGCCGGGCTGAGGAGGACTTTGAATCCAGGCTGAGTCTGAACTGGAGACTACAGGCAGTGGGCAGCCACTGATGGTTCCAGCAGACGAGTGACTGCACCTCAACTGCTCTCTGCACTTACTACATCTTATTTAGGCTGCAACATTGCCCTTTCCTAGGGTTGTTACAGAGACCTTATACCCCCGACCCTCACCCCAGCCTAAAATATTTACTATTTGGCCTTTTACAGAAAAAGTTAGTCAATCCTTGATGTCTAAAGGAGGGGCTGGTGTTAAAAAGCATAGAAAAGGGCTCAGAAAGGGGAGAGGCGGACCCCCAGGGCAAGCTCAGCCCACTGCTCCCCACATTAGCAGGAGGACCTATCTTTGCTTTCAAGTTACCCAGGCCTGGCACAAATCCTCGCTCTGCCACTTTGCAACTGTGTGCTCTTGGACAAACTACCTAACCTCCCTTAACCTCAGTTTCCCCATCTGTGAAACAGGAATAATAAAAGTAACTTCTTTACAGAATCCTTGCCAACTCTCATTAGACAGGGTTCCAAGTGCTCACCATGACTCCTGGCACTCAACTCCAGTAAACACTTCAAAAAGCTTCGCAACTGTCATTACTACTACAATGATGTGTACGTGCTCAATAAATGTCACTTTTCTTATCGATACCAGAGTTAGTGCCAACGCCTGTGAAACAACGGGGGCGGCTGCTCCCTGGGCTGGGCTGGGTCTTGGAATCTGAGGCAGCCTGGTAGGGGACACAGGACAGAGGACACTCACAAGGACTTTGGGAAAACTGAAGAAAAAAATATGAACGGGCTCTGTGAATGGCAGTGTTTGTTCATCCTTATTATTAATGGTTATGAGATATGATTAACTGAATAGTTAAAGCCCAAGGTCTGGGGACTCCTGATCCCAGGCTGATTAAAGAAAGTGTCCTTTGCTCTTTTTGCCGTGACTTTAAGGAAAAAACGAAAAAAAACACAAACAAACAAACAAAAAAACATGATCAAGACTCAGAGCCCTGGACTGGGTTACATGACACCAAAGGAACTTCACATGACCTGTTTTGAAAAATCTTACCCTGCCAGAAACCCAAAAGGGAAGGTGGCAGCAACTCTCCAATGGACCCCTCACAAAAACAACCCCTTTCCCAGACCCGCCCTGGTGCCTGCACACTGCTCTGTGGTTCCTGCCTAGAAGCGGGGGCAAGTGGGAGGCACTGGTCCATGGATTGGCCCTCACACCTGCTGGACCTCAAGCTGGGAAAAGGAGAAGAAGAGGGATGGGGAGAAAGGGAGAGGGGGAAGGGGAAGAAGACAGAGGGAAGGGGGAGGGAGAAGGAGATTATGAGACATACACGTATCCTTTCATGCTACTCTGGGTGCCAGCCACTGAGTCAGGCCTGGGGACCTGCTCTCAAGGGATTTACAAACACCAGTGGAAAGAGAGAAGTACAAGACAGGCACTCTATTACACAGGGAGTGGCAGCATTTGGGGGAGAAGCTGGTGGACCCAAGACAGGGGACCACAGGTGATGTTTAGGGAGAGGCTCCAAGCAGGGAAGGAAAGCAGAAATGGCCATGTGCCAGAAGCAGACATCTCCTGCTGGTAACTGTACCCCAGGAGACGGAAATCACTCTGTATTTCCACTCGGCACCGTGATTCACAGAGAGGTGGGCGGCTGAGGGCCACCCCAGGACTGTCTGCCCAAGATCCGCCTGCCAGGCCCGGCTTTACTCAAGCCGGGAGAACTCCCCTGTGTGGATATCCCAGCACTCCCTCCACTCAAATTTCCCAGCACTCCTGTCACTGAAGGCCCAAATTAGCCCAGAACAGCTGACGCACAGCTGCCCAAGGCCTCTCTGGGCTGTGCTGTCCGAGGCGGTTCACATACAATTCAAAGACATGGCTCAGCCGACATCTCTGCTCTCATCTGAATCAAATCAAGCTCATCAACTTTTATACTCCAGAAACCAACAACTAGGTTCAAGGCCTCCCCACTCCCCCATGTCAGCACCCCTCAGCCCACCCAGGAAATCAGGAATTAGGGTCTAAGTCCTTTATTCCTATGGGGCTGTGTGGAACTTGGGAGTCGTGGTCTAAGGAAGACCCTTTTTTATTTTTTTATTACTATTATTTTTTTTTTTTTACTGTACACGTGTATACTAATAAAGACTGAAAAGCAATATGTATTACAGAGGGCTTTCTTTGAAAAGGCCACAACTTGACAACATTGGAATTGTCCTAAAAATTGGAATTGTTCTAAAAATCACAAGGGTGTGATCATCCTATGTATCACAGGGTCAGGATTAACAGCCAAATTTGTGGGCTACAGAGTGTCACATGGGCTTCTATTACATCACTGCTCAAATCTAGGGGACATGTTCTGCTCTCTGGACTGAACCTGTGGAATAGCCACATTCTGAAAACAGAAGGGCAAGGGCCTTTTGGCAAATGACCAGCCCTTCTCTACTCCGAAGGGAAAACAGGGCCCTGCAGCCCATTGGACCATATGTGTAAAGGCAAATTGCATGTTTTGGTAAAAGAGAAAAGATATTAAAGACTTACTACTCAATAGGCCAGCTCATGGGCATTGCATAGACACCACCTGGATGCTTGTTAAAAATGCAAACCCCACCCAGTCCTCCTGAATCAGAATTTGCATTTTAACAAGATCCCCCACATGATTTGTGTACACACTGACGTTTGAGAAGTATTCCTCTATTAGGCGAAAAATAAAATAACTGTCTAATGATCTCAACATGGCTTCTTTACATAGTCAGCTCCTACTCATCCTTCAAAACCCTTTCCAAATGTTGCTTCCTCTCTGAAGTCCTCCTGATTTTCCCCCCAGAAAGAAAATCAATGAATCCCTCTTAGGCCACTCACAGTACTTGATAAATAAATACTTCTCTTACAGCACCATCCCTTCATACCATCGTTATTTATGTTTATAACCTGTGGCTTTCATTTGTGGCTCTGTCCCTGGTGAGCAAAGACTTGAACTGAAGCATGAAATTAGCAGACAGAAGTCCTGATACATCAGCCACCTCCACTAGCACATCAGAAAGGCAAAAGTTTCCCAGCTTGATGACAGGAGATGGCTCCTAACAAGATGACTGGACTCAAGTGTAATTCCCTCTAGAGAAATTAAATTCACACCCAGATATCAGGGTCAGGTGGAGGGAAAGAGAAACAGGATGAGCAGTGTGAGGCATGGGCCCTGGAGGGCAGAGACCCTGGTACTGGAGCATCTGGCAAACGAGTAGAAAATGCCAGCTTCTGGGGAGCACTCTATTCTTAACCCCTCGGTGGCCAGGAGTGGGGCTCACAGGAATCAGGGGCTGGGACACTGAAGACCACCTGGTTATACCCCATTCCTGCCCACCTGTCACACCAGGGTCCCTTGTTTCCACAACCCAGAGCTAGAACCTCCCCACTGCACCTCCTGTCTCCTCCAATTCTGCTTTAGCTCGAGACACTCTCGCTCCCACCACCCCTGGGCTGGCCACCATTCCTCAACTGAGACTGCAGCCCCGCAGCTACAACGCTGCTCTTGAGTTCCAAGCAATTCCCACCCCTCACTGCACTGCACTGACTTACCTCAGGACCCTGGCCCATCTTGAACTTTTTTTTTTATTGATTAAGGTATTACATGTGTCCTTATCACCCCATTGCCCCCCACCCCCACCCCCACTAATGCCCTCCCCGCCCCCTGCCCCCCCCCCCCCGCCCTTCCCCCGGTGTCTGTGTCCATTGGTTAGGCTTATATGCATGCATACAAGTCCTTTGGTTGAACTTTCTTTTTTAAAAGCTAACATTTATTGTCCTAGCCAGTTTGGCTCAGACCGAAGGGTCCCAGGTTTGATTCCTGTCAAGGGCATGTACTAGGGTTGCAGGCTTCTCTCTGGCCCAGGCCCTGGTCATGGCTCCTGCAGGAGGGAACCAATCGATGTGTTTCTCTTACATCACTGTTTCTCTCTGCCTTTCACTTTCTCTTCCACTTTCTCTAAAAATCAATGGAAAAATATCCTTGGGTGAGGATTAAAAATAAGTAAATAAAATAAAATAAAAGCAAACATTTATTGAGCACTTACTATATGCTAGGCACTATGCCACTGGCATATTCCACCCCCTTCCCAACCTAAACTCTATTATTTTTTTTAAAGTATTTTTATTGATTTCAGAGAGAGAGGAAGAGATAGAAACATCAATGATGAGAGGGAATCGTTGATTGGCTGCCTCCTGCATGCTCCCCACTGGGGATCGAGCCCGCAACACAGGCATGTGCCCCTGACTGGAATCGAGACCGGGACTCTTCAGTCCGCAGGCCAATGCTCTATCCACTGAGCCAAACCAGCTACAGCTAAACTCTATTTTTAACCCCAGAAAACTGAGGTATAGGCAGGTTTGGGGGTCACTGCTGCCACTCCATCTGACTACCCCATGGGACACAAGACCAGCCTGGCAGACACTGGGGTGTCCCTCCCAGAGGTCCGTGGTGCACCCAGAATTCTGTGGCCAACCTTGGCCTGCCTGTCACACGGTTCTGAATACAGCAGCTGTTGGCCCTGGGAGGGCAGGTGAAGGCCTGAGGGGGGCTCCCTGCAAGCTCTCCTCACCCAGGGCTGCCAGACCCCGGCAGAGGCCGTGCAAGACAGAACCCTCGGGAGACACAGAACAACCGGTGGTAGAATGAACACACTGGCGTTCAAAGGAGGAAGGAGACCCCTGGCTGGGGAGACAGAGAGAGCTCCATGAAAGGGGCCCTGGAAGAGGCTGCCAGGTGCCGTGTTGGGGTTGTCCCTGCACAGCTCCTGAGAGCATCCTTCTCACAGACCCTGAGGTCAATGGCACCCCCTGGAGGAGTGCACAAAGCAGCCCGCACTGGAACTGGGCTCTGAAAGATGGGTCTCCACAGAAGAGACAGGGGTGGGCCCTCCTTGGTGAGAACACTGTCAGCGTGAGAGCCAAGCAAAAGGACTTGTGGGAAGGGGCCAGTCGGCAGGCCTGGAAGGGGACACAAGGCCAGTGGGCCAGAGCCCAGGCCAGGTGACAAGGTGCACTCATCTGCTGGATGTCAGTTCAGGCCAGGCCTTCATGTGGCTTCTCAACCAGATGACTCTGCCCCTTCAGGGACCTGGGCAATGTCTGGAGATGGTTTTGGTGGTCACACTGCGGGGGGCTGGGGGGGGGGGTGCAATAGCATCTAGTGGGTAGGGCCAGGGATGCTGCTAAATATACTACAGGGCACAGGACGGCAGCCTCTCCCGACGCCACACTAAAACAAAGATTATCTGGCCCAAAGTGTGAATAGCCAAAGTTGAAAACCTCTGCTCTCAACCAAGAAGGTGGTAATGGAAAGGAGAAGGGAAGTGTGACGTGGGGTGTGTGCTGAGCTATGGGGATCAGTGGACAGCGGGGGAAGTCAAGCGACAGGCGTCACGCCTGGAGTGCTGAGAGGGCAGTGCCAATAGTGGCCATGAGGCTGGGTGTTGCCGGAAGGAGCCCAGGTCACAGAGTGGGTGCAGGGTTCTGGTATGGTGTGCCTGGGACAGAGCCAGGAATCCGCTTTTTAAAGAAGTGCCAGCAGATCCCGACACTCAGGCAAATAGAACACTGAAAATGCTGGCCTGGGACAGGCCCGGTGCAATCTAGCAGTGTCTGAGATGAGGTGACTGGGTTCCATCCTAGCTCCACCACTTACTCCACCACTTACATACTGTGCTCCCTGAGCCTCAGTGTCCTAATCTGTAAAATGGGGAAAACACCCCCTTCCCTGGTTGTGTTTGGGTGAGGAAAGATGGGGCCAGATACAGGTCTGGAACTTAACAAGGGGTGGTACTGATATCAGCTAATCCAACTCCTCACCTCACTGAAACTGATACCCAGACAGGGCCTCGTGTCCCATTGGGAGGTACCCTCTCCATTGCTCACATGGGAATGGCAAAGGCCTCAGACCACCTGGAGGCATGCCCCACAGGGACTCTCATCACTTCCCAGTGCTATCTCAGGGTCCAGGGACTCTGGCTGGTGGGCACTAACATACAGGGTCCAGCAGAGCACCATTCAGCCTCCACCCAGTCCCCAAAAGTGAGCCTATGGGCTTGCCTTTGCTTCCAACAGCTAGCACAAGGCGGTGGGGTCATCAGGCAGGCCAGCCCCTGAGGCAGCTGACAGACCAGCCCTGACCCCAGGCCTCACCAAGTCCCTCCAGAGAGCTGATCTCCTCCCACAACCCCTGTCCCCCTCTCCCCAACCCACTCAGATACCCATCAAATAGAAAAAAATATGTAGCAAAGCCTTCCCCAACACATTTTTATTTTTTGCTGCTATTAATACAATCTTTAAAAAGAAGAAAAGTCACCTTTGGCCAGAAACTCAAAGGAAAAACATTAGCACTATCCAAGAACATAAAAGAACTTGCAATTGCTTAATCAGACAAGAGTATGGTCCTTACCTGTTCCTCTAATTGCAATTTATACCCAGAAGGGCCAAGCTAAGACCTCCCTGTCCAGTCTCCTCCAGCCCAACCTTTCCCACCGCTCTCCATACCAAGGGGGTCGCCTGAAGAGCAGGCCCCTCTCCAAGTTGCCCAGCCCACCCACACCTAGGGCACAGTGTCCTTGGAAGGTGGCAGGCCACACTGGAGGGACCTTGGTTCCACAAAATCAGGGAGGGGCTGGGAATCTATTATCAGATGGGAAACACTTAAAACCAGGCCTCTGAGCATTTCAACCTTCCTTCGGGTCCCACACGCCTGACAGGTGTTGGGTTGCCCCGGTGATGGGGCATTTACTTCTTCATCAGGTAGCGAGTTCTGCTGCTGAAGGACTGCTTAGAGAGTCCTATTTCTCCAAGTCCAGCTCTACACACGCATCCCTGTCCTTTCTCCTGCACCTCCCTCCTCCATGTCCCACGTATCTGTTCAACAAGCACTGGTTGAGATCCCCATGGGTGCCCAGCCTGTGCTAGGCACCAGGCACACACCAGTGAACAGGACAGGCAATATCCCTGTTGTGACAAGGCTCACAGTTCACCTCTCCAGTCTTAACTCGCCTCTCCTCCACATACCAACCTGCCTGGACACAGCGCCTATTGCCCAGCAGGCTCTGCTTACACCTCCTTCCCCCTCCACTCAGGCTCTCAAGAGAAAAATGTCCATCTGCTCCCACAGGAATAACCGCCCAAATCTCAGTCAACCCCGAGAATGCAAACAGGACCTTTAACATGTGGAATGGGGGAGGGGAGAAGAGTGACCCTGATCATGTGGCCCCCACGTGCCACCCTTCACAGCATGTCATCTTCGTAATAACTCCACGAGTTTGCTACCTTTGTTATGCACAGGAGGAAGCGGAGGCTCAGAGAGATGAAACCACTTGCTCAAGGACACACAGGAGAAAACAGCCAGCAGCCTGCAAACACAGGTCAGCTGTGTTGCCCTTTCCCTGCACCTGTGGAGCCCAGGACCCTATGGTGCCCGCCCGCTGTCCTGGCCGATGCAGTGGAGGCCCTGCTCTGTTCTCTGGGCATTTCTTGCTCCTGTGGAAATCAGCAAGTTCGAGAGAAAAGGGGACTATTCTGAAAGATGAATATGGCTCATCTATGAATGAACTGTGAGTGAGATTTCCCTTTAATTCAAAAGGTTCTCCTCTAGCTTCCCAGCTTCTGAGAATGGTGACTAGACAGGAGCCACTGCTTGGTGCGTTCAGGCAGCACATCCCACCCCATCTGCCAACCTGCCCCCCTTCTCTCTCACCTATGCCCCCTGGAGTGGGCACTTCAGGAGGGACACACTGGAAGGGGAGAACTAGGGACACAGATTAAAAATCTGCTCACCATACCCAATCCGCATCCACCAACCCCTGGAAAAAGGGACACACCCTCACTACCTCCTCCCTCAGAACTGCCTCAGGGCTGGAGTTCTTGGGACCAGCAGCAAAACCAACTTCAGCAAGTTCAAGGGGGAAGGTTGGTGCCAAGTGTTTGGCTGTGGAATTTGATTCTGAAGGATACAGGTGGGGCTTGTCACACCTGCATGGATGGGTGTCTGGTCTCAGTGCACAGTGGTCTCCACGTCCACTCAGCCCTCCTCCTGCAGTCCCCAGGCTCACCTAGTCAGCACTCCGGCGTGTGGCTGCTTTAAAGGGGGGAGCTCATTAAATTACCACCATGTGGCCTGTCCAATACCTGGAGGCTTGACAGGGGCAGCCCGCTATCGCTCTTATCACTCATTGTTTTTCCTTCCAATCAGTGGAAATATTGAAACTGAGTTTTCCTCTTAGCTCGGCTCTTAGGGAAAGGAAGCCTGTGTGCGGCTCACCTCCACACAGAGACGTTATTATTGCTGTGATTATAATTGTCTTACCCTTTTGTCCCCTTATCTAAGTTTCCTTATGTCTACTTTATCTGGCTGCAGTACCTGAATCTTAGTGCCCTACCCACCTCAAATTATTTTTGGAATAAGGTGAGCTCTCAGCCCATAGAGGCAGCCCCTGGTTTGAATGAAGGTGTAGGGGTTGGGGGAGAGGGCAGACAAGGGAGAGCATTGTAAAAGGGGCACCTGGGTTTGGAGAGAACGGGACCTATATCCTGCAAGAGTCCACGGGACCAGCTGCCACAGGACCAGCTGCCACGGCCAGCATGACTTCCCCAGCCATTTGCTCTGTAGCTGCTTCTGGTTCTGTTTTCCAGATGAAGCTACTAGCAGAAGAGATCCCACGTCTGGCCCCTGCTGCCCTGGTCTGAGCCTGTCTGTCCAGGGGTTTCCCTGAAGAATGTCACACTGTCCACAACAAGCTCCCGGAGCTCCATTCTCCACTCCCAGGCAATAAGCAGAGCAAGGAGCCCTGACCTAGGTACTTTGCATCTCTTGTAAATCACCTACCTCTTGGACAGGAGAGTGGGGGCTGTGCACTGATTCCACTTTGTTGATCAACATCTCCTGAGTAACTTGAGAGCATTTCTCTTTGAATCTTTCCTTAACGCTTGCCCACAGTTTCTAGACTGAGTCATATCTCCAAGGTAACTATAAATACCATCATTTCTGATGGCCCAGCCGGCTACTTGCAATTATCCAGATTAATGTCAAGTGGGCACAGGGCGTGTATTCTGGCTGAGCCCACGTCCACTCGGAACCCTGCATGCCTTGGCCAGGCTGGTGGCCAGAGCCCGAGTGCTCTCCCACGTGGGCTGGCACCTGCTCCTGGCAACACGCTGGAGGTGGGGAGGGAGGGGTGCTGGCGACATGTAGCCATGAATCCCCTGTGGTCTGCATTTGTACTCTTCTCCAGCACCCAGGACAGAATGCCCCGGAGGACCAGGGGACCTGGGCTTTTCATGTGAGACCCACCCTGAACGAGGAAAAAGCAAAGGACAAAGGCAAGAAAGACGTGAGGTTCCGGTTCAGAGAGTCCATTTCTTTCCCTGCTCTTGGAGCCTGAGCAGGAGCCCGTCTCTATGAAGGCCTCGCCCCAGGATACCCTCCGGGGACCAGAAGGGCTCTACCCTCACTTTACCCAAGAGGCACTTTCTCTTCTCTTTTCCTGTGTCTTGTTTTTAAGACAGACAAATAAATTGCTTGGTGTACTTTTTGTTGTTCTTATTAATCCTCATCCTAGGATATTTTTTCCATTTTTTTTCTTTTTCTTTTTTTTAGATAGAGTGGAAGGGAAGGAGAAAGGGAGACGAGGAGGAGGAGGAGGAGGAGGAGGAGGAGGAGGAGGAGGAGGAGGGGGAGGAAGAGGAGGAGGAGGAGAAAGAGACAGACAGAGATAGAGACAGACACATCGACAGCTTGCCTCCCACACGGGGCCAGGATCAAACTTGCAACCCAGGTACATGCCCTTGATTAGGACTTGAACCTGCGACCCTTCGGTGAGAGGGCCAACACTCTGACCACTGAACACACTGGTCAAGGCAACTCGGGGTACTTTTAAAGTGTAGAAAAGATATACACTTCACTGAGTGATTATGACATTTGCTGACCACATACTCTCAATCTTTGGGGAGAAAAGTGAGAAAGAGGAGAGCAGGTGAGGGGATGGACACAGGAAGTCATATAGAAGGGAGGGAGGAGGGGGAAAATCATCAGGGAGGAAAATAAATGGGGTGGTGAGGAGGCTACAAAGAGAGGAGTCAGAGTATTTGCCGAATGAACAAAATGAATGCTGAAATCTCCTCACCTAAAAGTAAGATACTAAGAGTCAAGGGGAAGCGGGGATCCCTCACCAGAAGTCCCACAGCTAGTAAGGGTTGGAGGGAGCACTAGATCCCAGGTCTCCCCAGTATCCACTCTAAGGGAGCGTCAGCCTCACTTCCTCAAGGGCTGGTGTTTGAGCTCCTCAAGACCTGGGTCTGGTCTCTCCAGGAGCCTGCCCAGGAATGGATGGCCTGGTGTCTCATCTTACTTACAACACCTCACTGCTGGCTTCTGCCCAACCTAACTCCCGAATAAGAGCCCTAGCCCAGGAAGAAATGGGGGGTGGATAGGAAACCCCAGCTCTAGTGGCTGCTCTGCCTCTGACTTGCTGTGTGACCTGGCGGAAGTGCCTTCCCCTCTGGATCCCTGAATCCCCTCTATAAGGTGTGGCCAGGGACTGGGTGATGAAGCCAGGCTGGCTTTGCTGAGTCCTCTCAGCAACCTTACCCCTCACAGCTAGAATGGCATAACAAAGGTGCTCAATAAATATTGAAGACAACTGACCCAGGAATAATGCTAGACGACCTGGGAGGGCTGGGAAAGCCAGGAGTCTGTGGTTTTGGGGAGAGAGCAAAGCAAAGTTATCCAGCTGAATGAAGGGAGGTTTCAGCTTGCACCGGATGGTTGTGTTTGAGACTCTTGGAAGCAGTAATGATTATATCAGGAAATGGGACATTGCACTGTCTCAAAGGCAGACAGGATAAAAGCAAACCCCTTGGTATCTCCTGACAAACACTGGAGTCCCGGGCATCCCAGTGCAGTTTTATGTGCTTACCCTCACACAAAAAGGTGTGAGTTATTACCCCTCCCACTCTTTGCAAATTGTGGGCAATGAGACAGCAACTGCCTGGAGCTCCTAGCCACCCAGAGACAGCCCCTAGCGCTCCCCCCTCCCCCAGCCCTCCCCCCTCCCCCAGCCCATAGTGCTCTCTGCTTCCCCAAACTCCCTCCCCGCAGGTCACCCCATTCTTCCCTCTCCTCCTCTGCTACCAATCACCCAGACACCAGCCAAGCTTGGACACCCTCAGCACTGACCTCCACAGTCCTCCAACCCGAAGGCAAGTTCCCCACCTACAGAAATCACCCAAATCTCCCCATCAAATTTGAAAATGTGGGTCCTTGCTCCCCTCTCTTCCCCCACAGCCCCAGCAGAAGCACATTCCCTAGCTCCCACGCTTGCCTATAGCACCCGGTGTTAACTCTCTACCACCTCCACCAAGCCAGGGCTCAGAGACTCATCCCACCTCCCCAGGTTGCCCCGCCCAGCACCCTATCAGCACTTGGTTGGACCAATCCAATCGCCCATCTACCCCTGTCCTTATCGGAACCAGAACCCGTGGGTTCAGGCTGACTTGAACTTAGAATGGAAGTTCAACGCAAAGTGAACTTAAAGTGGAGGGATCTTGAAGTTGGGCCGGGGTTCAAGAGTGACCTCCACCACTCGCCAACAATTCTTAAACGCAGTCACTTGAACCTCCGTTTCCTGGTCCGTAATGAGGAACCATTACCATGTGCAGCGCGAGGACTATGCTAAGGATTTTATGTGCATTTTTCTCATTTCATTCCCTACTGCCGAGTGAGAGCTGGTACTTTCATCATTATTGTCATTTTACAAAAGAGGAAGTCGGGGCTCAGGGAAGTTACACCCAAAATCACTTGGCCTGTGGATAATGGAGCCATGCATAAATCAAACCCAGCTCTGCAGGATTCCCACCCCACCCCCAAGCCCCCAGACCCCTGGATGTGCGGAGGCAGCAGCAGCAGGGCCCTGCCCAGCCAGCGTGCTTGCTCCTCCCGGTCTCCCGCCCCGCACTACCTTCCTTGGGCGCATTGGCGTCCCAGACGCTCCACATCTGCACAAAGAAGAATGGTGTCCAGCACACGATGAAGGCCAGCACGATGATGAAGGTCATCTTGACCGTGCGGATCTTGGCCCTGGAGATGAGCTTGACGCTGCTGACTCGAGCCAGGGCCGCGCCCTCCCTACTGCCCGCCATCGCGCCCTCGGGCCCCTTGGCCGCCCCCTCCGCCGCCGTCTTGATCCGAAAATTCTGCCAGATCTTGAAGCAGATGAGGCTGTAGCAGGCGGTCAGCACGATGACCGGCACGATGTAGACGGCGAGGGTGATCCACGTGACGTAGGCCTTGGGCCCCCAGGGCTGGATGAAGCCGGCCCAGCAGTCGAAGACACCGTCAGCCACCTCGCGTATGGAGAATATGTGCGCCTGCGGGGCGCTGGCCACCAGGCAGCCCAGCCACGTGAGGAGCACCGCCAGGCGGTCCGCGCGGCGGCGCAGGGTGCGCAGCGGCTGGCAGATGGCCAGGCAGCGGTCCAGCGACATGAGCAGCAGCAGGTAGGTGGAGGCGAACATGCCCACAACCTGTAAGTACTTGACCAGGCGGCACAGCAGGTCAGGGCCGTAGAAGCGGAAGGTGATGTCCCACAGCAGCTGTGGCAGCACCTGGAACACCGCCACCACCAAGTCGGCAATGCTCAGGTGCTTCATGAAGAAGAAGAGGCGCGAGTGCTTGTGGCGCGTGGTGCGCAGCGCCAGCAGGACGCAGGCATTGCCGCTCAGTGCCAGGAAGAGGATGAGGCACAGCACGGCCACCTCCACGCGCGCCAGGGCCTCGTTGCGCTGCGGCGCTTGCGTGCGGTTGCCCTCTGCCCCTGGCGGCGCCGCACTCCCATTGACCACCTCGGCGCTCCAGTTGGCCTCAAGGGTACCCTCCATGACTGTGGCCACCGCTGCGTGATCCTGGCCTTTGGTGCTTTTTAAGGCGTGACGCGATGGGGCGGGACCCGACGGGGTAGGGCGAAATGGGGGGCCTCCTGGCGTGCCTGGGGGCGGCTCTGATTTCTCTCCCGGAGACTCCGCGGGCAGGCAGATCTGCTGGGTGGGACCCTGAAACAAACCCCCAGGGCCTTGAAAAGACCACCACGGTTCTCTCCCGACGCACGTGCAGCGCAGGTGTCCCCTTCCCAGGACCGCATATCCTCTGAGACTCGGGGCACAACTGCCAGCCCCGGGATTGCTCAGCCGCCCCCCCAGAAATCCCCGTTTGCGGTACCTCCTCTGAGCCGCTGGAAATGAGCGCGAACCTACCGGACAGCCAGTTCCTTGTGGGATTCAGTCGCTTCGACAGAGGAAAGGGGAGAGTCCTAATCGGCCACTGTGCCCCAGGACTGGGACGCCTACTAAACTAGCCACCTTCCCCAGGGGTCCCCAAACTAGCCACCCGCCCCCAGGACTCTCAGCACTGCCACTTCCCGCGAGACCCCCAAACCTTTCCTAGTAAACGTTTCTCCCGTTACTTCCCCCGGAGATCCCTGGTAGCCCTTGCCTGGAAAACCGCAGCTCAGGACCCTCCTGCAACTTCCTGTTTCTAAGACGCTTAACCATCCCCCCAACCCCGAATTTCCACAGCAGCTGCTTCCGTGGAACCCCAGCCCAGCGGTCCCTTCTAGGAAACCCTGCCTCAGTATCTGCCTCCAGGACGCCTAACCGCTGTTCCCAAAACCCCTCCCATGGAGGTCCTCCCCGACCCGTCCCCTCCCGAAGGGCGCTTCCCCAACCCAACACCCTCGGGCATTCCAACACGCATCTTGGTCCCTAGAGTCATGGGCTCTGTCACTTTACAATCTTGGGGCACCCCGCGCGCCTACAGGAACCAGGAGAGAGAGGCACTTCACCACTTTCACTAGGATCCGAAATGGCCCATCAGTCCCAGCCATCCCATCCACTGAGGGGCAGGATCCAGGTACCTGCACCGAATCCACAGACTGGCCTGAAGTTGGCTCCCGGAGTTGCACCACCGCGGAAGACTCCAAAGATGCGTGCGCTCCCAGCCCAGGTTGGGGTGGCTGTGTTGGCGCCGCCTGACACTATATTGAGTTCTTGCACTCAGGAGCCTCCGCAAAAATCCCCTCTCCCGCAGCCTGATGGTCGCAGGATGGGGACAGAGGCGAGCGAGGAGCGCCACCGAGGCTGGTGCGCGCGGACAGCGTCAGCCCGCGGTGTCGTCTGCCGGGGTACGCTTTTCTGCAGCGAGTGACCGGGGCTGCACCACCACAGAAACCCGCCGGGGGGCGCAGAAAGCTGACAAAGCCGACGCCCCGCAGAGCCAGGTTAACCCGCTAGGCGTTGGCAGCGGTAAGCAGCAGGTTTATTTCAGAGGCTTAAAACTGGAAGGAAGGAACTTGTAAATAACCCTGTTGGTTTCTTCCTTTCTTGGTTCAGAAGCTGAAGACTCTCGGGCAACGGGAGGCTTGAATAGCAGTGTTTTCCCGAGTAGATGGTGATGAAGTTGTAAAAGCATTTAACTGATATTTCCCATATACCAGGCAGGTTAATTTCAGGGCTTTCCCCCCCCCACCCTCCCAGGGGCTTGATGTGGTGGATTTTCCAGTGAGTCCGAGTAAGTCCTTGCTTTGGAATACTTTTGCTCATATTCCCATTCTTGAGGAATTAGAAATGCTGTCTGTTCTAATCAGCACGGGGAGAGGTCTTTGTTGTTTAAGTAGTTTTAGGGAGAGATCTCAAGGGGGTGGAGGGTTATATCTTCATTTTAAAGTGATTCTGTTCATATGGGGCCCTAAATCATTTCTACCTCCTTGCCATGCTTCAAAATTAAAATCCTAAATAGTGCCAAAGGAAGGTTAAATGTTAAAGACTGCTTCTCTGGCTCCTAGCTCCTTTTCTATTCTAAAATCGTTTTTTGGAGTAATTTACAGTGGCTAGAATGAAGGCAGAAGAAAAAAAGTGGAGATTCAAAAAATAACAGAGCTCTTTAAAATTTATTAAATGCGTATTTCCTCCTGACATTTCACTTCTCCTTTTCATTATGTGGACACAGCTGAATTAGCCAAGGACCCTGTTTCCTGATTCCACAATTACAGTCCGATGCCAAGACTCCGGGCTGACCCTTAGGTAGCCCTGGGCCCGCGGTTCTAGTGGACTGCGCCTTCTAGGATGGGGCCTGGGAATTCCACTTCCTGCAGCATTGTGAAGGGGCGGGAGGCAAGAGTTGTCTTTTTTAGAAAACAACTAGAAATATTTGTTTAGAAAAATATTGCTTAGAAAAATTCAACTGAGTCCATTTTAAAGATTATATTCGTTTTATTTAATGATTCATGAATCAAGCAGCATCCAATCTAGCAGACAGAAAGCAGCTCAGAGGACTCTTACAAAATGAAAGACTTTTTATAAGCAGAAGGGAGCAGGAACAAGGAGTTATACTAGGCAAAAAGTGGTTTGGTTATTGCAAGGTTACTTTCCCTGTAGGAGATGATGGGTTTATCAGGTAGATTACCTAATTAGTGCTCAGAGGACTCCTGGCCGGTTTAGGATTCCATCTCTGGGAGAGTAGAACTGTAATTAGGTTAAATCTCAGTTTGGCAATGTTGGACTTAGCATAAGTGACACCACTTGAGGCCTGTTGTCTTGTGTTGGTGTTTTTTAACAATATTAATAGTATCTGCCACACTAATTACATATGAAAGTTTCAGACCACTCAGATGAAGATTAAGTGACCCTGGGCCTCCATTTCTGCATAAGTAAAATGAGGGCTGGTCACTAAGAGCCCATCAGTAGATGAATGGATTAGAAAACTGTGGTACATCTACACGATGGAATACTATGCTGCTGTAAAAAAGAAGGAACTCTTACCATTTGCAACGGCATGGATGGAACTGGAGAGCATTATGCTAAGTGAAATAAGCCAGTCAATGAAGGAAAAATACCACATGACCTCACTCATTCATGGATAATAAAGACCATTATAAACTTAGGAACAATAACAGATACAGAGGCAGAGCTGCCTCAAACAGACTGTCAAACTGCAGCGGGAAGGCCGGGGAGGGTTGGGGGGCAGGAGGGAGTGGGGTAAGAGATCAACCAAAGGACTTGTATGCATGCATATAAGCATAACCAGTGGACATAAGACACTGGGGGGTAGGGGAGGACGAGGGATTGTCAAGGGCGGGGGAATAAAAAAGACACATATGTAATACCCTTTGTAATACTTTAAGTAATAAAACTTAAAAAAAATGAGGGCTGGTCAGTAGCTAATCTCTTAGATCACATCCTCTGGTTTTCTGAAGTTTTATGATCCATGCCACATCGGAGCTTAATCCTAGGGGGTAAAACCATCGGCCCCATCCCATGGCCAGATGAGAAGGGGTCCCCCCTAAACACCCTGAGGGGTAAATTCTGGAAGGAAACCTTGGGCCTGCCCCTCCCTCTGCAGGAAGAAAGCTGCCTGCAGGGAACAGTTTCCGGGGCCGCTTCTCCAGGGCTGCCCTCTTCCGGCCCACACGAGAGGCCTGCCCCGTCCCATGCAGAACTCTGGACACACTTAGCAGGACCATTCGGTCTCATACAATAGCCAAAATCTCATGTAGCCTTCATGGGGGGAGGGGGGGAGTGAATGGTTTGATTCCCATTCATCTTGCTTTATTTCTCAAGTGTGCAAACGCCAGGCAGGGGTGGGGGGAGGTGCTATTTACTGTGGGGTCCCTGTGAAGACTCCTCACAATGAATAAAGCATGCTCCCACCCCCAGTGCCTCCAGCTGAGGAGACGTTGCCCCCACCCCACATGAGCAGTGCTTTGCAAACAGGGAAGTATTGTACAACTCACTCTGTGTTATACTGACAGTCCTCACCCCAGGTCCATCCAATGACAACTGTTTCTCATCCAATCAACCTCCATCTTATTAATCCTTCTGGATGGAGTTCCACATGTCTTCTCAATTCAGTTAGCCAAACACCGTGCGTGTGTGTGTGTGTGTGTGTGTGTGTGTCTCTCTCTCTCTCTCTCTCTCTCTCTCTCTCTCTCTCTGACTGTGCCAGGCAAGGACAGTAACTCCTTTGAACCTAACTGGTGTGATGGGAATTCTAAATCTACCTCCTCAGGGACACCCTCTTTCTCTGACTACCCTGCCCTCTGAGAACTCCCCACTTTCTGAGCCTCTGCTGAGTGAGCGCAGGTTTGCACAGTGCAGATTTCACTTGTAATGTGAATGTGCTCAGTCTCCCCATTCCGTTGTAAGTGCCTAGTATCAATCCCATATATCAAAGTCCTTTATGTATTTACCTACCATCTTTCCTATCATACATACCTATCAATAAAAATATGTTGAGAAAATGGTTGCTGGACTACCCAAGAACATCTCTCAACAAATTAGTCACCAGGGGCAAACCTGTGCTTCCCAGAACAGTATTTCTGTGGAAATCAAGATGAGGAGGAATCTCTGTGAGAAAGCATGTTACTCATGCATATGTGCCATTCTTCCAGAGAGAACGTGATGACAGAGATAAGGCATGATGCTTCTAATTCCACGAACATGCCCACTGACAGTGGATGTCACAGCGCAACTATTTAGAAATTGGCATAAAAAATGTTCTCCCTTGGTAGACACTGTTGGCCTAGGTTAAGACACATAACTAGAGAGAAAAGCATTTTTTAGTAATCACAGACCTTGGAATAAAAACAGGCTGTTCTGTTGCAGATGGAAAGGCTTATTCAGAATCAGAATCTTTGAATTTGTGACTTCTTTTGGAGGATTAGGGCCTGGAAGAGTGGAGGGTCATTTAAAAGTGGCCATAAATCTCAAAACAAGCAGAATGTCTATTTCACAGAGGAGGAAACAGGTTCAGAGAGGGAAGGGGGCTTGCCCACAGCCACACAACTGGTTAAAGGCCAGCATGGCTGGCATGAAGCATGAGGCAAATGTAGAGAGAGAGGGTGGGAGAACCAGACCACCCCCTCTGGGAGCCATGGTGGGGACTTTGCTCTCTCTCTCTCTCTCTCTCTCTCTCTCTC
This sequence comes from Myotis nattereri, assembly GCF_964212035.1. NCBI lineage: Eukaryota > Metazoa > Chordata > Mammalia > Chiroptera > Vespertilionidae > Myotis > Myotis nattereri. Next base: position 24,904,815 of record NC_138089.1, read on the forward strand.
TCGCTCTCTCTCTCTCTCTCTCTCTCTCTCTCTCTCTCTCTCTCTCTCTCCTCGGTGCCAGGAAGATTTGGGGTTTTTAAGGAGAGCTGTGATCAGTGATAAGCATTTACATTGTGGGGGTTGGGGACATAGATTGGAAGCAGGCAAATCAATTAAGAAGCTGTTGAGAATAGAGGTAGCCTGAATAGGGTGGTGCCTGGGGCCACATGGCAAGGACTTGCCCAGTGTCACAAGTGAAACCAGACCACACTCTCATTTGTCCATGGACCCAGCCACCCCCTGTGCCATGAAAGGCCTGAGCAGCATTAAAGAGGCTCTGTAGGTGAACGCTGAAAAGACGTTTTGGTAAAGTAGAGGTGGGCTGAGGAAAGAGGGTAAGAGAGTCCCCTGGAATCATGTGAGGTCAGTCTAGATGCACACAGGACACACAACTAAAACAAAGCTCTCTCTTCTGTCAACACTCCTGCCCATTTCTATCAGCTCCTAATAGGGTTGAGAAGGAACCTGTGGGAAACTTCAGTGACCTGACAGCTCTCAATACAAAGCTGTCCCAAGCCTCAGGCAGCCCCACCTCTCCTCCTCCACCAATTCCAACAGCCATTCATTGTTTCATTGTTCTTCTTTATTAAAAAAAAAAAGGAAGGAGGAAAGAAAGAGGGAAAGAAAGAGAGAGAGAGAAAGAGAAAAGATATTTCTTCCCAGAGGGGTAACCGACAAAAGTCTGCCTGGGATGTTGACCACCTTGTACTATTTCCTGTGCTCTGTTATGCACAAACATGCATTTAATACATATTTTCTAAGCACCTGCTGGGTGCCCAGTGGAGTGATTCTGAAAGGCAGTGCTGTGGGTCCAGAGTTGAACTCCACCAACCAGTGCTCCGGAGCCGGGTGAGAAAATCAAGGCAAGCGGAGGGACCAGAATCTCTGCCTGAATTCAGTTACAATGCCACCAGGAATGACTGCCCGGTGTGGCCCATGCGCAAGCCCCATGCCTGCCTGGCCCCATTTTCTTTCCTTAAAATGAGACAATCTTTATGGTCCCTCTCAGCTCGCTTCTTATCATCCTCTAAGTCTGGGCAACAAAACACACATGGTGAAGCAGTGAGTATAAAACAGACGAATGAAGCATCCTCAGTGTCAACGAGGCTCAGGCACACAGTAGGTACTCAATAAACACTAGCAGAAAGAATGAGTATGTGCTATATGGGAGAGGCTAACACGCTCTATAGAAAGAGTGAGTCCAGCCAGTGAAATATTATCATTTTTCACCTAGCGGACAGATGAAAATGAAAAAGGAAAATGCCCCGGGGGGAGGGGGGAGGGGGCAGGGGTTCTGATGCTCTCAAACATTGCTGACTGAAGGGAATGTATTTTGGAATAGCCTCCGTAAGAGAAAACTGGACAATACGTATCAAAAGCCTGAATCCATGGGTAATTGTTGACACAGCGATTAACCCTTCTAAGTGATGTGACTTAAAGAAACAATTAGGCAAAAAAGCAGAGAGAGGTATACAGGTTTAATCAAGCATCGTTGGTAACAGTGAAAAGGGATGAGTGGAACAAGACTAGTACTGTGCACATCCAGTGAAAAGCTATAGAGAGGTTAAAAATGATAGGGTGGATCTGTGTTGACATGGAAAGGTAGCGCGCGCGCGCGCGCGCGCGCGCGCGCGTGTGTGTGTGTGTGTGTGTGTGTGTGTGTGTGAAGAAGAAGGGGGGAGGATGGTAAAAGGGAGGAAACGGGGAGGGAAAAGGAGGGGAGACTGGTCTATAAAGAATATTACAAACAAATTAGCAGTTATCTCTGGATGGCAGTGTTATAGATAGGACATGGGTCTCAAGGTCTGGGCAGTTGTAAATGTTATTTCTTACTAAATGTTAAAATGCAGCACACTATTTTGCAGATACTGCAGTAAACATGATGAGCTGACAGGAAGGGAACTGGATGGACAGGGCCAACTGTAAAGAAGAAATCAATGTATAATTGACCGAATAGCATATATAAGCAATGGCTAGGCCTCCCTTCCCAGGAGGCATAGTTTTGGGTATGAATCTCCTTCTTTAGTTTACTTACTGCAATTAAATAAAACCACTTAGCAGCCACTATGTCTCATTTTCTAATAGAGCACCCCAAGTGGCAAACCCCTGGAGTTCAGTAACAGTAGGGTTATGGATGGTTTTAAGTATTTTTATTACCTGTACCTTCTGATTTTCATAGTGCATATGATTATTTTTGCAATGTGTGGAGAGAATCCCAAAAGCCTCAGGACTGACCAACATATCTCCATCCTCCACTTTCTGCTCTGCCTTTGCTATGGAAAGTGTTTTCCCCAACATGCTGGAGAAGACAGGGCCTTCCTTCAAGTGTTCTCAGGCATCCTCAGCCAGCTCTGATTTGAGTGGGGCTGGGCAACCAAGCGGGAGGCAGAGTTTGTCTGGGGTCCTGGTCCTGGAGCAGCTTGCCCCTCTGAAGGCCACAGAGAGAACAGAGTGGCTGCTTCCTTACTCCCAGCTCTTCCTCGGCTGCAGGCAGTGCACTCTCTCCACTAGTGGGCTGTTTGTGACACTTCATCAACAGTATCCTAAAGGGCCCCCTCCAACAATAGGTCCTCACAGAAAGGATGCACCAAACCTGGGCAGGACCGCCAAGGCATCTGCGTTCCTGGGGCAGACACATGCCGGAGCTGGAGCTCTCTCCAGAATGAGCAGCATCCCAGAGCGGCCCCGGGACCCAGGGTTCGAGAGCATGAGGACTGTGAGGAACATGGACACACACCTACATTCATTTCACACAGCTGAACTTGAGGTGCAGAAAGGAAGAAAGGTTTGTTCGCTGTCACCCAGTGAAAGGGGGGCTGAGCTGGACCAGGACACCAGACTTGGTACTGATTAAACTCCCTACTGTCCGAGCTATCTCTCCAATACAAATGCCCAGTCCTTAGCAGAATCTTCTTAATCCCACCCCACAGCCCTTTCTGAGACCCCAGCCCATCTGTCAGCCTCCTCTTCACCCACACCACTCAGCTACCTGTACCAGGTATGGCTACCCAGCCAGCTCTCCGGACTCTCCTGTACAGTCCACCTCCATGTCCTTGCTCAGCCCGTTCCCCACTGGAAGTGCCCCCTGTGTCCCTCTAACTGTTAAATCGCATACCTTGTCCACTTTACAGACAGAGAAACAGCTCACAACATGGGGCCTAACATTGGCCCACTATTTGGTATCATATCAGATGCCTGACTTTCTCCTAGTCTATTACCTTTTTTTCTGAGAACTGTGTGTTCTGGGACTTGGACTAGGGTCCCAGAGAGTGGGCACCCCCTTCCCTCCAAAATTGATGATCCTGAAGCCTAGCTCCCCTACAGTCTCCTTCTTCCTGCCTTTGGGAAACCCTAACAATTCAAGGATGGCAGAGGAGGATTCAACGCAAGGGCTCATGCAGGCGCTCCTTGGATAGATGCCCTGCCCCTGGAATTAGCATTGCATGGAGGAGCCAGGCCAGCCTGGATTTCAACCTTGATGCTTGAGAGACACTACCAGCCTCTCTGTGCCTGGTGTGCAACCAGGGAGGATGATGATAATGTCCACATGCTCCAGTTACTATGGCTGCAAAACAAACTGTCCCAAATGTAGTGTTTTAAAACAACATTTTGCTCATGAAATAATGGTTTGAGCAGGGATTGGCAAGGACAGCTCGCCTCTGCTCCATTCACCATCAACCGAAGAAACTCGAAGGCTGGGAGTTGGAATCACCCTGGGCTTGTGAAGGATTGACTCATTTCTCACAGAAGCAGTCGGTTCTGGCTGGGACCCAAGCTGAGGCTGTGGGTCAGAGCACCTACGAGTGGGTCCCTATGCTGCCTCACTCAGGCAAGCATCCTGAGAGACAGACAGACAGACAGACAGAGAGAAACAAACAGAGAGAGACTGAGATGGAGAAAGACAGAAGAAACAGACACACAGGCAGAGATTGAGGAAAAGGCCATTCTCTCCTGGAGCTTAGCCTCACGAGTCAGACTGCATCCCTCCTCCACCACCTTCTAGTCCACAAGGCCCCAGGTTCAGGAGGAGGAGAAAAGACTGCTCCTGCAGGGAGTGGCGAGGCTCTGGGAGTGTGTGAGACCAAAGGCATTGCTGTGCCATTCTGGGCAATCCACAATCACTCCATGTCAATGAATTGTTCAGGAAGCGTCAACAAAGTAAGAGCTGAAGGAGTTGGTGCCTGGTACCTGGTCGCTATCAGTAAGCAGCAGCTGTTAGGTGGCTGCTGCCTATGAGAATGCCCAGAGTCTGGGGACCACAGATTAGGAAGCAATGGTCATGCTCAACGGTCAGAAGATCAAGCTGGAATTGGTCCTCTGTACCCAAAGCCACAAAGTTTAAGGTCCACTTCATAGTCACCCCAATTTGAGTGAACCAGGGGCCCCTGACAAGAGCACTGGAAGACCATGTCAGTGAGTTCTCCATGTGTCCCCACCCCACTCACCCATCACACGCATCACACCCCAATATCATTGCCCAGTGTCCCAGGTTAGGAGCCCACAGTGTTAGTCCTAAAGAAACCACACAGTCCTAAATGAGATGCAAAGTACTGAGCAAATGAGACCTTAGAAATGAGAACAGAAGCCTCTGCAAGCTGCAGGGCCGGTGGAAACTCAGCACAGCTTCCAGAGAAGGTTCGATGCCTTCCAGGCCAGCAAAGACAGTCCGGTGCCTTCTGGCCCACCCAGGGGGCCTGTGCAGCCCTGGGCCAAACTGTCTTTCCAGTACTCTGCACTCTAGTCACCACCCCCACAGCCTGGCCAAGTTCATATCCCAGCAAACCACCACATCCACCTCACTCCATCAGGAACTCTTGTACCTCTCCTTCTCAGCACTTTCCACACGTGTGATCTCCCCTAAGTTTGTGTGGGTTTTGACTAATGCCTGTCCCTGGGGCGGAAGCGAGCCTGGTTGCATTCACTGCTATATCCCTGTCTAGCACACTGCATGCACATCGGTCCCATGTTGAAAGAGTTGGCTAATGAACCAATGCCTGCCACATACACGGAAATCCAAGGACCGACAGTGTGCCACGCAAGTCCTAAGGGGAAAGGGATGTCTCCTCAAGAATAACAAGATGACAAGGACCCCTTTCTGGAACAGATGTGAAGCTCACGTGAGATGAAATAAAAAGCGCCTGGCACAAGACAAATGTTCAGTGTCTCTTAAAGGTCGGTGGAGGGACACTGTAAGGCCCGGGGCACGTGACATCAAGGGAGCCCTCCTCTCTTTCACACCCCTTCCCCCAGGTGTCTGGGATTCAAGGAAGAAACTCTTAAGATTTGTCTGGGATTCAAGGAAGAAGCTCTTAGATTTATCTGGGATTCAAGGAAGTTCTCAGATTCACTTATTTCTATGGATGGGTTAGAGATTGCATGCATTTTTCAATTCCTGAGGGACATGCACCTAAAGAGGGACTTAAGGTACTAACTTAGGTTGCAAAATACCCCTCTGCCAGGCATAGTTTGGTGGGTGGGGGAGGCGTGGCTCAAATCCAGCTAGTGCTAGTTCCAAACTCAGTTCACATTCTTCTACACCAGGTTGCCTTTGGGGAGAATGTTTCACCTAAATTAATTAACTTTAGCCTAAATTAAGTTTAGCTGAAACTCTAATTCTAATCTAACTAACATTCAGTATTGAGAGCAGCAAGGTACATACCCACCCTACCCATACACACAGAGCTGCCCCAGGCTTTATCGAGCTTTCTTGCTCCTGAAGCTTCCTGAAGTTCAGGCTCAATGAAAAGATCATTAAGTGGCCTGGTCAACCAAAACAGAAGGGGAGCCATCACTCCCTGACAGACCACCCAGCAGGCACAGAAGTAGCATGAGGATTGCTGTCTCATCCAACTTTACCTTTGGTCTGTCCTCCCAGGTGGGTGTGCGGCACCCAGGGTCCTGTCTGGCATTATGAGGTCACCACCAGCAGATGCCCAGGGTATCCAGAGAGGGAATGGCCACCACTGGCATCCAGATGAGGCTGTAGACAGGGAGGACTGAACCGGGAAACAAAGCCTGGCTCCTCTGAGCCTGCAAAATTCGGAGTCTGCAGGGAGCCAAATATGCTTTATAAAGAAGGCCAAATCAGAACCACCTCCAGTACTTGTCCTGCTTTTGTTCCTCAGAGCACATTCCGTGGTCTATTAGCTTGTTGGAGCTTCAAAACAACCCCATGAGGTCCACAGGCAGGAATCATTGTCCCCATTCCTCCACAAACACAGAGGTGTTTAGTAAAACACAACCCTGTCTACAAGGGATTTACCGTATAGCCTAGTGAGAACTCCCAGGGATATAAACTCCACGCACACAGCACACATCTACACGACACGTGTTAACACAGCACAACTCCCACTCTGCCGCAGGCACTGCTTCAGGCCCTAAAGATTCAGCTTTCAGTAAGATAGACAGAGTCCCTACCCTCATGGAGCTGACACTGTGGTGGGGGAGACAGATCAGACACAAATACAAACTTAGAGCATTAATATAAAAGAAGGTGTAAGTACCCTAAAAAAAACAAATCAAGGTAAGGAGGCTTGGGCTACTATTCAAGATGAGATGGTCAGGGAAGGCCAATCTCAGGAGGTAACATTGAGCAAGGACCTGACTGAAGAAGGATCAGGCTACAGAAAGATCTGGGAGAAGAACACCTTTGACAGAGATAGCTGCAAAGGCAAAGGCCCAGAGGCAGCAGCAATCTGGCATAATATGAAGGACAATGTGGCCAGAGTAGAGTGAACTGAGGAAGAGTGGTAAGAAATGAGGTCAGGAATGTCAACAAGAGCCAGATCTTGTAGGGACTCACAGGCCAGGGAAAGAGTTTGGATTTCATTCTAAGTGTAACAGAAAACCATCGAAAGTTTAAACACAGTAATGATATACTCCAATAGATACAGATACATATATATAATTTTTTAAAATTTAAACAGAAATTTGTTTTCTCATAGTTCTGGATACTATATATCCAAGAATAAGGTGTTGGGTAGAGTCAGTTTTATTTCTTCTTTCAGTTTTATTGAGATTTAATTAATATACAGCACTGTATAAGCTTAAGGTGTACAGCATAATGACTTGATTTGCATATATTGTGAAATCATTACCACAGTAAATTTGGTTAATATCCATCATCTCATGTGGATACAAGGAAGGAAGGAAGGAAAGGAGGGAGGGAGGAAGGGAGGAAGGAAGGAATGAATAAAGGGAGGAAGGAAAGAAATTTTTCTTGTGATGATAACTTTTAGGATTTACTCTTAGCAGCTTTCAAATACACTATACAGCAGTGTTAATTATAGTCATTATGTTGTACATTACATCCCCAGCATTTATCTTATAATTGGAAGTTTGTACCTTTTGATCACTCTCATCTAAACCCCTGAACCCCCATCCCCTGTTCCTGGTAACCATAAATCTGATCTCTTTTTCTATAAATTTAGTTTGTTTTAGATCCCACATATGAGATCATAGAGTATTTGTCTTTCTCTGACTTATTTCACTTAGCATAACACACTCAAGGGCCATCCATGTTGTTGCAAATGGCAATATTTCCTCCCTTTATATGGCTGAATAGCATTCTATCCCAGTGGTCGGCAAACTGCGGCCCCTTGAGTGTGGCTCTTCCACAAAATACCACGTGTGGGCACACACGTACAGTGCAATTGAAACTTCGTGGCCACACTCAAGGGGCCAAAGAGCTCGAGCCGCAGTTTGCCAACCACTGTTCTATCCTATATAATTAAAACCTAATATGCTAAGCGTCTGGTCATCCAGTCGTTAATTTAACCAATCAAAGTGTAATATGCTAATGATATGCTAAGGCTGCTCAACTGCTCACTATGACATGCACTTACAACGGGGACAGACACTCCAACTGGTAGGTTAGCTTGCTGCTGGGGTCCAGCCGATTGGGATTGAGTGAGATGGGCCAGACATGCCCTGGAGCCCTTCCGCAGTCCTTCCCCGGCTGGCCAACCTCCCACATCCCTCCCCAGCCCCAATTGTGAACCGGTGGGGTCCCTCAGCCTGGCCTGTGCCCTCTTGCAATCTGGGACCCCTCGAGGGATGTTGGAGAGCCGGTTTTGGCCAATCCCACAGGCCAGGCCGAGGGACCCCACTGGTACATGAATTTGTGCACCAGACCTCTAGTTATATATATTGAGAGAGAGAGAGAGAGAGAGAGAGAAAGAGAGAGAGAGAGAGAGAGAGAGAAAGAGAGAGAGAGAGAGAGAGAGAGAGAGATCCATTCATCTGTTGATAGACCCAACAGGTATTTTTAAAAGTTCACTATACTACGTGGACAAATGACTACAGACAGTATATGGGCTAGCTACTACTACATAACAAACAGCCACAAAACCTCAATGGCACCCTGGCAGGGTGGCTCAGTTGGTTGGAGCACTGTCCCATACACCAAAAGCTTGTAGGTTCAATTCCCAATCAGGGTACATACCTAGGTGGTTTGATCCCCAGTCAGGGTGTGTACAGAAGGCAACCAATCAATGTTTCTCTCTCACACTGATGTTTTTCTCCCCCACCCCCATATCTCTCTCTAAAATCAACAAACATATCTGTGGGTGAGGATTTTTTTAATTGATTTTTTTTAAAAAAGAGAGGAAGGGAGAGGGATAGAGAGAAACATTGATGAGATGATCAGCCACCATTTGCAGGCCTCATAGTGGGGGTCAAGCCCACAACTCGGACATGTGCCCTCACCAGGAACTGAACCGGGGACATCTTGGTTCATGGCTCAATGCTCAACCAAGCCACACCAGCCAGGGCAATGGCTTCTTCTTTATCCTTAATTATAGGACTTCTGTTCAGTTAGATTTCACGTGTCTGAATGATGGTTGTTCTGTAATTTACAGTGGGGCCTTGGCTTATGAGTTTAATTCGTTCCGTGACGGAGCTCGTAACTCAAATTACTCGTATGTCAAATCAACAGTGAACGAGAGAGACACGTGATGCTGGGCTGATGTTGTGGCATTCAATGTGACGTTCGCTGCGCCAACTAGCGGTGGGGTATCTGAAGCTGGCTCGTAACCCGAATTTTAGCTCGCAACTCAAATAAAAAAATCGGCCGAGAGACGGCTTGTATCTCGAAAAACTCGTTAGTCGGGACAATCGTAAGTCAAGGCCCCACTGTAGTTATAATTTTGATGTGGTTGTAGGAGATTCTGGGTACCGCATTTACCTATGCCGTCATCTTGGCCAGAACTCCAAAACTTTCTTATTGAAGCCACTGTATCCCATAAGTTTTGGTATGCTGTGCCTTCATTTTCATTCATTTCAAAGTATTTTCTATTTGTCCTTGTGATTTCCTCTTTGACCCACTGGTTATCTGAGAGTGTCATTTACTTTTCCCATATTTGTGAATTTTCCAGATTTCCTTTTTATTGGTCTCTGAACTCATTCTATTATGGCCAGAGAACATACTCTATTACTTCCACCCTTTTAAATTTTTTGCTTTTTACTCCTCACCAGATGATATTTTTTCCATTGACAGAGTGGAAAGGAGGGCGGAGGGGAGGGAAAGAGAGAAAGAGAGAGAGAAACACTGACTGATTGCCTCCTGCATGCACCTCAACCAGGGCCAGGGATTAAAACCGAAACTGAGGTACGTGCTCTTGACCAAGAATCAAACTTGAGATCCTTCATTCTGGGGGCTGATGCTCTAACCACTGAGCAACTGACCAGGGCTCCACCTTTTTACATTTATTAAGACTTATTTTATAGCCTACCATAGTTTATTCTGGAGAATGTGCCATGTATAGAATGTATATTTTGCTGCTGTTGGGAAGAATATTCTATAGGTATCTATTAGGTCTCATTTGTTTATAATGTTGCTCAAGTCTTCTATCTCTTTGTTAATCTTCTGCCTAGTTTTCTATCCATTATTGAAACTAGACTATTGAAATCACCAACTATTTTTGTTGAATTGTCTATTTCTCCTTTCAATTCTGTCAGTTTTTGCTTCATGTATTTTGGGGCTCTGTTATTCAGTGCACATATGTTTATAATATTTATATTTTCCTGATGGATTTCTTTCATCATTATAGAATATCCCTGTTTATCTCTAGTAACTTTTGTCTTAAAATCTATTTGTCTGATATCAGTATAACCACAGCAGCTTTTTTTGTTTATTTGTGTGTGTGTTTTTAAATCCTCGCTTGAGGATATTTTCCCATTGATTTTTAGAGAGAGAGAAAGAGATAGGGAAAGAGAGAGAAATATCGATGTGAGAGAAACACATCAATTGGTTGCCTTCTGCACACACCCAGGCCATCCAGCTTTCTTATAGTTGCTGTGTTTGCATGATGTATATTATGTATTTTTTATATCATTTTACTTTCAACTTATTTTATCTGTGAATCTAAAGTATGTCTCCTGCAATCAGTATATAGTTGGTCTTGGTTTTCTTATATAGTCTGCCATTGCTTTTTTAAAAATCAGTGTATATTTCAACATTATGAGAAAGACATGTAATGTCTTCTGCTATTATAAAAACAAATGTAACTCACAGACCCCCTAAAAGGGATCTGTAGTCCATTCTTTGAGAACCACTGCAATAATAAGCATTTATTTAGCTGATGCATCTGTGAATTATCTGGGAGTAGACTGATCTAGGCTGAGACTGGCTGGATCCTTCTCCTGGGACCAGCAGACTAGTGTTGACATCCTTCTCTTGTGACAGCAAAAGCTCAAGAGGTCAAGCGGAGACTGATTGTTTAAGGACCTGCCTTACTACATTGGTTAAAGTCAGTCACATGACCAAACCCAAAGTCATGGGACAAAAATATATATTCCACTCCTTTAGTGAGAAGAACTGCAAAGTCCAGGCAAAGAGCACGAACACAGGGAATGGTAAAGAATGGGGGCCACTGATGCAATCTACACACATGTCATGAGTGAAAGCAGAATGACCCGCTACAAGCTACTGCAGCAGCTAGAGAGAAAGGATGGTGCCCGGACTAGGGTACCACTGGAGAGAGATGTCAAAAGCAGTTAGACCTGGGTATGAACTTCAGCAAGTCAGTTCTTTCCTCCCAACCTTCACTTCCTTAACTGTAAAATGGTGTTCTTATGACAATTAAATAAGATAATGTACATAAAGTTTAAAGTTTAACTTTAGTAAGCATTTGATTATGAAGTCTGTTAGTGGGATCTCTAAAGTGGGAATGATTTGGGGGAAAAAAACATTCATAGATTTCTAGTCAGGATCAAAGCAGAGTAGCACATGAAATATATTCCAGTTGTTCATCACTTACATTCTGTCAGCTTCCTAAAAGGCTCCAAGATTTATAGTAAAAGATGCATTTATATAAACACTATTAAAAATAGAGTGAAAGATTAAGAGAAGAGACTTATCTTTTTGACTTAGTCCTTGAACTGATAAAGCCACTTGCAGAAAAGAATTTTAATCACTTTGTTTGATTACAGAAAGTGTTTTTGTTCTTTCTAATGGCATTAACCACACTTCCCAGAGATCATTCTTGTTCTGCTACTGTTTGGCTGGATTGGAGGGAGGAGGTTGGATGGAGTTGGAGGGGGTGCTTCTATATTAATTCAATGTGGATACTGTTTCATAGGGATTTCCTTTGTTTGATTTTTCCATCAGCTTTCAATCTGCAGGAAGAGATCATAATCTAGCCAGATGATCTAAGGCAAGTTCTTAACCTCTACCTACCTCAATTTCTTCATCTGTAAAATAGGTATATTAATAATACTATTACTTCCTTTGAGGATTAATTGAGTTCATAATATGCACTGGCACGGTTAGTGCTATGTAAGCCTTTCATATTATTGCTATTATTATTATTATTATTTAATACAAACTCACGTTATTGCTCAGAAAAGTTGGACACAACATCACAAAGTCAGTTTGAAACAATCTTACTACTCGGGAGAGTCAAGATCTACATGTCTTCAGGAAACCTATGCTCTGCTCCAACCTCTAGAACAAGATTCAGAATCTACATTTTCTGTCTGATTGCTCTTCCTGATTTGATAACCATGGGTAATCAAGAAGGAAGCCAAGTCCTGCAACTTGCAAAACCCAGGCTGTACATTTTCCTGCCCTCCCCCAGATCATTCAGCTTGGCCAGGTTCAGTGCTCCTAGAGCTGTCACTGGGAGGCAATAAAGAACAGACATAAAGTCAGATCTGCAATGCTCAAACAAGGGTTAGCCTTAGAAATCACATTTCAAAGTGCCTTCTTATAAAGCTACTCAGAACATGAGTAACTTGCCCAAGGTCAATCTGTGAGTGGAAGTACATTCTACCTGACCCCAATGCTTGACTACAATGCTTTATATATTCTGCAACAAAGCTCCCTTCTTCAGCTACATATCTTCACTGTACTCCATCCACCCTCAGGACAGACCCTTTTCTTTCCAAGTCAGGCTGCCTTGCCCCTCAGAAAGCACAGACTAGAGATGAGGCCATTACTCCACCTGCTGTCTGCCAGCCCAGAGGCTGGTGAACAGTCCTCTCCTTCACCCTAAATACCATACTTCCATTAAAGTAGCTGGAGAATAAACTGGCTTCCTTGGAAGTTTCCGTCATGGTGACTCACATGCCGCTCACTAAACACTGAACCCTCCGGCCCAATGCAGATGCGTTTGCTAAGCAACGCCTCCCTCAACTCCATCTCACCTTTAGAACACCGGCATCTAGCTCATGACCCACCCTGGGGGCTCAGAGCACCCTGGCATCTGGCTGCACTGACTTCTGAGAGGAAGGAATTTGGGTGTGGCAACACAGGAAGAGGACTCCAAGGTGACACGGCCAAATGCAGGACGGCCAGGCACTCTCCTGGATAGACAGAAACCAGTCTTGGTGCCCCTGACTGCTTCCTTGGTACTTTCCCTATCTGTTCCAGGGACCCTCAAACAATCCACCCCACCCATCCCCACCTGAGTCTGGCCACCTTGGAGGTCAGATGGCTGCAGACTGTCATGCTCTGCAATAAGGCAGAAAAGCAGACTGAAGAATGACATGGAGAGTATCGTGTGGCTTTTCTGCAAAAACAAAAAATATTTTGTGAATTATATTTATTCATTCATGATCATAGAAAAGATAGCAAATTGTTAACAGTGCTTGATCACCCCTGAGAGCTAGACTGGTGTTAGGTGGGGAGCTACAGCTTTTTGCTTTATACATTTCAGCACAGTGGACATGTAGGTTAATGTTAAACATGTTCATGTTGAACATGTTAGTTAATGAAAGGATGTATGACTGGACAGATAGAAGGAAGGGCGGGCAGGAGGGAAACAGAGATGAGCAAACACAGCCAAAGCCACGGTGCCCAATCCCGGAGGCAAAGGAAGGTATGATACACTGGATCTTCTGGGCATCATCACTCCTGCGTCTCAAGGAAGGAGACAAACAAGTGCTTGTACAAAGGACAGAGGCCAGAGAGCAAGGCTGCCCACGGAAACTCACTAGACACAGATGGGCTCTGGTGACTCAAAGTCTCAGAGACATTAGCTAATTGCTAAAGTGATTACAGGCAAGCAGGGACCGGGATCTCCCAAGCCAGGCTGACATGGCACTCAGGACATCTCCACATGCCCAGGTGGGCACAGCCCCTTCCCTATGCCAGGCTTAGTGGACAGTGCTGCAGTACTGAAGGCATGGAAAGCAGTAGGAAACTGAATCTGAGAAGTAGCTTTAGCTTTAAAACACAACTCACTTGAAAAGCAAGACCCAAAGGACAGCCCTGAACAAGGTAACGCTATCAACTGAAAATACTTAGAAAGATAACTGAACAATGGATAAAGCTTCTGAGTAAATTTTTGCTTCTTGCCAAAACAATTATGTTTATATGAGCATTAAATATACCAGCGGGTAGAAACGTCTACATGCTTCCACCTGTGTCCTGTGGACCAGCTACATCAGCATCACCTGGGAGCTTGCTAGTAATGCGCAATCTCAGGCCTCACCCCAGAATTATGGAATCAGAATCTGTACTTAACAAGATCCTTGGGTGATGTGTATGCACACTGAAGCATAAGAAGCACTGGCCTAATATGCATAATAACTTGCCTATTATTAAATGCTAGAGTTATTTCTAATCAACATTCATCTATGAAACATCTACTAAAAGCCTATACACTTCAGTCTGTCAAGCCCAAGAATGCAGCTGCAGATGAGAGAGACAACATTCTGTAGTCACAGAAATTAACCTCCTACTGAGGGCAAGGTTGGGAGCGGGGGACCCAGAGAGGAGGCTGAGGGCCAGCAGTGCCCACAAGCTGGTGATGACTTGGCTTGGATGGGTGGAGGGTATGGCAGGAATAGGCAGACTGAAGACAGCTTCAAAGTCGAACCAATATGACCTGCTGGTGGACTGAATGTGCTAGAGAAAGGGAGAAAGAATCAGATGATTTCCAAGTCTCTGGCCTGAGTATTCCTATTTTTATATTGAAATATAAAGAGAGCCAGGTTCATCGTTGGCACTTATTAATAAACATATCGATACACATGTGGTTAGTCAGTGTTTCAGAATCTCCTGGTGGGCTTGTTAAAAATAAAAGACATTCCAGTCCCACTGCAGACCCGATGAATCATAGACACTCAGGGTATGGCTTGAGCATCTAAAACACACACATACATACACATGCACCCGTCCATAGGAATTCTGAGGCTCAGATGGATTGTGGAAAGATAGTAATGCATTCATAAATCCATAATTAAGAAATCATATATTTTTAAAGGAGAAAGAAAAAATGACTAAATACAAGAAATATAGATATCCTGACACTTAATTCACAAACAAAAGATGCAATTAAATAGCAAACCCAGGTGGGGCAAAATTAAAACCATTAGAACATAGGTAACAGAGGCAACATCAAACACCAAAGTTTACAATGGGGCTGGTATAATGTGGAATATATCAAATCCAGAACTTGATATAATATTATGTAGCAATAAAATTACTATGAACTGTATATAACATTATAGAAAAAAGAAGGTCTATGATGTGTCAAGTTAAAAAAAATTACACTTCAAAATGAGATTTGCACTAAACAACTATACATAAGTACATAGGGACAAGAATTGCAAAGGACACATTAAACTGGAAAAACCTGATTTGTTGGGGAGCTGGATTCTGGATACACTTTTTCCTTTAACATTACTCTTGCATAACAAATAATTCAAAAGGTAAGAAGATGAGTGAGCCATCTCGGCCATTCCAGCCAAATTTATAACTGGAGCCCACACAACATGGAGCGGCTGAACCACTCAGCTGTGCCCAGTCAACCCAGAGAATTCTGAGCGACAGTATACGGGTGCTGTTGTTGTTTTGGGTGGTTTCTGATGCGGTAATAAATAACAAAACACGGGGGATGGAGCTTGGAGTATGGAGTAAAGAAGGCCAGTGTAGGTGAAACAGAGAGTGCGTGGAGGGGTGGAGTGATGGGCAGCGCCAGGTCATGCAGAGTCTCATAGGCATGAAAGTTTTAGTTCAGAGTGTAAATGTTTCATTTGCCTTCATTTTCTTCTTTCTGCTCCTACTTGTCTGTTTTTTTTATCTTTAGCTTCAGGTTTATTGTCAAAATGCTGTTTAGAATCAAGCTGCAGGAATTCAGTACTGCCAATACATAAGCGTGAGCTACCTACCTCACCATCACTTCTGCAGGTTGGATTTTTTAGTTCCAAGAGCCCAAGAAACATGAGTGTAAAAATGTAAATTCCTCTCTCAAAAACTACAAAGTCCCCATCTATCATTTCCATGGATGCAGAAAAACTGAAGCTTTCCAATTCAGAGTATCCAAATCATTTCTGATCTCAAACTCAGTCCCTTCCAGAGAAATGCTCAGTTAACTTAGGGTTGTCCCCTTCTCCTTCTCCCTAGGGATTGTGCCAAGTTCCCAAGTTCACGCCTAGGGATTGTGCCAAATTCCCAAGTTCACGCCTAGGGATTGTGCCAAATTCCCAAGTTCATGCCTAGGGACTGTGCCAAGTTCCCAAATTCATACCCTAGAGCAGCGGTTCTCAACCTGTGGGTCTGACCCCTTTGGTTTTCCTAAGACCATCGGAAAACACATATATAATTACATATTGTTTTTGTGGTTAATCATTATTAAAACATAATGATTAACCACAATTATGTTCAATTTGTAACAATGAAAATACATCCTGCATATCAGATATTTACATTACGATTCATAACAGTAGCAAAATTACAGTTATGAAATAGCAACGAAAATAATTTTTATGATTGGGGGTCACCACAACATGAGGAACTGTATTAATGGGTGGAGGCATTAGGAAGGTTGAGAAACACTGCCCTAGAGGAAGAGGATTGAGTCCCGGGCCCTCCTCTGTTCCTGCTTAGAGATTCTCTTCTCCTGAGTCTTAGAAACTGGACCCCACTGTCCTGGGACATGACCATGTCCTTCTTGTCCAGAGCCCAAGTTCCTTGGTTCCACCTCCCATCTGTCCTCCCATGGCCCTCTTGGAGCCATGGACGTCTTGTCTGCTTGCTACACACCATACAGAGATATGGAGGATTCTGTGAAATGGCCTCTGATACATGAACTGTGCCACCTCCCACAGCCACTGCATCACTCCATTGCTCAGGTAATCTGTTGGACAATGAAGCTTCTCTAAAAGCAACATAACCTTCCGGGTTGTACCTGAGGAAACCAGGCAATGGGTCTTTCTGCTCTGGTATATCCCTCAAATATATCTGGGAGTGTGGGGGGAGGGTCAGGCTTTCTGTCATCCCAGCCTTATCTTGAGGTTTGGATTATGAAATACTGGGAACTTAAAGGTATCTAAATCCTGGACACCTCACCTCTGATACTTCCCTTCTGGCCAACTGGTCAAACTCTCATTTCCTTCAGAAAATTTCAGAGAGTTCCTCCAATCCTTGGTACTTAAAAAAACAGGCTTTTAGAAGAAAATTTAATCCCCTTTCTCAAAAATTTGATTCTTACCATTGAAAAGTGTGGCTTCCAAAACTACCCTCTCTGCTATGGTTTTTTAAGAATCTGACTCTACTTTCTATAGGGAAGTGCATATGGAAAGCCACACCGTTGCCTGAATGGAATAAAGAACAGTCATTAAAGGAGTGGCATAAAATAAAGTTTAGCAACATCATTCTATTCTAGTTTTCTTCGTATTTGATGCAAGCATTAGGAGGGACCTAGAGATTATGTAGTATTATCCATCTCATCGCTCCCATTCCCACCCACCAGTTTAGAAGATGATTATGCTAAAACCCAGGGAGGTCAAGGCTGGGTTTGTACCCTCCATCTCTCCATGTGCATTTCAGGATGCTAACACAAACTCCTCAGGTCATTTTACAAAGTCTTCCAATTCATTCTCATTCTGCTTTAAAACAGATCTGTATCCACTGATCCTCTATGAAATGTTGTCTGGTTGTGACAATAACCTATAACTTATGGATGCCCAGTGACATAGATCTTTTCTTGGAGGAATCCTAAGTGCTCAGTCAGGAAAGAAAACAAAACAAAACAAAAACCAACAACATCTTTGAGGTTAAACCCAGGATAGCAAATACATTTAATCCTTTTGACCAAATCTATTTGATTTCCTGGTACATTGTGTTGAGAAGGATTGGAAGAACTCATTCAGCCTGTGCAGGAAAGAAAGCTGGGAGATTGATTAGCAATTTCTGTGTGGGTGTGTTGGGAAATGGGAGTAGAGAGGTGGAGTGCCAGAATGCATGCCTGATATTGTTACTGCTGAGATCAAATGTGCAGTATGTATAGGAGATTCAGAGAAGGGAGTCATTAAAGGGTCTCTGAGGGGTTAAAAGCAGTAGCTCAAAAGAAGCCTTATCATGTATTGAAGAGGAGAATAAAATGAAGTTAAAATAAATACAACCCCCCTACCCCCAAATCCCTGAACTGCTCCTACTTTATTCCTTGCAAAAATAAACAGGTTGGCCCAGCAGATGTGACTCAGCAGTTGAGCGTTGACTCAGGAACCAAGAGGTCACGGGTTCGAATCCTGATCAGGGTACATGCCAGAGTTGTGGGCTCGATCCCCAGTAGGGGGAGTGCAGGAGGCAGCCGATCAATGATGTTCCTCTCTTATAGATGTTTCTATCTCTCTAACCCTCTCCCTTCCTCTCTCTCTAAAAATCGGTAAAAACATTAAAAAAAAAAAAGAACAGGCTGGGTTCAGATGTAGAAAGACAGACACCCTCCCGAAAAACCATCACTTGCCCTGGTTGGTTGCTCAATGGTTAGAGCATTGACCTGCATACCAAAGAGTTGAGGGTTTGATTCCCAGTCAAGGGCACATACCTGGGTTTCAGGTTCGGTCCCCAGCCCTGATCGGAGCTCGTGTCACAACACAACGAATCAATGTGTCTCTCTCACATCCATGTTTTTCTCTCTCTTCCTCTCTCTCCCTTCCTTCTTTCCACTCTCTCTAAAATCAATGGAAAAAAATACCCTTGGGTGAGGATTAACAAACAAACAAACAAGCATCTGTTGTTTGAGCCACCCAGTCAGTGGTATTTTTGTTACAGCAGCCTGAGCTAACTAGATAAAATAGTATAAAATAATAGTAATAGTAATAGTACAAACATTTTCTTAAATGAAATTTAAAACTAATAAAATTTACTCTTTTATAATTACTTTGTAAGCTGCAAGTCTGAATTAGGGAAGAAGTAGTATCTATGACTTGCCAGATTTTATTTTTTTAAAGTTTCACCCTGGCAGGTGGCTCAGTTGGTTGGAGCATTGATTGTCCTGTGCACCAAAAGGTGATCTCCGGTCGGGGCACATATGGGAGGTGCCAATTGGTGTTTCTCTCTCCCATCAATGTTTCTCTCTCTCTCTCTCTCTCTCTCTCTCTCTCCACCCTCCCTCTTCCTCTCCTTCCCTCCCTCTCACTCTCCCTCTCCCTCTCCTCCTACTTCTCTCTAAAAATCAATGAAAATAATATGCCCTTGGGTGAGGATTTTTTTTTTTAAAGTTTCAAACATATACCAAACTTGAAAGAATTTACACTGAAAACCCCTACTCTGCCCCCTAGGGAGGAAGCGTTTTATATATAACTAAAGCAGGATGAGGAGAGAGATTCTGTGCAGTTTCTAAGGAGGATGTCTGGAACCTTTCAAGAAGGATCTTATTTCACTTGGAAATCACCACCTTCCTTTCCTTGATGAGTGTGCGTGCCCTGGAGATGCCTGACCATGGTAACAACTGCTTTTAGGTCCAGAGTGAAGCAAAATGAAGGATTTCCCTGTGGAAATCTAATGGCAGTTGGAAGAGTAAAAGGAAGGACAAGGGGGGTCAGCAGTAGGGGTCACCAGACCTTCTCTTTCTGTGTGGTGCTAAGGTGACTGACATACTCACTTCCTGGGCCCTCCCTATGGGGCTCTGAGTATAAGAGATGTGAGAATGATGTAATGTCTACACACACACAGCTGCAAGAAAAAACATCATCTTAATCCAACTGACCAGTTAGAACTGGTTACCAACTCGTAGTATGATATATTCCACTATTTTTTCAATAGTTCACTGTTTAATAAACTAACTATTATTTTGATCCCCCAGATGTTTTCGTGTTCTTTGTTGTTGTTGTTGTTAATCCTCACCAGAGAATATTTTTTCCATTGATTTTTAGAGAGAGTAGAAGGAAGGGAAGGAGGTGGGGAGAGAGGAAAAAAAAAATCATTGATGTGAAAAGCACATTGATTGGTTGCCTCCTGCACGTGTTAGGGGTGAGGGGGTAGGGGGTGGGAGGCGAGGGGAGGGCATGGGATCAAACTTACAACCCAGGTACCTATAGACCCTTGACCGAGAATCAAACCTGTGACTCTTTGGTGCTCGGGCTGACACTCTAACCACATTGGCCAGGGCTGTGGGCTTTTTTAGGCAAAGATACCATCTTAAAGCTCTTTAGCTGGGGGAATGAGGAGTCTTGCCTCAATCTCTTTTCTTTACAAGAGGAGGAATGAAGCCCACTATGAGGTGATGACCACCTGTCAGGAGCGAGAGGTTGTAAAGGTTCAGGAAATTCAAGTGACATCATCTGAGTGGTGAGGACATTTGTCTTCTGCAGATGGAGCCAAAGGCTCCATTCATCTCATAGTCTAAGACAAGCAGGCTTCAGAGAGACTGAGTACCCTGTGTCATGGAACAGGCATCTCAGAGGTTCTAAAAGATCACCTGGACGACTTCATTCATGCTAGTTTGTCTTACCATATGTCAAGGACTGACTCACAGACAAGGTCACAGGAGAATGAAAAAGATCCAGTGTGACAAATACCAAATGGTCCATGGGGAAGCAGATAACCTGTGACCCCACTTAAGCATCTTCAAATGATGTTTCCAAAGCCCTGAGTTTTGCTTCATTCTCAGTACGAGCCAGCTTCTTCCAGGGCCCGAGCTATTCCCATGGCCTATATTAGGAAGCAGTAGCCGTTGCATTGATTCTTCCTAGTTCCAGCTTTGCCTTGTACTAGTTCTATGACACTGTGCAAGTGGCTAAAATCACTGAACCAGTTTCCTTGTTTTTAAAATGGTGACAATATAACACCTAGCATAAGTTGTTGTATGAACTGAATCAGGTTAGTGTACAAAAATTAATGCATAACGGAGATAAATGACCTTTCATGGGATAGATTACCTTTGACACTGTGAAAGTGTCCAACATCGAGGAGATTTGGGCACCACCTTCTTGGACATAGAACTCAAAAAAGAAAAAGCTCAGACTAAAAATTCCATTGTTTCTGATTTATAGAGAAGAGATATACTATGGCAGATAAGATCACAGAATCGTGGTCTATGCACTCAGAAAAGAACCTCGGAAAACCTAGCCTGACTCACTCTTTTATGGATGCATTCTCATCCATGAGAGAAAGGAAGTTACTCATCCATCAATGTTAAAATTAAGGACAGAGACCAACCTTTTTTTTTTAGTATTTGCACTCCCTGCCCTGCTCCCCTCCCCTTAGCACATGGCCTGGCCAAAGTTTATACTCAATAAACAGTCACTGAATTTTGTTAACTTGTCCAAGGACACAGAACTCAAAAAAGAAAAAGCTCAGACTAAAAATTCCACTTTTTTCTGACTTATAGAGAAGAAGGATACTGTGGTAGGTGAGAATAATCTAGATTCTAGATGTTGGTTCAAAGCATAGCTCTGCCTTAAAGTTATGAACCTCAGGCAAGTTATTTAACTTCTCATTAGCAGAGCAAGGATAATAGCATCCATACCTCAGTGCTATTTTGAGAATTAAACAAGACACTCATCATGCACCTGGCTCTCTGTTACGAAAGACCAAATATTAACAATGACCCAGAAGGGAAACAAGTCAGTTAAAAATTTGAATATTCCATTGACACCACATGAAGCCTCTAGATTTTAGGACTAGCTAAGGGAACTGAATTTCCAAGTTTGCACTCATGTCTGTGTGTCAAAAAAGGCATCCTGGCTAACACCTTTATCACCTCTCCAGGGAAGTCACACCTGACACTTCACTCAGGCCTGCCTAGGCCTCGCTGCCCTGCCTGGGCGATGTGATGTGCTGGTCAGGGCTCAGGAAATGGGGGTTTAGAAAGCCTCCATCATCTGGACCAATCACTTTAGCCCTCAAACCTCCATTTCCTCATCTGTGAGATGCCAACAACACCTTCCGCACAGCGATATTAAAAAAGATGGATAGGATGATGGTTTCAGAAAGTGCGCAACCCTTTAAAAACCAGAGGGAGGGGGTTTTCACGTGCCAACTGAAGTCAAGCTGTGGTCTAACTATAACACTGGCTGAAAATTCTTGGGAGATTCTGCAAATTAAAAATCTAATTTGAGATTGAAGCCAAAAAAAATCTCATTTAAAAAAATACTTAACTGTTCTTTTTTCCCCCTCCAATCCATTGTGGGAGCCACTCTCAAAGAAAGATGCTCGGTTATTGCAGGTAAGTGGGGATGAGAGTGGCTGACCCACCCAGTGGGGCTGCCAAGGGTAATTACAGCATACCTGGCATTGCTAGACTCCTTTCAAACTCCAGGGAGCAAAAGTGCTTTGGAAAGTCAACCACTCAGCAAGGCACGGAGAAGACAAACCAATGAGCAATTGGAATGACAGAGAAGCCTGAGTTCTAATGATCACTACCAATCTGTAAAAGGAACCTTTCTCGATGGCTGAAAAGATGGATGGCTCGTGCCTGCATTTCCCATGTCAGAGGTGGCTCATCCACCATATCATTACATGAAGTAATTGCTACACTCTCTTCAGGCTCCATTTGCAGCACTCCCGTGGCTGCTCAGCTTACTGACTGCAGCGTTTAACTTCCTCCTCCTATTCTGGATGCAAGCAGTGCTGCAGGTCACTTCCACAAGACGCCTTCCCTGCCAGGCCTCAGCTGTGCTCAGGGTCACTTTAAAGCAGCCAATCTGACTCGTGGACAAACTGACAGCCACACTTGTTTTGTTAGCCTAAGAAAGAACCCATTAACCATTGAGCACTTTTGAAATGTCCCAGTGATGTGTGTAAGAGGACCTTTGGCCCAAGCCTTGAGGCTCAATGAAATGAAGGATGCAGTGGGGTCAGCTGGGTAACATTTGGTATTTGGGTTTGAATAAGGGAAGGACTGTTGTTTTTGCAGCTGATGATAGATTTGGAGATGGGGTGAGGGATGAGACGTGGGCTGAAATGGAATGAGGTTCAGTATTTGCGTGATGGATGGAGTTAGTATTAAGGCTAGGATAAGGCTAGGAATTGGGTGGGAGACAGACTTGAGGCGGGGTGAAGGACAGGAGATGACACCAGACAGTGAGTTTCAGCCTTTGGCTGGGGGTAAGGAAAGAGTGTGTGTAAGCATCAGGCAGAGACTCGGGGTTTGGATGAGGGATGGTCAGGCCCCAGGGAGGCTCAGAGATGGATGGTCTTGATAGGGGGGACTTATAACCTAATAGAGCACCTGAATCAATCTGAAAAGTAATCATATTATTTTAAATCTTAGAACATATATAGTTATGTGAATAGGGGGTTAAGTTTCTTATGTATAAATAGGGGGTTAAGTTTTTCTTAAAGTTTCCTTTTCAAGACTTGTGCAAAGCGATTGGGGAGGTGACTCAGCTGTGAATTCGGCAAGCAGAACTGATAAGCCTGGTCAGACCGACCCACCAAGAGTCAAAACATCATCTCATCATCATCTCATCACCTGATTACTAAAGGACAATAGCTGACATCTGCGGACCCCCAAGGCTGCACTTAGCTGCATTCCGTTCCCCAGTCCCCTTCCCCTTTAAAATTCTGCCCCCTGCACCTTGCTAGAAGGTAGGATTTGATGCTTGTAAGCACCCTGTCATCTTGGTTAACTAGCCTTCTCAATAAAGGCTTCTCAATAATATAATTCAACCCTGCCTTCGTTAATCGACACAGTGACAGGCAGCCAGAGCCCAACCAGGGGTTTCCCGGTAACAATCTGAAGCTCAGGAAAGGACAGGGCAGACCTCAGTGATGGGGTGATGTCATGTGCATTACCTGATGTTTTTTTTTAAGCTAAAAGCTTGAGAACTTATTCCTTAAGGTCAAGAAATGTGTCCTCAGCTGCATCAAAACACTCCATCAGAGGGCCCAGAGTCAGCCCCGAGCAAAATGGGAAAGTCATCTGTGCTGGTGTCCCCCCCTTTCCTTCTGGGAGGCTTGTTTCCCTTTCTGAAAGGGCACCTGACAAGCACCCAGCAGATCTTAGCGGCCTGTGGCTTGGGCACCACCAGATCAGCAGGCCCTGCCTCCTTGAGACGGGAACAGCACTGGAAGGGGAAAGGACATGGGGTTTGAAAGCAAGGAGACCTGGGTTCTGCTCCTAAATCTTGGGGAAAGCCCTGATCCTCTCTGACCCCGATTTCTCAATGATGAACAGGATTTTTCTTACTTCTATGATGGTTTTGGGGATTGAGCAAAAAACAAATGTGAAGAGAACTTCCTAAGATGTAAATGGTATCTTATTACTGACAACTGTGATCATCATCTGGGCACTGGAGCATGGACCAAGGGAAGACAGTGGTGGGCCAGGGGGACGGGAGGAGTGGGGTGGCTCTAATGGGGGATCTGCCCCAGCCCCTCTGAGAGGAAGAACTTCCACCCTCTGGGCCTCGGACTCCTCACCTAGGTATCGGCTCTAACAACCTGAGTCTAACAATCAGGACTTGTGTGTGGAGGGAGAAGGACAGAAGCAGGAAGTGGCTCTGGGGAGACATTCACTTCACCAGGCCAAAAATACCAGCTCACTGAGAAGCACAGATGGCTCTCTCCTTGCCCGCGCTGCATCCCTGATTTCTACTCCAGCCACGCTGCTGGCACAAAATGTATTTTAAGAATCAACGACAAAGGCAACTGGCAGCTGGTTTCTTGGTGCTACCTAGGGCTTCCCAGGCTCCCAAACAAGAGATCAGGTTATCACAGAGGCTGCAAACAGGCAGCAGCCAGGGATGAGTCAGCAAAGACGCATGGAGGGTATTTGTCTATATGCACCCCAAATGTTCTCCCACAGAGTCCCCAAATTTCCCCATTAGAAAGCTCTTCCTTTGGTGTTAGCACTATCCCATTCCCACTCACTCTTTTAAAATACAAAGATCCCAACCAAACACAGAGTCCTGGGACTTTTCCCACTTCTATAGCTGTACCTTTCAGTCTCCCATGAGAAGGCCTCTTTTTCAGTCCATCTACTCCCTTTGCACTCCCTGTCTCCTGGGGTTAACACATTCACACCCGTCACTTCACCAACTATCTACATGCTCAGGCGTCTCAAACCTACATCTCCAGCCCAGATTCCTCTCCTTGCTTCCAGGCCGTTATAACCCACTGCTTCCCAGACACCTGAGTGACCCATAACCACCTCGAATCAAGGAGTTCATAGACAAGTCTTCAGCTGTCCCTACCTTCTTCAGATGGTCCCTTTATCAATGATGCAGTCTTTTCTCTCCAGCTGCTCTCATTCTCCCCATCCAATCATGCAGTCCTGTCAATTCTACCTTGTAAACAGCCTGCAGCACCATCCACTGTCATGATTCACTTGCCTAGTTCAGGTCTAATCATTTTCCTCCAGAACCACTGCAAAATCCTCCAAATGGTTCCCGCGCCTCTAGTGGTCCCCCTGAAATCCATCTCCACAGTGCAGCCAGTGCAACCCTGATGGCATCACTCATGTGCTCAAATACCTTTGAGGGTTCCCCATTAGCTGTGGAATCTGGCCTACAGCCGAGGATCCTCATGATCTGGCCCTAGCCACCTCCCTCCAGCCTCTTCTTCCTCCTCAGCTCCCTCCCGGTGCTGGGAGCCTCCGTCCCTAAAACTCATTTGCAGTGCCCAGTGTTGTTTATGTACATGCTGTTTCTTTTTCTAATGTTCTTCCGTATCTGCTTCATTTGGCTGACCCCTACTTCTCCTTATGGACTCTCGTCATGTCTCCTTTTCTCTTAATCCCTATGGTAGGCTAAATAATGGCCCCAAAAAATATATAGTTCTTGATCCCTACAACATGTAAATATCTTAAAGGCCAGAAAGGACTGAGCAGGTGTGATTAACTTAGAGATCTTAAGATGGGGAGATAACTGGATTATCCAGGTGAACCTAAGTGCTATCACATGTGTCCCTATAATGAGGGATACAGAGGGAGAGTTGACCCACACAGAGGAGGAAGAGGCAAGTGATCACAGAGATAGAGACTGGAGTGATGTTGCCACAAGCCAAGGAATGCAGGCAAGCTGGAAGAGACAAGGGATGGATCCTCCTCTAGAGCCTCTGGAGGGAACATGATCCTGCTGACACTCTGGTTTTGGACCAGTGAAACTACTTTCAGATGCTGGCCTCCAGAATGGTAAGAGAATAAACTTGTTGCTTTATGCCACCAGGTTTGTGGTGATTTGGTACAGCAGCTCCAGGAAACTAATCCTCCCCCAGCCCCCAGGCCAGATGAGGCGACTGCCAAGTGCTCTCAGAGCCCCGAGGTTCACTAGGACACCTGCCATGTCATGTTGTAATTTCTGTCCTCACGTCTGTTTCCCCAACATGCTATATTGTGACTCTGAGGATGGGCATTATTTTATCTGTATCTTTAGGGGTTATCATACATGAGGCTTTAATAAATGTTTGATGAGGAAAAGGAACAAATGAATGTCATTACCCACTGCTTGGCCTGACCCATGAGAATCCAACACAGCTTGGGCTGTTATCATACTGGGTCCACCTTCCTCACCTCAGACCTCCAAATGCCAACTATTTGCTGAACTGTGATGCAGACTCTGCACCCTTGGACTTGGCCTGGTTATGTTTCAAGGGCCACTGTCTCCAGCTCAGCCATAGCTTCAGGCCAGTGCGCATGAGAATCATCTGAGGGCTTGTTAAACTTGCAGTTTCCTGGGCCCTAACAAAAGTTTCTCAGCCAAAGGGCTTACGAATTTGTAATTGGGAAGGCTCTCCTACTCAGCCCACCCTCAGCCAGCATATTCCAATTTAGATGAGATGAATAAGGACTAAGCTTCTAGCAAAATATGTCCCAATGCTACCCTCACGGATCTTGTCCCAAGCCCTGGCTCACTGCTTCTCCCCTTCTGCCTCGGCTATGGAGAACTGACCTTCATGTCTTGCACCTGAATATTAAAGCAAATCACTGCCCCTCAGAGTCAAAGATTAATTACTAAGTTCCTCTGCAGGTCCAAAGAGGTCTAAGTTCAGGAATCTGGAAACTTTCTATAGCTACAGCAGCATGACATTAAACAGTGGACACTTCTGGTTCATCTGGCTACCATTTTCCTCCATCCTCACAGAAGCCCAAATTTGTTCAGCTCTCTACCCACCCTCACCACCACTCTGAATGACTCAAAGAAAAAAGGATTAATCTAAGCTCATGGTGAGAACCCTATTCCCCTTCTAGCCAGTGGAGTTCAAGGAAAGGTTTCCTGTGGGATTTCTGAGAGAGATTTCTTTCCCTTTAGAAGAGTCTTGGAAAGCAGTGCCCCTCTCCACAGGGTGCAGTCCCTGCTAATACTGTCCTACAACCAGGAGTGAACCAGCCGTGGATGAAGCTGGCTTTGGGATAATGGAAAGAATCGGGATCTTGAAGACGTGGTTATGCTGCTAGAAGAGCCAATCCCAAAGCCTCACTGCTACTCAACTTCCTTACATGTTACTGCGTGTCTGCCCCTCACCTTACTCACATGTAACTGTGTGTCTGCCCCTCAACTTCCTCACATGTAACTGCGTGTCTGCCCCTCAACTTCCTCACGTGACTGCATGTCTGCCCCTCAACTTTCTCACATGTGGTTGCATGTCACTGACACATCCTGATAACCAACCACTCAGCTGGAAAGAGCCTCATCTTGGAGACTTGTTCCATGACTTAGACCAGTGGTTCTCAACCTTCTGGCCCTTTAAATACAGTTCCTCATGCTGTGACCCAACCATAAAATTATTTCTGTTGCTACTTCATAACTGTAATGTTGCTACTGTTATGAATCATAATGTAAATATCTGATAAGCAGGATGGTCTTAGGTGACCCCTGTGAAAGGGTCGTTCGACCGCCAAAGGGGTCGCGACCCACAGGTTGAGAACTGCTGACTTAGACATTTGACCAGCCAAAGGACTAGACTCACAGCTGAATAAAATCATGTGGCTTGACCTCTGCAAAATCAGAGATAGGGTTCACATCCCTGGCCCAGCCTCACTGCTCCTGAGAGGTTTATTTCTAGAAGGATCTGGCGCAAACACACCTGTAATGGTGGGTGCCATCTATGCCCAGCTGGGTCTGCATGTCAGATCAGGATGGAGCAACAGCCTCTGCTTTTTGTCGCTGTTAACAAAGGAAGTAGAGAATGAGGTCTGTCATCACATCTGGGCAGGTAGGGGACCAACAGGGCTTCTATTTACTCTATGATTTTAAGGGAATGGAAAGGACTCAGCTTCAATACTGTGACTAGAGCTATGGGCGGTACTTTCTCAGGACCATCTTGCTGGAGTAGCGTAAGCAAGTCACTTCAAAATAGCATCAATCCTTTGCTGGTGGACCCTGGCAATGGGGTAGGGAGGGGTAGAGGCAGACTTCATCTTTGCCTGGCCCACCTGCCACCACAAAAAGAACTGCAAAACAGCCTGGTGGCAAAGTGACTGGTCTTCTGGAGTCCAATGTGATGGATCAGATCACACCTGCACCGCTGGCAAGCTTCACCTCTTTGAGCTTTAGTTTCCTGGTCTATGAGACTGTGGTGACAGTACCATTTCAAGGCCTGATGTGAGGATTAAATGCCATGACCCCTGTCACTGAGGACACACTAGGTACTAAATAAACAGTGGCTCTTATTGTGATGTTTTCTTATTATTATCTGCTTTTAATTTTAGAGGGGAAGTTTTAAAAGCACAGAACATGGCAGGCACTTCCCAAGCATGTGGATGGAACCAAGAGTGAGCCATGATTTTCTGGAACATCCAGGCCAACTGGTCACTGCACTCGGGGCACTGTGATTTGCCAACTGTCAGAATTATGACTAAACACGTAAAAAGAAAAGATAGCCTAGAGGTGGGACCCAATGAACTGAGGCAGCAACTGCACAGCTAGGCAGACAAGAAGGAATTCTAACAGCTAGAAAATGGGCAGAGTCAGCCATCTGCCTTTCTGGGGCTGACAGACTCCCATGGAAGGTGTTGGTCATTTCATGAAGTCATTGGGTGGTCAGACAGCACTGATCCCCATCCCCTCATTTTAGACCCCAGGAACCAGGGGTCCAGGAGAGGAGGGGACACAGCAAAGACAGACAGGGGTTGAGGGTTACGCTGGAATTAAAACCTAGGGCTCCTGACATCCAAGTCCATTGTTCTGATCCTTGAGGGTATTGTGACTAATGGTGTTGAGTTTGCTATGACAGATGATATTTCTCCAAATTTATTTGTTTATTTGAACTAGAGTGTCCTTTCTGCAGTCATTGGGCAAAATTGTGGAGGAGGCACAGGACTGCCCTCAACCTTCCTGCCCTCCTCCCCATTCTCTTCTCTCAGCAGACAACAGGGCTCCCCAGCCGCCTCAGCTCACCCCCCTCACCTGTTTCCATCATGGGGGTATCACAATGTGTCATTATTTGATGGGATGTTTACTTATTGTCCATGTATCTGCCCCCACTGGGTTGTACACTCCAAAAAGGGCTATGTCCTCATGCCTAAAACAGTATCTGGTGCATAGTATGTGCTCAATGAGTATCTGTTCAAGGAACCAACCAACCAACTCAATTACACTGAGGTGGTAGAGCCTTACCATGCCCCCCCCCCCCCATGGTGTAATGTAAATTGTAAGAGGATCCTTAGGGAAAGCAGGAGTGGACTGAGAGGAGGGGACTAAGATGTGCTGAGCACTTTCTGAGGGCCAGGTCCTGAGCCAGGTTGATGCACATTATCCATGAAAATGGCCACACATGGCTGATCCCTTGACAGGCTAATGCTTAACCCACAGCAATGAGTCTCTGTGGAAGGAATTCAGGCATGGTAGAAATAAAAATAATTGTTTGAGTCTGAGGATGGAATCTTCCTGGTGCCTCTTTTAGCACATTTTATTGGCAATACTTACATTGTCTATCCATAGAAGGAGCCTACTTTGAACACCATGACCATAAGAACTGTCGCTGTCATCTAGACAAAAGGAATCCTAGGAATTTTAAGGACATTGTCCCATAGCTGCCTGACAAGCCCAAAGTAGCTGTGAATAAATCTAAAAAAGAGTCTTATCTCAAAAACAACTGTGGTTATGACTTCTGTCAAATGGACTGAGCAAAATCTTCCTATTCATAGGAACCCCACACAGTTTTTAAGAGAACTCAATATGAGAAAGTTCTGCCTGCCTGGATTAAAAGGAACTGGAATCTGAAATTGTTAAATTTAGGTCCCCAATTTTCTATAGACAGGAAGCAGACTGAGAAAGCTACCTAGCTGCAAATGCAGGCCATTTCCTAGGAGTCCGAGAGGGTAGACCCAAGAGCCACATAAAAAATAAACTGGAGAACTACTACTTCCAGGGAGCAGGACCTATACCTAATCAAGGAATAGTCCCTACTTCCCTGGTGGAGGATCTGTTAACAATAGACCAGCTGGATTTCAGCACTGCTATGAACCAGTGACTGGTATTTGCTCCCCATTCTTTCCCCTTTTGAATAAGCATGTCCATTACATTTATCTTTGCCTGTCTCACCAATGCATTTTATGTAGCTCCTCCGTTGCACTAGTCACACTGTAAGTGCTTTAACAGCCACATGTTGCTAGTAGCTACTATATTGGACAGTGCAGATATAGAGCATTTCTATCATCATAGCAAGTTCTACTGGTTAGGCATGATCTAGAATATAGAAAGGCTCCTAGGAATCAATAAGGAAAAAAATAACAGCCCAAACAAAACAAAGAGCAAGTCACAGGAACAGATATTTCAGAGAGAAGTAAAGGTATCTATAATAATAAAGGCATAATATGCAAATCGACCAAACGGCTGTCCGGACGTCCTTCTGGATGACCTTCTGGACGAAGCTGGGGCTGTAGCTGCAGGATCGATGCAGCCGCTACAGCTGCAAGGAAGGGATCAAGGCAGCCACCATGGCTGCGAAGGCCTACTCTTGCATGAATTTCATGCATGGGGCCTCTAGTATGGTCCCATATGAAAAAATGTGGGAAAATACACTGTGTATCAATGGAAAACAATAGAGCAGAGAAAATAATCTTGGATAAATTTCTTTTTTAAAAAAAAAATATTTTTATTGATTTCAGAGAGGAAGAGAGAGGGAGAGACAGATAGAAACATCAGGGGAGAACCAAGATGGCGGCATAGGTAAACACCGGAGAATGCTGCCTCGCACAACCACTTCAAAAATACAACTAAAAGATGGAACGGACATCACCCAGAACCACAGGAAAGCTGGCTGAAGGGAAATTCTTCAACTAGAAGGAAAGAGAACAGCATACCAAGACTCAGAGGAGGCGCAGTGCGGAAAATACAAAGGTGCGGAGGTGCACAAGGAGCGGGCTGGTGGCTGAGGGCGCGGTTGTCATTTTCAATCGGGAGGGAGGCTCAGGCCCTGAGCTCCAGTTCTGGGCAAGTCTCTAGGGACCCAGACTCAAACGGGAGAAGCGGGACTGTCTGGCATCGGTCGGAACGCGAGGGCAGCTTTCTCTCCAAGGTTTGCAGCCATTGCTGGGACTCTGAGAGGCAGAGCCTCTGGGGACAGGACTGAGAGCAGCCATAACTGCTCCCCCCACCTGCCCTGTAGATCCCGTGCGACCCGCCTCGCCCAAGCCCTGCACAAAGCCATTTGCCGGATAGCCTCAGGCAAAGGCTAGATTAGCACCTCCCCAGAGGACAGAAGTTTTCCCACTGCAGACACAGATGACTCTCACAGCCAGTTGGCCTGGAGGTCAAATCCCCCCACTATTAACTACAACAATCAAGGCTTAACTACAACAAGGCTGCACACAAAGACCACTAGGGGGTGCACCAAGGAAGCATAAAAAAAATGCGGAGACAAAGAAACAGGACAAAATTGTCAATAGAAGATATAGAGTTCAGAACCACACTTTTAAGGTCTCTCAAGAACTGTTTAGAAGCCGCCAATAAACTTAATGAGATCTACAAGAAAACTAATGAGACCCTCGATGTTATTATTGGGGAACCAACTAGAAATTAAGCATACACGGACTGAAATAACGAATATTATACAGAGATCCAACAGCAGACCAGAGGAGCGCAAGAATCAAGTCAATGATTTGAAATGCGAGGAAGCAAAAAACACCCAACCGGAGGGGCGGAATGAAAAAAGAATCCAAAAATGCGAGGATAGTTTAAGGAGCCTCTGGGACAGCTTCAAGCATACCAACATCTGAATTATAGGGGTGCCAGAAGAAGAGAGAGAGCAAGATATTGAAAACCTATTTGAAGAAATAATGATAGAAAACTTCCCTTATCTGGTGAAAGAAATAGACTTACAACTCCAGGAAGCACAGAGAACCCCAAACAAAAGGAATCCAAAGGGGACCACACCAAGACACATCATAATTAAAATGCCAAGAGCAAAAGACAAAGAGAGAATCTTAAAAGCAGCAAGAGAAAGAAACTCAGTTACCTACAAGGGAGTACCCATATGACTGTCAGCTGATTTCTCAACAGAAACTTTGCAGGCCAGAAGGGATTGGCAAGAAATATGCAAAGTGATGAATGCCAAGAACCTACAACCAAGATTACTTTATCCAGCAAAGCTATCATTCAGAATTGAAGGTCAGATAAAGAGCTTCACAGATAAGGAAAAGCTAAAGGAGTTCATCACCACCAAACCAGGATTATATGAAATGCTGAAAGGTATCCTTTAAGAAGAGGAAGAAGAAGAAAAAGGTAAAGATACAAATTATGAACAACAAATATGCATCTATCGACAAGTGAATCTAAGAATCAAGTGAATAAATAATCTGATGAACAGAATGAACTGTTGATTATAATAGAATCAGGGACATAGAAAGGGAATGGACTGACTATTCTTGGGGGGGAAAGGGGTGTGGGAGATGCGGGAAGAGACTGGACAAAAATCGTGCACCTATGGATGAGGACAGTGGTGGGGAGTGAGGGCGGAGGGTGGGGTGGGAACTGGAAGGAGGGGAGTTATGGGGGAAAAAAGAGGAACAAATGTAATAATCTGAACAATAAAAATTTAATAAAAAAAAAGAACAAAAAAATTAAAAAAAAAGAAACATCAATGATGAGAGAGAATAATTGACCAGCTGCCTCCTGCACACCCCCACTGAGGAATGAGCCAGCAACCTGTGCCCTTGACTGGAATCAAACCCAGGACCCTTCACTTCGCAGGCTGACACTCTATCCACTGAGCCAAACCAACTAGGGCTTGGATAAATTTCAAAAACATAACCTTGAGCAAAAGAAGAGAGCCCTAACTGGTTGTGGTTAGAGTGTCTACCTGCAGACTGAAGGGTTTCAGGCTCGATTCTGGTCAACAACACGTGCCTTGGTTGCAGGCTCAATCCTCAGCCTTGGTCAGGGCGTATGCAGGAGGCAACCAATTGATATGTCTCTCTCGCATCCATGTTTCTCTCTGCCTCCCCCCTTCCCTTCCACTCTCTCTAAAAATCAATGGGGGATAAATATCCTCAGGTGAGGATTAACAACAACAAAAGAAGTGAGACACCCAAAAATATATTTAATAAGATTCCATGTATATAAAATTCAAACAGGCAACACTAAGCATTGAAATTGGGAATGCATACATAGATGCTAATACTAAAGAAAAGCAAGCAAAAGTTAACACAAAGATCAAGGTAGGAGTTAGTTATCACAGAGGGAAAAGGGATGTGATTGAGGGAGGACACACTGATAGTTTTATTTCTTTACCAAGGTGGTGACCTATGGGTTGTTTTAACATAAATATGTTTTATCTTTCTATACTTGATGTTTATTTTTCTCATTGAGAATATACAAACTTCTACTTCTGGTAATGACTGATTAGGTAATTCAGATCAACCCTCCCAGTGAGAACAGCTACAAAAGCTGAATAAAATAATGATGATAACAATAAGTTTCTTTATTTTTATAAGGAAACTGAAGCCTTTCAGGGATTAATAAAGAATGACCAGGTCATGGTTTGGAAGAAAATATAATGCAGAAAGCTTAGTGTTTGGGGCTACTTTCTCCAGGGGCAATTTGCTAGTTCTGGAAGAGAGAGCTGAGAGTGTTACTAATACTCCAGACATTTTTGCCGGGGGAGTGGACTAAAGTTAAAGTTCAGGGAATACCACAGAGGAGCCCTGGCCACTTTCCTTGCCATGTGGACCTAGAAACCTGAATGGCTGCCTTAGGAGTAAGAATGAATAGAAAGTAGAGCAGCCCTG
The DNA here is from genome assembly GCF_964212035.1 of Myotis nattereri. Lineage (NCBI taxonomy): Eukaryota > Metazoa > Chordata > Mammalia > Chiroptera > Vespertilionidae > Myotis > Myotis nattereri. The sequence continues at coordinate 24,938,699 of NC_138089.1, forward strand.
GAAGGCTCTGCAAACCAACTTTCAATCATCTCAATGCCTAAAACTGGCTCAAGTTCATCCTGAATTTCTAAAGCCCTTGATGCCTGCCAAGAGCATACATAACAGCTCCTTGGAGGAGGAAGATAACATAATCCAAGGCCTATGCTATTGGGTTTATCCTAAAAATGCAAAGCTTGGACTGGGCCTGGCAGCAGTGTCTTCAGTAGCACCCAGTGCTAGATGTGCTGGAGGTGGCTGCCCTAGTGGTGGCAGTGTCATTGGTGTCAGCGGGATGGGGTCCTGTGGTGGCAGTGGCGCCCACGGGTGGTATGAAATGGCAGATTTCAAGGGGTTGAGGAATATGGTTTTGGGGCTACAAGTGCTACTAGGCTTTGTTGGATGAGATAAAAGTAGGCGCAAGCATGACCTCCTGAAGAGGGTGCTGCGTTTATTGAAGGGCGGCTGCAGCCCTGCGGCTCAGACTGAAATCTGAGAATTGTACAGACACGGACACCCACGGACTCTTGAAGGACTTTCTAATTTAGCCATAATCAAAGCATCAGTTTTCAATTTGGATGGAAGCTCATCACCTGTAGAGCCTGAGGGGGCTGTGGCTGGAATCCACATGTTGCCTTTCACTTCAGTTACACCTTATTCACCCGTGCCTCCATTTGTTCTGTGTTGCATCCAGATACCTACTAAGCACACATTTCAGATGCAGCAGCCATCCCCCCAATTCCTCTTGTCCAGACTGTTGTGCAGTTAAAAACCTTGGCCCTTTATGATGTTTCTGATGTTCTCATCAAGCCCATGAGTTCAAAGCAGCATTCAATAATTTCAAGAGAAGTTTTTATTTTTGGTCTGACATTTCAACTAGAGAGAGATGCATATCCAGAGATTTTTTTTTTTTTGCCAGTTGGTAGGAGAGATTATACAGTCCAAGTTCAGCAGAGACTTTGCTTGGCAGAAATAAGTTGTCCTCAGGAAGGTAACTATCCCAACAATCTATGTATAAAAGTAAATGGGAAGCTTTTTCCTTTACCTGGCTACGCACCACCACCTAAAAATGAGATTGAACAGAGGCACCCTGGACACCCTTTGAACATTACATGATTAGTTAGGTTATTTTCAGTTGTGCCAAACCAAAGTTCCATTTCTTGGGCATCAGAAATTGGAAAATTAAAGAAAAACTTACTGCAGATCCTGATAGTGAAATCGCCACAGCTAGCCTTCAGGTAAAGGCTGACAATCCCACGCTGAACAGTGACTTGTACACACCTATAGTGTTTTGACGCTGCTCTTTATCTACAAATGCATGAGAAGGAGCCCACCTGGATTTGTCTTGTGTGTGACAAAAATCAAAACAAAAAAACCTGCCTATGAAAGTCTAATTTTAGATGGGCTTTTTATGGAAATTCTCAGTGACTGTTCTGATGTGGATGAGATCAAATTCCAAGAAGATGGCTCTTGGTGTCCAATGAGACAAAGAGAGAAACTATGAGAGTATCCAGCCAGCCGTGTACAAAAATAGAAAGTTCAAGTGTCCTCAATAAGCTTGATCAGTGACTAGACAATGAGGCAGCAAGAAGAAAGCAGATGTTATTGACTGAACCACAGAAAGCTCTTCTGATGAACAGGAAGACCCTCCTGCCAAAAGGAAGTGCATCTCTAGTATGTCAGAAACACAGGGCAGCCCAACCAAAGGGGTTCTTATGTATGAGGGTGCCCAGGGTGATCAGTTGATCCTGCTGCTATTCCACTTCCATGAACAGACTACACAGTACCATTCCACCACATGCCAATATCAAGCACATCATCACATTTGCCGGATTTGGATTTTCTTTCCCTTATTCCAGTTGATCCCCGGTCTCACCTCACCCTTAGCAGCCGGCAGTATGTCCATCACTACCACCAGACCCCATGAAAGCAGTCCTCATGTAGTTCATGCAGCAGCAGGAGTGAGACAGGGTCATAGCCAGAGGTGGAAGGAACATTCCTGACATCAACTCATTGGACTAAAGGAGGACTCACTCGATGCGGGGAATCATTCCTCAAAACTGCTGTTTCTTGGATCTCTGGCCCGGGGAAGATACGTTTTTTGTAACCATTAATTTGATATTTATTGAAACATCAAGTGGATTCTTTTGCTTTCTGAGAGATGAACACAAACTGCAGCAAGGACCAAATGATACACAGGACTTGTCTTATTCATGCTGTACTCTGAGCATCAGACGTGTTCAGCCATAACTGTATCTTTTTGGGGGGTGGATTTCAATTTCACGTTACTGGATGGATTCTACAAATCAGTTCAATAAATTTTTGTTGTAATAAACAGCAATGAAATTATGTAAATGTTCAAGTAAATGTTTTTCTCTTTTAAAAAGATATAATCAATGATTCTAAAATGACAGCAACTTTTATTTAACCTGATGTGAAAGAAAAAATATATGGAAAGAAGCTATGTTTACCAAGTAAGTCCTTTCCACAGAGATTCGTTCTGTTTTGTTGAACTGATGAAGTCTTGATAAGTGGCCAAAGCTTGGGTTCCACATTTCCTCCTGGCCCCATCAAAGAAAATGGTCTTTGTGTCACCCATTTTCCCCTGTTGTCATTTACACTTTGATATTGTTTGCTTCCAAACGCAGAGAGAAGGTCTAGGGTCTGGCTGCTCTTTATTAGTGAGTATGTAGAAGAACACTAGCCAGATTCTACCCTGATATGTGTGTTATTTTTGGTAATTGAACATTCTCATTCTAGAGACTTCTACAAATTTGGGGCTTGTCTTCTCAAAAAAGAAATTCTATGCAGCCATTAAAGGAAATGTTTTTGGAGTAAGGTGGCTGGAATGTTTGTCAGAATTTTGTTCATACTGTTCAGAAATATTGAGAGCTTGGAGATGGTGAAGCACAAATTTAGGGGAGGTGGGATAACAAAGTTTCATTTGTTCCTAAGAACTTCTTTTGCTCGTTTACTTTAAAGAATAATATTGTTGAAACTTCTCAGATTTTAGTAACAGTGACCAAGAAAGTATGTTTTAGATCTCTGATCATATTTAAAGAAAAAGCAAATAGCAAGAGATAGGGAGGGCATCAGATTTCCTCTTTCATTTTTTAAAAGAGAAATATTTCACTTTTTTAAAAGGAAATCTTTCCGGAAACCATGAAAGACAAAACAGAATTAGAAAATGTTTGAATTTAAGCAGGAAGAGGTTAAGAGGAGGGACATGACCCCCACTTTGAAAACCACAGTCTTATAGTGTGTGCTTGATTTTAAATCCCTCAGGAAACTGAGTTTTACCCTTAGAGAAACATTTTCATTCAAATTTTATATTCCTTTCGCTTCATTTGGCTTTCTAAATGTTTTCTGAGTTCTCAAAGAGTTAATACTTTCTCTCCCTAAGCTGTCTCTACTTTAAATAAAATATGTTTTTACTGATTTGAGAGAGAGAGGAAGGGAGAGGGAGAGAGAGAGAAACATCGATATGAGAGAAACATCAACATCCATTGGCTGCCTCCTGTATGCCCCCTGCTGGGGATCCAACCCGAATCCTGGGCATGTGTCCTGACTGGGAATCAAACCAGTGCATGGCTGATGCTCAACCACTAAGCCACACCAGCCGGGCTGTCTCTATTTTAAAGATAAAACCCTTTTTTTGTAAAATGACTAATCAGATTCTCAAGCTGAAGTGCCCAGATGAAGAGTGTAAGGATAGAAAAAAAAGGCATTTCTTTTTCTTTGCTGCGCCATTCCACAATTTATGAGAAGCCCCTGGTAATTAAACTCCAAGATTGTTAGCTCCTCTGATTCAAACAGCCAGCCTCTGTTTAAACTGCAAGACAAGGTACTCTCTTCCATACATACCCCTCCTCCCTGCTGGTTTTTTGTTTGTTGGTTGGTTTGTTTGTTTACAACTCAGGGAAAGTAGTAGAAAGTTCCTTGCCCCCCTTCCCCTTCAAACAAGCCTCTTTTGAACTCTTCATAACTTTTGCTCCAAGAATGTTTTGCAGGCTTTGCAAAAATACTGATAAGACACCTCCCTATGACATCTGCCAGGATTGTCTCCTGAAGAGCTAACAAACTTTTCAAAGATGATCCCCCTGATGTCTGTTCAATTTCAGCCCCCAAATCCTCCTCCCTTCCTTGTCACCTAGCCAAGGCTTTAAGCCTTAAAGTTTAAGGGGAGGGGGGCAGCTTTTGTTCTTTACCTTGGTCCCTTCCCTTTGGGGAAAGAAAACATAAACTTTCTCTCTGTATTTTTCTTCTTTCAGTTGTGAATTCTTTCACAGCCCTTGTCACCAGCCAAACCCTACCAAAGAACACCAATTTCAGTGAGAAGCGGACGCATTACTTCAGGGTTGGTGCACTCCAGGGAGCTGACAGATCAGTGCTTGGTTTTTACACCTTCTCAAGTTTTCATGGCCTCTGTGCACCTTTTGTGCTGATTGAAGTTCATATGATTCTCTTTGTTGTCCCTTCTTTGGCTACATCATCCCCTTCATGCACTACCCTTTTTGGAGAGCTGCTTATTATTAAAAACATGGAAAATAAACTTCTTGCAATACTCGAGCCATTGTTGCCAGTTCTATCTTGTCATTAGATTTCTAATCCATGTTACAGTCTTTTGGTCCAGATACATAATTTCTTCATAATAAAATTTTGTTGCTGCTTTAAATACAGATATAATTTCTGCTAACTTTGTAATCATATAGAAAAAGTAACTTGATTTGTGTGTATAATTTGTTAACAAAGAAATGATGTATATTTACCCTTTAAATTCTCAGAAATTTCTCTTCCAAATTTAACAGAGTTTTATAAGGTAAATGAAACATTAATAGAAATTAGTTAATTTACTTGGTTCTTATAATGGATACCTCTATGCTTTTATAATTGTGATTTGTTTCTTTTTGATATTTTATGTGTTCAGTTTTAATGTGCATTTTTGGTGCTCTCCATGGAAATTACATATAAATTTTTAATTTATCTCATGCAAAAAAATAAAAATACAAAATAAATAAAAATGCAAAATTGGTTTAACAACAAAAAGATCAATTATGTGATGCAACTTTAACATAATTAAGGGAAATTTGTATTAACTACATAGATACAAAATATGTATTTAATAAAAACATCAGCAACCATTAATAATTTTTAAAACTCCTAATAACATAAGGAAATGGGGAACTTTCTGAATCAGGTAACGGATATTCTCAACAAACCTACTATAAAAATTATACTAATGGTGAAATATTGAAAGTTCCCCCATGCTATCATCATTTCTATTCAACATTATCCTTTAGGGTCAAGCCAGTACAACAAGGAAAGAAAAATAAATAAAAACTATAAAAATTATAAAGGAAGAAATAAAATCAAGTGAACAGAATATGAGAAAATAAATGAAATTTAACTCCTACTTCACACCATATTTTAAACCAGTGGTTTTCAAGTAGGGTAATTTTGCCCCTCCATGGAACATTTAACAATTCTTGAGACATTGATTGTCACGACTGGAGAGGGGCTATGCAATTAGCATATAGGGGAGTAGAGGCTAGGTACACTGCTAAATAACCAACACTGCTCAGGACAGCCCTTCAAAAGAATGAGTTATCTGGTCTAAAATGCCCATGGTGCTGAGGTTGAAAACGCCTATGTTAAATCAACTCTAGGTGTCCTGTAGATATAAAGGGGAAAAATAAATTTGAAAATCTAAAAATAAATAAATTAATTAATAAGAAAAGTAAAGCAAAAAAGCTTCCAGATAATACAGGATAATATATCCTGGACCTTGAAATAGGTAAAGACTATTTAAACAGAAAACCCAAAGCATCAACAATGAAGGGAAATATTGGTAAAATAAACTACATTAACATTAAGAACTTCTGTTCAAAAGACACTATGAAAGGAGTAAAGAGTAGAAGATATTTACAATACACATAAAAATCCAAGGACTTTTAGCCAAAGTATATAAAGAAACTATACAAGTCATTAAAAAAAACAAAACCCATTGACAATAGACTTGAACTTCATAAATGAAGATATATAAATGACCAATAAATTTATAAAAAGATGCTCAATCTCATTAATTTTTAAAAGCAAATTAAAACTATAATGAGATACCACTATTCTATCACCAGAATGACTAAAATTAAAAAAACTGGCAATACTATCCTGGCAAGGACATGGAAAAATGTGAACTCTCATATACTGCTAGCAGGCAAATGTTCTTACAACTCTATCCACTGAGCAAAACTGGCTAGGGCTAAATTCTATTTCTTAAACAGGTGTGTTAATTTTGTGAAATACATTAACTGTATAATTTGTGCATTTTTCTTTATATACATTATACTATACTTCAATATATAGTGGTAAAAAAATAAGTGCAAATAAAATAGAAGGAAGAAAATAATAATAATAAGACCAGTACTTACTGAAATAAAAAACAAATGCACAACGTAGAAAATTAGTTGGTTCTTTGAAAAAAATTCTAGGATAAATTAAGAAAAAGGGCAAAGGTATAAAGAATCAATTTGGGGAATATGAAAGAGATCATCAATACAGACCCACCAGAAACATGAAAAATCTTAGGAGATATTATTAACTTATGACAAACAAAATAGGACCAGAGGCATGGATACATGGAACAGACTGACAGATCTCAGAGGATGGGAAGAAATCAACCAAAGAATATATAGGTATATATGCATAACCCATGGACACAGACAGTAACACGGTGAAAACCTAAAGGTGGCAGGGACAGGGTGGAGGGAGGCAAAAGGGAGGGAGGGAGGATGTCTGTAATAGAGTCCACAATAAATGCCATAAAAATAATATGCAATAGCTGTGAATACTATATTTTTTTAAAGAATGTCAATTCTTCCCAATTTAGTCTATTGTTTCAACTCAATCCCAAACTCCCAGCAAGTTATGCTGAGGTATCAACAAACTGATTCTAAAGTTCATACGGAGAGGTGAAAGACAAACCAACACAACATTTAAAAAGAACAAAATCAGAGGGCTGGCACACTACCAAACTTCAAGATTCACTATAGAGTTATAAGCAGTTGAGACAGTGTGGAATCAGTAAAAGAATAGGCAAGTAGAGCAATGGAATGGCATACAGAGCCCAAAAATAGACCCACACAAATAGTTAACCAACCTTTGACAAAGAAGCAAAGACAATTCAATGCAGAAAGGATAGCTTTTCAACAACATCCACATGCAAAAAATAAATAAATCTAAATGCAGACCTATACCTTTCACAAAATTTAACTCAAAAGGAATTAGACCTAAATGTAAAATGCAAAACTATAAAATTTCTAGAAGATAACATGAGAAATCAAGGTTTGGTGATGAGTTTTTAGATACAACACCAAAAGTTTGACATATGAAAGAAAAACTGGCAAATTGGACTTCATTAAAATTTTCTGCTCTGTGAAAGATACTGTTAAAAGAATAGACAAGCCACAGACTGGAAAAATAGTATTTGCAAAACAATCTGATAAAGAACCAGTATCCAAAATAGTATACAAAGAACTCTTGAACTCAGTAAGAAAACAAACAAACCAATCTAAATACAGAGAAAGATCTGAACAGACAATTATCAGTGAAGATATACAGATGGCAAATAAGCATATGAAAAGATGCTCAAATTTATGTCATTAGCGAACTGCAAATTAAAATGAGATCTCACTACCCACATATTAGAATGTCTGAAATCCAAAAACTGACAATAGTAAATGCTGATGAGGATGTGAAGCAACAGGAAGTCTCATTCATTGCTGATGGGAATGAAAAATAACCACTTTGGAAGACAGTTTGGTAGTTTCTTATAAAACTAAACATATTCTTACATAGCAGCCATGCTTTTGATGTTTACCCCAATTAATTAAAAACATATTTCCACACAAAAACCTGCATATAGATGTTTATAGACACTTTATGCAAAAACTGCTAAAACATGGAAGCAACCAAGATGTTCTTCAATACGTGAATGGATAAATAAACTGTGGGTATTTTGGTTACTAATCCAAACAATGGAATATTATTCAGCAATAAAAAGAATTTCAGTTACCAAACCACAAAAAGACGTATAGGAATCCTAAATACAAATTCTAAGTGAAGAAGCCAATCTGAAAAGTCTACATACTCTATGATTCCAACTATATGACATTCTGAAAAAAGCAAAACAATAGAGACCATCAAAAGAGCAATGGTTGGCAGAGGTTCGAGGAAGTGGGGCAAGATGTGTGGATGTTGCAGATTTTTAGGGCGTGAAACTATTCTGCATGATACTGTAATGGTGGATTCATGACATTACACATTTGCCAAAACCCATAGAATTATACAACACAAAGAGTGAACCTTAATGTAAACTATGGACTTTAGTTAATAATAACGCATTAGTATTAATGCATTAGTTGTAATGAATATACCACACTATAATACAAAATGTTAATACTAGGGGAAACACTGTGGGGAGGGGCAGAGGTGGTGTATAGGAACTGTGCACTATCTGCTCAATATTTTTAAAAAATAAAAATTCTTTTAAAATTATGCTCAACCTCATTGGACATGATGGAAATGCAAATTAAGCTATAATGAGATACCACTAAAAATCTGCCAGAAGGACTAATATGAAAAAGACATAATATCAGTTGTTGGCCAAGATCACCTATTGAAACCAGAATCTCATGCAAGTAAAGGAGGAAATATAAATTTGTAAAAGCACTTTAATGAAGACAAGCATATCTGTACTTTATGACCCAGCAATTCCATTCCCAGATATATACCTAACAGAATGTGTGTGCCAGGAAGACGTATATACAAGAATGTTTACAGCAGCATTATTAACAAAAGCCTCTCTGAATCTAATTTACAAAATGAGAAAAATAATAACTCCCCTCAGGATTGTTGTAGTATTAAATATCATCCATACAAAGTGCTTAGTGCCCTGCCTGGCACCTGGTATGTACTTGGTAAATGGAAGCCACTGTTTATTATTATTTGTGGGTGGCATAGTCAGGCGTTCAGGCTTTCAGTTGCAAAAACACAAAAGTTTACTGTGTCCCTGGCTGGGTAACTCAGTTGGTTAGTGTCGTCCCGACACACCAAGGTTATGGGTTTGATCCCCAGTCAGGGCACATACAAGAATCAACCAATGAATGCTTATATAAGTGGAACAACAATTCAGTGTTTCTCTCTCTCGCTCTCCTTCCTTCCTCCCCTTCCTCACTCTCTATAAAATCAAATTTTTAAAAATTTATTCTGATTGACCAAAGCAAAAGAAGGAATTTACTGATGAAATATTGCACAGTTCTCTGAATCTAACACACACAAAAATGGAGAATCGAGCTCAAAGAATAGGCAGAAACCAGGAGGGCAGATGGCAAAAGCACAGCCCAGGTCAGGCCACTGTATCACTTCCTCTGCACAGCTGCCAGTAGAGTCCAGCTGTGACTTCTGCTACGCTCTCAGCTTGTCCATTCCTCCTATACGAATTAGTTCTCGTGTTACCATTGTTATTGTGAGATTCCCTCAAGTTTCAAAGTTCAAGGTGGGAGCATCTAGTTGGCCACGCCTCGTTGGTCACATTAGCCGGAGAGGCCAGGAACTGGGGAAAGGAAATATCTGGTCCCCTTAGAACTCTGACGAGGGAAATAGAACTATACCTATCACCAATGAAGGCTTCCCCCCCAAATGTGAATACAGGTCCATTACAAGGGTCCAGCCCAAATCTATCTTGATTCTACACCCCCACTCAATTCCTATAGTCCTGTAGAGACAAAATCACAAATAATATCTGGAAACACAGTGCCCTCAAGGGGTTATGGTCTAGACAGAGAAACAGACACATAAATTGTTTTACTCACACATCTTATAGTGGAATGGGTGAAGAAAGGCTGCAAGTTGAGTCCCAGGGAGTCAGCCAGGATGGCTACAGCAACCCAAGCCTCAAATCAACCCAGAAGAACTAAATCTCAATTAAATCTATTTTTGAGTGTTGCTCTGGATTGGAAGGTCTGTCCAAGTAAAGGGCTTCTGGAAGAGTTGAGATGCAGGACCTGACAATACCAAATGGAAAAGTACAAGAGCAAGGTAGTAAATGCAATAAAGCCAAAAGTCAGGCATTATACAGGAACCAGAGGCAAGTGGAAACAAATTGGGAAAACAAGCAAGAAAAATCTGGGGCAAGAATCAGTGGGTGGGAGTTCATAACTTGCTTTTGTGATCCATTGGTTGTCAAGGATTAGTGTACCCAGTTAGTTTAAAGGATCAGAGTCAAGACAGACATAACCAGCATTCTGCACCCATGACCACGCCCCTCTGATTGGCCTGGTTGGATCACGGTGTACACCTGATCCAAACTTGGTCAATCAGATTTTCTCTCCCAGGATTCAGAACTGGGATCCTGATAGATGGAATTGGGAACCTCAACTAAGACTGTAAATAATATGTATTTTATACAAGAAGAATGGGGTGGCATCTTGTCAGGCACTTATCAGGATCACACCAGCCTAAGTCTCAGGAAAATCTTCTTCTCTCCAAGCTGTATGATAACAAAATCATTTCCTAAGATCCAAACACCTGGATCCTTCCCAACTCAAAATGTGACACCCATGGTAGGGCTGTCAGGTAACAACCACCCTTACATTTCCACGACACACTATAATCTACGGTGTTTGGCCCTCTCGGCAGCCCTGTGAAAGACATAGCTTTATATCCCATTATAAAGGGAAGGGAAAGGAAGCCACTTCCCCAAAGGCACAGAGAGCGGAGTAAATGGTAGATGTTTTTTTTTTTAATGGCAACAAATCCTTACCATCCCTGTATGCACACCGCCTTGCTATATGGCTTTGCTGCTCCCCCCTTTAAGAGATGTAGTCTATTTCTTTCCACCCTTTGACGCTGAACTTGACCATGTGACATGCTCTGTCCATAGGACATTAACAAGCGTGACCAAGGCAGAAGTTTGAAAGTGCTTGCACACGGAAGTTTGCCCTCTTGCTGCTGGGAACACTGAGATCCCAGGGGGTAAGCCTGGGCTAACCTCCTGGAGGGTGAGAGAGAGAGAGGAGGGGTCACACCACGCCACAGGAGACAGGAGGGCCACACGGGGAAGCACCAGGGCCAGTCAGGAGGCAGAGGGAGCCAGTGGAAAACCTGGGCAGGAGCCATTGTGGTTTCCATGAGTAGGCATGGGAAGGTGGGCAAAGAGGCTGTCCCAGATACTTGGTGCCTGCCCTGGGTGGTCAGGCAGGAGGAGAGTGACCCAGAGTGGAAGAGCTCTTAAAGAAGTCTGGGTTGGTCAGTTTGCACATGAAAGGTATGCCCTTGCAGGAGAGTGATTTACTGTTACTAGGAATCAGCCAACCTGGGTAGGGGCAGTCCCTCCAGGGTCTGCAAGGCCCCAACATGTCAAAGCATCAAAAATACAAAAAAAATAAGAGTATGATGAAGATGGTGAGGAGAATGAAGACAAGAAATTGCTACCATATACTGAAGACTTCTCTTTCAGCATCATGCTTAGTCCCCAACATAACGTGTTTCAATGAACCGTCACAATAATCTTAGGAGGTGTTTTATTATTATTTCCATTTTACAGATGAGGAAACCAAATCTTAGACAGGTTAGATAACTTTCCCAAAGTCACACAGATAATAGGTGGTAGAGACAGGATTTGAACCAGGAGTGTCTGGTTTTAGAGCTCAAGGTTGATGGAAGGTGTTGGTTCTAGTTCAGGGGTGGGCAAACTTTTTGACTCGAGGGCCACAATGGGTTCTTAAACTGGACCGGAGGGCCGGGACAAAAGCATGGATGGAGTGTTTGTGTGAACTAATATAAATTCAAAGTAAACATCATTACATAAAAGGGTACAGTCTTTTTTTTTTTTTTAGTTTTATTCATTTCAAAGGGGCCGGATCCGGCCTGCAGGCCGTAGTTTACCCATGGCTGTTCTAGTCCCACCCAGTATGAGGCCCAAGAAAGTAACTGATAATAAGTCTACTGACATGGCCAGGGTGCCAGGATCAGGCAAACACTCACAGGCTGCCAAGGAAATGTGGAGATTACGGGTACTTAAGAATTCCTGAGGTGCAAAGCAAAGTGTCATCCTTGGTTCCAATTCTGCCTTCCATCCCTTTCTTTAACGCCAGGTAGCTGCTGTTGTCTCCAGCCTTCTCATTGCCTGGTATGGGAACCAGCAGGGAGGGGGAAGGGGCAAAGCTGGTTGGGGCAGTGCCAGGGTGCGGCAGGGAGCAGGGCCCTGAGACACTGAGGGCTCAGGGCACATTTGACACAGATTCCAGGCTGCTACTCCAGGCTGCCCACATTTTTTCCTTTGGGTTGAGGTATGAAGGGACACGAAGGAAAAGTACTGAACAGAGACTGATGCTCTGAGCTCTCCACTGGAGAGAGCTGCCTGTGGAGCACCTGAGGATGACAGACATCTCAATCACCCTCCAGTGGCCCTATTGCTTAGGCCAGGCTGTGCCCACACTGAACAGGCCCATCTGTTGACCACATGTGGCCCAGCAGGGCTAGGAAAACCTCCACCTAAAGTTGTCTCCCCTGTGTCTTGTCAGAGCAGTGAAATCCCTCGGGCAGCATCCAGTCTTGGGGTTTAAAAGCTTTTCAAATGCTCAGAGTCCTCTGAGAAAAAGAGCAACACCTTTAGGTTTTCCAGTCATACTAGAGGCTTCCAAACATTCTAGGTTCACAATGTCCTTGGCGGGCACCAGCCTTTTTTCACGATGCCCCTAGGCTGAACAAATACCTAACAGTCCCTTTTATTGCATAGTTAGGTCCAAGCAACTGAACAAGTATTTATGTCCTAGCAACAAATAATCATATACAAAAATAAAAGAAAAAATAATCTCTTTTAATTTCATCCCTGAATAACTATAATTACTCCCTCAGGGACACGTGCGCCTGTTGGACACTGTACAGCATCTCAAACCTTGGATCCAACTGGCCGCCACTGCCTTCAAGTCCCATCCCACACTTATTTTCACTGACACTCACTTTCCCTCATGGCAAACACTAAAACCCAACTTTTCAAAGATATGTCATCATCTAAAGAAAGGAATAGAGCCCTAGCTGGTTGGACTCAGTGGCTAGAGCAGCCGTGGGCAAACTACAGCCCGCGGGCCAGATCTGGAAATGAGTAAAACTATAAAAAAAAAAAAAGGCCGTACCCTTTTATGTAATGATGTTTACTTTGAATTTATATTAGTTCACACAAACACTCCATCCATGCTTTTGTCCCGGCCCTCCGGTCCAGTTTAAGAACCCATTGTGGCCCTTGAGTCAAAAAGTTTGCCCACCCCTGGGATAGAGCATCGGCTTGCAGACTGCAGGGTCAAGGGCACATGCCCAGGTTGCAGGCCTGATCCCCAGAAGGTGGCATGTAGGAGGCAGCCAATCAATGATTCTCTCTCATCACTGATCACTCTCCCTTCCTCACTGAAATCAATAAATACATATTTGTTAAAAAAAGAAAGGAATGCAGAGTGATCCTTATTCCTTTCACATGGGGTCACATACTGTTATTTCCCTCAAAATTCCAGATACTGGCCAAACACCCTGGTGCAGTGTGGGAACAGCAGAGGTACACCTTGGCAGGTACCAGTCAGCAACAGACAAATGCCAGGGCCTTTGATAATGCAATACAAGGCAGGGGCCTGGGGCATGCAGGGGGCCAAGAAGCTATTTGGGGAGGAAGGGACTGAAGGGGTGACTGTGGCCAGAAGAGGCTAAATACCACAGATCCTCTCTGAGACTCTCTTTCCCAGGTGGTCAAAGAGATCTAATCCTAGCCACATCCCGCCTCCTTTAAAGATCACCATGAGTTCAAAGGAGACCAGGAATTGAGAATGCTTCACACTTAAAGCTTAGAACAAGCGCAGGATATTGCAGCTCACACACTTCCTCCTCCTCAGAGAGGACTGGAGGGACCCTTTCCCACTAATTCATCACAGACTCCAAGCACCTTGGGGAAATACAGCAGGTTCCAAATGATGCTCATTTCCTTTCCTTTAGAAATATATACACCCTGCTGGTTACTTCCCAAAGAGCAGTTGCTGTCTCAAAGGCAAGATTAGAGCAGATTTCAAAGCCCAGAAAGGTCTTTGAGGGGAGGAAGAGTACAACCCTGAATGCAGGCAGAGCACCACCAGCCTCTGAAACCTCACACACAACGTTACAATTGCTGTGCTGGGCTTCCCTCTTGACTACACAGGCTTCCCATCAAATATGAATGAAGAGGAGACTGACTATATTACAAAATTAATCATGTAGGGTAGTGGTTGCCAAAGCCATTCATAATGGTAATTGTTTTTGCATGCGTTTTCCTGAAAGCAATTTCATGTTTGTCAAGAGCTAGGAATGACTCTCCTTCTCAGATACTAATATGGGCAGGAACAAAACAGGGCTGAACTTTGCTGCACACAATAAATGTGGCTCTGAAAATATGTGTGAAAGTGTAATAAACAGACTTATTTTCCCAAGCTAAATAATAAGACAATGTATTCTTTAATGAGGACAATCTCCCAATCTTTCACCCCATTTTTTAGTTTAGATTTTCACAGATGGTTGTGAAAAGGCAACCATCACGTATATTTTCAAACTAAAGGCAAATACTAAGTGATCCCTGAGGTCAGTGTAAGGTTCTTGCAATTGCAAAGGTGCTGGAAAAGGGGTAAATGAGTGTAGTCTGAAGAAAGTGTATGTACATAGTTCCACCAAACTGCACTAAAATTCTGCTATCACATGTACAGGGTTCCAGGAGAAAGGAAGGGTCTACAAGCCTTCCTTCCACAGCACAAGAGGAGAGCGAACAGGAGAGCATGAACGAACATGTTTTCTTGTGAGCACAGGACCGAGTCTCCCAGTGTGGACTTCCGGAGCCAATTTTAAGAGGCAATGAGAGCATCATCTGAGTTAAGACACAGATGACCTCTCTGGTGCTCCTGATAATAGTTTGAGTCACAAAAGAAAAACCATGACCATCCACACCCAGGATCTGGAGGCAAGCATATCTGGGTTCGAATCCCATGTGGCACTGAGCAAGTTGCTTCCTACCTTTAAATGTTTCCTCATCGGGAAACCAAGATGGCGGCATAGATAAACACCAGAAATTGCTGCCTCACACAACCACTTCAAAAATACAACTAAAAGACAAAACGACATCATCCAGAACCACAGGAAGGCTGGCTGAGTGGAAATTCTACAACTAGAAGGAAAGAGAAAAGCACACTGAGACTCAGAGGAGGTGCGGAAGTAAAGTACAGAGGTACGGAGGCGCACGCGGAAAGGGCTAGAAGCTGAGGACACAGCACATGTGGAAAGGGCTGGCAGCTGAGGACGCGGCACACGTGGAAAGGGGCTGGCAGCTGAGGGCACGGTTGTCTTTTTCAATCGGGAGGGAGTCTCAAGCTCCTGACTGCTCTGAACTCCAGTTCCGGGCGAGTCTCTGGGGACCCAGACTCATACGGGGAGAAACTGGACTGTCTGGAAGCAGGCAGAACTCGAGGGTGGCTTTCTCTCAGAGGTGCTGCAGCGATTACCGAGACACTGAGAAGCAGGGCCTCTTAGGGCAGGACTGAGGAGCAGCCATAGCTGTTTGCTCCACCCTGCTGATCCCCTGAGGCCCCGCCCCACCCAAGCTGTGCGCAGAGGCTTTTGCATATGAAAGGCTTGGCCCTTTGCAATCTGAAAATTACCTGACAAACTGCAGCTGGATCAGAGAAACCCAAAACATCCAAAAGAAGGCCCAAGGCCCTACAGCAGCTTGCATTGCTTCACAGCTGGGCTCCTACTGGGTAGCCTCAGGCAGAGGCTAAATTAGCACCTCCTTAGAAATCAAGAGCCAGTGTACCCAGTGTTCAGATTGGGACCATCCAGATAACAACTCCTCAGATCCATAAGAGACACACTCAGGGGGCAGACTCAGTGAACACCAAAGCCCCACTGAAGCAAGTCTTGCCCCAGAGGGGTGTCTCCAGCACAGAAGTTCTCCCACTGCAGACACAGCTGATTCTCACAGCCAATTGGCCTGGAGGTCAATTCCTCCCAGTGATACCTACAACAATCAAGGCTTAACTACAACAAGACTGTGCACAAAGACCACAAAAGGGTGCACCAAGAGTGTCCACCTCAGGTAATTGGGGAGGCTGAGCCACTGGGCCCTATAGGATACCTAGCACACAAAGCCACTCTATCAACACAGGGAAGCAGCCAAAATGCGGAGACAAAGAAACAGGTCACAAATGACAGAAATGGAGAAAAGCAAACTACTGGATATAGAGTTCAAAACCACACTTTTAAGGTTTTTCAAGAATTTTCTAGAAACTGCCGATAAATTTAGTATTACCCTCAATAAGTCTAGTGAGACCGCCAATAAATTTAGTGAGACCCTCAAGAAATCTAGTGAGACCCTGGAGGATATGAAAAAGGACCAACTAGAAATTAAGCATACACTGACTGAAATAAAGAATATTATACAGAGATCCAACAGCAGACTAGAGGATTGCAAGAATCAAGTCAAAGATTTGAAATACGAAGAAGCAAAAATCACCCAACTGGAAAAGCAAAAAGAAAAAAGAATCCAAAAATATGAAGATAGTGTAAGGAGCCTCTGGGACAACTTCAAGCGTACCAACATCTGAATTATAGGGGTTCCAGAAAAAGAGAGAGAGAGCAAGACATTGAAAACCTATTTGAAGAAGTAATGACAGAAAACTTCCCCTACCTGATGAAAGAAATAGACTTACAAGTCCAGGAAGCACAGAGAACCCCAAACAAAAGGAATCCAAAGGGGACCACACCAAGACACATCATAATTAAAATGCCAAGAGCAAAAGACAAAGAGAGAATCTAAAAAGCAGCAAGAGAAAAACAGTCAGTTACCTACAAGGGAGTACCCATATGACTGTCAGCTGATTTCTCAACAGAAACTTTGCAGGCCAGAAGGGAGTTGCAAGAAATATTTAAAGTGATGAATAGCAAGAATCTGCAACCAAGATTACTTTACCCAGCAAAGCTATCATTCAGAATTGAAGGTCAGAGAAAGAGCTTCAGAGATAAGAAAAAGCTAAAGGAGTTCATCACCACCAAACCAGTATTATATGAAATGCTGAAAGGTATCCTTTAAGAAGAGGAAGAAGAAGAAAAAGGTAAAGATACAAATTATGAACAACAAATACACATCTATCAACAAGTGAATCTAAAAATCAAGTGAATAAATAATCTGATGAACAGAATAAACTGGTGAATATAATAGAACCAGGGGCATAGAAAGGGAGTGGACTGACTATTCTCGGGGGTGCGGGGGGTGGGGGGGGAGGAGGGGTGTGGGGGGTGCGGGAAGAGACTGGACAAAAATCGTACACCTATGGATGAGGACAGTGGGGAGGGTAAGGTGGGAACTGGGTGGAGGGGAGCTATGGAGGGAAATCTGAACAATAAAGATTTAATTTAAAAATAAAAATAAATGTTTCCTCATCTGTAGAATGGGGGCAATACCAACTTATGGGGTATGAAGGTCCAACATAGTGATGTAGGAGGTAGAGCTTCAAAGTCACAAAATCTATACAGAAATTTTTATTTTCCTTTCTGGCTCTGGGCACAAGGAGTTGTGGATTTGTGAGCTTCCCCTGAGCCCCAGTCCTTCCATTCCCAGTGATTTTCCAACTTTGGTGCATCTCGGAATCATCTGGGAGCCTGAGGATGTAGAGAGGCTTGGCCTGTGTGTGCTCACCAAGTTCTCCAGGTGAGCCTGACACTCTCCAAAGGCAGAGAACATTCCTGTACTTAAAGCCCAGGAACCCTTCAGCAAGAAAAACTTTACAGAGGCTTATTATCTAAGTTAGTTCAGTGGTTCTCAAACTTGGCCTACACTGTACTCACCCAAGAAGCTTACACTACTGAGGCCTAAGACCCACTGCCAGAGAATCTGATGTAACAGCCCTGGGGTAGAGCCGGCATCTGAGATTTTATACTTCAGAGGTATTATAATGTGCAGCAAAGTTTGAGAAGCAATGAGTTAAGACCCAAGTGAAGCATTTGGTGGCCTCTCCTTACCCCGTTTTCACCTCTTCCCCTCTTTCCTGCCTCAAGGTGGCCCCCGAGGCATCGCCACCAGACCCCAAGAGAACAGTGGGCAAACCAAGTAATCCCAAGCCTGGCAGAAATGCCCTACCGAGCTGGTGACTCAGCACATTATTTAGCTCAGGCCAAGTAGCGTCCTCAGCAAGGAGGTGAGTACAGCAAGACTGTAACATATTTTGGGCAGCCTGCCCCTAGCACTGAACACCAGCCCCCTAGAGCCTAGTTGTCACTTGTCCTCCTCCCACTGGAACATAGACCCCAAGAGCTTAGTGGTTTTGCCTGTTTGTTAAGAATTGTATCCCCAGACTATAGAACTGTACCTGGCACTTAGTAGATACTTAGCAAATGAATAAATGAATGTGATTGGGAATGGGTCATGGATTTACTGTATTATCTTTCCCAGGAATGCCTGCATTTCTATGGGGCATTCTGGAAAGATTAAATCTTCCAAAGCCCGCAAGAGATGGAATTCCAGATTTAATAGGTGGTTGGTTAGGGAGATTCCTTAGGGTTAGGAACCTCAACAGAGCTCAATTCATACCAAGCATGGTGTATACACAAGACATTATCTACACGAGCAACTAGCTAGAGTTTATCTAATTTGGGGGCGTCAAGCTGTGCTCTGCAGAGCCCTGTGGCTTTCACCAAGATCCTTAATGGCATCCCTGGAAAGGATGGGGTTGAATGGGCAGAACACCCTGCCCCCCAAACCAGCATCAACCGGGAGCACTCCATCGTTACCTGTTTTGCATAATCAGCTCCAAGTAAGTGTCCACTGAAAGAATTTTGCTTTTTAAAAAAATGTTTGAAACAACTTGACCTAGGTTATTTTGCTAAACAAGAAAACCTTGTATTTTCTTCATCAAGACTGAGAGCTTATCTTCTAACTGGTGGGAAGGAGAGGTGCTGACACCAAGACACCATCCAGAGGGAAGCTTCTATTTGGTGCTACATGTCACTGAAGATTCTCTCAGCCCAAGAAGAAGGACCTGAGACCTCTCTCAGAAGTTCCAGATTCCTACATCCTCATCAATTCCTGCTCTTGTCAATCCAGATATGAGACTTTGGGAATAAGGAACATGATGTCATCACTCCTCAGCTCAAACTGACCAGAGGTTGGTCATGAAAAACATCATGGAAAAATGCCCATTGTTAAGGACAAGAAATAATTCTTATTTGTCTTTTTTTAAAAATATATTTTATTGATTTTTTTACAGAGAGGAAGGGAGTGGGATAGAGAGTTAGAAACATCGATGAGAGAGAAACATACATCAGCTGCCTCCTGCACACCCCCAACTGGGGATGTGCGCACAACCAAGGTACATGCCCTTGACCGTAATTGAACCTGGGACCCTTCAGTCTGCAGGCCGACGCTCTATCCACTGAGCCAAACCGGTCAGGGCAATGTCTTTTTATTTCTAAAGCCTAACACAGAGTAGGTGACTCATAAATTACTATTGTTTCACTCAATTTCATATATGTCACCTAATACTCCCAATAATTCTATGACAAAGATATTGCCATCAACTACATTTTGTAGTTATGGAAACCAAGAATCCGAAAGGGTAGATGATGAAACAAATTATAATTTGCCTACAATGGAGCCAGGAATAAAATCAGAATCTTAACCCAAGTCTTCTTAATTAAATCCTATAATCTTGCAAAAGCATAGGGGTGTGGACCCAGTCTAAACAGAGCATATCCAAAGGATCAGTCAACTAAAGAAAGCCAGGATGCCAAGTCCGCAGCCCTCTGTCTCCAGTGAGCACCCCTCATCTGAGAAGACCCAAGAGAACTATTTCCTA
This sequence comes from Myotis nattereri, assembly GCF_964212035.1. Lineage (NCBI taxonomy): Eukaryota > Metazoa > Chordata > Mammalia > Chiroptera > Vespertilionidae > Myotis > Myotis nattereri. The sequence continues at coordinate 24,958,585 of NC_138089.1, forward strand.
CAGGCTCCTGGCCTTGAAGGACGATGGTCTTTCTAGGGCAGTGATGGCGAACCTTTTGAGCTCGGCGTGTCAGCATTTTGAAAAACCCTAACTTAACTCTGGTGCCGTGTCACATATAGAAATTTTTTGATATTTGCAACCATAGTAAAACAAAGATGTATATTTTTGATATTTATTTTTTATATATTTAAATGCCATTTAACAAAGAAAAATCAACCAAAAAAATGCGTTCGCGTGTCACCTCTGACACGCGTGTCATAGGTTCGCCATCACTGTTCTAGGGTATCTTTAAGAGCCCAACATTTTGCCTCCCCTGCCCAGCTTTGAGTCACATTTGTCAGCTAGTTCCCCGTGATTAGACTTTGTTGGCTGTTTGTGCCCTGACTCACTTGGGGAAACAGAAGAGAGAACTTGGCTGACCTAGTTTAGTCCCCAAACTTTCACACCAGTGAGGAGCAGGACATTCATCACAAGACCCTGGAGAGTGCCACAGAGGATACTGGCTAAGGTGAGAAATCTGACCATCCATGAAACACTCCCAGGTCTGTACACCCCAATGCCTAATAATAGGCTCCTAATACTATACAGGTTTCAGGGTTGCACCCTAAAAGAGGCTTTCACATTTACCAGTGGGAGACAGAGGTTGAATCAGTGGGGTACGTTTCCTGCTACACTTTCAGGAATGACATACAGATAAAACAGCACCCAGTTAAAGGAAGGGATATCTTTTCCTGGGAAACACATATATGCCAGAAGCTCCCCAGCACACATCCTTCTCATCCCTTCACAGAACAACACATTCAGGTGCCTAAATCAATCTCTGGTAAGAGAAGTGGGCCCCCCATGACTGACTTAGACCAGTGGTCGGAAAACTGCGGCTCACAAACCACATGTGGCTGTGGTCAATTGAGTGTGGCTCTTCCACAAAATACCACATGCAGGCGCGCATGTACAGTGCAATTAAAACTTTGTGGCCCATGCACAGAAGTTGGTATTTTGTGGAAGAGCCATACTCAAGGGGCCAAAGAGCCGCATGTGGCTTGCGAGCTGTAGTTTGCTGACCACTGACTTAGACCAATCAGGATTTGCCCTTGGAGCTGGGTTTACTCATTCCGAATCCTCATCCCAGGGAAAGAGATGGACAATGAAGCAAAAAAGGAGGAGGAGGAGGAGGAGGAGGAGGAGGAGGAGGAGGAGAAGGAGGAGGAGGAGGAGAACAGTTCCCTAAACTATCACCAGTGTCTCTTATAAAGTTATGTTATTCCACTACTTGCTGATCCAATTATGCAACCATTAAAATAATTATAAAATGATATGGTGACATGGGAAAAATATTATAAATTAATAAGATTAAAAAAACAGGATTGTAGCATACAAATATGTCTGTATGTATATGGACAACAGTAGAAAATCATGTTCCAGAATCAAATTAATTCAATGACATATTAGATGAATGTATTAATATTAACTTCATTTTTCAATTCCTCAAACATCCTGTAACATTACAAAATGTTAGTTAATAAATGTCATAATTTGAATAATTAATCAAACAAAAAAAGCCCATCAGCTGAACTTAAGTATGGTCCAGATATTGAAAAGCTAACAGAGTGAGAGGATATTCTACCCTAGTCAGGGCTCAGAGAGATTCTTCTGAGAGCCAGGTGCTGTGTTGGAGAAAATGATTTCTCAAGGTGAAATTCTGAGCATCTGGCTCCTCTATAAATGAAATGTTTGTCTTTTCTTTTCATTAAAGCATGTAAAAAAAGAAAGCTTGTTGAATTTAAACTACATGAGAAAGGTATGTTTTGGGTGGGCGCACGGACATTAAATACAGGCACCCAGAATTCACTCTTGAAGGCCCCAGAGGGAACTGGGAGAGACAGGTGCTTATCTACCAGAGCAACTAAAACCGAGGTCTGTGTGCTACGCAGTGGGAGCGACAAATAGCAGTTTCGAAAACCAACACGGAATCTAAATAAAGTCTCAAGGGCAGATTCTTTACTTGTAGGTGCTGGATCTGTGTAGCAAGACCTCAGGTTGAGCGGCAGCAGATATAAATTATATATAGTGATAGTTAATAATTCTCCTGGACAACTCCAGCTGGTCTTAGAACAAAAAGGGTTTTGTCTAAAACAGAATTGATTGCCCCCATCTGGACACGGGCTTAGGAAAGGCTTGAAAGAAAGAAGATGGCTGGCTGGTACTGGCAATAATGATCCATTCTTAGGAGAGGCATCCACATTCAGAAAAGCCCCGGGTTTGTGCCAGATGTGACATCCATCAGAGTGCCCTCTCTCCTTTCCTTTGTAGAATGCTATCGGCTGCCTGCGATATACAATCCCATCTCACATGCCAATACTAAAGACATGTGTTACTTAACGGAAGTCCAGAGCTAGGAGAGCCAATGCAGGTGCCCAGTGACATCATCAAGGACGAGTCTCCTCGTCTTCCTGTTCCGGTTTTTAGCCTGGGCTTTGCCCTCGTACTCACTCCCTTCATGGTAGCAAGATGGTGGGCCCAGTGCAGCGTCACATCCAGACGCAATAACATCCAGAAGCAGAAAAGGAGACCTTCCGTTCCTGTGTGTCCTTTGGACAAGAAGGAAGCCTTTCCCAGAAGACCTTACCACACTTCCTCTCACACTGTCTGGCCCATAGCTGCACCAAATGCTCACACCTAAACCAATGACCAGCAAGGGGAACGAGACGAACTAATGTAGTGAAGGTCATGGCCATGGGAAGGGCAGATGCACCAATGGAAACAGAATTCTATTAGAAAGTGGGAGGAAGGCATGTAAGGTATAAACCAAAGCAGCGCTATACCTCAGTACCCCATTCTCTTGATATTACTCCCTTTCCCCTGCAACCAAAAACACCTCCCTGGCTGCTACAGTCTCTTTTCACAGGCCCATTTTCTAATCTATCCAGCACCTGGAAATGCTCTTGCCAGACAGATCTCACTTGGAGAACACCATGGCTTCTGTGGAGCTTTCTGGGAGCTCCACACTCGATCAGAACCCCTTCCTGCCTGTGCCCCACACCCCTGTCCTTATACTCACCATGGTCAGTATTCCATTTTAGTCAGTTATGCAACTTCTTTTTCCCTCAAACTAGACCATGAGCTTCCAGGCACAAGCACTATGCCTGGTTTATATCCCAATGCCCACAGTGTCCACTCTCCACCTGATGTTTTGCGCTTGTTCACGGGAAACACCAGAGCTTTGCCTCACGTAGCTGAGATCCAAGAATCCATTCAGCACATCTATATCCTGTTACTCAAGGCCAATGCCTAGGCTCCTACTTAAAAACTGTCTAAGGAAATGTGAAACATGTGCCAAGATAGGCAGGAGGCTGCGTCCTCCATTTGCTTGCTAATTTCAAGTACATGTGGACAGAATGCATCCTTGAAATGTTACTGAGTAACAGGCAAAGTCACATGGGCCACAGTAAGCATCCCCTGCAGCTTCCCCTCCAGCCCCCAGGCAAAGAGGGCCCGTGTCACCCCACAGGAAATGTCAGGAACACACTAAGCATGCAGGAAACGGGCCAGTTCCTTAACGGTGACTTCATCTTTAAAACGAAGTTCAAACCAGGTTACTGTTCACTCTTATTTGGTGAGTGCTATCCCGCCAGTCCTCGAGGCTGCCAGACCCTTTGCTGCAGAATTCCTCTCCCTTCTCACACACAGCAGCCTATGATGCAACCGAAGACAGGTAGGAGGCTGTGTCCTCCCCATTTGCAAGTCTCCTATCTCCCACCTCTGTCACTGAAGCTGCAGTGGTCCTAACTCCTTCATGTTCCTCCAGGTGACAATGGAGACGGGCTGGCCTCACTCACCCAATAACACTCTAGCTTGTCAATGTCCTCCAATACTCTAGTGATGGTGTATAGCCAAGGCAGAAAAGGGGGCCTTCCCGCTACACCTAATTAGGTGCTAAAGTAACCCAAAACTGCATGAATTACCCAAGCAACTACTTAAAAGGCCATTTATGTTGAAGCTACCAGTTTGAAAGGAGCACCGACTTTGAAGTCAGACAGAGGCGGATTCAAGTCCCAGCCCAGTCACTCATCCGTGTGCTGTGTGACCTGGAGCAGGTCACATCACCTCCCTGAGCCTCGGTTCCCTCATCTCCAAAATGGCAATCGTGATATTGATGGCATAGTGTTGATGTGGCGATTTAATTAAAAGAGGATGCAAGCAACGAACCAAGCAGGGAATACGAGCTCAGTTAATGGAAGCCAGGACCCCCATTACCACATTAACCCCAAAGTTGCTTTTCCACACGCTGCACCCCTGTCCTGCACCAGCTGCACTGGCGGTGGTTTCCAGGTTCACGCAATGTCCGAGGTGGAAGTGCTCGCGGATACCTACTGAACTCCATGGTCCCCAGCCCCGCCTGAATCAGGTGGGGAGCTTTCAAAACAGGCCATTTCACAGGCCCAACCACAGGTACCTCTGGGGACAGAGTGTGGACATCCACGGTTTCCTAGTCTCCTTACGTTACACGGGAGAACACGAGGCCAGGAAAGGGGACGTGCTTCTCCGTGGTCTTTGCCCATTTCATGCGGCCCCATCAGCCCAGTGCGTCAGACGGAATATCGCGGGGACTCCGGTTCCGTCCGCCACGGGCCCTCCCAGCAGCATGTGCGCAGGGCCTGTCCTCCGGGCCCTCTCCCTGCCCGCTCCCGTGCAGGCAGGACAAGGCCTGGAAGGTTTGGGTGAGGGGCAGCGACGGGCCAGAAGGAAGGGGAACCTTCTAGGCGGCAGGCACCAAGGGTCTACTCACCAGTCCTGCCAGCGGCCCAGCTCCCGACGCCTGTGCCCGCTGCTGTCCCGGATCTGGTGTTGCTCCCACGGGCGGTTTCCTACCACACATCGCAGCGCTCAGAGGCCCAGTGGACATGACAGAAGGCAAGCGCTGCCCACCTACTGAGCCCGGACTGTGCGGACAGAGCAATAACAGCGATGGGGGCAGACTGGCACCTGCCCTCCTGGCACCATCCTGTGCCCGGCAGGCGGCTCTTCCTGCGGTGGACCTTCTACCCTCCCGCCCTCGGTCTCTCACAGCAGAGGCCGCAGTTTGCTGAGCGATGGAGAGCCGTCTTGACGGCGCCCTCTGCACAAACACGGGCTGGTAGGAAGGGGTTCCGGGAGCGGAGTTGAGGGGCGCACGGGCTCTCAGCAGTTGGAGGGTTTAGGGGCCGCTCGACTTTCGCTGTGGGAACCTGGTAACAGACCCCTGGACGTCGCCCATTTGGCTCCCTCGTGGTTAGCAGCGTGGTCACTGGAGGGAGGCGGCATGGCATTGGAAGCTGTTGCTGACTGGCTGGCTGTCACTGGAGTGAAGCTGTTGCTGATTGGCTGGTTGTTAGTCACTGGAGTGAAGCTGTTGCTGATTGGCTGTTAGTCACTGGAGTGAAGCTGTTGCTGATTGGCTGTTAGGCACTGAGTGAAGCTGTTGCTGATTGGCTGGCTTTAGCAACTCGGTTACCACAGTGTAGCCAGGTGTGCAATGGTGCCTGAGGTACCTAGTGTGTGGAAAGGTACTCTAGCCAAGGAGTAGCCGGTCTTTTCTTTCTTGACGATGTATGGGAGGTCACCCCCAACCCCTGAAGCCCTTCTGGGTCCTTTTTGGCTAATTCTGGGTTCTGAAAGGGAGACACTGCAGCACCTAAGGGCAGGAACCTCACGACCTTGTTCGGCACCGGGGCACGCTCCTCAAGTGGAAGCCGTGGTGCAGGCGTGGTGTTCATAGAGCAGGCGTTCCGGTTTGCGTCCCACCTGTGTTTTAGCCGGGGCCACACACCGCCCTAAGCTCAAGGCCAATGAAGGGCCAGAGCAGAATACCAAAATAAGGTACGGCCGTTGGAACTGAATCATCTCCAAATGAAAAGCTGACAGAAACCGTGTGCTTCCGGGTCCTTTAAAGGGTAAGAAAACGTGGTTCCCAGGGGAGGTCACTGACGTGCCCACGTTCCCGTAGCTTATTACCTGACAAAGTGAGACCCAGGTGTCCTCACCCCGTGCCCTTTACTGAAACCTACGGCCCCTGAACAAGAAGGAAGGAGCTAGCTGCTCTCGCTTAAAGTGATGGGGGGCCCTGGCCGGGGAGCTCAGTTGGTTAGCGCCAAGGTTGTGGGTTTGATCTCTGGTCAGGGCACATACAAGAACCGATCAATGAATGCATCAGTGAGTGTAAAAACAAATCGATGTTTCTCTCTCTCTCAAATCCATTTTTTAAAAATTAAAGCGATGGGGCATGCCTCATTGAGGAGGCGAGCCTACACTGTGCTTTGGGGAAAGTGCACGAGCCAAGTTATTATCGAGAACGCTCTTGGTCGTCAGGTGCCCTAATTTCTTACACCAGCCGTGTTGTTTTTCCTTCCCTCTGCCCTGGTGCAATGCTTCCCCTTGCTGGAATATGCACAGCTGGAGCCCTGAGTCCCAGAAGGTGCCTCAGCTCCCATTTCTAAGCTGCATTTGCAGGTCTGTCCCATTGGGCCCCTCTGGGGGAAGGAGCAGAATGAGGACACAGCCTCTGCACCAGAGTTCAGCCAGATGATTGGGCAGGAACCCAGCACCTCCCCTTGCTTCTGAAGCAGCTCTTCCAGGAGTGTTTGCAGATGCTCATGTGGGGCGGCGTAAACACATTTGGTAGCAGCAGCAGCTACCACGTCTGGAGTGAAATAGGGCCCGAGAGAGGTGATGGCGGCAACGCCTGTGTGTCCTCCGTGCCAGGATGTCCTCTGCTCATTCATTTTGGAGCCTCCCTGCTCTCTGGCTCTTCTCAGAGTCCCTCACCTCTTACCAAAACCTGCTTTCCCATGTAGTCTTCCTTCCTCTTACAGAAGAACACGTCCTGGGCCTGCATGTGTTGGGTGCTGGAGATAAAGAGAAAAACTGAAATGGGCAAAAGAGCCCACGTAATCACAAGTCAAAGAAAAAGACGTAGTGAATAGATATGAGGCCAACAATATGCCAGGCCCTGTGCTAGGCACTTCCATATTTTATTTAACTCATAGCACTGAGAAGTAGATGGTATTTATGGTAGACAGAACCCAAAAATGGACTAAATTCCCAACCCCTGGTGCACATACTCTGCAATTTCCCTCCCCTGGAGTGTGAGCAGGATCTGTGAAGATAATGAGGTATCGCTCTTGAGTAGGTCACATTACTAGTATATAGGACTCTGTCATAGAGGACCCCAAGCCCCAGATAAGAATGAGTCCCAGCTGACACCTTGATGTTAACCCTGCAAGAGGCTGAGCAGAAAACCCAGCTACACTGGGCCCAGACTTCTGACCTGTGGAGAGAGGTGGTAAGTCTCTAAGTGTGCAGTCATTTGCTATGCAGCAATAGAAAACTAATACAGGGTGATAGTCAAAATATTTAAGAACCAGCAGGGCATGGGCACCAACCAATCAGAGTGGACACAGCTGGAAAACAGGTGGTGTGGGCAAAATATTAGCCTTGGAAGAAAGTATTGTAATGCCCATTTTATAGATGTGGAAACTGACATTCAGTGGAAGTTGACTAGCCCAAGGCTCCATAGCTAGTAGAGGCAGAGCCAGATTCAGTCCGAGATTTTCTGGCGAGCAGTTTCGCATAGAAGCCCAGAGCACAGGTTTTGGTGCTCTGAGAGCCATCCTTAGGGATCTGGACTTGATTTTCTGGATAATGGTGAACCACTGATAAAGGTCAGTAAGATGTGAGGGTGGGATAGAACCTTGAGCATTTGGCAGTATGTGTGACTTAGGAAAGGGTTCCATTGGAAAAGCAGAATTATAGCAAGTGACATAGAATACAGAGTCTGATAACAGGATTGGGCTTTGCATAACGGTGACAGTGGGTTAAGACTATGCAAAGCTGTGCTTTTTGTTTCTGGTGTTGGGTCTGGAGGCATGAGAGGTCAGCCAGCTGGTGGTCAGGAAGGAGAGCTGGGCCTGAAGTTAGGAGAGAACAAGGACCAATGGGAACCCCAGCAGCTGACCTGCAGCCCGAGGACAAGCTTTGGCCAAACCCACATCAGATTCCTCAGATGTGATTGCTGCAGAAACTGAAGTCAGGTAAACCTACGTAAATCTTAGCCCTGCCACTCCCAGCTCTGTGCCTACCATTCATTGGTGGATCTTGCCTGTGGGAATTAGCACTGTGGTAGGTTAATGTTGATTTTCTATTTCCCTGTGCTTCAGTTACCACATCTGTAAATGGCACCTGTGAGAATTTTTAAAAGAAAATGAAGCACCATGCCCAGCACAGTGTCTGGTAAATGCTAGCTTTTATTATTCAAAGATACCAATGTCCTGAAGAACATTCTCTTCTAGGTTAAATATCCCTGGTTCATGTCATGTTCCCGGGCCCCTCACCATCCTGGATCCTGAAGAGACGTCCCTTGCCTACTGCCTGTCCTATCCTTGCCTATTCCTGCTGTCACCTCCACTTTTCAGGGCTAAGGAACACTGTGGATACTTAGGTACCGAAGCTGGGACAAGCTGTGCTTTCACATCAGGCAGGAACAGGGAGGTGTCCAGGGAAGCTGAGCATAGCAGCCCTGGAAGTGAGCAGGGAAATGCACCAGCTGGCGAGGGGCAGCAGGGGGCGGGGATCCCCACCCACTGTACTGCAGACCCTGGATGATGCCTTGGCCCCTCCCTGACCCAGTGCTCACTTCAGATGGGCAGCAAGCAGCCACGAGAGAGGTGCCTTCAAAATTATAAAGTCCCTATAATTCCCTGCTCCAGACGTCCTTGACCTAGAAAAGCCAACCAGAAGAGAACTGCCATCTCATCTGGAGTACAGGGCACGGGGGAGACCTCACTTCAGCTCTCAGAAAAGGGCAGAGCAGGCAAGGCCTTGTTCACCTTAGAGCAGCATGGGCTCCTGCTGTCCTAGCCGGGGCCTCTGAGGTCACTTTGCCTTTGCTGAGAAGACCGAGGCTGAGAGAAGGAAATGAGTTTCCCTGAATCACAGGCAAAGTGCAGCAGAGCCTGGCTTACAGCCCAGCTATCTCCTACAATCATGCCTTCCATATTTCCCCCTTACCCCACCCACAGTATCTGTGTGTGTGTGTGTATATACACATATATATATATTACACATATATACAGACATATACACACATATGTAAGATTCTCAATGAATGCATTAGAGACCATTTAGAAGATGTAGAAAAGAAGATTAAAATCATCCTAAATTCACAAATGATGTAATATTTGGGGGCATTTTCTTTTACTTCTTTATGCATACACATGACACATGAATACATAATACATTTTAAACACTGGAATTTACTATAGATTTGCAATCTCTTTATTATATTATCAAGTTATGTCTACAGATATTCTTCCAAAACATTTGATAGCTTTAAAGTATATCACATGAATGTTCCATTATTTAGTCCCTTATGAGATTATTTTTAATTTCCAATTTAAATAACACGGCAATGGGAAACTTCCACTTCCAGACAAAACAGGGATCAGATTTACTCCCCACGCCTGGGGGAAAAAAAAGGTTTTAAAACCAGCAGCTTTTAAGAAACTGGTCACCAGGCAATGAAGGACAGTGATCCCTGAGGGATGGAAACCACTGTGGACAGCGAGTCCTGGAACTGCTCCAGCTTCCTGCCTTGCGTTCCCAGGTGGGGACCAGGTGGAGCATGATGAGCTCCCTGAATTGAGCAGAAAGAGCTGGGAGTCCAGAGAGACAAGTTAATCAGAGACATGAGGAGGTTTCTGCACAGAGCAAACCCTGGAGACCCTCAGGTCCACCGGAGTCTTCAGCAGAATATTGATTAGCACCTGTGAGGGAACTACTAGAAGCTGGGACATAAACTACTCCTCTATATGTAACTCATGTCTCAAATTAGAAATCAAAAGGGATATTAAAAATATCTTGAACTCAATAAAAAAAATCGTCTAATTTAAAAATGGGTGAAGAAATGGAATAATCATTTTTTTCAAAGACACAGAAATGGCAGATAAACACATAAAAAGATGCTCAATATCATTAGCTGTCAGGAAAATGCAAATCAAAACCACGAGATACCACCTCACACCCACTAGCATTGCTCTAATACTAGACAGATTAATCCTAAGCATTGGAAAGGATGTGGAGAAATCTGAACCCTGATACACTGCTAGTGGGAAATTAAAATTGTGCAGCCGTTTTGGGGAAGTTTGGCAGTTCCTCAAAATATTAAACACATAGTTACCACAGGATCTCCAAATTCCATTCCTATGTAAATATCCAGGAGGAGTGAAAACATACGTTCACACAAAACCTTGTATGCAAGTGCTTAGGAACATTATTCAAAGTTGTCATAATGAATAGAAATAACCCAAATATCCATCAGCTGATGAATGGATAAACAAAAGTGGTCTATCCCATATAATGGGATATTATTCAGCAATAAAAGGAAGTGGTGTTATGTACTACAATATGAATGAGCCCTGGAAAACATTATGCTGAGTGAAGAAAGCAGTCACAAAGGACCACATATTTATGATGCTATTGATATGAAATGCACAGAAAAAGGAAATATAGAAAGGAAAAGCAGATTGGTTGTATCCTAGGGCTGAAAAGGGTAGGAGAGTTGAGGGGGAAGGATAAAGGGTGCAGGGATAATGAAAATGTTCTAAAATTAATTGTAATGATGGCCACACAACTCTGATATACTAAAAGCCATTGAACAGTATGTTTAAAATGGGTGAATTGTAGGTCGAGTGAATTCTATCTCCATGAAGCTGTTAAAACAAACAAGCAAACAAGTCACTGTGGTCTTCAGGGGTTCAGTTGCCCACGGATTGGTCCTGGTCCTGCTATGACTCTCCACAGACGCCAGGGATGAGCCCCCGTTGATGTTTCCTCCTCCTTCCAACCTCCCCAACCCTCCCATTCCCTCCTCTGCAGGCCTCATAAGTCTAGGTACTAGTAACCCAATGCCTGAGCCCTGGAGGAGGGGATCGCAGCTTCACACCAGTGAAGGGCGGCTCTCACAGAACAGCGGCTGTTTCTCTCCACCCAACGCAGAGCAGGGTTCTCAGAGACTGGCCAAGGAAGTACATGCCCCTCCTTTCCCAGGGCTAGTCGGCCAGTCGTCCGGAAGAGTGGTGCTGGCTCCAAGATTGCAGGGCAGGGTGCCAGCCCGTTCCACACAGGGGAGCCCATCTGCCCAGCCTGACCCATGGCTGCCTACGATAGGAATTTAACATCCTGGAGTCCTGAAGAGTTGCAATAAATTTCTTAATGACCATTATTTAAAAATCCAAGGAACAACTTCCGTTTAGAATTTAATATCCTGGTGTCCCCTATTTTGAAAACTTGCCCATATATTTCATTGCGATCATAGGACCATGAGTGGAGATGGGGTGGGGGTGTTGTCCCCAACATGCCAAACACCCAGAGAGAGGAGCCCACAGAACCCTTAGGAAATGCATGGGCAGCGAGGGCACGCTCCCTCCTCCTTCCTGCTAATACACATTGTATCCCTTCTTAAAAGCTAGTCCAAACGCAACCCATTTCTCATAACAAGTTTTCACTAGTTGATGTGAAATGGAAAAAAAAAGCACATAGCTAATTTGTTATAATCATTGCTACATTTAATTAGCTTTGCTGGGAATTTCTCCCTACCTTTTTACTTTCTGTGTGACTGTTTCTTGTAAACTGCACAAAGCTAGATTGTTCATTTTCTAAAAATCCAACCTGAGACACATTCTCACACATACTAAGGGAGTGTTCTTGGAATATGTCTTTTAATCTGTTTCCTTATCTGGTGAAATACTATAAAACAGCGATCACCAACCTTTCAGACCTCACGGACCCCCGGTTTGCCAGCCGACCGCTGCTATAAAGCGTTTCCAGCTATCCATTGCCTTCAGAGCTCCTAAATACAATAAAATTGAAACTCTCAACTACGTTTGGTCTTTGTTTGCTAATAGCCTTACAAGTCTTCTCTGTCCCCTTCAACTTTAGACTGTTGGGTTTTTTTGTTTTTTTTTATTGATTTTTTACAGAGAGGAAGGGAGAGAGATATAGAGTTAGAAACATCGATCAGCTGCCTCCTGCACATCTCCTACTGGGAATGTGCCCGCAACCCAGGTACATGCCCTTGACCGGAATTGAACCTGGGACCTTTCAGTCCACAGGCCAACGCTCTATCCACTGAGCCAAACCGGTTTCAGCTAGACTGTCGGCTTTGATAGTTAACAGAAGTAACAGCCATATGAAAGCTTTTGCACTTGCTGTGAAATTCCCACTGAAGAGTTGCAATAAATTTCTTAATGACCATTATTTTAAAATCCAAGGAACTCCCGTTTAGAGTTTAATATCCTGGTGTCCTCTATTTTGAAAACCTGCCCATATATTTTATTGCGCTAATGTTCCCACAATTCCATTTCTGTGAATCTGACCTAAGAATGTAATTCTATTATTATTTAAAACTGGAAGTAACTTCAATGTCCAAGAACAGGAGACTTTGTGCTAATGTGGTACAGAATCTGGAAGGATTGGTGGTGCTCATTGATGGGCACTGATAATGCTGTGGAAGTGCTATGTGATGAAATGCTGAAGGCACTGTAGTTAGTGTGGATGGTCCTAAGTCACATGAAATTCTGACTTGTCCAGATTGTCTGACATAGCTGTGAAGTTAGTGAACACACCGTCAGTTATTTGCATGAGCATTTTAATGTTTTGTCTTTTGGACCAAAAGAGGATACATGCACAGGTTCCTAAGGATGGGGGGTCACAGAGGATATGGAGGGAATATGACGATTAGCCTTACCACCTTGGATTGCTTTTCAAGCTCCCTAGAGAGAATGGTCAAAAATGAAATCTTTCCTGCATATTTTCATAAGGCCATATACCTCTGCTTTACTGCACTTACCACAACTGTAATTTGTACAATTATGTGATTAATGTCCATCTCCCTTTCTGGTCTACAAGGTCCATTAGGGCAAGGCTTATCTTTGTTTTGCACACTACTTGACAGGAAGTCATGAGAGTTGAGAGAAGGCAGGGATGGGAGAGAGCAAAGGAAAGGTATGGTAGAAGGGACAAAAAGGGGGGAAGGGATAAAAAGGAGGGAAGGAGAAAGAGGGAGAAGTAAATTTTTATGAGAGACACTGTAAATCGGGGAAAGTAGTCTCATTGTTTCCATACCGTAAGACTAAAACCAAAGATTATCAAAATGGTAATAAATTTAATGGCTCTGATATTTCCCCCTCTAATTTCATGATTAACTAGAGGTCTGGTGCATGGACTCATGCATCAGTGGGGTCCCTCAGCCTAGCCTGCGCCCTCTCGCAATCCAGGACCCCTTGGGGGATGTCGCACTGCCGGTTTTGGGATCCCTGCAGGCCAGGCCATCCGACATTCCCCCAAGGGATGTAGTAGTGTGCGAAGCGGCAGGGGGCCAGGGAGGAGCCCGAGCCCGGGCGGTGCCATCCTGCTCCCGCTCATCCTGGCCTTGTTGTGCCTGCCGCCGCCACCGCTCGGTAGCGGGGAGAGGCTCGTGGGGCCACAGTTGCACTTACCAGCTGTGAGCCCAGCGGCGTCTGGTATCCATTGGTCAGCTGAGTGGCGCTCCTGCTGTGGGAGCACACTGACCACAAGGGGGCAGCTCCTGCGTGGAGCGTCTGCCCCTGGTGGTCAGTGCACATCACAGCGACTGGTTGAGTGGTCGCTTAGGCTTTTATATATACTAGAGGCCCGGTGCATGGATTCGTGCACCAGCGGGGTCCCTCAGCGTAGCCTGCGGGGATTGGGCTGAAACCAGCAGCCCAATGCCGCCTGCCGCTCCTGCTCATCCGGCCCCATTGTGCCTGCCACCAACGCTAGGCTTGCTGCCACCCTGCTACGGTCTCTAGGCTGCAGCGGCCAGTCATGAGCCCTGCATCTGGTGCCCACCAGTCAGCTGAGCGGTGCTCCTGCTGTGGGAGCACACTGACCACCAGGGGCAGCTCCTGTGTTGAGCATCTGCCCCCTGGTGGTCAGTGCATGTCATAGTGACTGGTCGTTCGGTTGCTTAGGCATATATATATGTACATGTATATATATATATATATATATATATATATATATGTATATATATATGGATATGTACATATATATATCACTTTTATAATAAAAACATAATAGGAAAAAATGTGTCTCATTTAAAGATTGTTATTTTTATCAGTGCTGAGGATTTTGTAATCTACTGTTTCTGCCTTTTCCCTGGCTCTAAGAAAACTCAGTCGCTCTGTTCACCCAGTCACTTTATCAGTGTAATAGTCTAGACCAGTGATGGCGAACCTTTTGAGCTCGGCGTGTCAGCATTTTGAAAAACCCTAACTTAACTCTGGTGCCGTGTCACATATAGAAATATTTTGATATTTGCAACCATAGTAAAACAAAGACTTATATTTTTGATATTTATTTTATATATTTAAATGCCATTTTACAAAGAAAAATCAACCAAAAAATGAGTTCGTGTGTCACCTCTGACACGCGTGTCATAGGTTTGCCATCACTGGTCTAGACAGTTGCTTTCTCTTCATTCGGCAGGGCCAAGGGCCACAAGGAAAAAAGTCCTCTGCTCACTATTTGTTTACCCCTGTTGACATGAATCTTCACCATACATGTCAGTTTTTAAATCCATACCACCCTCCCTATGTGACCCACAATGTCCTATGTGTGTGAATTACTTTTTCAACTAGACCAGCAATTCTCAATGAAGGGTATAAAGAGAAGAGATTGGAGGATGAAAGGAAGGGCTGACACTCAGAACCATCTAGACCCGTCCTTTCTAAATTACATACAGCAGCTTACCTGTGCCCTCAAACATAAACACCACTGTTGTGAGGTGACACACCCACAGTAGCTGTTATACCCTACGGGGGAGTGAGGAGGTAAAAATAAAAAACAAACTAGTGATTAGAATCATATTTTCATTAAAAGGTGAAACCAGAAGCTTGTCACTTTTAATCCTGGATTTAACACTTACCTTAAATTCCTTATCCTATCTAATAAAAGAGAAACATGGTAATTAGCCATACCTCCGCTACCCTTTCCATTGGCTAATCAGGGCGATATGCAAATTAACTGCCAGCCAAGATGGTGGCTGGCAGCCAGGCAGCTTGAAAGATACATGAGGCTTGCTTGCTTCAGTGACAGAGGACTCCAACGTTCCCCGCCTGCCGCTGCCGGCCTCTGAGCTTGCAGTTTGAAACATTGTTACAAATATAGAAGCTAAACAAAACCCCAGAAACCTGCTTTCAGCCAGCCAGGATCTCAGAGCTGGAGTTGATACAGTGTTTCGATTATAGAACCCAAACAAACCAGACACCTGCTTTCAGCAGCGGAGGCCTCAGAGCTGGAGCCAAGCCTCAGAGCTAAAGCTGGCCCAGAATAAAAAGAAAAAAAGGAGCGGTTGGGAGCTTTAGTCACCCGCCAGCCTGAAAACAGCCCTCAGCCCCTCCCCCAGACTGGCCAGGCACCCCAGTGGGGACCCCCACCCTGAAGGGTGTGTGACCAGCTGCAAACAGCCATCATCCCCTCACCCAGGCTGGCCAGGCACCCCAATGGGGACCCCCACCGTGATCCAGGACACCCTTCAGGGCAAACCAGCCGGCCCCCACCGTGCACCAGGCCTCTATCCTATATAGTAAAAGGGTAATATGCCTCCCAGCACCAGGATCAGCAGAGCCGCGAGGCCTCCCGGCACCGGGATCAGCGTGACAGGGGGCAGCGCCCAAACCCCCGGATCGCCCTGAGGCTCTGTGTGTGACAGGGGGTGGGGCCACAACCTCCCTATCCACCCTGCTCTGTTCGTGACAGGGGAAGGCGCCCCAACCCCCTGATCAGCCCTGCTCTGTGCCTGATAGGGGGGAGCTCCCCAACCCCCTGATCGCCCTGCAGCTGTGTGTGTGACAGGGTGCAGCGCCCCAAACCCCTGATCAGCCCTGCTCTGTGTGTGACAGGGGAAGTCGCCCCCACCCCCCGACGGGCCCTGCTCTGTGTGTGACGGGGTAGAGCCATAACCTCCCCATCGGCCCTGCCCTGTGTGTGACAGTGGCGGCGCCACAACCCACTGATCGGCCCTGCTCTGTGGGTGATAGAGGGCGACACCCCAACCGCCTCCCACGGTCCCTGCTCTGTGTGTGACGGGGTATAGCCATAACCTCCCCATCGGCCCTGCCCTGAGTGTGACAGGGTGTGGTGCCCCAACCCCCTGATCCGCCCTGCTGTGTGTGTGATGGGGCGGTACCCCAACTCCCCTATCGGCCCTACTCTGTGAGTGACGGGGGAGCTCCTCAACCCCGATCGACCCTGCTCTGTGCGTGACAGGGTACAGAGCCCCAACCCCCCTGATGGGCCCTGCTCTCTGAGTGACAGGGGGCAGCGCCCCAACCCCCTGATTGGCCCTGCTCTGTGCGTGACAGGGTGGCGCCGCAACCTCCCCATCGACCCTGCCTTGAGTGTGACAGGGGGCGGCGCCCCAACTCCCCAATCAGCCCTGCTCTGAGCCCGACCAGGGGCTGCACCTAGGGATTGGGCCTGCCCTGTGCCACCCGGGAGCAGGCCTAAGCCAGCAGGTTGTTATCTCCCGAGGGGTCCCAGACTGCAAGAGGACACAGGCCGGGCTGAGGGACCCCTCTTCCTCCCCGAGTGCACAAATTTTTGTGCACCGGGCCTCTAGTTCTCTAATAAACATAAAAATACCTTCCTTTCAATGTGTAAATGTTAAATGTATGCTAAGTGTTAACAACCAGAGCTCAGTAAATGTCCTTTAACCTTTATTTTTAAAGCAGACTTGGGAGGTCCTTGACATTGGGCATTTCTCAATCTCAGCACCAATGACATTTTGAACCAGATAATTCTTTTTTTTTAAATGTTTTTATTACAGTTGATAGTATTATTTTATATTAGTTTCAGATATACAGCATACTGATTAGATAATTATATAATTTATGATAATTCAAGTACCCACCTGGCACTATACAGTTATTACAATATTACTGACTGTATTCTCTATGCTGTACTTTACATCCCATGACTATTTTGTAACTACCAACTTGTACTTCATCCCTTCAACTTTTTCACCTGGGTCCTTCTATCCCCTCTCTGGCAACCATCAGTTTGTCCATTGCATCTATGAGTCTGTTTCGTTTTGTTTGTTCTTTTATTTAGTTATTTAGACTCTACATATAAGTAGAATCACATGGTATTTGTCTTTCTCTGACTTATTTCATTTAGCATAAAAGCTTCCAGGTCTATCCATATTGTCACAAATGGTTAAGAGTTCATTATTTTTTTATGGTGGAGTAATATTGCATTGTATATATGCACCACAATGTTTTTATGAACTGGATAATTCTTTATTGTGGGCGAAGTTGTGGGTCCCTGCCCTCAATGCCACTCATGTATTGAAGTCCTAACCCCCAGTCCCTCAGATGTGAATGTATTTGGAGATAGGGTCTTTAAAGTGGTAATTGGGGTAAAAACAAGGTTAGATAGATGGGCCCTGGTCCAGTATGACTGGTTCCTTATAGGAGGAGATTAGGGCACAGATGTGAGAACAAAAAAGAAAGATCACGTGAGGACCCAGTGAGAGCCAAGGAGAGAGCTCCCAGAAGAAACCAATCCTACTGACACCCTGATCTTAGGCTGCTACCCTCCAGAACTGTGAGGGGGGGGAATTCTCTTGTGGCACTTTGTTAGGGCAGCCCAGCAAACACTCCATGGGGGTTGGCCTGTGTGCTGTAGGATATTTAGCAGCATTCCTGGCCTCTACCCACTGATACTAGTGCCAATTCCCCAAACCCAGTCATGACAGCCAAGTATCTCCACATATTGCCCAATGTCCCTGGGGAGCAAATTTGTCCTCCCCTCCCCACTGAGAAAACTGTTTCGGATGGCCGCTGTCACCTCTGCACTGCCAGTGCTCAGCATGCTGCCTGCTACCTCACTGCTAGACGGTTAAATATTACCCGAATGAATTCATTTGCCTGCCTCCGTGTCTTGGCTCTCACTGCTCCCTTGCAAACTCATTTTGCTGAAAACAGTGTAGTAATAATTTCCAGTTTAATTTATAGCAGACTGTGTACTTTTTAATGATACAAGCACTTTTCCTTTTAGCATAATTTCTGGTAACTCAGACATAAATATCACATCAAGGTTAAGCCCACGCTGTCTGACATTGCTCACACACTGCCCCTGAGATCCTTCGATGCATTCAGTGGGTGCTGCCGCCTTTAGTTTCCCTAGTGCGCACTCGTGATTTTAGGTCAGGGGTGGGGAACTTTGTTTCTGCCAAGGGCCATTTGGATATTTATAACCTCATTCTCAGGCCATACACAATTATCAACTTAAAAATTAGCCTATTATTTGGGCAAACATTTAATTAACTCACCCCTAATGCCTTGGCAGGGCCGGACATTTCCCACCCCCCGTTTTAGATTAAATGACTATGACAAATTATTATGCAATCATTTGAAGCTCAGGGAACTCATAAAGAAAACAAATGGCCATTTAAGTGTTAAAACGCTTAACTCTAAGTTATAATGAGATTCCACACATTACCCAGAAACCTGAGAGCATACCAAAATGCCAAAGTCCACGGAGACACTGTCCGGAAAGCAGAAGTCATAAACATCCTGGAACATTCATACATCTGTTGTCTTAACACTGCCACATTCGCTAGCTTGTCTCTGGAAAGCTGATGTATCTGGGCTGGGCGGTGGCGGCGGGTGAAGACTGACTGAGACGCCAGAGAGGCCTGAGGGACTCTGGAAGCAATGGGGACCGGTGCACATTTCACACAGAGATCATTTCTGACCAACCCCTTGGATGATTTGTAGCTTATACTCAACATACTGTTTCAAGCACATGATTTTAAATTGATGTAGAGTCTAGTCATTTACAAAATCCATTTATTGCAGCATTCTTTTAATGGCTAGGATTCAAAGTGTTAAAAATTCAATTTACCCAAGTGAAAAGAAAGACTAACAATAACCGTTTGTCACTGCCATTTCTGAAGACTGTGCCCAATGTTTTTAATTTATTGTTTGTGACTAACATCTGAATAACGTGTAAGACATGGGTCTAACAACTGACTACCTTAAACTCAGGCAACAACCATCACTAACTGCCATAATGGGCATGATGGCATTCAGACTTACACACACACACACACACACGCATGCACGCACACCAAGGACGCTGACACCAAGGATGTGAGTTATGACATTCTGCCTTTCTAGAAATAGAGGCCTTAACTCCTCGACTGTTCCTGTAGTATAAGGTTGAAGAATCCAGGGTTTCTCCATGGAAGAGAAGGAGAATGGGTTAAGGACATTCTGAAATTTAGAAACAAAGCCAAACAAGAAAACCTTTGCAAAAAAAAGGCTGTGTACTGTGCAAAGCTGGTGAACATGGGAAGTCAGTATTTGAGAGAAAGATATCCCAGCAAAAGGTAACTGACCAAGTGAGGATGTTTTGTAACTACCCCCTCCCCCGAGAAAGACAGAAAAGAATGAAAAGTTGATTAAAAATATTTAGAATGTACACCCTTATGTGGGCATTATAAATATGAAATCTATATGGCAACAGAAAGTACCATATTCGGATCACTGCCCTGGGAAAGTCGCCGCCAAAGCCACACTAGTTCCTATTCCTCTTATTTCTCGGCTCCATCTCAGCACTTTCTGGTCTTGTCCGACGATTCTGTGTTGGACTTGTTTCTGTGTCTTGAAGATCGTTTCTGAGAAGAGTAAAATAGAATTGGCATCTTAGGAAATAACGATCATTATTATTTATAGCAGTTTCTAGTTTACAAGTGTTTTCACAGACATCATTTCATTTAAACCTCTAAACAGCCCTCTACTCCACTGACCAATCTGTTAAAATAATAATAATAATAGTAATAATAATAATAATTATTATTATTATTACTATTATTATTATTATATATTACTAGAGGCCCGTTGAAGGAAGATTCCTGCAAGAATAGGGCTTCCTGAGACCAGAGCGAAGCGGAGAAGGGAGTGCTGCCTCGCTCCCTCCCTTCGCCGCTTCGCCCTCGGATCCCTCCCTTCTCTGCCACCTGGACTCTCTCCCTTCTCCTCCACTTTGCTCCCTTGCCAGGTCATGGATCCGGAGCCCAGATCCCGCA
The DNA here is from genome assembly GCF_964212035.1 of Myotis nattereri. Taxonomy (NCBI): domain Eukaryota; kingdom Metazoa; phylum Chordata; class Mammalia; order Chiroptera; family Vespertilionidae; genus Myotis; species Myotis nattereri. The sequence goes on from NC_138089.1 coordinate 24,978,734, forward strand.
GGCAGCATGGTGTGCTGCGGGCTCCGCCTGCAGTATGCAAATTTAACGGCCATCTTTGTTGGGTTAATTTACATACTCTTCTGATTGGCTAATGGGCGTAGCAAAGGTACAGTCAACTAGCATCTTTGTCTTTTATTAGTGTAGATACTGTAATTATAAATAATATAATTATTATTATTCCCACTTTACAACTGAGAAAACAGTGATTACCAAAGATCACAGACATAAGTGACAGAGCCAGGAACTGAACCCCTTTCTTCTGAATCAAAATCTAACAGTTTAAGCTTCTACTTAACATGTTAGAAAGCTGCAAAAAAAACCCCTAAACTGCCCCCATCCTAATAACAAACAAAGCCAGATAGTCCAAAATAATCATAACTTTTCTTGATCCTATCAGAGAGCTGAGACTGTTAGGCATGAAAACAAATTTCCAAAGAAAGATAAGCCCCTCACTGCTGGCAGAGCACTGAGAAAGAGGTGGCTATTAGCTGACATTTTTTCCTTTTTATTGAATTTATCTGGGTGACACTGGTTAAAAAAATATACAGGTTTCAGGTGCACAGTTGTACAACACATCATTGGACACTGTATTGTATGTTCACCACACCAGGTCAAGTCTCCATTCGTCCACCATCATTTATCCCTTCTTCCACTTCCCTCCACTCTTGCCCTCTACCCGAGGCAATCACCACGCTGTTGTCCCTGGCCATGAGTTTTTCTGTTCTGTTTTGTTTTGCTTATCCCAATCCCTCCACCCCACCCCCCCCCCCCCCTTCAACCCTGAGAGCTGCCAGCCTGCTCTCCATCTAGGAGTTTGTCACTATTTTCTTGTTAGTTCATTTGAATGATTCTGAGATAGGGGCTAGTACTGAGGCCCTGCCACAGGGGGTCCACAGACACTTGCAGGCTCTCTTCCAGGCACTGCCTCCAGGTGCTCAGGAGAAAGGTGGGGAGCAGGGCAGGAAGACTGAAGAGAACCCACAAAAAAAGGCAAAAGATTTGAGGAGGCATTTCATCAAAAACCCAAGGATAAAATACCAGCCTCCATGATTTGGCATTCATGAAAGGAAGTTCATCATCATTAATCCTTAGGGAAATGCAAATTAAAACAATAAAATACTGTATATCTATTAGAATGGCTTAATAAAATAAAAAGTAAAACAATAACCAAGTACTGGCCAGGATATGAAGCAACTAGAACTCACATACATTGCTGGTGGAACACAATTTGGCAGTTTCTTATAGGATGAACTTACACTTCCTATACAAGCCTGTAATGAATGCCACTCCTAGGTGGATATTTCTCTCTCATTAATGTTTCTCTCTCTCTATCCCTCTCCCTTCCTCTCTAAAAACCAAAAAAACGTATTTTAAAAAATTGAATTGAATTATAGGACACCCAGCTGGTATTCTAGAATTGCTTTTTAGTTTGGGAAAACACCACCTCCCCCAAATCAGAACTGGTACTAGAATCATAGTACGGAAAGGTTTATTACTCACATAAAGAGGCTTTTCTGGGGAGAGCAGGGCAGGCTTCCAAAGTTGGTCTGAAAATGGAAACTGCCTTGGGTGGGATAAGAGAGAGGGTTCCCATATACAGACAGGGACTTGCACAGTTTGCCAGGACCAAAGGAGGGAGCACCCAGGATTTCCTATCAGCTTGTCCAGATGTGGGACAGAAGAGGAAGAGGAAGGGTTAAGACCTAAAAGCTGCCAGCAAACAAAATAATGGAACCAGACTCCTTATTACAGGGTGTAAACTGATGAAGAACTCAGTCCAGAGAATGACTATGTAGTGCCAGCTCACAGCTGTAGCACAGTGGGAGAAGCACTAGGCTTAGGCTTAGGAGATTCAAGACAATTCACCATCCTTCTGGGCTCAGATTTCTCACAAAACACAGTGAGTAAAGTTTCTTCTCTTCCGTGCAATCACAGGGATTAAATAATAAAATGAAAATGAAAGTGCCTAATATAACAAGTACCACTGTCATATTAATTTATAACAATGTAGCACATATTAGGAATTTGAGAGATATTAGTTAAATGATATTTACCTTCTCTAATACTCAGAAGTAATTTTTGCTGATTTTATTAGTATTTACTTCTTAGAAATAATGGAACAAAGGAAAGAAAAACATATTGGCCAACATGCCAACTTCCTTGGGATAAATCTATTTCTGTCTCTGGATAAAGGTCTATTAAGAAGGATAGGTCTCTGGTTTTGTCACCAGATGATAGAAAACTCTTTGGTTTCTTTCTACTTAAATAGAAGGGCGACTCAATATGTGTTCATAGACAAGAGGCATGAGCTGAATCTTAGAAGAGGAAAAGTAGGAAGGATAATAAATGTGCCCAGAGATGATTTCCCAGATTCAGGACAGGAAGCCATGGTTTAATGGCAGTAGAGGGACACTAGGTTCAGAAGGAATGGACAGTGAAAGGCGATCAATAAGCAAACAGATTAAACCTAAGATTTTGTGAAGTCAAATAAGCAAGACAAAACAATCAGAGTGATGACTCTGGATGAGTTCTGCATTGTAACAATTACTGCATACAGTTCTTGGCACAGCACTTTAAAGGGAACACGAACAGACAGACTGGAGCCTGTATACATGCCTGAGACTTGCAGAGGCAGGGAGCTTCCCAGGTTCTTTTGTCTCAAGGAATCATCCTTCTTTCCACTATAGGCCAGGCCTCAGATGAATACGATCATTGTCTGGAGGCAAGTCCACAGGCCCACTCTGCGTTTAGCTTGCCTGGCTCTACACCCACAAACAGGGAGGCCAGGCCCATCGGCAATAATTTTTTGATGGGCTTTTGCTCCTTGCTGCTCCTGGGTGGTTTCCTTTTCCATCATTTTTCTCATCTAACTTGTAAGGGTTTCTTGGGATTTGTTTTTTTATCTTTTTTGCTTTTATATACTGAGATTTATATATGCTTATAATTACTGTATCTTCCTGATGGATTGATCATTTTATCATTATAAAATATCTCTTTGTCTTTAATTACATTTTTGTCTTAAAGTCTATTTTGTCTAATATTAATTAGCGATGGCAGTTTTCTCTTGGTTATTGTTGCATGGTGTATCTTTTTCTATGCTTTTACTTTCAATTTATTTATCTTTGAATCTAAAGTGCATCTCATGTAGAAAGCATATAGTTGAATCATGTTTTTTCTTAAAAAATCCACTCTGCCAATCTCTGCCTTTTAATAGAAGGTTTAATCCGTTTATGCTTAATGTATTTACTGACAAGGCAGGATTTATGAGTGTCATTTGCTATTTGTTTTCTATAGTGCTTATGTCATTTTTTTTTTTGGTTCCTCTATTCTCTGCCTTCTTTAGTGTTAAATATTTTCTAGTGTACCACTTTAATCCCACTGCATTTCTTTTATTATATTTTAAATTTCTTAGTGGTTGCCCTGGGGAATATAATTAACATATTAATTTATAACAAAATATGCTTAGAAGGATAACACAGATACTTATAGAATTGCTACATTTTGTTGAAAAGTAAAGTTGTGGAGGCTTTTCCTGATTCTGCCTCTAAAGCTACATATGGGGCCCTGGCCAGGTACCTCAGTCAGTTAAGAGCATCGTCCCAAGGTTGCAGTTTCAATTCCAAGTCAGGGCACATACAAGAAGCAACTAATGAATGCATAAATAAATGGAATAACAAATCAATGTTTCTCTCTCCCCTCCTCTAAAGAAAAAATCCAAAAAACAAATAAATAAAGCTACATTATAGCATAAGCTTATTTACACTATTGTGCACTCAGCTGAAGTCAAGAGTCCTGGATTCTGATCCTGGCAGTGCCACGAGCTAGCTGTGGACCTCGATCTAGTCAATTTACCTCTCTGGAACCCAGCTTTCTTCTCCACATAATGAGGGGACTGGACTAGAGGAGTGCTTACACTTTTCCAGCTTTAACATATATTGTCAAGTGATGGGGTTTGTTTGCTAAGTGTTTTCTTATCAATAATGACTTTAAGAGGTCATCATTATTAAAAACGAACTTGGGCTCAGGAATTCTGGGCTACAGCTTGTCATAGCTGTTGGTATCAGGATGATTCCCAATAAAAGAGAACATGATTAGTAAAGGAGTGGCCTCCTCTCCCAAAATGCAAAGTTAAATAATGCTTAACTGAAAGCAATGCAGCCAAAATCTCAAACTTTCATGCAACACTAGTTTGAACCATCAAATATCTCGTTAGTCTGATAAACCTACTCATGTTGTGTTCCTTGGATACACCACACTTTTCCATTTTCCTAGCGACTCAGCTATGAAATTACAAAACGTCAATAGCACAGCAAACCTCTCCTTTGGAAAGATAGTATAGCTTAAAGGTTGAAAGTGTTGACTTTGACACATTAAGCTACTCTCAGCTCCATCACTCATCACTTACTGCTAAGTGACATTGGGCTGGAGACTTACCTCTTTCAGCTTCAGTTACCTGATTATAAAAAGGAATAACCATACACCATAGTATTATTATGTTATTTAAATTAGAGCACACACGTAAAGTATTTATTGTGGGTTAGATCATGTGGGTCACGATCCAGAAGGTAAGGCCAGAGAAGACTTCCATGAGAAGCAGGTCTCGAGTTTAGGCCTGAAGGGTAAAGGTAAACAAGAAGGAAGATGAGAAGAACATTCTGGGTAGAGACATGTGTGTTCAAAGGCCCTGCGGTGAGTGGGCATGTGGCATGAAGAGACACCTGTATCAAAGGAACAAAGGAAATGCACAGGTGTGTGATAAAACAGAAGACTGGAGAAGACCAGATCATGCGGGACCTTTCAAGCATATTAGAGTACCTTCTCAATCCTAAAAGGAAGAAGAAACTACTGCTATTTTTCAAGTAGAGAGATAAGTAACAGTGATCAGATTTTCATTTTACAAAGGTCACTCTAGCTGCAATATGGAGATTAGATTGTAAAGAAGCCAGAAAATAAGGATAGACAAATTTATTGCCCAATCAAGATACAATGGTAGCATGAACTAGGGCGATGAGAGGGGTAGAAATAAATGAATGGATCCCAGAGATATTTAAGAAGTAAAATCTATAGGAGTGATCACAGAGGCACTATAAAACAAGATGTCAAGAATGACAGATATTGTTGGGGCGAGGGGAGGGTGTAAGAAATTGGCTGAAAGGGAACAACAGAAGAGGATCATGTTTTTATTTTGCTTTAAAAATGATATAGGGGGGTGTAGAAGAGTAGATAAGGTCAAGTGTTCAGCTTTGCACATGTTGATTTTGAAGAGTCTTAAAAATATCTAAGAAGAGACATCAAGTAGATAGTTGATATATGTATCTGGGGCTCAGGAGAGGAGCTGGCAGGAGAGATAAATTTATTAGGAGATCAATTTAATCTTAATCATCAACAACTAATGATCTAGTTCAGTGGTTCTCAACCTTCTGGCCCTTTAAATACAGTTCCTCATGTTGTGACCCAACCATAAAATTATTTTCGTTGCTACTTCATAACTGTAATGTTGCTACTGTTATGAATCGTAATGTAAATACCTGATACGCAGGATGGTCTTAGGCGACCCCTGTGAAAGGGTCGTTCGACCGCCAAAGGGGTCGCGACCCACAGGTTGAGAACCGCTGATCTAGTTGAACAAAAGGAAAACAGGTTATTGTGTCTCATAAGCCAAAGAAGAGAGGCTTTTAAGAAAGGTGAAGAAGTCAATAGTAGCAAACACTGCTAAGAAGTCAAGAGAGATAAGGTCTAAAATATGTCCTCTGGATTTAGCAACATGGTGTCTTCAATGGCCTGAGTGAAAGCTATGTCAGAATGATGGGAATGGCTGAAAATGTTGAAGAGGAAGTAAGTGGGAAATAAGGAAATGGAGACTACAAGTAGAGATAATCTATTAAGAAAGGAAGGAGAGACACGATAGTAGCTGGAGGATGAGAATGAGGGAGATGAGAGGCTGAGTAAGGTGTTTTTGTCTATTGGCTATGTGGTTGGCTGGTTTTAGGATGAGAAAGATTTGAGCATGCAGGAAACCCAACAAAAAATTACAGTTGAGAGAAAAGGTTGCCTATACAAGAGGGAAGAGACACAGCCAAGTTCCTGACAAGAGAGTAGGATGAGGGAGAAGGAATTCACCTCCAATAGGAGTTAGGACATCCCTTTATTATAGAAAGAGGAAATGAGGATTGAATCTGTACAAATGCAGGCAGATTTATATGTTTGGAGAGATGAAGATCCCACTATAATGGCTTTGGTTTTCTCTTATAAAGAACCAGGTCTTCAGCTCGGGGGATGGAGCCGCCGAAAAAAGCTGAGTTTTCAAATAATCCTTGTGAAGAACAGGACAAAGAAGTGATCGCAGGCACAGGAGAACTGCTGCTAGGCAATTCTAATGGCCTATGGGAGGTATGCGATCATGAAATTATCGTAAATTTTCCCTGCTGTACTACAGGTGACTCCTGTAGGTGGAGATTAATGAAAATGTATTATTTTTTGGCACTGTCCCTTTCCTGCTTACCTACCAGTGGGAACTGGAATAGCCTCCCACCCCCACCCCAAAGTCTCATTTCCCAGCAGATTCATAAGTGGTATAGGAGAAGTAAAAGTGCATTTATTCTACACTAAACACTCTGGAGCCAGTGCTTAAGGCCAAACTATAATCACCTATTGGAACAATTTGTCTTTAGAAAAACAACTCCTGACAAATATTCAGAGTTATTACATTGGGATTCCATTTATAAGCAGAAATATATAGAAACAAGTAATAAACTGGAAATCTTTATCTGGAGGTGTATGAATTATTACTTTCTTAAATCAGAGAGCACAAACATTCTTTTGTTTGAAAATCAACTGTACAGAATTATAATTTCTCAGGTCAAAATGCACACAGAATAATTACGAGAACTCACTTATGTGATGCTTCCCAGGCTTCCTCTTCTTCAAGAATATCTCTTATGATGTCCGAACTGGAACTAAAAGGATATACATCAATATTGCCAGACAATAAGAAGACAGTATGGTTCTATTTATATAAAATTCTAAAAAAGGGTAAACTAATCTATAGTGACAGAAAGCAAACCAGCAGACCAGTGGTTACCTGTAAGGGGCACAGGGTGGGCAAGGAGGGGTTACACAGTAGCAAAGAAAACTTTGGGAGTGAGGGAAAGGTTCACCATCCTGATTATGGGGATGGTTTCATATCTGTATACTTATATATACATGTCAAAATTAATCCGATTATGTGCTTTAAATATTTGAAGCTACTTTTTAAAGAAACCTTTATAAGTTAGCAATAATAATGAAAAACATACAAAAGCTTAAATAAATCTCTCAACATAAAACCTGGATTCAAATTGAATATAGTCAAAGGCCTTTTAAATTTCCTATGGCAACCCAAGATCAAATAATGATGGTTTTTGTTGGAGAGAGAGAGAGAGAGAGAGAGAGAGAAACATCCATCAGTTGCCTCCTATATGCGACAGGGATAGAACCCAAAACCTAGGTATGGCCCCTGACCGGGAATTGACCCGCAACCTTTTTGGTATTTGGGAGGATGCTTCAATTAACTGAGCCACCCAGCCAGGGCTCAAATTGTGTCTTAGAAACTGCACTCCAGTCATGAGATTCACAAGAGATACTAAGTTCCAACGTGGCTTTTACTCCCTCTGTAAACAAAGTAAAGTAAAATTAAATTAATTTTAATTGTGCTAATAATGGAATTTGTTATAATGTAACCTGGCTTAAAGTACTATGTATTTCTGGCCTATCTGTGCAGGGTAAAGAAAATTATAGAGGGCATATATTATTTCTTTTTTAAAAAATATGTTTTTATTGATTTTAGAAAGGGAGGCAGAGAGAAACAACGATTGGCTGCCTCCTGTACGCCCCCTACTGCGGACTGAGCCCACAACCCAGGCATGTTCCTGACCAGGAATCGAACCAGTGACCTTTGGTGCATAGGATGACGCCCAACCAACTGAGTCATACCAGCCAGGGCTCATGTATTTACTTCGTTATAAGAAAAAATTACGTTAAGGTTTTAGCATCTTATTCTTATGCAAATAAATCCCTACCAAATAAATACATATTTTTTTTTAAAAAGACATGTACAGCAATTACCTAAAAAGCATTTCTTTAGACACCGAAAGACACAGAATGTCAGAGGCACTGTATGGGACAACTCAGAAGTAGTAGTCACTACCACAGGATGGAAAAGCCTAGAATAAAAGGCTCATTCTCAGGTAAGAAACAACAGATTTGGAAATGTTAGTGTCAATCCTATTTCTAATGATACTCTAGTAGATAAAAGAGTTTAAAAATTGTAGGTTTAAAGTTCCAATGAATCATTCTCAACCGCTTCTGACGAATCACTTTGAAGCAAATACAGTTCTGTAGCAAATGTTTTACTCACAGGATTTCCACCCAAATTCCCAAAACTCTCAAGAGCTTTTTGCAGGCCCCCCTCTGACTGTGGTCCATGGGCTATATAATGGCCCATGTGGGGATTCCCATTGCACCCCAGGTCTGGTGACCCTCTGATATAGCTAGCACCATAGTTCTTTTCAGAACAAGGCTTTTCAGAATAAGGCTTCTCATATGGTAGTAGCTTTTAGCATGGGTGGCTTGACAAAATCTACACTAATAAAAGATAAATATGCTAATTGACCATACCTATGCTATGCCCTAAGCCACGCCCACCAACCAATCAGAGAGACTATATGCAAATTAACCCAACCAAGATGGCAGCCAGCAGCCATGGAGCTAGACCGAGCAGGAGGCTTGGTTGCCTGGGCAATGAAGGAAGCCAAGCTTCCCGCCTGCCCTGAGCCGGCTGTGGCCTCCGCTCATGGCAACAAAGTTTCAATTAGAGAAGACAAATAAATCCCAGATAGTGCTTCCAGCCAGCCTCCACTGGGAACTTGGGTGGCTGGGGGTTGTGACCAGCCTGCAAACAGCCATCAGCCCCTCACCCAGGCTGGCCAGGCACTCCTATATAATAAAAGGGTAATATGCACATTGACCCTAACAGCAGAATGACTGGTAATGACTTGTCACTATGACACACACTGACCACCAGGGGGCAGGTGCTCAATGCAGTAGCTGCCCCCTGGTGGTCAGTGCGCTCCCACAGGGGGAGCTCTGCTCAGCCACAAGCCAGGCTGCCAGCTGCCAGTACAGTGGTGGTGGTAGAAGCCTCTTCCGCCTCCTCAGCAACGCTAAGGATGTCCGACTGCAGCTTAGGCCTGCTCCCAGCTGGCAAGTGGACATCCCCAAGGCCTCCCGGGCTGCCAGAAGGATGTCTGACTGCCAGCTTAGGCCCAATCTCCCCAGGGAGCAGGCCTAAGCCAGCAGGTGGTCATCTCCCGAGGGGTCCCAGACTGCGAGAGGACACAGGCTGGACTGAGGGACCCCCCTGAGAGCACAAATTTTTGTGCACAGGGCCTCTAGTAGGTAATAATAATGATGAAGCATTATATATTCAGTAACACTTTTTGTTTATATTCTATTCATAATATATGCCCCTGCACACATTTTTAAAACAGTTGTGCATGCGTTTGTGAAGCACTCTTTACTATGGCTGGAGATGACACTTGCTGGACATGTGCTTCTGCAGACCCAGTGCAATCATTCCGTCAGTGGGAACCACGGGTCAGGCCTGTTGGAGTACCTAAGCCTCTCCTACTTTCTCACACTGAGGAGGGCCCACTGCTCAAATGCAAGTGCCCCTGAAAATAATAACACCTTAATTTATCATCAGTCATTTTCACCTTCGTGAAAACTGGCTTATAACAAGCTTTCCCATTAAACAGCTAGCTAAATGTAGTTTTTGTTAGCAGGAGGCTTTAAGGAGATCAAAGGCAGAGTTTACCAACTTTATTATTTTCCTGAGAGACAGACCCAGACAGCCACTCACTCATGAGGGAGGGCTTAGATCCACCGCCACCCCCATTCCCACAGAGGCCATCTAACACCTTCTGATCCCAAGCTTTGTTATTCCTTACCGTGGTGATAATTACTCCAATTTAGTTCTTTTAATGTAACTATTTTGTTCCCTCTCTCTACTCAAGTTTTATCTAGATAGATAGATTTTTCAGCCTGTGCCCCACAAAAAATGTTAAATTATGCAATACCTGACTATTTAGTCAGGGGCACTGACCTCTTTTCCCTTAGATTGCCAAACCAAAAAAAAAATGACAATAACCAACACAACAATAGCTGCCCAATGTGAATGAATCAAAACTATACCTATTTTTCTGTCAGACTGGCAAAAGATATATTTTTTGGTGTGCTACAGAGTTTTATTAATTAGTTTATATGTGCCATGAGATGAAAAAGGTTGAAAATCACTGGGATAGAGCAACAGCAGTGCTTTTCAATTATTTTTCATTATTTCTCCCACGCATCTTACCTTTTTAGACATTTTTCCTAATTACCACTCCATGAAATTTTAACGCCACAAATACAACTTGTATCTACTTATGTGTTGTGTATATACTGTGCTTTAATACATAAAAAGAGTAAGATATTTGGGCCATCTCCAACTTCTACCCCCCAGGGGACAAAACTGCTGAGAACCCATGACTTAGGAGAACTGGGAGCAGGGGTGGTCGTGTGGCTCTGGGTCCTGGTAGGTATCACACAACTAGAGAAATAGTCAAGTCAGCTTCTGGCTGATACCCCCAAATGCACGCATGCAATTTTTTTTTAACAGGAAGGTTACAAAGCATCCCTACTATTCCAGCTAAGTAAGCAGAATGGCCAAGCCTGTCAACTAACTTAGTAATCTGTGATCAATTTACCTAGCAGCTTTCAAATCTCCAGTACAAATCACTGGATTGTTAAAGGAAAATATTTGCGGTACATTAATGACATAAATCTAAGAGGTTTTTGCTATGCTACCTCAGTGAAAACAGATGGTACAGGAGGCTGACAAAAAGCACATCTCACAAGTTGCCTGTAACCTACCCTTCCTGAGACTTCAATGCTATTGACCCCCCAGACTACGCAGCCCCATGACTGCCTCGATTCTCATTACCGTTTTTCTCCTCCAGCTCGCCACTAACCTGACTGACAACCAAACCAAGAAAGTGAATGATAAAAGTCTGGGAAGTTCCAAGTTTACCAAAAATGAAGTTTCAGGATTATCTGCTGCATCTGCTGCTCCAATTCTAGTCACCACTGAGAAATGAAGCGTTGATACTAATACAATTGAAATACCAAACAGAACTGTTGTGTCCTTTTTAAAGTTGTGTACTTACATTCTACACAAAAGCCACAGTCCTGAAATTAACATACAGTTTCACAAACAGGGTTTTACAGAGACATATATTATCGGGCATAACAGTCAGTGGTACTAAAATTATCACTCTCAGATCTCTTCCTTGTAAGCAAAAGTAATTAATATTTTTGAAGCCTTGGTCATTTTAATATACATTAGAGATAAAACAATTCCTTTAATATACTTACAAGACATCTAAAAAGTCCTCCACAGGAGAAAATACTCACTCTGGTCAACCTAGGTCAGAGCATCACAAACCCACACAGCTGAAGCTTTTAATTCTTGGACAAGGAATGTTTTCAGAGTATACTTAGCTTTTCTCTTTTGGTTTGGAACATTCTGCAGACCATGATTTAAGAAGCTGGATAAACATGAGGTCTGGTGTCTGAAAGTTACAGCTCCCAATGGAAGGGTGTTCATATCGTGCACCCTAGGCTAGAGTGGATATTATTATACAGATTAAATACATGTGAGAAAGACTCATCACACACACAAAAAATGAATTCTGAAGTCTATAAAATTCCCAACCTCTGTTCAGGAAGAGCCTACTAAGTCCACCACACTTAATATTTCATACCAGTCAGACCTTATTTTCAGCTCAAGGTTTCAGAAGCATAAGCTACACTGGTTTTTGTTGGTTGGTTGATTGGTTGGTCCTTGGCCTCGTTGATCTTCCTAAAATGTTTTACTTTTGTCATTCTGGCCAAAAGTGTAGCACATCTTATCAGGCAAAGGAAGGAAAATACTTTTGTAACATCTCATTTCATTCCATTAGTCAAGATTTTACCAACAAAGAGGAAATACTGTTATATGCCAAATACCTCTGGCAAAGGTATGACTGGTAATACTATCCAGAGGGTGAAAGCAACACTCTACTGTCAAAGTTAAGGTTTCAGCACTGCTTCTGTCACTTACTGAACAACCCTGGACAAGTTATCTCATCTTTCAAAGGTTCAATAGCCTTATCTATAAAGTCAGGATAATAGCCCATGTAATCACGGGGATACTTTTAGGATTAGTCAATAGAACACATAGAATGTTCACAATATAGCACAGCACATAGTAAGTGTTCAATAAATGTCAGCTCCATTTTCAGAAAACCCATTTGGGTCTGAATTACCTGAGTAATTGCCTCAGCACTAAGCTTCAATTTGGCCTAGGAAACCTGGTCACTAGTGAGCTCTATTTTAATCTTTGATTTCCACTGTTTCTATGGCACCAGGGTGCAAATTCATCAGAACTTGTTATTTATCCAGCATGGCAGGTACACAGGGTACTGTGGGGTAGGAAAAATGCAAACATCTGCTATAAAAATCCTTGGATTAAAGATTACTTACAAGTGAAAATTTTCTGTTATCTACTAGTTACTCCCCCCACTATTTTCATAATTGTGGCATTAATTTGAACGTGATTGAGAATACTCAACTTAAAAAAAACTCCTCGGGACAGCTCCCTGGAGGCGTGGTGGGGTGCACATAATGTCCATCAGACAACGGTACTGAAATGCTGCTGGCTACCACGAATCCTCCTCAAACCCCCCTTTTTAGTCATCTGTTCTGCAGGATAAGCAAAAGCTTGTATGCCAAAGTTTTACTAGTAGGCTGACAATAACATACTAGGATAGTAAACATCCTTGGTTTAAAAAAAATCACTCAATGAGGACAATGACAGAAATGACCATTTTGTGAGCAACTACTTCCACAAACTATGCTAATGATAGCTTATGTGCTACCTTTACTTCACATGAGGACCCTAGGTTCTAGCCCCACTTGACAGATCAACAAAGGCTTGGAGAAATTTAAATTAAAAAAAAAAAAGAAACAAAACAAAAAACAACAACAACAGGGAAGTGAATGCAAAGCTCGTCTTCTTTCTATTACATCATGTTGCTTCAAGTAGTGGCAGCAGAAAATGCTATTAATCCGCAGAGTTCAGAGCACCACCTTCTCTTACGTATTCACCGGTGAGGTTCTGTCAGACAACATCGATAAGGTTATGACTAAAGCGAGGGAGGCCCTTCCCTGCTCTCCACTAGATCTCAGAAAAGATAAATGAAGACATCTTCAAATACGAGAAAAATATGAGAAAGATCTTATTTATCAAGTAATACATACTAAGTCCTCAAAAAGAGATGAAACCAGAAAACCAACTTAGTTTATATTCAATTCATTAATAATATATGACCATCTCGTTTGCTTTTTAGACTTGCCCTTATAGGACTCATCCTTGAAGTTGAGCTTTTCCTTGCACACTACATAGCCAAACCATCTGCAAATTCTGCCAATCTTACTTCCAAAATATATCCTCGATCCCTTCCCCCTCCCCTGTTTCTCTCTTCTCTATTATTATCCTGACCCACTCCACCATAACCCCTGGAGTGGATCGCCCCAAAAACCTAACTGGCCTCCCTGGGCAGGCACCTCTGGCCTCCAGCATCATTTCTTTATGACACACAAATACTATCATTTTCTATGTGCCAAGGAAAAGGGTTGGGAAACACTGTATTAAAGAAAAGCATACCTTTTAGGTCAATCACTTTAAATTCTTATAAAAAGTAAAGAAAAAGTACTGTGTGTTGTGTTTTTTTTTTTAAGAAAGAGAAATAAAAGGACACTACGTGAACTCCAAACACTCGAGTCTTGGTTCTCTAAAAAATTCAATTTTGAGATATAATTAAACATTTATGTTTATGATTAACGAACACATTTGCGAAACAAAAGAAAATTATCAACTCTGAGAGTGTAACGTAAGGAAAATTATTTTTAACTAGAGGCCCGAAGCACAAAATTCATGTAAGGGAATCTGTCCTCACAGCCGCGGCAGCTTGCCTCGACCTCACAGCCCTAGCTTCATCTGGAAGGTCGTCCGGAAGGTCATTCTGCTGTCCAGTCTAATTAGCATATTATGCTTTTATTATTATAGACAGATAAATTGTCACAGCTAGAACTAGATACTGAATCAAGTTCTCAAGTTAAATGGGCCGGGGGACAAAATCATGAAGCTTCATTTTGTTTTTTCTTTAGACTGTCAGTAGTACAAATGATTGGTACAAATAAAACCCCAATACTAAAAGATAACAAGATCCTACTAACAGGTTACAAACATGCAGCCCCATAATGAGAAACAAATTAAAAGACAAGAAACATCTCAGTGATGGAAATGTCCTGAACCACTTAAGAAGCTTTCATTTGATTGTCGTTTTCTTTGATATCAGGGATCGAGAGGCTAGGCATGAAGCTCATGATGAGCTTGGCATGTCTTCTGCACAGCCAGCCAACTTCTATGTCCTCTACACAGTGCACATTCAGCTCTGCAAATGTGGTGCTGGCCACCAACCACAGAAACCCAGTATCAACTCAAAATTCAGACCCCAAAACTCGGGCCTTACCATCTGTTTAAGAAGAAGTTTACGCCACCTTGTATTGCTGGATGTCAGGCAGTGGACACTGAGCCTCCCTGTGACTCAGTTTCCACATGAATGAAGTGCTTGACTAAATGGTCTAGGACAGAGGTCGGCAAACTCATTAGTCAACAGAGCCAAATATCAACAGTACAACGATTGAAATTTCTTTTGAGAGCCAAATTTTTTAAACTTAAACTATATAGGTAGGTACACTGTTATTAACTTAATTAGGGTATTCCTAAGGCTTAGGAAGAGCCACACTCAAGGGGCCAAAGAGCCACAGGTGGCTCTCGAGCCACAGTTTGCCGACCACGGGTCTAGAGTATGAAAAATAATTATCTCTCCCAAACTATATTTACCCCAACTTTTCAAATTCTGATACATACTTTTAATTTTTTATTTGTATTATTACCCACACAGGTTATAAATGGCTAATAAAATGTACCTATCTAGAGCAACAGAAGCATACTTAAGCACACATTAATGAAATCTTAAAGGGTTCGACAACTGACTTCTACAGAATTATTTAAAAAAATAACAAGCCTCTGCATTTGAGGCCTATCACGCTTCAATACTCGAGTCTCTCTTAGGTACAAAAACAGTTTGCACTACATTATGTGGTAAAATCAATAGAAGTAAGCAAAGTCAGTGATCTAACATGTACCCATGTTCCAGAATGTGACCATCTGTGTGGGAGTAAAGAGAACAGAGAAGATGTACAAACTAACACTGCTTGTTCTTCCAGCAAGGCAACCGTAAAATCTGCCATCTAAACCCAGGCGCTCTGGAGAGTACCACAGGGAGCTGTGGCTAATGATGCCAAGACAAGAAATGGAAACCAGCCTATCTCAGGGAAAGCAGACATATGGCAATTCCATGTCTAATTGATATTTTGAACAACTCCAATGGGGTAGAGGGAGTCAATGAGGAAAAAAGGGGACATCTGTAATACTTTCAACAATAAAGATCAATTAAAAAAATAAAATGAAATGCTAATAAAGGAAGCAATGGCGCCTGATACAAACATTCTGATGTAGCTCACACTGCAGTGGGGAAAGACCTGGGCTGAGATGTATTGCTTTCAACTGTATTCACTGAATGACACATCACCTCTCTAGGCCTCCATTTCCTTAGCTGTGATATGAAGTTACTATATGTAGTGACTTCTTGAGGTACCTTCCAACTTGAAAATGTTTGTATCCTAACATCCTTTCTCAGGTTCTAAAGGTCTCCAAAGAGACCTCAGAACATCTGTTCCTCTGATTTAAAAACAAAGGAGTACAAAGTGAGAAGGCAGAAAAAAAGCTCTGATTTTAACTTCCAAGGTAACTATAATAAATTATAAACTTGATCAACTGATTAAAAATACAAAATCCCAATAGTATGATATATCAATTATATGTCATTTCTATTTCATTCTCCTAAACAAAATCAAAAGAATTCTGGTTTTGGCCTTTAACAAAAAATTAGAAAAGCTCTTAACTGGCTGCTCACATTTGGGGGTCTGGGAGTGTTGATACAAAATAATTACTGATTTTATGTCTAACATCTAGAAGGAACTGGTAGTTCCTTCAAGGTCTCATACTTACTCTTCTCAAAGCATTCTGAAAAATACACTCTTGCCTATTCCTATTTTTTTTTAATTGAAGAATTGAATTCTGAACCAGTCAAGATTATATCTGTTTCATGAATCAAACCAAATATATGCAGAAGCATATGGAACAAGAATTCCTAGGTAGTTTACAAAATGTCTGAAAACTAAAAAGGGAAAACATAGTTTAAAAAACTCAACTTTAAGCAAGTATTACCATGTCATGCCAATCAAAACTCTGAACATCATACCTTGGGTGATGATCAGACATGGCTACGAGCCACGACAAGAAGGTATCATTTAGTAAGAGTGGACCCTGGAAGGAACTACTAAATTCTACAAAGCACTTTAGGTACACAAGTAATTACCCACTGAAATTTTAAAACTCTTTTCTGATACAGAAAATTGAAGGGCTCAGAGTAATTATACAGAGGATCTTTTACATCATAGGAGTTCATGAACTTGGTAAAACAAAAATATTTGCCACCTAGGATTGACTCAGAGTAGAAAAACCAAGAATTATAAAACAATAACAAAAAGCTATTGTAAAGATAATCAGATTACCCAACATAAGGCACAATGAAAAAAAAAAACCCAAAGGTGCCAACATGAACTGCCTAAGAGCAAAAGAAAACCTTATTAACAGCAAATAACCTTTGGCACTGAGTTCTGGAGAAAAGATAAAACTATTTGTACTTTCACCTTGTTCTTGGAGGATCACTTCTGCAAGTATAAATTCACTAATAAAACATGCTAACTGAGGAGGGTGAGGCACTGTAAACTGTCACTTATGATGAAACGCAAAGGCTGGGCCCCATCCTCTGGGGTGAGACCATTCTATAAAGTAAAAACATTAGCAAATAAAGCAAAGCTGATTTAAAAGAAATAAGACAATAGGGAAGAAAATAGAATACTTCCCTCATGATGCTAAATATATTAAATTTTAATATATATAATAGACTTTATAGAATGCATTAAAACAGGGTTTAATTAATCAATCTATGTGACTAAATGTAACATCTAATATAAGTGAAAGAAAAAAATAATATTTAATAACTAAACTTACTACAACCCAGAAACAATACCCAATTTACCACTTCAGAAAATAACATTTTAATGACTTTGGTTTTCCAACATTCAGCACATTCTTTAAATATTTTCACAGTAATATTCCTCTTTATTTTGATGTTGTAATGTATTTTTTAATGAAGTTTTTATTTTAAAATAAAATAAAAATACAGAAAAGTGGCAGATACTCCAGAAAGTACCCATATGCCCTGCACCCAGTTTCTTCCATTGTTAACATCCCACACCAGACTAATGTCTGACACATTAGTCACAACCAATGAAGCAACAGTAAGACATTATTATCAACAAAATGCCACCCTTTATTTGTGCTTCTTCAGTCTACTTAAAGCCTTCTGCTGTGCCAGGACCTACCCAGGACACATTACATTTGGTCATAGTATGCCTTAGGCTCCTCTAGACTGTGACAATTTCCCAGACACGCCTTGTTTTTGATCACCCTGACAGTTTTGAGAAGTGCTAGTTAGGTATTTTGTAGAATGACCCTCATTGGAGTTTGATGTTTTTCTCACAATTTAACTGAAATTACTGAGTTTGGAGGAGGAAGACCACAGCAGGAAAGTGTCATTCCCATCACAGCTCAGGACAAAATGCATCAACATGGCACTGCTGTTGATGTTATCTCCTGGCTAAGGAAGAGGCTGTGGTACTTTTGTTTTCTTTTTCTTTCCTTTCCCTTTCCTTCCATTTCCTTATGCCTTCCCCCTCTTATCTCTGTCTCTCTTACTTTTCTAGCACTTCCTTGCTTCCAGCCCCAGCCATGGAATTAGCCTTTCTCCAAGAAGCACTGGCTCCGTATATTGGAGAAAGCTGCCAGAGACCAAGAATAGTGCCCCAGGTGTGCCCAGTGCAGCTGTGAACCCTTGCTGCTTGGCCCTGGCAGCTGACAGCATAAGGAGCTACATGTGTGCATACTAGCTAACTTATACACACAGATCTATCAATATTCCCATACGTATCCATCTGAATCTCTATTAAGCTGAACATCAGTTCATAAGAAGGTCTCCAATCTAGTACCACCCGGACAGTGTTCATCTTACTTGTCTGTAATCTCCCACTGCAACAGTGAGAAACCTGATTCTTATCTGCCAGACTGGACACATAACTAACATGACAGACACAATGATGCTAAACTACAGATGTGTAGGAATAGAGAAAAGTCATCTGAAATAAGTCAGTGAAAAACTTCAGCAAATATATATTAGAGAAATATTTAAGGTTCACACATCAGTACAAATCAAATAGTATAGATAGATACACTTCAAAACACTACTTCCTAATTCTTAAGCATAAGGAAATAATTCTGTGTAAAAAACACACACACACACACATTTAAAAATAATTACCCTTAGATGTGCCAAATAGAAGTCTGGCTTTCTTTTTCTTTTTAAATCCTCACCTGAGGATATGTTTTGGGTTTTTAAAATTAATTTTAGAGAGAGAGGAAGCAAGGGAGAGAGAGAAACATCAATCGGTTGCCTCCCGAACGCCATGAACCCCGACCGGGGATGAACTCGCAACCAAGTTATGTGCCCTGACCAGGAATCAAACCTGCAACCTCTTGGTGTACAGGACAACTCTCCAACCAACCCAGCCACCCAGCCAGGGCAGAGCTGGCCTTTAAAAAATTATGTCCAAGGAGAATTAAAAGTCACCCATTAATAAGGTACTTAAGATTTTCCAAAGGAAAAAAACCCCCAAAACAAACAAACAAACAAAACCAGCAGGCCTATTGGCCATACCCAACTGAGTAACTCCACAAGTGGGAGAGGATGTCCACATACACAAAGCCCATTAGTAGTGCTCTTATCTCTGTGAAGGAGAAACAAAGCAGGATAATAAAATGCATTACTGACCACCAAAGAACTATGGGTAGTTCTATGCTTGTGATTTTCTGCCCAAGGCCAAGATATTTTCATTCAGTGTGTCGATAAACTTCAGTTTGATGATGAATTATTTCACACTTCAGTTTGTCGTCACACAAGACTTAAAACTAAATTGATTCTCATCAACAAAGCACATTTCCTTCCATCAGTTTTTGGGGCCATTTGCCTCAGAGCTTCTGGATAATCTGTCCTTTTCTCCTCTGCCCCATCCCCAACATTTGCTCAGCTATCACTTCGTCATCAGCCCTAAACATAGCTTTTCCCTTCCTGGCAGGCACGGAGGTGCAATGAGCTCTGGAATGCCCGCATACATTTCTGCATTCTCTTGGGCTAGAGATACAGGCAAAAGCCTACAGCAACCCATTTGTATTAATAAAGCATATGCAAAACCAAACCATTTCCCCATCTTCAGCTGGAATCACTGCCATGGCAGATCCTTTGGGTGCCCTGCTCTTATCCCCGAGTCCTTACCCCTCAGTGTAGCAGGCCTGACTTCCAACTGTCTTTGTCTGAGCTGTCCTCTCGCTGCAAGTCAGCTCTGTTGCCAGCATGGGAGGCGAGAAGCAGCAGAGGGCAGCTCCAACCAAATAACTGACTCCTTTGCCCCTTGACCCTTGAGAGAGGTAATTCAGGTGTGTTTTAAACCCGCTCTCAGTTCCCAAGAGAATTAAACTCCAGTTGCTCACAGTGACATCTGGTTTAAAAACATGGCCCCCTTAAATGCTATCTTCCTTTCCCTGTCTCACATCCCCACACCCTATAGTGGTTCCCTCACCTTCCAAATTAAACATGTCCACTCAATCCTTGTCTCAGGTCTGCTTCTAAGGAAACCAAATCATTTCAAGAACTGTATATTTCTACTTTTTCAAGAATGTTAAGAGCAAGGCAGGTTGGCCATAGCATCATTATCAGTCAGGAGAACAAACTTGGGCTCTGAGGTTCAAAATAGAACTAGACCTGGGTTCAAATCCTTGTATTGACGTATACTATGCAACTTATTCAACTCGTTTGACCTTTTATTTCTACCTTTCTAAAGTGGGGTTTGCATGTGGACTGAATGACATAATACATGTAGCACTCTTAGCACTCCAATAGCGTTTGTAGAAAACACACACCACCCTGTCTACAATAGAAGACTTCACCATCCACTGTTTCATCAATATAACTACTAATCCAGGACACTCCTGTCAGGAAGATAACTGTTAAGACAAAAGCTTCCTGAAAGATCCATCAGCTTCTCAAGAGAAAGCATCAAAGGACATACCCACAGGACCTTTTGAACCCCTCATCTCAAAATCCTCATCTTGCTGTATCCACCAATTCTGAACTACTAGGCTTACCCAATCCTAACCAAGACTTGCTCTAAAAGACCTGTCTAAAACCAAACTTCAAAACTGCAACACATCTCAACTTTGCCCTTTGGCTCTCAGAGGCTACTCTGATGATAAAGATAGTGTTTCCCGTTCTTTCAGTAATCGAGAAATTCAGCATGGTCTTAGTAGGCTGGTAGTACCAGTACCTCAATATTCCTTAGATCAGTGGTTCTCAACCTTCCTAATGCTGCAACCCTTTAATACAGTTCCTCATGTTGTGGTGACTCCCAACCATAAAATTATTTTCGTTGCTACTTCATAACTGTAATTTTGCTACTGTTATGAATCATAATGTAAATATCTGATATGCAGGATGTATTTTCATTGTTACAAATTGAACATAATTAAAGCATAGTGATTAATCACAAAAACAATATGTAATTATATATGTGTTTTCCGATGGTCTTAGGCGATCCCTGTGAAAGGGTCATTCGACCCCCAAAGGGGTCGCGACCCACAGGTTGAGAACTGCTGCCTTAGATGAATGTAACAATGGCACTCTTTCTCTTAAGATTTGCCCATCATTCTTCAATTTGCTCACAACTTAGGAAAGGCTAAAATTTAACTACTTAAATTTTCCAACATATAGTAATAAGATTTCTTTACATGTTTCTGTTTTTTGCTCTCTTGCTCTTAAGAATTCTGGACAGAGAGTGCTTCCAAAAATACTAAAAGTGAAGAAAAGATTGTACCAAAATATATCAAACACATGACCAATGGTTAATTCGCCTTTCTGTCAAAGTGTCTGGTGTTCTGTGCCTGCCCCCATGTTGGACTTCCTACACAAAGTTACTGCTACTAACTTAGCATCAGAGAAGAGGTGATTGTTTATGCCAGGAATTGTGAAAAGTCAAAATGCATTCATTCACACCTTACCTGGCTCAGGTTCTTTTATGACCAACACGTGGCATCTGCAAGAAGGGTCATGGTTACCAAGCAGTGGAATTATCTATTCTTTGTGATTTCACTTCATGAGGCCATGTTCTCTAACACACCACAGCAGAGATAACTGTGTTGATCCTAAACTAATTGACTGAAATAAATGAGACCCATATTCACCACACCATGTACACTTCTGGCTAACACCTTTTTGGTCAATAAATCATAAGTATAAATCTTTCTTTTAGAAAATCTCCTAGTATAAACAAATTCCTTTGATTATGGACAATGCCTCTCTAATATTTTTTAAAAATTTAATGTCAATTCTACAAAAAATGACTCATCATTCCCCAGATTTTCTCTCTCTCTCTCTCTCTCTCTCTCTCTCTCTCTCTATATATATATATATATATATATATATATATGTGTGTGTGTGTGGTATATACTATGTGAGTATGGTAGAGAGTACATACTCATACACATGTTATACTCTTAACCAATTTTAGAGTTGGAAAAGATCTCAACAAAACCACTAAATGTAGTGCCCATCTCCCTGCCGTTGCATGCCTAAATATTATTAATAAGATGGACCAGATAAAGATAACTTATCTCTGATAGGCTGATTTGACTAACAGCATTTGGTTCTGATGAGTCCCTTTTCACTTTGAATTCTCTTTCTGATTTCTATGTTAATTACTGTAATCAAGTGGGTACTTCTTTTGACTAGATTTTAGAATCACTAAATAACACTGGCACTAACATGACTATACTTTGCGACAGACTTCTGCTGGGTTGGCACCAACCAGTATTATAACCTACTTCAGGAACTTTTAACTAGGGGATAAAATTATGTTCGAAGTGAATCAGGGACTTAATATTCAGATGCTGCATTTCAAAAATCTACTCATGAGTATCTTTCTTTCTTAGAAATTCCTTGATTGTTTTCTAAGAAACTATGGAATTGTGGTCATTCATCCAATGATGAATACTACCTTGCTAACAGTAAATTTATGCCCTGCTGCACTGTCTGTAACTTCCATACACTGTAACTTTTTTGTTTCATTATTTTGTTGAAGACATTTTAAATGAAAAATTAATGTAATGCTAACAATACATGTAACTCAAATGAAATGAGAGCCATGATGCACACACACAGGCAAGTACATCACAACAACCCGCTGAGAGCAACTACTTGACACATGGACTGTAGCTGAGGTTATACCAGTCTTATTGATTATAAAACACATCACATCTCATATGTGACATGAGATGGAAAAGGTTGAAAACTGCTTTTCTAGAGCACTGTTAACAATTTTTAAATATTAAACAAATATAAAAAATTACCTAGGGAGAGCTTTACCACAGCAGTGGGTATATAAGTAGAACATTGGGGGAAATGTAGATATCCAACTACATTTGAAGAGTTTGGTCAATTACGGTACAGAAACACAACAGAACATTGCATCCATGGGGGGGGGGGGGGGAGTATATATAAAGTGAGGTAGAAACATAAATAGTATTTATCATACAAAGTGAAATGCCAGAACATAAAATGTTGTGTACACACACACATTAACCTCTGTCCTTCAAAAATTCATCTTTTACATGCATAACCCATGGACACAGACAATAGGGTGGTGAAAGCCAGGGGCAGGGGTGGAGGTGGGCTGTAAGGGGTCAATAGGAGAAAAAAAGGGGACATATGTAACATTTTCAACAATAAAAAAAAAAAATTCAACCACTAAATGCATAAATAAGTGGAACAACAAATTCATCTTTTTAAAATAGCTTTTTTTTTTATCCTCACCTGAGGATATTTTCCCATTGATTTTTAAAGAGAGTGGAAGAGAGAGGGAAAGACAGAGACACATCAATGTGAGAGAAACACATCGATTGGTTGCCTCCTGCACACCCTCCAACCAGGGCACAGGCCAGGGAAGAGCCTGCAACCAAGTTACATGCCCTTTGCCAGAATCGAACCTGGGACCCTTTGGTCCTCAGGGCGATGCTCTATCCAGTGAGCAAAACCAGCTAGGGCTAAAATAGCATTTAAGAAATCATTTGGAAAATGACTTACCTCCAAATCTCTCATTTTTAAAGTTTCCCCATTGATTCTACTTGCTCAATTTGTCCTCTTGGGAACAAATTCTTTTTTTGTTTCACTCTCTGTGCACTGTCTTTCTGGTCATCACTATTTTCTAGTGTAGTTATCTCTACCTCCTTCACTCATTGTCTTGACAAAAATTTCATTGCCTATCATACTCTCTTATCCAACTCCAGGAAAAATAGGCTTATAAAGGCTACAAAGTAGAAAACAAAGCCTCCCTAGGGTTGCTGCACACACTCTCCCACGCACGACCCACTGTCACTGTGAAAGTTACCATGCAGTAAAGGTGACTGAGGAACTGCATTATGCCTCAGAGTTATTTTCTAATTATGTGTGCTATCTTAGCATGCACAGGAAATAAGACATTTAAAATAACGATTATGAGTTTCTTACCTATTGAATGAATCTGATTCGGATGAAGAAAGAGCATCTTCTTGAATATCAGTACAGCTGGAAGAATCATCAGGTCCATCGGGCTCGCAT
This sequence comes from Myotis nattereri, assembly GCF_964212035.1. NCBI lineage: Eukaryota > Metazoa > Chordata > Mammalia > Chiroptera > Vespertilionidae > Myotis > Myotis nattereri. The sequence goes on from NC_138089.1 coordinate 25,002,805, forward strand.
ATCCCTGGGGAGTCCAGCTTTGGCTGAGGGAAGTGGTTTATTACTGAGGGTATATCTGGTAATTTCATTTTATTATCTTCCTGTTCTAAAATGAAAAAAAGGAAACAGTTAAGAGTACCTTAAAATCTGCAACCTCTGCATAGTTATTATTTCCACAAACTTAATATTGTTATTTGTACTCAGTAAAATAAAAGATTATTTAACATTGATTCCAAAACTCTAGTGACAGCCAGAGAATCAGAATCTACACTACAATGGAGCCATCTAATTATATTGTCCACACCATGTATTACCAAATTAATTAATTTAAAAACAAAATTTGAACCAGGAGTGGGGAGAACCTTGTATTCTAATGCAGCTTCTATTTACAGTATTACTAAAGAATTCCAGCATATTTACAGACCAGAAAACACTGATAAACTTAAGAAGCATAACAAAAAAGGATTAAAGATTCAAGTAATAAAACAATCACAATATTTGTCACTGACTACTATGGGATAGGGAATCTATCTGGACATTTAACTAAATCTGTTACAATGAATCTAATATTCACCATGGAAAAGAACAACTAATCAGACATATCCAATATTTTTGTTTGATCCAATACCTTTGGATCAAACAAAAATATTTTGTCTCATTTCTCTGCACCCGTTGTCATAATCTCAACTTCTGAGGTCTCTCATTGCAGATAGAGACAAAGGTTTGCAAAAATGTCACAAGAAGGTACACAAGTAACCAAATATCTACAAATGTGAGTGCAGAAAATAATACCAGTGAAGAATTCTCCAGTGCTCAGGACTCTCCCTCACAGCCTGTTTCAGAACTCTGCTGGGATTTCAATTGTGCCCTTTTAGATTCAGGACCCGAGGCAGTACTACACTTTAAGTGCAAGCTGTGCATGCTAGCAGTATAGTGCCCCCTCTCATGAGTGTCACAGAGAGCAGAGTGTTCGCACATCACTCCTCCAGGGTGCTTTAGGGGCAAGTGGCCTTTCACAAAGGACACAAAAAGAACTGCCAAGGTTTTATTAAAAGGAGAAAAATTATGGAAAAAGAATAAGACAAATTCTTCCCAAAAAACCCTCACAACCTTTCAAAGTCCATACAGTCAGGATTTTTCCATAAATAACTATATAAGTTTTTGTTATACTAGAGAACATCATATGTCACAAGAGTAAAGTTTCTAAAACTAAGCTCCTGATGTTGCCTGACCTTCAATAAGTCTAATCATTACCCTCTAATGTTTACCTGGGAAAAGGAAACAAGAAGCTAATGAGGACAACCCCTTGTAAAGAGATACCCAAGATCATGTTAAGAGGAATCAATCACCCAGTAACCCAGGCAATCCTGTCACTCAACTGGCCAGGAGAATGCAATCACATTGGCAAACCAGGGAACAGAATCCTATTCAACTTAAAATTCTTTTATTTTTGCACCTGTGTTACAATCTCCTCTTACTTCTTCCCCTATTTAATAATATTAGATAAATTCCCTCTTGAGGACAAACATCATACAACAATTTGTGGGCTTTGAAAGTCAGTTATCCTTCATATCTGTCCATAGATGTCCAAAGAGGACTTCAAATTAGAGCCCCAAAATATGAGGCTCTGACATCCAACTTCCCCAAAGACACGCAACACAATAAATGAAGGTTTTACTTGACAGAACACACATCTTTTTAAACTTATACTGGCGCGGCAATGAGCAAGTTTATTCTAAAGAGCGAAAATTACACAGTACATGCAGTTGTGTGATGCCATACAAAGCGCAGCCTTTCAGTCAGTCTGTGATTCTGTCTTCCTCTCTCTCACTCCCCACCTCGCTCAGACCTGCGCATTCATGCATAGCAACCTACCAGTAGCACTCATCTGTGAACCCGAGAGAGAGCAGTATTTATGTGCGATACACATACGGGTAGGGCAAAGTAGGTTTACAGTTGTTCGTATGAAGAATAACATAGTGAAGAAATAATACAAGAATAAATTTTTGCATACTTACTGTAAACCTACTTTTGCCCCACCCTGTATAATACATAACCCCTGAGTATAAGCAATCAATCATTTTCAAGAGATGCAACCAATAACAACTGTTCTCCAATTCTGAGATAATAAGCCAGGTTTTCTCAGGAGCTCAAGTACTTTCTAAGACTATCCTTTAACAACCACATGAACAAATCCAAGTTGTTCACAAAGACCATGAGGTATATACTCAGGCAGCAACCTATAAATGACACCAGAATTTAGGACAAATAAAACACTTACAAATAAATCTAACTAAGAAGGTAAAAGACTTGCATACTGAAAACACAAAACATTGTTGAAAGAAATTAAGAAGAGATACGTAAATGAAAGATTATCCTGCATTCATGATTGAAAGACAGCATTGTTAAGATGTCAAAACTAACTAAAGCAATCCCTAGATTCAATGCAAACCCTATAGCACTTTTTACAAACAGAAAAATCCATCCTAAAATTCACATGGAATCTCAAGGGACTCAGAATAACCTTGAAAAGGAAGAAGAAAGCTGTAGGACTCGTATCAATTTCAAAATTTGTTACAAAGCTACAATAATTGAAAAGTATACTACTGGCATAATGATAGACATATAGACCAATAGAATAGAGATTACAGAAATAAACCCTCACGTATATGATCAACTGATTTTCAACAGGGATGTCAAGAGTATTCAATGGGAAAAGGACAGTCTTTTGGACAGTCGTTTTAACAAATGGTGCTCAGAAAACTGAATTATCTACATCTGAAAGAATGAGTTGAACCCTTACCTTACACCATACTTAGAAATTAACTCAAAATGGATCAAAACCTAAATGTAAAAGCTAAAACTATAAAACTCTTAGGAAAAAACATAAAGGAAAATCTTCATGACACGGATTTGACAACAGCTTCATGGATAGAACACCAAAAGTATAGGCAGCAAAAAAATTTGATAAATTGAACTTCTTCAAAATCAAGTACCTAAATGCATCAAAAGATACTATTAAGAAAGCAAAAAGACTACCATGCGCCCTAGCTGGTTTGGCTCAGTGGATAGAGCATTGGCCTGTGGACTCAAGGGTCCTGGGTTTGATTCCGGTCAAGGGCACATGCCTGGGTTGTGGGCTCGATCCCCAGAAGTGGGTGTGCAGGAGGCAGCCAATCAATGATTCTCTCTCATCACTGATGTTTCTATCTCTCTCTCCCTCTCTCTTCCTCTCTGATATCAATAAAAATATATTTTAAAAAAAGACTACCATGAAATGCTTTTGCAAGTCACATATATAATAAAGCATTAATATCCAGTATAAAGAACTCCTAAAACTCAAGAACGAGAAAAAAAACCCACACCAAAGAACCCAATTAAAAAAATGGGCAAAGAACTTTAACAGACAAAAGGCCAATAACCATATTTAGAGAGTGGAGGGAGGGAGGGTGGAGGAGAAAGAGAAAAACATCGATTTGAGAGAGACACATTACTTGGTTGCCTCCCCCGACTCACCAGGACTGGAGATAGGGATCGAATCTGCAACCCAGGTATGTGCCCTTGACCCGGAATCAAACCCAAGACCCGTCAGTGGACAGGCCAATGCTCTAACCACTGAGAACACCAGCCAGGGCAAAGGAAGCTTTTAGAAACTGTATCTCAGGACATCCTCCCAGTCATTTTTCCCAGAGTTATAAACCTAGTTGATATTCAACAACTGCTTTAAGTCTAAAAATACCTTTTCCCATTTCAAATATCTATAAAGTACAAAGTAAATTTCTTTGTTTTAATTTTCTTTTTATATTAAAATGAATAGTGAAACTCAACATAATTTCTGTTTTTAATTAAAGTCTTTTACCCAGGCATACAGGGAACAGCATTTTTGTAGATTCATCTTCCTTTTGACCTTTCAACGGTTTTCTTGTATCCTTTTTTGACATTTCAACAGTTTTCTTGTATCCTTTTTTGGCCTGATCCACCAGAAGCTGAAATTCATTCTGATGTTTTTTACCTGAAATTAAAAAAGATTTTCTCAGTAAAGCTAAGACTATAAAAGTTATACATCTATAACCATCAAGAAGTGTACATGCTCGCTCAAGAACGGCACCCTTGGGAATCACTTGCAATAAGTGAAAAAGCTGGCAAGCACAAGGATACAAGGTGCTGGGAGATTGTGGAAGCCTTTCCTATCTATTTCCTCCCCTCCTCAGCAACAAACATGGAAACATGGTGGTCCTAGTTCGTTACTGTAGGTTTCTTCCCAAACCCCATACTCCAGAAAGGGTTCTGACAGAACATGAAAGATACTGCTTTCTTTTCTGTTGCTGTTCATCCTCACTGGAGGATACTTTCCCCTTTGATTTTTAAAGAGTGCATTGGAGGAAGGAAGCGGGGAGTAGAAACATTGATTGGTTGCGTCCCACACTAACCCTGACCGGTCAGTGATCAAACCTGCAACCCAGGTACATGCCCTTGACCAAGAATTAAATCCATGACCCTTAGGTCCATGGGCTGATGCTCTAACACTGACACACACCGGCCAAGACATGCTACCTTAAATATATCCAAAAGACACCTTCTAATTTCTAAGACACCATTCTAATTTCAAAGACACAAAAGAATACTAAGATGAATATTAATTAAATATAAAACCAGAAGCCTCTAGGAAAGTTGGGTTATAAAAACAAAAAATATCCATTTCAAGTCCCTTCTTTTTCCCTTTACACTACTTGCTATTTCCTATCAGAAACCCTTTAGCAATCTAAGCCATTTCCTCCATCAATCTACCTTAACACCTCTGAAAATAATTTAAGTCTGACCTCTAGGTCACCATTAGTAATATGCATTAATTTACTCAATAAAGAGTAGCCAGTCATTGTTAGAGCATGACTTGAGGACGTCTATTTGTGACCTGAACCGTGGCTCAAATAGCTGAGGTTGCACTTTACTTATCTAGCATCTGTAAACACTAAAGCCATGATTCAAAATGTCATAAATCCTGAAAAAATACATTTTAGAAATAATCATACTGCAAATGATTCTTTTAAAACAAAGTTTTGAAAGTGTTTCATACAGTAACCTATATTTTCCCTAAAGCACAATACTAAGAATACCTGGGTGTGGGGGAAACTATGCATTTTCTAGGGCTACCCTTCCCAGATTCCAGCCGTTCACTGCCTTGAGCTATGCTACAGCTCTGTAAATGTAGGTAAATGATGACATTGGAAAATTCTTGTCTACATAAGCAAAATCCTGGCTGAGGAAGGCTCAAATGACTTTCCTCCCACACTGTTGAAGGAGCCAGGTTTACTCCATTTGCACATTTATTTTAATACTAGTGGCCCAGTGCACAAAATTCATGCACATTAAAAGGGAATTAATTAGAGGAAATATTTTAATATTGCTATTTGCCCTTTCTCTATAATAGAAGTGTCAGATGAAAGAAAATTAGTAAAATGTATATGAAAATCTTCCTCCTGTCAGAGTCTGGGGCATGCCGTGGAACCCAAAGTCAAGTCCCTGCCCATTCGCATGCACCTTGAAATCACGCAAGACCCAGACCTGGCCAGCCCCACCCCCATTAGGTGAGATCCAGACCCAGCCAGCCCCACCCCCAACAAGCCCAGCTGGGCGGGGGGGGGCACAGCCTCAAGTCCCCCAGCCCAGCACTGGGCAGGGGGCACAACCTCAGGGCCCCCCTCAAGCCCTGCTGGGTAAGGGGGCACAGCCTCAGGACCCCCAGCCCAGTGCTGGGTGCAGGGCATGTCCTGAGGTCCCCCTTCAAGCCCCGCAGGCTGGGGGGCGTGGCCTGAGGGCCCCCATCAAGCCTCGCTGGGCTGGGGGTGTGGCGTCAGTTCCCCCAGCCCGGTGCTGGGACAGGGGTTGTGGCCTCAGGTCCCCCGACCCAGGGTGGGGGTGCGGCCTGAGGTTCCCCATCAAGCCCCACCAAGTGGGGGGTGCAGCCTCAGGTCCCCCGCCCTGGTGCCACGCAACCTCAGGTCCCTGCTGATCACTCGTTACAGGATCCCCCACCTCTGCTGTGGGCGCAGCCATCTTGTGTTATGGGAACCCTGCCTCCGCGGTGGTGCACCCATCTTGTGATGTGATGGAGTGAGGGTCAATTTGCATATTCCCTCTTTATTACATAGGATTCCTGATCAATAAGTGTACTGGTCTTTAGCCACTAGGAAGAGACTGCTCCTAATTTTAATACATTTATGTGCATGGTATCTGTATGAAAACTCCCACTAAACCAAGGTGCTGGGTTATAAAGTGTCGGGTAAGTTTTAAGATACTGGTTAAAATTTCAGCAAAAGAAATAAAAGTTGTCCATAAGATTACTGGAAAGTTAGCTTTTTAGAAACAAGTGAGATCCTAAGATTACAAGCTAAGTGATCTTTCAAGTCCTATTTAACTCTATGCATTTAAGGATAATTATTTTGTACTGCTTCACCTCCCTAGAATCAAAAATATAAATGGGCTCACACCATAGTAGTTTCTGTTAGGGCAGCAGCACCATGGGGTCTCTGGAATTTATTTAGAACAGGTGTAGGCCGTTTTCCTAGTAAGGCCACTCCATTGTGTACCTGTGGATTGTGGGTTTAAGAACTTAAGTTACACAAGAAACTTGCTAAAGTAATCTCATTAACAGCCAAGGAGAGAAGGAAAGACTTGATGCCCCACTTTGTAGGCTTATCCTTAATATACTGCTTGATGGCCAAGTGGTTTTTTGTCGGGATCATCGCTCATCTAGGCTCAAATGTTGCTTTGGCAGATAGAAGTGGAGAAACTTGGGGAGCAGACTTTCCAAGAAAGGCCTAACTTTATATATTCTATCTGTCTTATCAATATCTGTGTCTTCCTCATCAATTATGCATAAAAAAACTCCAAAGAGCCAAGAATCTGTCTCGAGTCATAACATTTCGAAATCCGGGAGTAAATCCAACAAAGTCAGAGCCTTCATTTGTCCAATAATCCTGATAGCTGGGCTTTATACATAAGTGTTCCATATAGATCCTCAGTCCAAGAAAAGCCTTCATTTCTTCCACTGTGGCATCCTTGGAATTTTGGGCATTGTAGGAGTTGGGCTTTACTATATGCAATTGGTAGGCCCGGAGGTTGGTTTTCTCTGTCAAATTTTGCCAGAAAGTATCATCCAAAAACAAGGATAAAAAGTCAATCGGTTCACTCTCCTTTGTGATAGATCCAGGAATGTTCACTGGGCCTTTCCCATCCTCAGTGAAATTCAGATCTGTATTTGGTAATACAAAATTCCTTGTCCAACCTTCATCACCACCTAGATCTCCCCCATCAGCTGTTTGAGGGACACCCCCCCCCCTTCTCTTACTATCGATCTACCTCTAGATCTATAAGGTTCAAGATTCTCCTCATCACTCGAGCTCTCACTGTCTGTGTCACTTGAACTGGAATCGTATTCTTGATGAAATTCTGACTCCTCAAAGTCTGAATCAACCAAAGTATGGATCACCTGTTGGACTGTGATAAGCCTAGACCTACTTCGCTTTCCTGTTGAAGTGCTTGGTTCATTGTGAATTTTCAGAATTTTTTCACGTCAAACCACACAAAGTCACTTCAAACACATGGGGGCAGACATTTGCAATGGCTAACCATGAGGTCTGACCATGATTGGTTGGTTATTTTTAGTTTGCGACACATTTTTTTCACGTACTAGGCAAAGTACCGAAAATTAGGTACAGCAGTATAGCGGCAGATTTGGAAATTACCGAAAAATCGGTACAGCGGGCTGGTAGGGTTAAAATAACTGTGTAGTATTATAGCATATTTCATTGTCATTTTAATTTGTATTTTCCAAAAAAGTAATGACCAGTAAAACTAACCATATCGTTTTATGTGGTTATTTGGTGTCTGAATATCTCCTTTGCTGAAGAATATGTTTAAATCTTTGCCCTTTTTAAAAATATGGCATATGCCTTATTATTAAATTGTAAGAGTCCTTTTTTAAAAATATATTTTTATTGATTTCAGAAAGGAAGGGAGAGGGAGAGAGAGAGAAACATCAATGATGAGAGAGAATCATTGATCGGCTGCCTTCTACATGCCCCCCAGTGGGGACAGAGCCCACAACCCAGGCATGTGCCCCTGACCAGAATCAAACCCAGGATCCTTCAGTCTGCAAGCCAACGCTCTATCCACTGATCCAAACCAGATGGGGCTGTAAGAGTTCTTTATATAGTCCTGGCCTGTGTGGTTCAGTGGTAGAGCATCAGCCCATGTATTAAAGGGTCAAGGGTTCAATTCCGGTGTAGGAGGCAACCAATCGATGTTTCTCTCTCTCCCTCTCCCCATCTCTTCCCCATCCTCCCTTCCACACTCTCTAAAAAAATTAGTGGAGAAAATATCCTCCGTGATCAGGCCTAAACCGGCAGTCGGACATCTCTCTCACAATCCAGAACTGCTGGCTCCCAACCACTTGCCTGCCTATCTGCCTGATTGCCCCTAACCACTTCTGCCTGCCAGCCTGATCACCCCCTACCCCAGCGGTTCTCAACCTGTGGGTCGTGACCCCTTTGGTGGTCAAACGACCCTTTCACAGGGGTCACCTAAGATCATCCTGCATATCAGATATTTACTTTACGATTTATAACAGTAGCAACATTACAGTTATGAAGTAGCAACAAAAATAGTTTTATGGTTGGGTCACAACATGAGGATCTGTATTTAAAAGGCCAGAGGTTGAGAACCACTGCTTACCACTCCCCAGCCAGCCTAATTGACGCCTAACTGCTCCCCTGCCTGCCCGATCGCCCCCAACTGTCCTCCCCTGCCAGCCCGATCGCCCCTTGCCAGTCTAATTGCTCCCAACTGCCCTCCCCTGCTGGCCCAATCGCCCCCAACTGCCCTCCCGTCAGCCCAATTGCACCCAACTGCCCTCCCCTGCTGGCCTGGTTGCCCCCAACTGCCCTCCCCTGCTGGCCTGGTTGCCCCCAACTGTCCTCCCCTGCAGGCCTGGTTGCCCCCAACTGCCCTCCTCTGCAGGCCTGGTTGCCCCCAACTGCCCTCCCCTGCAGGCCTGGTTGCCCCCAACTGTCCTCCCCTGCAGGCCTGGTTGCCCCCAACTGTCCTCCCCTGCAGGCCTGGTTGTCCCCAACTGTCCTCCCCTGCAGGCCTGGTTGCCCCCAACTGTCCTCCCCTGCAGGCCATCTTGAGGCGCCCATCTTGTGTAAGGGTGTGATGGTCAATTTGCATATTACCTCTTTATTATATGGTATTGGTAATTTCTATTTTCTGTTTTTGTCCTGAATAGGCTTGCCAGAGGTTTTTTAATTTTATTTAGCTTTAAAAAGAACCAGCTTTTAGTTTCACGGACTTTCTCAATCATTTTTCTGTCTTCACTTTCATTGGTTTCTGATCTTTCCTTTAATATTACCAGCCCTCTGTTTACTTTGGGTGGAATCTGCTCTTCTTTTCCTAGTTTCTTAAGGTGAAATCATAGATAACTAATTTAAAACCTCTTTTCTTTTCTAATACAAGTATTTAATGTTATACATTTCCCTCTAAGCACTGCTTTAGCTGCATTCCACATTGATACAAAGTATTTTCATTCAGTTTTATATAGATCTTAATCTGTTTTTACTTCACCCAGTATATATTTCAATTCAGGTATGTTTATCATAAAATGAATTCCATTTGAGTTTTTCTTATATCATCATTTCTCACCTCAGCAGGACCCTACTTAATTCTTCCTTCTTGATATATGGAACATATTTATAAATGCTGTTTTAACCATTCTGTCTACTAGTTTCATCATCTGTCATTCCTGGGTTTGGTTCTATTAATTAAAATTTCTCCTTTCTATGAATCTTATTTTTCTGCTTCTTTGAATTCCTGGTAATTTCAATAGTATACTAAATACTAATAATTTTATTCTCTTGGTTGCTAGATTTTGTCCTATCCTTAAACTGTATTATATTTTGTTCTGAAGAATATCAAGCTACTTAGAATCGACTGAATCATTCCAAGGCTTGCTTTCAATTTTTAATAGGGCAGATTATGAAGATAATGAGAAGACAACCCACAGACCAGGAGAAAATACTTGCAAAAGACATATCTGATAAAGGACTGTTATCCAAAATATACAAAGAACTTCCAAAAATCAAGAAGAAAATGAATGACCCAATTTAAAAAATGGGCTGAAGATCTGAACATACACTTGCTGGAAAAAGATATACAGATGGCAAATAACCATATGAAAAAATGCTCAACATTATATGTCATTAGATAATTGTACATCAAAAAAAAACAACAGCAACTATTAGAATGGCAAAAATCCAAATCACTAACAACACATATGCAGGTGAGGATAAGAAGCAACAGTAACTCTTATTCTTTGCTGATGGGAATGCAAAACGGTACAGAGATTTAAAAAGATAGTTTCTTACAAAACTAAAGATACCTTATGATCTAGCACTCACATGCACTAGTATTTATCCAAATATGTTGAAACTTATGTTGACACAAAAAGCTGCACAAGAACATAAAGGAACCTTTTAAATAATTGCCAAAAGAAGCAATAGGTAAATTGATAAATAAACTATAGTGCATCCAGAAAATGGAATATTGTTCAAGGCTAAAAAGAAATAAACTATCAAGTCAAGAAAAAACACAGAGGAACCTGAAATGCACATTACTGAGAAAGAAGACAACCTGAAAAGGCTATCATCCTATCTAATAAAAGAGTAATATGTAAATTAACCATCACTCCACGACAAAGATGGCAGCGCCCATAGTGACCAGGGCAGGACGCTGGCAGTGTCATCCTGGCAACGAAAGCCCAGCGTCCGCGCCCCAGCCGCGCGGAGGGAAGGGAGGGGCCTCAGGCTGGAGGCTGGGGCGAGGGATGCAAGCGTCGTTGCAGGCCGGGCTAAGGGATGACTACCCCCCCCCCCACCTCCCCGTGCACGAATTTCGTGCACTGGGACTCTAGTATACTGTATAATTCCAATTACATGACATTCTGGAAAAGAAAAAAGTATAAGACAGTGAAAAGATAAGTGGTTGTCAGGGCCTAGGAAGAAAGGAGGGATCAATAAATAAAGCACAGTGAGTATTCTGTATGATAAGATAATGGTAGGTATATGTCATTATATATTTGTTAAAACCCATAGAATATATACCACCAAGAGTGAACCCTAATGTAAACTATGCACCTTGTGATAATGACATGTCAGTATACCACTCTGGTGAGAGATGTTGATGGCAGGAGAGATGGTGCATGTGTACATTAGGGAGATATAGGAACTCGCTGCATTTTCCCCTCAATATTACGTTTTACTCTAAAACGTAAAGTCTATTTTAAAAAAAAATCTTTTCATTAGAGAAAATTAGTACAACCATTAGTGTAAAGAAGTCAATGAATAACAGCCCAGAGGCCAAATCCAACCTATGGCATATTTTTGTATGGCTCTCTAGCTAAGAATGCCTTTTATATTTTTATAAAGATGTGTTAACAAATAGAACATTTGACCATATATAGCCTGCAAAGCCTAAAATATTTATTATCTGGCCCTAAGGTAGATTAGATTAGCCCAGCTACTAAAGTAATAAAAACTTTCTGAGGATTCTGTCTGAGGTCCCCATATATTTTGAGGTTGTTGTTTTTTTGTACTAGGGCTTGTGATGGATTCAAATTGTTTCAGGCCCTTTGTGAGCTCCAGAAATTGTTCTGGAGCTAATCCTTTCAAGTAGCCTTTCCCTAGTCTCAGGCACTTTCCTCTCATTCATGTGCAAATTGCTAGGCAGCCAAAAGCTTAACAGGATCTTCTATGTATCATATAGAGCTCTCCTCTATCTGAGGTTCTCTCCTCTCTGGTAAGCTGTCCCACAAATTCTAGCACCTTGGCCTCCCACAACTTTCATTTCTGGTTTACCTACTCAGTGACCCACCAGATTATTTTGGGGTTCTCCTACCCAATGCCTGAAAACTGCCTCTAGGCAGTAAGCTCTGGAACTGGAGAGCTCACCACTTTGTTTTCTTTCCTTCAGGAATCACAATCCTGTGCTACTTTTCCCCCACTATCTATCTAAAAAACCATTGCTTCATACATTTAATCAGGTTTTCTAGTTTATTAATGAAGGAAAGTAAATATAGTCTCTGTTATACTATCTGGGCTAGTAGAAAATTCCATTTATTTTGATTTTTTTTTGTTTTGGGAACATTATTTTCTATCAGATTATGTTAATATGTAATGGATTTGTTATTTCTAAATGAGTTAATAATTTTGAAATTTCTTGGTTTTAATTTTCCTTTGATCCATGAGTTATTTGGAAGTGTGTTGCTTAGTTTCCAAATATTTGGCAGTTTTCCAGAAGACTCTGTTACTGATTTCCAATTTAATTCTATTGTGGTCACGTTATAGTCGGCAGTTTGCTAGACATTAACAAACAGGAAGGGTGCAAACGGAACCAGACATCTGATTAAGCCGGATTAACTAGAAAAGGATAGTTTCAGTCACTCTAGGCAGATACTTTTCAGTCACCCCAGGCGCAACCTGCACCATTTCACCTGAATGAGCAGGGAGGTAAAAAGAAGGGGATGAGGGGAATCCTTTCACTGAGTGCATGAGCATTAGAAGCCAAAATGGCAACCATAAAGGGGCTGGGGGGGGACTAGCCTGAGGAAGTCTGGGGGAAAGATCTAATAGGATAAGGCCACAAAACCCCAGAGGATCCAGAATGAGATTGGACAGGGGAGGGCATTGGCACTGCCTGGGAAAAAGTCAGGAGAGAGACTGAAGACTGAATAGTTAAAAAGAAAGCCTGCTCTTTTCTGAACTCAAGGAAATATATAGAAGCTAGACAAAAACCCAGCGCCCTCCTTGGAGCATGCCCATGCCCTTCTTTCAGGCATGTACTTTTTGCCTTCTTTCCTCCTAAACTCTAAGGATCCCCACCAGACTTGCCACCAGGGGAGCAGCAAGCAGTGGCAGAGGACTCTCCTTTTGCCTCTGTCCACAAGGCCACTACTATAGCCAACCGACTCTCTGCTTCTCCAAGGGTGTACGACCTCGCTCACTCTAATAAATCTTGCCACTTAAATTCCTCCTATGTGCCTGTCCTAAAATTCTTTTCCTGAAACACCTCAAAAGAATCCTATTTCTAGACCATGCCAGGGCAGACCCACCGGGTCCAGGTCCTTCTTCAGTAACAGTCAGAAAAGTATACTTTGTATGCTGAACGAATACACAAGGTGAACCTTCTGCAGATTCCTAGGGTGCTCCCTCCACCTCTCCCCTTTCTCTTCTCTCTCTCTTCTATCTCCCTCTCCCTTCCTCCCTCTTTAAAATCAAATTTTTTTTAAAAAACACGACATGCATGTAAAACATTAATTAAAATGTTTAAAAGAAATCAACAGTATATTGAAAGCTAAATCAAAATGTATGACTACATAGTAAGAACTTAAGCTTTAGAAGAGCCTGAAAGTTTTGTGGGGGTTTTTTTGGTGTTTTTTTAAAGTATATTTTGAGGTATTTTAGGGCTAAACCAATTAGTTTAACATGACCTATTTAGTAAAGTAAAGCTTTTTTTAGATATTTAATAGTGGGCAATAGATATTTGTATATTGTCTTACCTGCATCTAATCCACTTCATTCTTAGTGAGGCATATTTGTTAGATACCACTCTTTTAGTGATTTAAATTACTTTTTTTCATGCAAATTTTCTGTTTTCCTTATCGTTACAGGCCTTAATTTTGCCAAATCAGTGACCATTTGGTTGTCTACCTCCTGTCTCAAGAAAAATCACTTTGGCTTCCCAAAAGTTGGTTTAAAAAAAAAATCACACCATACTTATCTTTCTAGCAACAGAGACATGACTTTTGTTGTTCAGCACAAGCCATCACATCTACATCTAGTGCCTGTGTACTTCTGCATCCTCCCTCCCCAAATAGACCACTGCTGAATCTGCCCCTTCAAAACAAAAGAACTGAAAAAAGAAGACAAAATTCTCTTAGCACAACCAAAACATTGTATGTGTGGTATACTCACTCAACAAATATTTATTAACTATTTACTGTTTGCCAAGCACTTAAATTTAAATTTAAGCTAAAAACAAACCAATTAAACAAAGGATAACAGCTACCTAACTGACAAAACAGTAATGAGCTAGCCCTAGGAAAGATATATACAAGGCCATTTAAGAAAAAGGAAGTGATAAAGTTAGGAAGTTAATACCTAATAAAATTAAAACTCTCTTTGGCACAAATGTACAAGCTATTAGTGCTGAAATTCTTTACAGTATTGTCATTGAGTGGCTTGAGGACAGGAAAGTCAGAAATGCTTCCATTTTAACCCCATTTTCTTCTCACAAAGATGCTTTGAGAGCAACTAATTAGTATTTGCAAAGTGCTTAGTGATAAGCTCAAAGTAGAATGCTAGTCACAAATCAAAAAGCAAGCGCACTGACTTATAAAAAAGGTCCCTGTCTGAATAAGCACAACTAAATTCAGTCTCTTAAGTAATATTAACAAGGTAAGTAAGTGTATACCAAACATTAATGTAAAAAATTTATTTTAGCCCTGACCAGTTTGGCTCAGTGGATAGAGCGTCGGCCTGCGGACTCAAGGGTCCCAGGTTCGATTCCGGTCAAGGGCATGTACCTTGGTTGCGGGCACATCCCCAGTAGGGGCTGTGCAGGAGGCAGCTGATCGATGTTTCTCTCTCATCAATATTTCTAACTCTCTATCCCTCTCCCTTCCTCTCTGTAAAAAAATCAATAAAATATATTAAAAAAAAATTTATTTTAAAACTTTAAGATAAAAAACTGCAACCCAGATTCTTTGCAAATAAAGAAAACCTCCTACAACTTACGGTATTTACTGTGGATTTCATCTATTTCCTTTTCTGTTTGGTCCTTCGTAAAAACCATTATCTAAAATAATTAAAAAAAAAATCTTAATTAAAAATTCATTAAATGACAAAAATAGAAATCAGTACTATAAACTTTAAAATCTCAAATGTGGATGTTTAAATAGAGTAAAATAACTGCTCATTTTTGCTTCAAATAGACCTAGGATAAGTAACTCCTGCATATTTCCCTTGAATATCATAATTAACATATATTTTACTCATTACTTATTTCTCATCAGTAGAAAATGCAACATGAATGCCATTAGAAGACATAAAGTATTAATACAACAATCAATTAACTTTCCTATTTTAAATAGTTAACTTTTTCACACTCATTAATACAACAAACTACAAAACACTTTACAAGACTGGAGACATTTAGCAGATCATTCATAAGGCAGATTTTCTTGTCTGCCTTCTATGTTTTCCAGCCTAACTTCTCCAAATCTATAATAATGTAATATATAGGGAAAATACAAGAAATGTTACATTTATAGTTCCGCTTTTTCACATCTGAGACTTAAAAAATCAAGTGTACTTACATGACTTACTACCGTCTCCATCTTACAGTTAGCACTCAGGTAGTAATAAAGTTAATGCAAATCTCATTGTTTCCTACTACTGATTATAAGCTCACTCCCCCCTACAAACACATTATTGATGGTCTAGGGAAAAAAGTCTACTTGGGAGAGCCCAAAACACTGCCTTATAGTGTCTAGGACACATGACTATTTTCTTCCTTGACATCCTTTCCTCAAGTTTTGGGCCATCACACTAGAGGAAGGAAATAGTGAACCATTTTAGGTTTTTGATTCCCTCAATAAGCTCAATAGATATTTTATAAACTCCTACAATTACTTAATTTCTCAATCAGGACCATCATGGAATGGCAGAATGCCAGAGCTAAAAGGGGATCTTAGAGATCATAGAATTCAATCCCAAAATTTTACAGATGAAGATGGTAAGGGAAGCAGAGGTTAAATAGCTTATCAAATACAATGAGCAGAGAAAGGGCTGATATGTAGGCATATGCTTTTTCTAAAGACTATTAACCATTAATAAACTCTAGATTGCATTCTGTACTAGAAGACTGCCAATTATGACAGAATTTTGTGCTAAAAAATGAGCTGCAGGTAAATCATAATATTTTAAGTAAAAATGTGTTCTAGTACATTCTGGCTTGCTTTAATTTTAGTAGAGTATTCAACTTTCCTTTATTTCTACCCAGATGCTGAAATAGACCATAACATACTCTTTCATTGAGTTTACTAGCTTCAAGACGCATCCTAGTCTTCTCCATATTTTCAAGTTCTTGAACTATTTCAGCAGCTGTTAAAATAAACACATATAATCAATGTTAATTAGGTCTCTCCCTACTCCCCTCTCTCTATCTTTCCCTCTCCCTCCTTTTCATTCTCTCTAAATATCTATGAAAAAAATATCCTCAGGTGAGCATTAACAACAAAGTAATAACAATAAGCCAATAGTAAAAATAAGATGTAATAAAAATACTCAATCCAAAAGACAGCAAAAAAGGGCAAAAGAAACAAAAAGTATATAAAACAAACAAAATAACTGGCAATATGATAAGGTTAAAACCAACTGTATCATAATTACATTAAATGTAAATGTCCTAAAAGCACCAATAAGAGACAGAGAATGAAGATTAGATAAAAAAGAAAGGCCACACTATATGCTTTCAACAGAGAACCCATCCTATATAATAAAAGCCTAATATGCAAATTGATCAAACAGCAGAATGACCGGTCAGCAGGGGGCGGAGCCAGTGAGTGGGCGGCGGTAGGCCAGCCAAGGTGGATGCCAGCAGGCAGAGGGAGGGGACAGTGATCAGGGGGCAGCAGCGACCAGCAGTGGCAGAGGGGCGATCGGGGTGGCGGGGCCAGCCACTTGCCAGACGGCACCATCTCCCGATTGGTCTGCTGGTCACCTCCTGCAGAGGGAGGCCAGACTGTGGCTTATGGGGAGCAGGCATAAGCCGTCAGTTGGACATCCCCCAAGGGCTCCCGGACTGCAAGAGGGTGCAGGCTGGGACCCCCCACCTGCCAAGTACATGAATTTCTGTGCACCTGGCCTCTAGTTTTAAATAAAAGGCATCGATAAGTCAAAATAAAGTATGGAAAGAGATATATCATATAAATACAGATTTTAAAAAACTTGAAATAGCTAGATTAACATGAAGCACAAGAGACTTCAGAACAATGCATGTTAACAGGAATAAAGAGGGAAATTATAGGAAGGAGTCAATTCACCAGACATACTCTCCAATGTGTTTGCACCTGAAAGAGAAATTTAAAATATATAAACAAGAACTGGATTTAAACTAGACTCACTGCCTTCTCATTTCTCATATTCTCCCCCATTAAGTATAACCAAATATAACACAGTAAGAGAACTCTGAAAAGTGGAAGGAGGAAAATGAACTAAGGTTCTAATAATTTGAGGAACAACACCACTATGGGGTCTCTGATTGTTCTTTTATCTTCTATATATCTGAGACTATTCTTTGGTGAAGCATGCAACCCAGAACCACCAACAGGCACAAGGGTGGGAAAAGCCCCAAGAAAAACCTGGAGAAAAGCATTCTTTAAACCTGCACAGGAAGTCCTGGACACAGCCCTGACTAAAAGTCTAGAATATGGCAAAAGGTCTGAGAACTGAACCACATTATGGAACACCAGGTTTCAGAGTGGCCTCCAGGTAGCAATGACAGGATATAGACCAGAATAATACTACATGAGCTCTGGAAACTAAATTGTCATTAGAACCACAGCCCACAAAAGCAGGCCAGGATCTGTGTGCTAACTAAAAACAGGGTGACTGACTGATATGGCAGAATATTTAAATAGGTTCTAGAATCTCATAACATTATACTCAAAGTGTCCAGGATAAAACAGAAACATTTGTCATAGTAAGAAGCAGGAAAATCACAACTTAAATGAATAAAGACAATCAACAGATACCAACACTAAAGATGACTTAGATGTTGGAATTATCTGACAAGAATTTTAAAGTTACCAGCATAAAAATGCTTCAAGGAGCAACTAGGAACACTCTTGAAACAAAAGCTGACAAAACTACTATTATATATAATACTTTTATGACAGACATAGGTCCATTATAAAAATACATCTTTTAAAAGTTACATTTAAGTTATTAATTTCTTGTACTGAAAAGGGGGTTACTAAATAGCAACAACAAAAATTGTAAACAAAGTAAAATAAATGAATCCCACTATATTTCAAATAAGTAATATAACTATAATGAAGGGAGACAAAAAGGAACTTATCAACACAGTATCTGACTATATAGCCTCAGCCCAGGCCAGGGAGGAGGGAAGAGGGAAGGCTGGGTAGAGAGGAATAAAAAAATTTATTAAAATAAAAAATCTGGAATTCTTTCATATAGGTAAATCTGATGTATAAATATATTCCTGAGTTCCATATGTTCAAAGCACCTGGAAGCAAAGGCAACATATCCTGGTTTGCAAAAAAATAAGAAGTAAAGGTCCTCAGGGAAATGGCTGATACTATACACACAAACACACACACACACAAACACACGAGGCCCAATGCACAAAATTTGTGCAAGAGTAGGCCTTCCTTCCCCCAGCTGCCGACACCAGCTTCCCTCTGGCACCCGAGACCAGGATTTCCCTCACAGCCTTGGATTCGTCCAGAAGGTCGTCCGGAAGGATGTCTGGTCTAATTAGCATATTATGATTTAATATATATATATATAATATATAAGCATATATATATAAAATAAAGAAGCTCCCACTAGCCAAATCTGGAAAAACATAAAACCAATATAAGGGTGACCATAAGTTATAAATATGTGAATCTACACTGATTACAGGCTAAGAAAAAAAAAAAACAAGAGGGCTCTTATTTTCAGAATCATGGAAAGTGGCAACTGGCAAATGTGAAAGGAGTGCTGACGTTAGAAAATGATCATTTTGCAACTATCAGAGAAGTTAAAATTACCAATGAATGCTAAATACTTGGGTAATATTTTAATGATATATAGAATATTTTTATGGTATTAAAATATTATTATACAGTCTTCTTATTAGTATCAAGGGGGAGACTATACAGTGGAGAAATTGACAAGGTGATCAAACCTGCAATCACATTGAGGGGCACAAAGATGTTGAATATCTCTAGCTGTTACTGATGTTCTGAAAAGGACAGAACATTACTTATATTGTGTTCATAGAGTATTGAAACCAATCAAATACAGGAAGGAGTAGTCAGCAGTTCATCAACATTCAGGAATGTACAACCTGAATGTTATTATAAGAAAACTAGAGGCTCGGTGCACAAAAATTCGTGCATGGGGGGAGGGGGGGGGACCCTCAGCCCGGCCTGCCCCCTCTCATAGTCTGGGAGCCCTCAGGGGATGTCCTACTGACAGTGGGCCTAAGCTACAGTCTGGCCTCCCTTTGTGGGAGGTGACTGGGCCAATCATGGGAAGGCTTTGCCCCCCATCATCCCGCTGCTGCTGCCACTGCCGGCCGCTGCCACTGCCAGCTGCTGCAGCTGCCGGCCCTGGGCCCTCGCTTCTTAGCACTGGCCCTTCCCACTGCCCACTGGTGGGTGGGGAGCGATCTGGGGCCAGGCCGGCTGGGGGAGGGGCTGTAAGAGGTTGAGGCACAACAGGTCCCACCCCGTCCAGCCTCTGCAGAGGCACAGCGCTGGGACCAGGCCCACGTTGCTGCCTCTGTGGAAGGGGCAGCACTGAGACCCAGACTGTGCAGCCCCCTCTCCTGCTGCCTCTGCAGAAGGGGCCCAGGCACTGGACCGGCCCGCGCAGTGTCCTCTTGTGCGCCACCTCTGTGAAAGGGGCAGCGCCACCGGCTCCACTCCCACTCCCACAGCAGCGTCGCCTCCACTTCTTAGCTGCTGTGACTTTGTCCAAATGGATGTCCGGAAGATGTCTGGTCTAATTAGCATATTACCCTTTTATTAGTATAGATATTAGACAAAGTCAAAATGAGGAACAGCTTATTTGAGGGAGAAAAACAAAACACAAAGACTATATTCTTTTACTAGTAAAATGCCAATGTCATAAAAAGACAAAGAAAGGCTGTTCCAAATTGAAAAAGATTGAAAAGATATTATAACTGAATGCAGGATGTGATCCAAAACCGGATCATGCACTGGAGGGGAAGAAAATCTACAAAGGCCATTTTTGGGTCCATTGCTGAAACCAGAATAGAGATAATAAAGTACTGTAACGAAGTTGAATTTACTGAGATTGATAACTATATAAGAGAGAATATCCTTTTTCTTAGGAAATACACAATAAATATTTAGGGATAAAAAGTCAAGATGAGCCCTAGGCGGTGTATCCCAGTCAGTGGTTAGAGCATCCGCCGGAGCACCAAAGGGTCTTAGGTTGCATTCATAGTCAAGGCACGAATCTGGGTTATAGGTTCAATACCAGGCCTGGTTGGGGCACATGCAGGAGGCAACCAATCAATCAATGTTTCTCTCTCTCTCCACTTCCCGTCTCTTCTTCCCTCCCTTCCGCTCTCTCTAAAACTCAATGGAAGAAATATCCTCAAGTAAGGATTAACAACAACAACAAAAGAGTTAAGATTATACAACGTACTCTCAGACTAAAAAAACACACATATGTGGCCCAGCTGGCGTGCTCAGTGGTTGAGCGTTGACCTATGAACCAGAAGGTCACAGTTCAATTCAATTAAATACAAGAAGGAAAAAAGTGGAATTCAATGAAATACAAAACAAACAAAAAATGAGAAAAAAAATAAATGAAATTGAAAGTTGGTTCTTTGAAAAGATCAATGAAATTGTTAACCTGTAAGTAATCCAATCAAGAAAAAATAAAAGGGAAGACACATTTCTAATATCAAAAATGAAAGACAGGACATTACATAAACATTACAAGGCTAATGAAGAAATATTATATTTTTTAAAGTTGGTAAATTATAAATTCATCAACTTAGATAAAATGGATAAATTACTTGCTAAAGATAAATGGTATGTCTAATATTAAAAAATCAATGTAATGCAAATCAAAACCATAATGGCATACCATTTTACACCCACTAGGATGGCTACAATAGAAAAGACAGAATAACACGTGGTAGCAACTATGTAAAGAAACTGGAACCCTCACCCACTACTAGTGGGATGTAAAAAGTTGTGGCCACACTGGAAAACAAACTGGCAATTCCTCAAAATGTTCAGAGAGTTACCAGTTGACCCAGCAATTTCACTCCTAGGTACATATTCAAGAGAAATATAAACATATGTCCACATAAAAGCATGTACAAGAATGTTCACAGCAGGATTAGTCATAACAGCCAAAATGTGGAAAAATCCCAAATGTCAACTGATGAATGGGCAAAATATGTGGCATATCCATACAATGAAATATTATTCAGCAATAAAAAAAAAAAATGAGGTACTGACCATGGAAAAACCTTGAAAATATGTTAAGTGAAAGAAGTCAGTCACAGAAAAGCCAACTATTTTATGATTTCATTTCAATGAAATGAACTTCCAGTTTCCAGCTCTGCTTGTAAAAAGCCTGGAAGTTGCCACTCAGTCCTAAAAACAAGTTAAAGGCTGAAAAGAGCTAATGGACCTCTCACAGAAGATAAAATGATGTAGCCATTAAAAACAGGCTGGCAATTTCTTATATATTTAAATATATATAACCCACATGACGCAGCAATTCTACTCCTGGGTATTTATCACAGAGAAATGCAAAAGTCTGTAAGCCCATGTTCATGACAGCTTTACTCATAACAGCCAAAAATTGGAGACAGACTAGGCATCTATTAATATGCAATACAGCCATACAATAAATGCAACACCGGGGACAAACCTCAAAAGCACTTTGCTGAGTTAAAGAAGCCAGACACAAAAACGATATGCTGTACCATTTGTATTAATGCCATTTATCTGGCATTTTAGAAAAGGCAAAACTTCAGGAACATAAAAGAATCAGTATTTCCCAGGATCTAGGGTAAGGGAGAGGAAATTTACTGCAAAGAGGCAGAAGAACTTTTGGGGGTGCATAATTTTAACTGAAGTGATGGCTAAATGACTATATATACATTTGTCAAAATTTATTAAACTATACACTTTAAAATGATTAATTACATAAGCAAATTATACCTCAATTTCTAAAATACACACATAATGTCCTGGCCAGGTGCCTCGGTTGGTTGGAGATAAACTAAATTCATGAATTGGAAGATACTGTAAAGCTATCAACTTTCCCCAAAGTGATCTATAGACTCAATGTAATCCCAACCCAAGCAGGTTTTTTCTTGATGGAAATTTGCAAGCTTCTTCTAAAATTTATATGAAAATGCAAAGGGCCTAAAAAAACTGAGGCAATCTCAATAAACAGCAAAGCTGGAGGAAGTACATTACCAGACAGTAAGATCTATTATAAATTAAAATTAAGACAGTACACTGCTGATAAATAAATGACTCAATAAACAATGTCAAGACACACATATAGTTAGCTGATTATCAACAAAGACATACTGACAATTCACTGGGTTAAGAATGGTTTTTCAATAAATGATGCTGTGTCAAATGGCTATCTATATGGAAAAAACACACACAAAAGAATCTTGCTCCGTAATTAACAACATATGTAAAATCATTTCCGATAAACTGTAGGTCAAAATGTAAAAGCAGTAACAATAAAACTTTTAGAAGAAAACAAGAGAAGATCCTCATGATCTTATGGTAGGCAAGGATATAAAAAGCATACACCAAAAAGAAAAAATGCAACTAATTGGATTATATTGAAATTAAGAACTTCTTCTCAACTGAAACCATTAACAATGAAAAGGTGAAATGGAAGAAGGGATTTAATATATATACATCCAGCAAGATGTGTATCCAGAAAATTTCATGTACTCCCACAAATAAGAAAAAATAGATCCACAGCCTAGAAAAATTGGCCATAAGACCTAAATGGATATTTTACCAAAGATATCCAGATGACCAATAACCATATAAAAATGTGCTGAACATTATAAATCATTAGGGAAATGTGAATTAAAACCATAATGAAAGATTCAAATGGATCCATTAGAAGAGCCAAAACGAAAAATTGACTATACTAATGTTGTTAAGAATGTGGAAAAACTGGAACTCTCACATCCTCCTGATGACAATGTACATTGGCACTGAGTTCTTGGCTGTATCCACAAAAGCTGAACATCTGCAAAAACATACTATTCCATTCCTAGGCATATATATTAAAAAAATTTGTGTGCCTGAATATACAGAGATACACAAAGATTATTCATAGCAGCATAATTATGATGAGCCAAAGAGTGGAAAAATCCAAATGTCCATCAACCATTGAATGAATAGTGAGATACAGTAGAATACTCTACAGCAACAACAAAATCACAAATGTACACAAAAACATGAATGAAACTTATAAACATAATGTTGCACACACATATTTTACAACGTGTGTGCAAATACAGATTCAAATAACTTATATAAGCTATCTATTATCCCATTTATAAAGATAAATTATAAGCTAAAACAGGCAAAATAAATATATAGTCGTCAAGATAGTGATCATCTGTGAGAACGAAGGTGACAGTAATTGGGAGGGGAGGACAGGGGCTTCTGGATGTTGATGGTAATCTGAGTAGTATACAAAGACATTTGCCCTTTGTGAAACTTATTTCATAATAATTCACCAAACAATATACTTATAATTTGTGTATTTTTCTGTTCGCATAGTATACTTTAATTTTTTTTAATTGAAATATGTGTGTGGTTAAGTAAAAGGAACAAATGATTAAACAGTGTATACTGCTTAATATTAAATAGTCATGCACTGCTTAATAAGGATACGCTGTGAGAAATGTGCCATTAGGCGATTTTGTTGTGCAAATATCACAGAATGCACTTACACAAACCTAGATGGTAAAGCCTGCTGCACACCCAGGCTAAATGATATAGCCTATTGCTCTTATGCTACAAGCCTGTACATGTTACTAGGCGACTATAACATAATGGTAAGTATCTGTGTAATGCATTACATTATGAGGTCGTAACATGACATTTCAACAACTACAACATCACCAGGCCATAGGAATTTTTCACCTCCATTACAATCTTAAGAAACTAATGTCCTATCTGTGACCCATCATTAACCAAAATGTTCTGTGGCGTCTGACTATAAAATACTAACAATTTTATAAGACAATAATGATCAAGGACATATGTTTACCTATAATAATCATAATGGTAACAATTATTGAACACTAACTACTTGCTAAGGCACTATGCTAGGCATTTTATATGCATTTTTTTCATCTATTCCTCTCAAAAACACTATGAAGTAGGTAGTGTCATAACCCTTATTTTATGGATGCGAAAACTGAGATAAGGAACTTAAGGCACTCGCCCAAAGTCACACAGTCTTAGAGCTGCAAAGATGGGACTATAACCCAGGTTCTCTAGATCAACTCTACCCCACACTCTCTCTGGAAAGACACATAAGCCACTGGCAGCAGTAACTGCTTCTGAGAAGGAAATGGGGACTGAGACTGGCTATCATAGTATATCTGGTACCTTCTGAAGGAATGCATTTGCATGTCTTACCTATTTTCAAAAATGTACCTATTAAAAAGTGTTTTCTATGGTTATAATCCCTGAGCTACACAAACGGCTTTATCCAGGACACGCGTAACTCATTGTTTTATTGCTTTACCTGATTTAGGATGCAAAGCATCACACTGGGCATTATACATGTGAACAAATTCTTGATGCCTTTTAATGAGCTGTTGTTTATTTCCTTGAGTAGATAATCCATGCTGTTTTAGCTTTTTCTTTAAATCACGATCTGATAGCAAATTATATACAGTTTTGGGCAGCGGCTTCCTTTTGTGACCAGAACTAAAAAGGGGGGAAAAAAGATCACTAAGGGTTATTGTGAATCATCAAATGCTTTTCATGTAAAATTAATTTACCTTCTGACTCAATACCAGTTGACTGAGAGAACACGACCATTAAGATAAAAATGGGCGGGGGGGGGGGGGGATGAAATTTACAAATAAAGTAAAAAGTGTTCAACATGACCCATCTGAGGTGCCAGTTGGACATTCAGATTGAGGGGTCTAGGTGACAGCAAACTTAAGAGAAACTTAGGTCTCAGAAAGAGGTCAGTCCTAAAGATGCAGACCTGGGCCTCACATAGAAGGCTTGTGAACTAAATGCTATGAGAACTTCACCAAGAACCATACTTACATAGACTTATGCAATTCTCTATCTCTTTAAAGCATGCTTTTCCTAAAATGTGCCTATGGTTTCCATGCAAAAGCTCTATAAAAGCCAGTTATATCAGATGATTAGAGTACAAATGCTACTGAGTATTAAGCTATGGATTTAACATTATTTTCATATACTAGAGGCTCGAGCACGAAATTCATGCAAGGGGCTCGGCCCCCACCACTGCAGCAGCTGCCTCTGCCTCAGCCCCCACCTGCCACACCCCCACCTGCCACGGCTTGGTCTGGTCCGGTTAATTAGCATATTACGCTTTTATTATTATAGAAGACAGCTTCTTTAGAAGAAGTTTTGATCCACAGGCAAAAATGCCCTTCAAACCCAAGGCAATCATATTGCAAAAGCAGTAGATGAAATAAAATAACACCTGTTGGGACGATTAGCTTTACCCAACTCATTGCCACTAATGAAAAGAGAATTCAGAAAACTGAAAGGTAGATGATATTCTTGTATCATCATCTTAAAAGAACACAATTGAAAACAACAGCAAAAACCACAACAGGGGTTTGTTCTCTTCAACTTACATTAATTATACTAACAAATATATAAAGCATTACAAGAAGTGTATTAGCAAAATCACCACCTGGCTCTTCATTCTTTTTTCATAATTAATAGACTGATCAGCACTAAGATACAATTTTAAATATAACAAAGCCCTATAAAATGACTTTATTTTACTCCCTCCAAAATATCTGTTAATAAACATTATTTGTTAAAATGGAAGTTAAGCTACCTATAGGTAACAATAACTTGAGGCAATTTTATAAACATGAACAAGTTCATGAGTTTTAATCTGATTGTAATCTGTTTCTCCAAGTGCATCACTTCACTCAACACTATAGCATTTAGATGCTTAATAAATAGGCAGTCGGTACAAATCATTTTTAAACAAGACTATCAAAGGTTCAGGAAAAAATTAATAGGAAGTTGAAAGCAATAGGTTTATTTAAAAAAAAAAAAAAACACCACAAAGGACTTCCATATACCTATTAACAAAAGGCCATGATACCCAAATTCGAGTGTATCTCACAGCCTCCCCGAAGAGCTTATTTAGAATGCAGATTCTGTCACTTCTCCACACCACCCCCACCTCACTTGGTCCTAAAGTGGAGACGTACATCTATATTAATAAGGTTTCACAGGGCAAAGCTGGTCCAAATAGTAAAGAACATAATGAGAGATATGGTACAGTTATATATAGACTGAAAACAGACATTTCTCTACTAAATTATTCCCTGGATAAATTATTTCTTTTATATTCTAATAAAGTCTAAAAGCCAGAGATAACTATTTAACTGCAGAAAGACTTGTAAACCCTCAACAGATTACATTTTTTTCTGAAAATTGCACTTGTTATAACAGACAGCCTATTGAACTCAATGAGACTGATACAATCATAGCTAAATAAAACCTCAGTAGGCAGTCAGAGCTGAAACATTCTGTATGAGTTTATACAAGCACATTATAAGGAACAACTCACTAAGTCTGTATATCTAAAATACTTATTTTATCTAGGATAGATGATTAACTTAAGACTATGAAATTCTAATGAAAAACTGTACTGTTTGCTGGCATTTGCAATGAAAAGCACCAGCAGAAATTAACAATTTCTACCAAGAATGTTAAATCTAAAGCCTGATAAATGTTTCCCAAAACATGAAAATGACATTGATCCTTCTTCCATGATTTAGTAAAATGGAATAATGCACCAAGAGTCCTGAGAATCTGAAGACATCAAAAGAAAGAGCATTCTTTGAATCAACTCTGATATGAATCTACACAGAATGGATAAGGGTGGGCATCCACACCGAGGAACGGCCTGTCAGCGTGTTGTGGAGAAGAATTTTTACATGTCAGACTCTTTTATGTGAACAGACCCCAGGACCAAGATGTAACTTCTTTAAAGAGAAATGTGGCTCAATGTTTCCCTAAGTGCATCTTCACAAACACTAGTTTCACAAGATACGGGTTATGAGGACAAATAGGTTTGGGAGTGAAATAAATTTAGAAGGTACTGGATTAAAGAAAAATCCAACAATGACCTTTAACGTAGGACTTCTCAGAGCCTTCAATACACTAACTTGTATAGTCGTCCTGAGGGAGAGATTCGGTTTGCGGTGCTTCTCAGCAGCACACAGAGTAACTGGCAGGACTATAGCATCCCATGGAGCAGGGTTGGAACAACCAGTGGAACTTGAACTTAATGATACATGGGTGCGTATGTCTTTGGATTAATTGAAAGAGTTAAATGTGTTAGAAGAAATATGATGGATGCATCTAGTAAAACAGCAGTCTAAGCAAGGTATCCATGTTGATTCCTAACTTTTCAAGGAATATTACATATTCCCAACTCTTTCTTTAGGAAGAAACATTTCTAAAAAGAAACGCAGGTCATCAGGTTCTCATGGCTTATGGGAAATAATCCTTGGGATGGCCCAGCTTCATTTATTCCAAACCTCAACTAACAAAGTAACCTGAAAAAAAATCTAAATTTTATTCTCGTCAACAAATTTTCCCACTAGGAGGGAGTGCTGTGCAGACCAGACTGCGTAGGAATTTGTGGCGGCACCTGGGGGCCTAGAGGCCACCATGGATGAGAGGCAGGGACGAAGGGGGAGGTCAGGTGAAGCAGCACAACCCCCAGGCCCTCCATCTCTACTTAAATGCAGCACAGCCAATTTTATCTATTTTATATGTTTTAGGTCACAGTAAGATTTCACTTGAAAAAGTGCTATCAATTCTCAAACTAAAAACACAATAAGAACTGTCAATTAATGCCCCACTGTAAATTAATAAAGCATTATCATGCTGCATATACTACCCTTTGTAAGTTGTAACGGCATGAGTTTGTCCCTTGGAATCTGACTTCATTCCATATTTACTCTTAAAATTGTGACACCATTTTATCTTTAATCACAATAAAACAGTAAAAGGTCCTGCCTTATTAACATGGTTTTTGGAAAATACTCTTCCAAGTCCTTCAAAACAGACCAAACAGTAAGAGCCAATCATTCTATTCACCCCACTCCCAGATACCATCAATTTCTTCAGTTCCCCTCATCTCCTTTTCCAAATCTCTCTGAATTATCACCTACTGTCCCCCCCCCCCCCCCCCCGCCCTTCAGAAGGAGAATTCTTTCTACACATCAAGGACAACTTCATGACTGGACTCTTCATCTCTTATAATCCAAATCTTGTGCCATCTATCATCTGATCTCTCCCTGGAGACAGTGGAAAAAGAGTGACTGAAAGTTTAACCAATTTCTATTTTAAAAAATAAAATCTTCCTTGATCTTGATGTTTATATACTCCTTTCCCAGACTACCATCTCATCTCTTTTCTTTCCTTCATCACCAGACTCCTCTACTTTGCAGCTTCTGCTTATCATCTTCATTAACCTCTGATTCCCTAACACCCTGAAATATATCTTTGACTAAAATTTCATTCCCAAACAATTTATATGCATAACAACATGCATAACAATTTATATGCACAACAGTGGCCTACATCAATAAATTACTGTAACTTTGATATATGAAGGAGGCAAAACAGAAGTTTGGGTGCAAACAATGAGTTGACTACTTACTACCTACGCCCCCTGGTGGTTGGGGGCTGGGGCAGGAGGACATTCCGTTTCACACATACCCTTTTGTGCCTGTTAATGTTATATATATATGACTAGAGGCCCGGTGCACAAAAATTTGTGCACTCGGGGGAAGGGGGGGTCCCTCAGCCCGGCCTGTGCCCTCTCGCAGTCTGGGACCCCTCGGGAGATAACGACCTGCTGGCTTAGGCCTGCTCCCGGGTGGCAGAGGGCAGGCCCAATCCCTAGGTGCAGCCCCTGGTCGGGCTCAGAGCAGGGCCGATTGGGGAGTTGGGGCACCTTCCCCGTCATGCACAGAGCAGGGCAGATTGGGAGGTTGCGATGCCACCCTCAGTCACGCTCAGGGTAGGGCCGATTGGGGGGTTGGGAACCGCCCCCTGTCACACTCAAGGCAGGGTCAATGGGGAGGTTGCGGTGCCACCCCGTCACGCACAGTGCAGGGCCCATCAGGGGGGTTGGGGCGCTGCCCCCTGTCATGCACAGAGCAGGGCCAATCAGGGGGTTGGGGAGCTGCCCCCTGTCACACACAGAGCAGGGCCCATCAGGGGGGTTGGGGCTCCATACCCTGTCATGCACAGAGCAGGGTCAATCAGGGGGTTGGGGAGCTCCCCCCTGTCATGCACAGAGCAGGGCCGATCAGGGGGTTGAGGAGCTCCCCCCTGTTACTCACAGAGTAGGGCCGATAGGGGAGTTGGGGCACCGCCCCTTGTCACACTCAGGGCAGGGCGGATCAGGGGGTTGGGGCGCCGCCCTCTATCACCCACAGAGCAGGGCCGATCAGGGGGTTGGGGCACCGCCACTGTCACACTCAGGGCAGGGCAGATGGGGAGGTTATGACTCTACCCCATCACACACAGAGCAGGGCCCGTGGGGCGGGGGGGGGGGGTATTGGGGCGCCACCCTCTATCACCCACAGAGCAGGGCCGATCAGGTGGTTGGGGCACCAACACTCTCATACTCAGGGCAGGGCCAATGGGGAGGTTATGGCTCTACCCCATCACACACAGAGCAGGGCCCGTGGGGTGGGGGGTGGGGGTTGGGGCGTTGCCCTCTAACACCCACAGAGCAGGGCCAATCAGGTGGTTAGGG
Source organism: Myotis nattereri (assembly GCF_964212035.1). Lineage (NCBI taxonomy): Eukaryota > Metazoa > Chordata > Mammalia > Chiroptera > Vespertilionidae > Myotis > Myotis nattereri. Next base: position 25,032,690 of record NC_138089.1, read on the forward strand.
CACCGCCACTCTCATACTGAGGGCAGGGCCAATGGGGAGGTTATGGCTCTACCCCGTCACACACAGAGCAGGGCCCGTGGGGGGCAGGGGGGTTGGGGCCCCGCCCCCTGTCACACACAGAGCTGCAGGGCGATCAGGGGGTTTGGGTGCTGCCCCCTGTTACGCTGATCCGGGTGCCGGGAGGCCTCGCGGCTCCGCTGATCCCGGTGCTGGGAGGCATGTTACCCTTTTACTATATAGGGTAGAGGCCTGGTGCATGGGTGGGGCTGGCTGGTTTGCCCTGAAGGGTGTTCTGGATCAGGGTGGGGGTCCCCACTGGGGTTCCTGGCCAGTCTGGGTGAGGGGCTGAGGGCTGTTTTCAGGCTGGGGTGACTGAAGCTCCCAACCGCTCCTTTTTTTCTTTTTTTTTTTATTCTGGGCCAGCTTTAGCTCTGAGGCCTCGGCTGCTGAAAACAGGTTTCTGGCCTTTGTTTACCATCTGTATTTGATACAATGTTGCAGTCCGGCTGGCTAAAGCCCCGCTGCGTAAAGCAGGTTTCTGGGGTTTTTTTAGCTTCTATATTTGCAAGATAGTTGCTTAGAGTTGCAGCTGAGAGGCCGGCAAGTCAGGCGGGGAATGTTGGAGTCCTCTGTCACTGAAGCAAGCAAGCCTCCCTGTTCGCATCAGCTGCCTGGCTGCCGGCCGCCTCTTGGCTGCCAGTTAATTTGCATATCTCACTGATTAGCCAATGGGAAGGGTAGCGGTCATACGCCAATTACCATGTTTCTCTTTTATTAGTGTAGATAATTGCCTATTTGGAAAAAAGTTTTTGAAACTTCTTTTTTTAAAATTATAAAACTTACGAGCATCCTAAGAACCAAAGAAAGATTTTATATGTTCTATATTCAGAGTCTAACCTTGCTTTCTTTGGCTAAGGGGCTTTATGGTAGTTCTAAAGTTCTAAGGGAAGATTGCCCTCACTGGTTTGGCTCAGTGGATATAGCGTCGGCCTGTGGACTGAAGGGTCCCGGGTTCGGTTCCTGTCAAGGGCATGTACCTTGGTTGAGGGCACATCCCCAATAGGGGGTGTGCAGGAGGCAGCTGATCGATGTTTCTCTCTCATTGATGTTTCTAACTCTCCATCCCTCTCCTTTCCTCTCCGTAAAAAATCAATAAAATATATATTAAAAAAATAAAATAAAGTTCTAAGGGAAGAAAACAAGTTAAAATAAAATTTAATTCTAAGTCGCTAATTTCTTGTTAAGTCAAATTTTATTAGCAGTTAAATTCAATAGTTAATCCTATTTGGCAAAGGGAATGGAAGCGTCAACTGACAGAAGTAAAGGAAAGAGCATATGGGAGAGGGACTTGGACAACTGGTCACTAGGATACAATGAACATTATATTTTCTGCCCCAAATTTATAAAGCACATGAAGCACCCAGCTAAAGCGGCTCAATGGTTATGCTTAACTTTCTTACCTTCTGAGGCTCTCCTTCTTCTCTTCACGGGATAAACAGCTGTCCAAGTGCTTATTGATGTGATCTTCTAGAATACCTACCCCGCACACAGGACATTCCACTGTATTTTTTTTTTAAAGAAAGAAAGACTTTATTGCTTGTAAAATGGTCAAAAATATTATAACATGGCATCTTTCAGAGATTAAGATACAAAACAGAATGCCAACATGAACGTGTACTTAGAAAAGCAGAAGAGAAAAGGAATGACATCTCCAGCCAACAGGAGTGGGACAGACAGGTTACTAGGTAATGACTGAATTGTGGAAAGTCACCTAATTCAAATCCTGGGCCTAGACGAAGATACTGCAGAAGAGTTTGGAAATGTGTTTATTAGAAAACTAGAGGCCCGATGCACAAAATTCATGCACTGGGGGGGTGGGGGGGGGGGTCGTGTTCCCAGCCTGGCCTGTGCCCTCTCACAGTGTGGGAGCCCCGTGATCAATTGCCCCAAAGAGGTAGGCCCCACCCAACCATCCAGGGCTCCTCAATGGATTGCCCCAAAGATGTAGGCCAGAGACGGGAGTCCCGCCTCTGCGGCGGGCAAGGGGCTGCAGGAATCCCGGCGGAAGCCACCCAGCTGTGCGCACAGCCATCTTGTGGCAGTGGTGAGGACCACCTAGGCTTTTATTAGTAAGATGCTTTGGTTAAATCTTTTCTACCAAGATGTGACCAAACTATAAAACTAATCTTAGGTTTTCCCAACTCTTAGAAGGCATTCCTGCATGTTTAGCTCTGAAGTAATCATAACACCTGAGGAAGACACACTTGGCTGGGGGCAGGGTGAAGGGGTGATGGGGCAGCTAGACCAAAGCATTTACTGGTTTAAGCCAATTACTGCTCAATTTATCCATGGCTACAAATTGGTTAATTTAGCTCTCGCTTGTAAAATTAGGAAAACGCAATCATTCTCCAACTGTTTCATGGATTGTGCTGATGTGTGGTGATGTCTGGGGGCCTAGCAGCCACTCTGGGTAACAGGTAGGGACGAAGGGGAAGAGCAGGTGGAGCAGCACATCTCTAAGGCAGCAAGGCCTATTGTATCTCTCTCTTTTTCAAGTTATGGTTCCTTGTACGATTTCATTTGAAAAAATAATGTTGCTAAAGGAAAAAAACTAACTATCAAGCTATAAACACTACCATAAGAACTGTGAATTGACAGACTGACCAAATATAAGATATGCTAGGAAATGCAGGTAAAATTCACATACCCTTATGAACTTTAAATACTTGCTACTAATAAACTAATGTCAATATAAATTTAATAACTAATAGCCTGCACTGTGTGTGCTATGTCTAAAGACCCAGGGTCCTTTAAACTTCACTGGCAAGAACAGACATGAAACAATAGGCTAAACAAGCTGACCCGCTCATCAAAAAGTTAGCAAATTATACACATGGTCCAGAAAACATGTGCTGTCACATTTTAGTGATATAAGCTATCAATATTATCTAACAAAACCAAAGAGTGGTTAGGCTCTGAATAGAGTCTAAAATGCTGCTTATTGATTCATCTGGAATGCAGGATGAGAGGATTCCCACTGAGTAAGAAAATACACGTGAAAATCATTTCCTACCTTTAGTAACTTGTTTCAAAGTCGATGTAGAGGGTGCCTCAGGAACATTAGCACCCGCGATACATGAAGCTGTCCTTTCTAAAGAAGGCGTCTCTTTGGTCTTTGCAGAACTGCTCACCTCCTTCTGAGGGTTGACTTTGCTTTCATTCTCATTTATCAACTCTGATGTAGAACCACTAGTTTCTCTGATCAAGAAATTCTCCATTAACCTGCTTCCTTGCTTTAAAGGCTGTTTGAAGGCTACAGGAGTATGGGCTTTGGCAGCAATATTCTTTGAAGAGGAGGAAGCAGGAGAAATGGGTGGTGACTCTGAGGCAAGCTGCAACAAATGATTCCTTTAAGCACAAAAAAACACAACGGGTAATTAAGATACCAAGTAATGTGTAGTAAGTTAAGTAACATAAGCTGTTTTCCCAATTAACACTTATTTCTATGAAATATAGAACTTACTCCATAATGACAACCAAACCAAATTGCTTCCTCTAGAATAAAATAAATAAAAAATAATATATCGAACTTTAAAAATCAGTTAATCTGTCTATTAAAAAAATGGAGGGACTTCGGATTCTGATGATGGAGAATAGCTAGTCTGAGAATTAATGTCCATTCATAAATAACTTTAAAATGTGGATAAAATATATAAAACAACTGTTTGTAAGCATGGGCTATAATCAACATAAGGATAGAATCCCTGCAAGAAGAGAAACATGAGGTATATCCCCCAAGAATGTCCCCTGGAAGCATTTCCTGGGAGTTGTATATTAAACCGAGTCAAACATAGACCAGTGATCTCACTGGGTAGAGGGAACAGAGACCACAGGTCTAGGGAAAGGTGGCTAGGATTGGAGGGACAGGCTGTAGATAGGAGTTAGCCATGGAAAAGGAACCCCAGAAGTCTGCTTAGAAAATGTTGTCAATTCCTGATCATCTCCAAGACTGCAGAGCATAAGAGGAAAATAGGAGACACTATCGGAAACAGATGCCAGGAAGCTGAGGTTCCAAAGGTCAGTGCTAGAAACTTGTTGGGAGTTGGAGCCCAGCCAAAGCTGAGAGATCTCGGTGTAAGACCTCAGACATTCAGTTGTAACCCAACAAAGGCCACACCTTAGGAAGAAGGGTCACACCCTAGACATATAAGTAAAACTAAAATAGACCAAACCTAACAAAACACTAAACTAGGCCTAGATAGGATAAAAGTGAAGAGCTGATAACTTAACTGCCTATCAGAACAAAAAATTCAACATCTTACAAAGAAAAAATAATTCACAGCCCCTATTATATTTTCACCCACAATGTTCAACATACAAGTAAAAATTACTAGACAGGCAAAGAAGCAAGACAAGTAGCCAATAATCAAGGGAAGCAGATCCAGAAGTCATTCAAAAAGTAACTATGTCATCAAAGTAACTATGATGAATATGTTCAACAAAAAAGATGAGAACATAATCAAATGGATAGAAAGATAGTGTCTTGTAAGAGGGAATTAAAATCCATCCCAGGAAGGAAAAAGGCATATCACCGGAAAATAAAAAGTAATGAGGAAATTTTCTAAGTAACCAGAAAAAAATAAGACACAGCTTCTCAATCTTGGCACTATTGACAATTTGAGTCAGACAATTTTTGTTGTAAGGAACTTTTCTGTGCATTGTAGGAAGCTTAGACATTCCACTAAGACAAACATATCTTAATTAAATTTTGTTCAACACAGTTTCTTAAGGCCATTATTTTAAATAAAATTGAGTTGAGAAAAAACAACAACACTGTTCTTTAAAATAAAAGGCAAAAGTTAGAAGAAAATGTAAGATGTGCATGTCAGCCTGTGTCTGAAAACCTCAAGAATTATTTCCAATACCCTTTTGTTATCCCATTTAGAATATTAAAGTTCTAAAAATTATGTCATAAAATGGCAATGGAAAGACAGGAAGAAACAAAATCAACAAACAATATAAATATCTTACATTTTGTCATAAAAGTAAACATCTTTCCTCATCCATTGTAAACCAGATTTTAAATAAGAAATGAAATTAGCTTGAATTTCATTCCTAATTTTGCAAATGAGATAGATACCACAGTGCTTTAGACATGACAAATGTCAGAGGAATGCTCACCATAAGGCAACTCCAAGGCTAACAAAAGAAGTAAATAAAATCCACCCCAAATCTACAGAGAATGCTTCCCACTCCACCACACCGCTGTTATGAATAACTAAATAACCTATTCCTTTTGGGAGGGAGGAAGGGGAGAGTTCAGTCATCCCAAGGCTTCCCTTTAAGTTACCAAAAGGTCTGTGAACCCAAAGATACTGATCTCTTCCCTTCCACAACACTCCCTTTTTCTTAGCAGAGAGGTTGTTATGTTTTCAGTACTGGCTAAAGAGAAAAAATAAGCCTGAGATACAATTATACCGTCTCAAAAATTCCTTTCCTAAGACATGACTCCAACTTTTCTCACAAGCTTCAAAATCGAATTGCCTGAAAGACTTTAACATTAAAAAAGCAATAACTTTGATTATGAGAATCAGAGAATCTCAGAGTTTCTTCATCTAGGAAAGCTTACCACCTTTTTATGATTTTCCTTAGGGAAATAACTAACGAGCCAATTTCTAGAATGTCATATTTGTAAGTTCAGAGTACTAAATTTGATTGTTTTTTAGGATCAATCATTGTGCAATTCTACTGGAAGAAATCTCTTTACATTTTTAGACGCAATGTAATATACATCCAAGAATGCTCCAAAAGCCTGGAAGTCATACACTAAGTACATGGGCACCTACCATTAACTAAACAGTATATTCTTAATAAAAATTCCTACTTGACTTGCATGCTTTAAACTAAAAATAATTCAAGCTGCTGTTTGGTAAAATATGCCTTTTTATATCCCTTTAGGTGAACAAACTCACCTTCACCATTATGCATTTCAGTTAAGAAGAAAAGCTACGTTTCTGACTTTAATAAAGTGGCTAGCACATATTTCACATGGCACATCATTTTATACATGCTAAGAAAATCAGATTAAGAATGAACAGATTAATATGCAATGGACACAAAAACAATTATAGATGTATGTGTATACATGGGTTAGTAAACACATAAATACACATGCACATGTTGCCCAGCTCTGTCCATGGAGAGGGCCTAGAAGCAAACATCCCAGTAACAATGAGCACAGCCCACTCCAGGTCCTGATTTCTAAACATCATCTAATCTAATAAAAGACAAACATGCAAATTGACCGTACCTTTGCTATGCCTTAAGCCACGCCCACCAGCCAATCAGAGTGACTATATGCAAATTAACCCAACCAAGATGGCAGCCGGCAGCCACGGAGCTGAAGCGAGCAGGAGGCTTGGTTGCTCCAGTGATGGAGGAAGCCAAGCTTCCTGGCCAGCTCTGAGCTCCACTGAAGGCAACAAAGTTTCAATTATAGAAGGTAAATAAACCCCAGATACCTGCTTTCAGCCGGCCCTGGCCACAGAGCTGAAGCTAGCAGGAGCCGGCTCTGAGCTCCACTAAAGGCAACAAAGTTTCAATTATAGAAGGTAAATAAACCCCAGAATAAAAAAAAAAAAGAATGCAGCGGGAAGGCCGGGGAGGGTTGGGGGGCAGGAGGTAGGGGGGTAAGAGATCAACTAAAGGACTTGTATGCATGCATATAAGCATAACCAATGGACATAAGACACTGGGGCATAGGGGAGGCTGGGGGACTGTCTAGGGCGGGGTGATAAAATGGACACATATGTAATACCCTTTGTAATACTTTAAGCAATTAAAAAAAAAAAAAAAAAAGAAAGGAAAAAAGGAGAGGCTGGGAGCTTCCGTCGCAGGGGGGGTTGGCCAGCCTGAAAACGGCCCTCAGCCCCTCACCCAGACTGGCCAGGCACCCCACTGGGAACCCCCCCCCACCCTAAAGGGGGTGTGACCAGCCTGCAAACAGCCATCAGCCCCTCACCCAAGCTGGCCAGGCACCCCAGTGGGGACCTCCACCCTGAAGGGGCTGTGACCAGCCTGGAAACAGCCCTCAGCCCCTCACCCAGACAGGCCAGGCACCCCAGCAGAACCCCTACTCTGATCCGGGACACCCTTCAGGGCAAACCAGCCGGCCCCCACCCGTGCACCAGACCTCTATCCTATATAATAAAAGGGTAATATGCAATTGACACTAACAGCAGAAAGACTGGGAATGACTGGTCACTATGACACACACTGACCACCAGGGGGCAGGTGCTCAATGCAGGAGCTTCCCACTGGTGGTCAGTGCACTCCCACAGGGGGAGCTCTGCTCAGCCACAAGCCAGGCTGACAGCTGCCAGAACAGCGGTGGCGGTGGGAGCCTCTCCCGCCTCCTCAGCAGCACTAAGGATGTCAGACTGCAGTTTAGGCCTGCTCCCTGCTGGCAAGTGGACATCCCCCGAGGGCTCCCGGGCTGCCAGAGTGATGTCTGACTGCCAGCTTAAGCCCAATTCCCCAGGGAGCGAGCCTAAACCAGCAGGTGGTCATCCCCCAAGGGGTCCCAGACTGCGAGAGGGCACAGGCCTGGCTGAGGGACCACCCTGAGTGCACAAATTTTTGTGCACCGGGCCTCTAGTTCTCCAATGAAAGGAACTAGGGCTCCTTGGGAAATGGTTGACTCTAGGCCTGGGGCAGGAAAAATAAAAAATGAACTGGAGTATCTTTGTAGTACCCAAAAGTAAGTGCTGCTCAAATCTGCATTTTAACTATTGTTTTTCATAACAGGTGGATTCTGTTAAGTAGAGGGAGACAATCCCATTACAATTAAATTGTCCATGCTTGATTAATAACTGTTGCTGCCTCCCTACTTTACCCTAAATACGCAACTCTGCCTTCCCTAATCCCCAAAAGTGCAGAGTAAAGAGGGGACACATAAAAGGCGAAAGTAGTTAGGGGTTAGTCACAAAATCACATCATACCGTGCAAAATTCAAGCTTTTTACCAGTTCATCCAATGCGCGGTTATTTTTCAGGTCTGGCTCTGTGACCGTCTAGAACAGAAAAACAACAGATGGAAAAAAGTCATAAACAATAATTTACTTGTCATGATCTTGTTTTTGAAAATGTGTGACCCATCCTCCTGAGACTTCCCATCCCATTAAATCTTCCAGGAAAGCTTCAAAATAAAGTTTATTTATCTCACACTAATATGGTATTTAAAAACAGAGTTAGTATCAGCCAACTGGAAGTCTGATAAAAGTTCTACAAAGCATATATACTCTGTACTAACGTAAAACTTAATATGAGTGAGGATGCCAACACTCAGCTTTACCAAACATTTCTCCCGAAGAAAAGATGGTCTCTTAAAAACAAGATTGGTTTTTAGGAATGTAAGAGGAAAATGGTAAATCCAGTAGTTATTTAGCATAAATGGAATACAGTTCATCTCCCTGATGATACCCTCTTGGCAAAGACAAATGTTGTAAAAGCTTAGACTCGAGAAACAAACTATCATTTCTTACATAGGGTTTTTGCATAATAGCTCAGAGAAGTTCAATGGCATCCTTACACCATGAACCCAACAGAACTAGAACCCAAGCCCCTTTAACTAGTCCAAGTGTCCTTGCTGTTAGGCCTTACTGTCTCTTTTACTTCTTTCTTTACTCCTATTAATGTCTACTTTCCCTTTTTATCTACCTTTTCATCTATTTCCACTACTTGAAAAGCTTCAGAAACCACTAACAAAATTAACAACAAATTTCCTAGTGTTGTCCCTGAAGGTCTGTCTGTTTTGGGAAAGATGTAAGGGACCAGTTAGGCTGGGTTCAGCCCAATGGCCATGAATCTTTGCCTTCTGCACAAATACTTACACCAGTCACTTGCAGATAATAATCCTACTAACAGATTTCCTATGCAATGTGAGAAATAATAACAAGTGAAAAGCCATAAAAACATGGATCTTAACATTTTATGAGTGCTACATTCTGGCCTTAAAATTAGTTTTTCCTCCTAAAATACATTTAGGTCAGAAGTCCCCATAAAAACTTGAACAAAGCACAGTTCTCCATATATGTGTTTTAGAGGTCCTTTCTCTAAAAATGTCTTTTTTATAGCTCAATTTAATAATTACACATCTTCCCTTGGACTTCTGCGTACACATGAAGCAGAAATATTTGCACCTCTGAATAAGTTTTTTAAAAAACAAAAAAGGAAAGAACAACTCACCACACAACAAGTTGGACACTGTGTTTTATAGGACAAAAATTTTCTTATACAGAGAGAACAGTCTGCAAAAACATAAATGCAACATAAATTAGTTAAGCTATATTAATAGTACAGGAATCTGACTTCTAACAAAATCTGACATAAGGTGTAGAATATTTCCATCATCTAAGGCAGTGGTCACCAACCAGTGGTCCGTGGACCACTGGTGGTCCGTGAGGTCTGAAAGGTTGGCGACCACAGATAAGGTATCTATATATATAAAAGCCTAAGCAACCGTTATGACCAAACGACCGGAATGACCAGTTGCTATGATGTGCACTGACTACCAGGGGGCAGACGCTCAATGCAGGAGCTGCCCCCTAGTGGTCAGTGTGCTCCCACAGCCAACCTCCCATGCCAGCCAACTTCCCACAGCTCCTCTCCAAACCCCTCCCCCTGCCTGGCTGGCCCCTGATAGGCCTCAATCGCTGGCCAGACCGAGGGACCCCACCCGTGCACAAATTTGTGCACCGGGCCTCTAGTATCATTATAATATCAAAATTCTAGTACCTCTACTCTACCTATGCACATTTGCAAATGTGATTAAGTAGCATTTTTAGGAGAGAGAAGCATATCAAATAATAATAATCATGAGTCCCTAGAGCATTATAACTCCATAAGCAAAATTCATCACTCTCTATATCCTCTATCTGTAAAATGTAGGGAACATACATGTAAGACCTGGAATGGATATTATAGAATCTCTAGAGGCCCGGTGCACAAAATTCATGCACTCGGGGGGAGGGGCGGATTCCTCAGCCCAGCCTGTGCCCTCTCACAGTCCAGAAGCCCCGCGATCAATCACTCCAAAGAGGTAGGCCCTGCCCACTCGGCCAGAGCTCCGCAATGGATCACTTCCACAGAGTAAGGCCCCCCAAGCCCGCCACAGCAGGGTAACCTGGGCCTCCCTCTTTGGGGTTATCGATCGTGCCCCACAGAGGGAGACCCCATCCACCCGCTACAGCCCGCTGATCAGTGGCCTGGGCCTCTCTCTGCAGGGCAATCATGCAATAGATCACACCCCACATAGGGAGGCCCCGCCCACCCACTGTAGCCCCCTGGTTGGTGGCCTGGGCCTCCCTCTTTGGGGCAATCGTGGAGTTCCCCGATTGATCGCCCCGCCGGCCAGTAGCCTGGGCCTCCCTCTGCCAGGCGATCATGGGGCGATGGCCGGGCCCCCAACCAATCACATCCGCCTTGGCTGGCCTGGCACCAGCCAGTATCATAGCATGGTTGTCGGGATGGTCGTTCTGCTGTTTGGCCGTTTAGTTGATTTGCATATCACAGTTTTATTCTAGATGTCAGATATCTCCACTGACTAACATTCTAACATATAAATTTTGAAATAAGATATATATATACACACAGTTAGGATTTCTACATCCTAACTCTATAAATGATGTCCATTATCCCACATTTAATAAGTACCTTTGTGCCTAACACTAAGAAAAGAACAATATATAATGGAAGGTTCTTGACCTCAAGGAGCTAACAAAATAGCCAAGTAATTACAGTGTAATAAGTCCTAACAATTTAAGCAGGAAGTTGACATTAACTAAATTCTTTTTTTTTTTTAAATATATTTTATTGATTTTTTACAGAGAGGAAGGGAGAGAGACAGACAGCTAGAAACATCGATGAGAGAGAAACATCGATCAGCTGCCTCCTGCACATCTCCCACTGGGGATGTGCCCGCAACCCAGGCACACGCCCTTGACCGGAATCGAACCCGGGACCTTTCAGTCCGCAGGCCGACGCTCTATCCACTGAGCCAAACCGGTCCCGGCATCATTAACTAAATTCTTCACACCCAAGGCAGTGTAAAATGATCTCTCTTAAAGAAAAAAAATAGATATGATTAATAGAATGGTATCATACTGGTAGAAAATGTGCTTTTAGGCCAAGTTCAGCTTAATGAAGGGGCTTCATTTAAAAAAGGATTCAGTTTAGTGAAGGAGGAGGAGACAGTATGCTTTCAGATACAGATGGCCAGTAAATGAACAAGTCATACCAGCCTTAGTAAGAACATTCAGGAGGAAAAACAAAAGAATGAGTTATAAAAAAGATAAAAATGGGCCAAGTTAAGTTATTTGGGAAGCAATGGTAAAAAGGGGACTTCTGGTTTCTGGTCTGGCATGTAAGGAGCTCAGAAGTCATAACTCTATCTAACAACAAGAAAAACAACATACAGACTGAAAAATCAACAACTTTTCTTGGATACACCAGAGAAGTGAGGTCACAGGGCCAACTGCTGCCCCCCAAATTGGAGACATCAGGCTGGAAATAGAATCACAACTTACCAGAGTAGAAACCCATACTCAGAAACTTGCATGGGAACCAGAGCTGGGGTAAAACCTGAACTGCAACTGACAAATGGTGTGAACAGTCTGAGTTTAAAAATCCTAAGGCAACACAAATACTGGGGAGCGGGGTGAGAGTGAGGAAGGGTTCACACTTATGTGTTTTCACTCCAAGAGGTCTACCAGGTTCTCAATGTGACTATCAGACAAAAATCCCCTAGTCCTTCTGCAGGAGGAGCGGAAAGGTAGTTTTTTGAAATGCACCCGAGCACTGGTTTCTTCTTAACAAGGCCTGCCCTCGAGAAACTATTCTACCAGGGCCTGTTCTGTTAGGGTTTATTAGCGCCCAGCTGACCTGGGGGAAGGGAAACAACCAACTCCAGCTACTTCTAGCTCTCCGTCCGCCGGCGGAAGTTGGAATTGGGGGGTGAGGGAGACGTGAAAAGCATGTGTGAAGTGCAAAGTGCAAGGGCACAGGCTGACCAAAAGGCTGAGACCTAATCACAGGACTACAGAACACACCTCACCACATTACTAAAGGACTCTTTACTGCAGTTCCTTTTACCTAGTGCCCCACATCCCACTATTAGGGAAAAATTATGAGGCATACCAAAAGGCAAAAAAACAGTTTGAAGGAACTGCAAGCATGAGAACCAGTCAAATATGGCAGGGATGTTGGAATTATCAGACCAGGAATGTAAAACAACTATAATTAATATGCAGCTAAGGGCTCTAATGAACAAAGTAGACAACAATCCAGAACAGATGGGTAATATAAGTACATTATCTCCCAAAAGTCCCATCTCCAAATACCATCATTTTGGGAATTAGGGCTCCAACATAGGAATTTGGGGGAAACACAATTCAGTCCACACATTGTATTACTTGCCCTCAAAAATCCATGTCCTGCCCTGGAAAACATACATCTCACCAGCACCTAAAGGGGCTGTGAGGATTAACAAAGAAAAGAGCTGGGAAGCTTGCTGCTGCTCCAGAAAACACACAGGACAATAGACAGAGGCTGATCCAGCTCAGTAGCTTCTCCTCTGGGGGAAAAGAAGAGAGGGTAGCATGCAATAGTTCAGCTTTTCAATGAGCTGCCTGAGGGACGGGCCTCTGTCTCTCCTGACTTGCAGTGCTGATAGGATGGGGCATACTCCAGATGCCTGGGGCCACTAGGATCAGAAAAGAGCAGAGTAGCTCATTATAGTTCCAGAGGTCCCACAGTACCACAGATGCAAGAGGAAGCAAGAGATAACAAACTAATGAAAAAAACAACAACAACAAAACAGCAAAATGTCTCATTAGGAATTTACACTCACAAGTCCAGAGACTATACATCCACAGAAAAGGTTTAAAGACACCCCTTTAAACCTGGGCTAACCAATGAAGGTCTTTCCTTAAATGAAGACAGTTTGTAAAATCTGTACTAGGTGGCAACTGAAAAAGTAGTTTCAATTTTTCTTAACTTTAATTAGTTTTAATAAAAATGTAAATAGCCACATATGGCCACATTTAGCTATGGTACTAAACAGTATAGGTCTAAATAGTCCAAGTGAAAACAGATATTGTCCAACTGCATTACAGGACAAGACCCAAATATATGTTGTCTATAAAAAGTTCAATTTAAATATAAAGAAACACACAGGTTAGAAGTAAAAGATGGAAAAAGCTAAACCATGCAAATACTAATCTTAGAGAAGTGGGAGTGGCTACATGAATATCAGAAAAAAAAGGCAGACTTCAGAACACTGGGATTATTAAACTTTGAAACTCTACACAAACTATTACTTAGTTGAACTACCTATCTGTTATCCTGCTAAAAACAAAAATTATGAAATTTAACGTCTAAAAGTGCTTGGCAAATAAAGAACCATATATTGTGACTAACATCTTTATTGCCATAAATATTACAAAAGGCATAAAAACATCCAAGCAGGAAGTGATAAAAATATAGGAGGTTTTATAAAAACTTCAATATTCAAGACGAAATGGTGAAAAAGACCTTCTGAAAACTTTAAGATGGAGCTAAAAATGAGAAATAAATGTATACATATCTTTGGTGTTTAATTAATACTACCTGTAGGAACCCTATTCAGAGTATGCTGGATGTTCAAGGCCACTCTGAGCATGAGAATCTTAATCAGGGTATCCAAGGACTACACACAGGTGCGAGCAAGGCCACAGTAATCTGTATGTACACTGCGCAAGCGTGCCCTTCTATAACCCAAAAGACTCAGGTCACTATTTGGAAGGAAGTATCAGGAAGGATGTTACTGACCAGCTCGGTGAGGCTGCTCCCAGGAAAGGCAATGAAGGTCTTTGTTGTTATTGAGGCTGCTGTTATGTAGGGCTGCATTACTGACCAGCAGGCTGCTGCTGTGGGTATAGAGGCTACTGCTACTGTGTGGGAAAGATGTGTTGTTACCTAGCCTGTGCGGCTACAGAATGGGACTTTGCTTTGAAGAACTGTTTTGTCTAATGGCTCCTTGTTAGCAATGGCTACATGGCCACTGGCTTCTACAATAAAGACTCTCTTATATACCTGCAACTTCTCATGGCTACTCCGTCTCTGAATACCCAGCATTCAAGAAGGTCCAGTCACTGGCAGAGGAGCTTGGACCCGACACTAACTTACATAAAAATCACATTTTTACTAATTCACAGAAACAGTATATACTTACAGTTATGTGAACACTGAGGAATCATCATTGCAATGTTGAAATATTCAAAGCAAATTCCACACCGCAGCAAATCATCTACTGTCTGAAATGCAAATATACATATATATGTATCAGAAAGACACCCACATTGAAATGTCTGGCACAGAACTCTTTCTCCATCCCTAAAAAAATAACTTAGTAATACTTATTTGTCAAATATACAAACTCCACATAAACTGCAGGAGATCTTAACAAATAGAGAAAAACCTCCCCCATGTGACTCTTACACATTCAAAACACTGTAAACGGATCAAGCTGGCAGTGTACAGATTTTTACACAATACTGTTACTCCTGCACAAAAGGACTACTCTATTCCTGCTCCACTCCCCACACGTTTCCAGTTTGTACTCCAAGGCACCTCCTCTTCAGACCGCATCCCCGGGCCTACAGTCACTGCTAAGGGAAAGGTACCAGTAGCCAGTCAGCACACAAGTTAAAACCAAATCAGAGAATATTAAAGCCAAACATTAGAAATTATCTAGTTAAACCCCTTACTTTACACATAAGGACACTAGTATCCAGAGTAGGCACGCATATGGGGCATGAGTCCAGACTGGACTAAACTTCCTGTCTCCCGACTGGCTTCTGCATGGTTCCACAATGGAGCCAAAGAAGCCCTAGGGAGACTGGGGCCAGTGACAGCAGAGGGAGGTGAAGAAGTGGACAATCTGGAAAGTCAGACAGATGTGTGTCAACCTGGAATGCAACCAAAAAGGATCTACTCTCACAATCCCAAATCTTTAAATCATTTAAAATGAAATGTCTGTCAATAGAATACTGAGAAGACAAAAAAGAGGGAGCTCTCTTATGCACTGATATGGAAAGACTGTCAAGATAAGTGAAAAAAGACAGTACATATGGTATGCTACCTTTGGCTTAAAAGGCAGGGGAGAATAAGAATGTGTTCCATTTTTATCTTGTATGCAGGTATAAAGAAATTCTGAAAAGATACACAAGAAAGTAATAAATGGTCACAGGAGTTAGAAAACTGGATAGAAGAGGGACGAGTTGGGAGGTAGACTTTTACTTTTCATTTCATGTATTTTTTTAACCATGTGAGCGAATTACTTAAATTTTAAAATAACAAATGAAAAAAAGACTAATGTCACTAATAGTCTATATCAGGGGTGGGCAAACTTTTTGACTCGCAGGTCACAATGGGTTCTTAAACTGGACCGGAGGGCCGGAACAAAAGCATGGATGGAGTGTTTGTGTGAACTAATATAAATTCAAAGTAAACATCATTACATAAAAGGGTACAGTCTTTTTTTCAATAGTTTTATTCATTTCAAATGGGCCGGATCCGGGCCGCGGGCCGTAGTTTGCCCATGGCTGGTCTATATGATGAAATACTATGTAGCCATTTAAAAAAATATATGCTTCCAAAGAAAAATGCCATAGGAAAATGTTCATGTTTTAATGGAAACTGAAAAAAAAAATGCATCAGGGAACAAACCTATAACAATAATAAATAATAACAGAACCATGTAGTTTAATCTCCATAACAATCCAATGAGGTCTATAGCATCTGAATCCCAGCCTTGCAGACTCAGACTACAGAGCTTAAAAGCAGTTGGATCAAACTCAAGAAGTTGACCCCAAGAATCCCAAATTTTAAATGCATTTACACATTGTGGGCATGTGCGGGCATGAGCACACACAAGGTAAACTGACCAGAAATAAGAGAAAATGTCAAACAGTAGTTATCTCTAGACCAGTGGTCACCAACCTTTCGGACCTCACAGACCACCAGTGGTCCGCGGACCACCGGTTGGCGACCACTGCTCTAGACGATAGGATAATGGGTAACTCATTTAGTCCTTGCTCTTATCCTGAAGTTTAATTTTTTTCTACTATATACACATACATTTATAACCTGTCAAAGTCAGAAATTTTTGTTATTGTTAAACCAGGGAAATAAACATTATAATACCAAAACCTTCCATTATTTTATATGGTAAGCTACCATTGACTCAAAAAGCAAGAGGGCTGTGTTGAAAATCGATTAAGAGCAGAAGCAGAACTGGAAGACAGAGCCCTGGCATCTAGTCCATTGTAATTTCTTCTATATAACCATCCTCTTCCGGTGGAGGAGTGGTTCGGACAGGTCTGCTGAGCAAGATCTGTGGAAGGTGACACCACATCAAACAAGCTGTTATATAACACTAGTGGTCCAGTGCACAAATTCACGCATATTGAAAGGAAATTAATTAGAAGAAATATTTTAATATCACTATTCGCCCTTTGTCTATAATAGAAGTGTCAGAGATGAAAGAAAATTAGTAAAATGTACATTAAAATAATATAAAAATTGATTAATAAGAAACAATAACATGATATAACAACGAATATTTCCCATGAAATTTTTACTGTCAGAATCTTCATTTATCATTAATTCTTTTAAATATGCCGGGTATTCTGGAAAATTTATATCATTTGGACAAACTGTCTTTGCTACAACATCAAGTAAATTTTCCATCAGACGGTTTTTCATTGGAGAAATTTAGGAATAGGCAAAATTGACATGTAACAGTCATTCCGCCACAACTGTGTTCGGTAACTGCATCCTCATTTACCTCATTTTCGCTATGAAGGCAGTTCCTACCAGTATTGGTAGTACTTGTCAATGACTGTTCTTCAGACATATTCTGATGTCACTTTCTTTCAGCCTCAGAGGTACGTTGTGTCAATAGTTTTCTTCAGATACATTCTGTCAACAACACCAGCTTCTTTAGGCTTCAGAGGTACATTGTGGCAATAGTTGGTCTTCAGACATATTCTGTCGACAATTTCCGCTTCAGAATGTCAACAAAAACGTGAAGTCATTACCTGGTACCCACAGCCACTGTTTGTGAGCTGAGCTGGGCTGTGGGCCGCATTTTGCGCCATGGCAGCATCGGCTGTAATTTGGTGGGCTGTGGCTCCGGAGTGGTGGCAGGGCCTGTGTCCCACTTGGGGGAAGCCGAGTGTTGCTTTGTCGGCGCCAGGCCCAAGGTGCCATTTCTCTGTGTGTGTCACGGGACCCCCTGGTGATCAGGGTGCGTCATAGTGACCGGTTGGACAGTGGGAAGGACACTTAGCATATTAGCCATATATATATATATATATATATATACACTCTCGTATGAATTTCCATCCTGCCACTCCAAGAGAGTAACATGCACACTGATGTGCCTCAACCCAAACAGATCAAGCAGATGCCCTCGGATTTCTTTAATTTAGAGAAAATGGAACGGGGAAGTAGAGAATGGGAGAAAAGCCAATAGTCAGAGCAAAGGCTCTTAAGGTTTTGGTGTCACAAGATCCCCTTGAAAAATGGATTAAAACTGTGGACTCTCTTCTCAGAAAAGCACACATACAGACAAAATTTTTAATAAATAATCCAGTTACCAAAGTCTTTCCATGGATCCTAGATTAGGAACCATGGATCTGTCAGATTTCTATTCAATATAAGGAAGAACTCCAAACAGAGCTACTTCTGGGAGCAGCTAATTCTTTGTCCCTGGAAGGGTTCAAACAAAAACCGAGATGAGAAACTGGCAGAATACATTATAAAAGGGATTAAAATACTGAAGGGACTGGCTTCCCAACCTTAAGATTTCATGATTCTAATATGGGCTCAATCGACTCTTATCACTGAACACTCCCTGGTGCTGAACCCTCAATTCAGTGCTGTGGTGAGATATTAAAGCCACAGAAAACATGGAACCTGCCTCTAAAGACCACTGTAGGAATATACAAAATATGCTTAAATTTACAAGCAAAAGATAGCTTTACAGGTTACAGAACTTTCACTTCCTTCATCCAATTAGATCTTCACAATAAAAAGGCGTTGAAAAGTTAACGTACGTTACGTACTAATAATAAGATGCATCAATTGAATGTTTGACTTCCAGATACCTTCAATCAACTGGCAAGTAATTTTTTGAGCCCCCACATTAAGCTCAATGAGTCAGACAGGATCACTGTCACACACACCAACTCATTTAACCAACCCTACAGACTGTTTATTTTTGCCTCCAGTTGATAGTTGAGGAAGTTCAGGCTCAGAGAGTTTTAGTAACTAACTCAAGGTCACACAGTTAGATGAGAGGCCGAGATCAGACTTAACCCAGGATCATCGTTTTTTGCACTATGCCCTGTTAGTTGCCCATGGCAACTCCAGCGTTTGTTGACTCTCCAAATTGATGACTCATGGCTTTCCACCCTTAAAGATTTTTTTCTAGTTGTTCTGCTTGCATTACAGAAATTGATCATCATGCAACATTTCTAAAACTATTCCTAGCATTTATATTTGGGCTGTGCTCTTGAGAATGGGCATAACTGCCTGAACTCAAACCTGTGCTCTTCTCCACTGCACGTGAATGCCCAAGCCACCACAGCTGAAAAACCACAGCTTTCCTAGCTCCTTTCCACAATGTCAGCTTTCACCACGGGGCTAATCTCGACTCCCCAGGGACTGCAGGTGACACCGACGATGACAGCAAGAATAAGGTTCACACTTACTTGAACCGCCCACAAGCCCCTTCACTTAATCCTCAGACCCGCCTGCTGAGTCAGTGGGGCAGACGCCATAATCCTCAAGTAAACAACACCGAGGAAGAGAAGGAGAAAGTGATCTTGCCCGCCAGGAGAAAAACCAAGCAACTGATGCTGAGCGCAGCAAAATGTTATTTGCTCTTGACCAAACAGAGCAGGGGTCCTGGGCTCAGCACTACCGAAACGCCTTGCCAAACACCAAACCAATGTCATTTAGGCGAAATAATTCGGTTAAATGGAAGGCTGGCTAACGCTGAGCCTGAGTCCTGACCTCTTTGTTTAAAAGAGAAACGTGCACAACTGTGAGGAGTTGGGACATGTCAGGAAGGGCTCAGGGCACCCCAGCACTAGGCTTCCGGAGGGTGAGGAGGACAAACTAAAGAAAACGTCAAGGAGCCCACCTGCTTCGCTCGGTGACGAAGTAAATGCTTTCCGACGCACGTTCTACCCCAAATCATGTCCAGTGTCACCTCGGAAATTCTCAACCGAGGTCCGGGGAGAGTTCACACCGAGCTCAGAAGGTCGTGAGCCCGCCGAAAGGGTTAACAGCCGCGGTCGCTGTCACTGTTCGGACTAACCGTTCTTTCTCGAGGTCACTGTGATTGCTGTGGCCGAACTGCCGAACACCCGGTTCCTTAAGGCCGCCAACCTCGGCTCAGAAAAAGGACCGAGGCCTGTCCGCGGGAAACTGAGGCCCAGAGCCACGCGGGCGGCCGGTGGGCAAGTGGCAGAGCAAAAGCGGGCACCCTGGCCCACGCCGGCCGCTCGCGCCGGGTCCTCTCGCGGCGGGGCTGGCCTCCCGCGGACACCCGGGCGCCCCCAAGCTGCCCACCGCGCTCACCTTCATAACTTCCAGGCCCGGAGGCCACCGAGGCTCGACGAGGGAGTCCATGGCCTCCCCAAAGGATGCAGGGGGCTCCGCTGCCCACTGGCCTCCCGCGCTGCACTGCCACTCGAAATTCCCCGCGCTACCGCGCTACGACAGCAGTCCGCGACGCGCCGGCGGCGTGCGCGGAGCCTGCCGGGAGTTGTAGTACGTGGGCGGAGCGCAGCCCAGATGCTATTACTGCGCATGCGTCAGATTCACCTTTCCAGCTGAAAGTAAATTGGTTAATGGGCCCGCATCGTATTTGTATTTTGGCCCTGAATAAATAAATGCCTGTTGAATGTTGGGGAAAGACAGCCGGGAGTCAAACCAAATCCAGACTTTACCAAATCTTTCAAGGTCTAGGCTAGGGGCTAATGCTTTCTCCTTCAGGTTGCCTTCCCTGATTGCTATAACTGCTGTGAGCAAGGGTTTTCATATCTATTATTTCATCTAACCCCATCACAGTACTGCGAGGTAAGCATTATCATTGCCAGTGTACACGAAAGGAAGCTTCCGCTTAAAAACTTGAATAGCGTTTTCTTTTTTTGTTGTTGTTTTTTCAGGATTGAATAGCGTGTTCTTGAGTCACTCAGTGTCATTGTCCAGATTATACAATCAGGACCTCTTTGAATGGGTGCTCTTTTATAAAATTAAAATTTTAGTTTTAAGCTGTTCCTTTTCTTAACCACCTTAACGTTGTATAACTTTCCAGATAATTCCTATGCTGATACATAGATAAGGTTTTTCCACAAATCCTATATAGTAAAAGCCTAATATGCAAATGGACCAAACTGTGGAACAACCTGTCACTATGACATGAACTGACCAACAGGGCGCAGACACTTAATGCAGGAGCTGCCCCAGCCTGCAGGCCCCAGGCCAGCCAAGGTGGGTGCCAGTGCCCCATCCCCTCCACTCCATCGCCCTACTGGTTGCCCCACAGATCGGCCCTGATCGCCAGCCAGGCCTAGGGACCCTACCCATGCATGAATTTCGGGCCTCTAGTGTTATTATAAATGCAGCTCTGTCAACTTGAGTTTTTCTATATGTTTACTTAACTATACATCTTGAGACCTCTGGATGTTAATACATATAGCTTTACCTCACTCTTTTTAATAGCTATGTAGTCCATTATCTAGATACACCACAATTTATTTATCTACTCCAATACTGAGGGACATTTAGGTTGTTTCCAATTTTTCACTATTGCCAAGAGTTGCAATGAACATATTGTATAAATCTTGGCACATTTGAGCCTGGATATCTGGTGGATGACTTCCAACAAATGAAACTATTGGGTTAATTTCTTTAAACTTTTAAACTGTGCTGTGTGATTTTCCAAAAAGGCTGTACCAATACATTTATACTCTCACTAAGTGAGTATAAGAATACCTATTGTCCAAAACTCACCAGCACACCACCCAGCCTCTCTGCTCAACTCAGCTCTCATCCATTGCCCTAAGTGGGCCATTGTCAGGTCTCCTGGGTGGCAAGTCAACAGTTATGTTGCTCAGGGTAGCTTGCCACTGCCACCCCTCCTGATCCATGCATGCATTCATTCATTCAGATATTTTTCTAAGTGCTTACCTTTGGCACTCAAGCTTCCCTGTGAAGTAGGCAGAGGTGAGGTTGTTATTGCCATTTTATAGACACAGATCCTGAGGCTCAAAGAGGTTAAGACTTCAGTCCTTTGGCCTCTCTTCTTAAGGAAACTCTGGCCCTACTCCACTGATTTTTCCCAAATACTCACTGGGCAATAATAATAATAATAATAGCAGTTGGACAAAGGACTTTAATATATATTATAATAAATAACTGACATTTATTAGGCACTTGTATGCAAAGCATTGTTCTAGGTATTTTTACACATGTTGACTTATTTCAGACTCCAACCAAATGAGAAAAGGGAAGTAACAGGAAACTTGCTTAGAGCACTCTGCCGGTAAGTGAAAGAGGAAGGATTTGAACTTGGGCAGTGTGGGCTTAAGAGTCCAAATTAACCACTGCAGAATATTTTCATAAGGCCCTCATTATGAGAACTAGTTCCATTTTATAGACATGGAAAGTGAGTCTCAGAGAGGTGAAGGAACTCATTCAAGATTACGCCGATTGCCAGTAGCAATTTCTAGCCTTGAACCTAGGTCTTTTAACCCCAAACCAGACGGGATCACCCACTGACACTTTACGGAGGAATAATTGAGCAGTCAGGGCAGCAGAGCAGAGGTTTGAGGATCTCAGGATGCTGGACCTAGTGGGGCTTCAACAGGAAGGTGGAAATAGCAGGGAAAGGGGGAGGCGGCAGTGGGTTTGGATCAGCCAATCAGAAAAGGGTGTGCAAATAAACTCCAGGCTGAGTTAAATGGCTTTGCCTACCTAGATCTGAATGCTGGGCTTGGAGAGATGAAGGAATTGAGACAAAGACCAGGTGCCCCACCTGAGTGCACCAGTAATTGTTCCTTTATGGTACTAGTTGGTTACAAAGTAATTAGGTTTGTAATTAGATGACAAAGACCTGGGATGTGAGGGAAGAGGAGATGAGAAAAGAAAAAATATAAATGGGAAAGGAAGGAGAGAAAAGAAGGGAAAGAAATACATTCTCTTTTTAAAAATATATTTTATTGATTTTTTACAGAGAGGAAGGGAGAGAGATAGTTAGAAACATCAATCAGCTGCCTCCTGCACACCTCCTACTGGGGATGTGCCTGCAACCAAGGTACATGCCCTTGACCGGAATCGAACTTGAGACCTTTCAGTCCGCAGCCCAATTCTCTATCCACTGAGCTAAACCGGTTAGGCAAGAAATACATTCTTCCCGTTCAACCATGAAGACAGATTTGGGAGGCATCACTTGTGGGTCCTGGGGTCCAGATCCATCTCCCTGAGTCTGGAGGCCTCCAGGGCAGCACCCAATGCTATTCATCTCTAAGTTCCAGCCACCAGCTGCTCAGTGAGACTGAATGAAAGAGTGAGTGAATCACCGGAATAAGCCCACATTTCCATAAATCTTTCCCTCCCAGGCCTAGCAGTTCTGTTCCTGCTCTTGGCAACAGCACCCACTCAAGACCTGGGAAGAGAAGTCACAGGCACAAGCAGTTCTGAGGGCCCACCTTGAGTCACACAAGGCAGCTGTCTTGCCTTCCCGGGGCATTTATCCACCCCGGGGAGCCAATCTCCTCTAACATGCTGCTGTTTCCACGGATATTCTCCTTCTGTAAATCAATAAAGAGACTGTACTTCCTTATTCAGGAGTAAAAACAAAATGTTCCACATAAAAAAGCAGGCTAGTGCTCAGAGGAATCTCCCATGGCACTCAGCACAAAGTGAGGACCCAGGATAGGGCTGCCAGATAAAGTACAGAATGCCAAGGAAATATGAATTTCAGATAAATAGAAAACAATTTTTTAATATAAGTACATCCCAAATATTGACCATGATATACATATATTTTTAAATATATTTTCATTGATTTCAGAGAGGAAGGGAGAGGGAGAGATAGAAACATCAATGATGAGAGAGAATCATCGATCAGCTGCCTCCCCCACTCTCCCCGCACTGGAATAGAGGCTGCAACCCAACCGGGAATCCAAGGACCTGCTGGTTCATGGGTTGACACTCAACCACTGAGCCACACCAGCTGGGCTCAATCTCTCTTTCTTGATGTCTTGTATCTGTTTTCTTCAGTGCTGGCTTAATGCTCAAGCAGCCCCCCCCCCCACACACAAACACACACATACACATGGAGGCAAACAGGGCCTCCAGCCAGAATGATCCAGGCCTACCCTAGTGGAAAAGAAAGCACCTCATTCCCAATAGAACCCAGCAAAAGTGCCAGGGCTGAATCTCATTGGCCAGAGTTGGGTCACATGTCCCATCTTTGAACTAATCACTGTGCCGCAGATTGTCTAGGCCTCAGTGTGTGGGTAGGGGTGGATGCCGAAATGAACATTGGAGTGCTGCATATAGTAAGAAAGGGAATAAATGCCTATAAACATGCAGATTACAAAAATAGTTACAAATTATTCCCTTGCCTATACGCACACCTCTTTATGATCTGAGTCCTTCCATCAAGAGGTGGACTTATTTTTCAATCCTTCTGTCTGAATCTGGACTTTGCTGTCTTGCTTTGGTCAATGTGACATTAACAAAGGTAATGCAAATAGGGCTGAAAAGTGCCCGTACACTGGCACTTACCCCTGCTCTTGCTGCTCTTGGGAACCTTCTAACCAGCACCATGTGAACAAACCCTAACAATCCTCGAGGATGATGAGAGACAGTTGGCCAAGTCACCTTTATCACCCAGCGGACACTGAGCCACCTACAAGGCATGTGAGTGAGGCCATCCTAGACCACCCACCTCCTTACCACAGAGAGCAGCTCAGCCCGTCCTGACCAGAAAATGGCTCAACACACTCACAGGACACGGTCAGTGTTGAGTATCTTAAGCCACCAGATTTGGGGGTGGTTTGTTATACAGCAATAGGTAACTGCGACAGTGATCTAAAACCACAGTGACCCTCCACCGGAGCCTTCTGCTTGCCTGGGGCTGGCTTGGGAGACCCCAGATACAGACTTGCTGGAGCCTCAGCCCTGATGGCCCCCCACCCCCCGCCCCCGGCCCATAGCAATGTTTACCTGCTCACTTTGATCCCAACTCCTGTCTCTACTTAGGAGTGCCAGGGGCAGGGCAATCCTTCTTGTGAAGAGCAAGTCCTGTGCGATTCTCCTTGTCTCTGTAGGCTCCAGGCATTTCTCCGTACAAGGAGGCAGCCATCTACCCGGAACCAAGTGAAGGGCGTGCAGCTGAGTTCCTGTGCCAGGGAATCTCCACCATCTGTCATGGTGTCTGGACACCGCTTCCCCTTTCAAGCTCCGTTCTTTGGCTCTTCAAGGCTATTTAGATCCCCAGGGCCCTGTGCGAGGGTTGAATGTTCCTCTGGGGTTGCTAAAGCAGGTTGCACCTGTTACCTTACAGCACAAACACACTCGCTGTACGCAATTACTTAGTCTCCCCCCTAGACCTTCTGTGTCCTAGCACAGCTGTGAAAGTAGCAGGGGCCCACCAATGCTCACCGGGTGGATCACCTGGAAAGATACCAAATGATGTCTGGCCCAGGGGCTCTGGGTGTCCTGGGACACAGGGAGTGCCTGGGGCTGGGGGAACAAAGCAACGGAACTTTGAAAGGAGACAGAGTGGAAATTACCAAAGACAGAATTCTCACCAACCAGTCTGTCTGGTTTATGGGGACTAAGAGCACGGGACTTAGAGTCACATGGACCTCAATTTGCATCCATGCTCTCCCACTTTCCATGTGATCTGGGATAAGCCACTTACCTTTCAGAACCTCAATTTCCGCTTCTGTGAGATGAGAAGAATAATGCCTACATTGGAGGGCTGTAATGAATACATTTTTAAATTTTTGGAAGCACCTGGCTGGCTATGGCAGCAGGAGTAATAGTTATAGTTATTGCTGTTATTATCTCTAGGACACCAGAGGGCATGGAGGTTAAGAGCTCTAGCTCGGAAGTCAGGCTGCCAGCGTTCAAATCTCAGCTCTGCCCCTCACTAGTACTAGTGCACAGATTGTGGTTCCCACGAAGAGGAACCAGGGCCCCTTGGAGACATGGCTGATGTTAAGCCTTGAGCCCTCAGCATCTTATTGCGCCCAAAATAAGGAAGTTGTCAAAAATAAGGTCAAAAACACAAGAGCCAGCTTGAAGCTGCTCCCCCTGACTTCAGCCTCTGAAAGACCACTGGCTGCAATAGTCTGTGGGAACCTCACGAAATATTTTAAAATCCAGGGATTTCTAATGAGTCTCAGCAGAAGAAGGAAAATCCCTCATTTGCTACTGTTGGAGGTAGTCATTATATCAGCTTCTCACTCTGAACGTTGATAAAGAAGGGGAAAGAATTAACCATGTATTCTTTTCCAGAAAGATCTATACTTTAAGGAAATACTAGCCCTTGTAGATGAGAATTCGATCTTAAAAATATAGAAGAAATGATACAGTTAGAAAAATGGCCATTTTGCATCTTCTAATGAAACATTAGTGTTCCAGGCAATGATCAGCCATGGGGAGAAATTGTTGGGGAACCAGATAGCCACCAGGTTCCAAATCATCAAATCACACTTTAGCTTCTGCTCACAGGGAAAATGCAGCTTTTTAATAGAGGGATGAGAGTGAACCCACCTGAACCTATTGGTTAATCTTCTCCAAAAGTGGGTACCAAACAGGGAGTGCCTAGATGAAGGACACACCATCTAGGGAGCATTCTTGCCAAAAATGGTACAGCCGAATCAAATCAAACGTTTAGATCCAACTTTAGTTTATAACAGTGGTTCTCAACCTTCCTAATGCCGTGACCCTTTAATACAGTTCCTCATGTTGTGGTGACCCCCAACCATACAATTATTTTCGTTGCTACTTCATAACTGCTACTGTTGTGAATCGTAATGTAAATATCTGATATGCAGGATGTATTTTCATTGTTACAAATTGAACATAATTAAAGCATAGTGATTAATCACAAAACAATATGTAATTATATATTCAATATGTGTTTTCCGATGGTCTTAGGCGACTCCTGTGAAAGGGTCATTCGACCCCCAAAGGGGTCACGACCCACAGGTTGAGAACCTCTGGTTTATACGATAATCATGGACGATAGCAACCAGGGAGTTGACAGCTCAAGGAAGCAACCAGACAAACCCCGACTGTGAGGCCTTGTATGAGAAAATGAGCCAGATTCTTCCAGAGGACATGAGGTCACTGTTCTGGAACAAAAAGGATTTAAAAGACATAACCTTGTTACAGCCTTGTTTGGATCCTGATTTCAACAAACCAACCTTTAAAAGACATTTTTGGGAACAATCCATGAAATTTGAATATGAATTAGGTATGACATTATACTGACAAAATATTACTAATTCTATTAGATGTGATAATGGGATTGTTATGTAGAAAAACGTCATTTTTAGAGATGTGTGCTGATGTATTTCAGGGTACAATGTCATGATAAAGGTTATTTATTTGAAATTTTAAAAAGATAAAGTAAATTTGGAAAAAGTGTAAATAACTGTTAAGTATAGATGATAGATATAATGGGTTAATTATACTATTCTCCGTATTCTTCTGTAAGTTTGAAATATTTCACAATAAAAATCCGAGATAACTCATCCCACCTGCCATTTTACAGATGGCCACATGGAGACAGTAGAGTATCGGGCTGGGTGTGGACTCAAGCTTTGAGGAAGAAATGCGAAGAGCAATCACCCCATTCATTCTTTATTCTTTTATCTCTTCTCATCTTTGCATTTGACTTCCTAAAGGGCCCTGAGCTGGGCGAATTGAGGACAGAGTCAAATGAACCCTGGCCCCTGCCCACCTATAGCCACTTGTGTAAATAGTGTATCCAGAAGGGGCAGTCACCAGGAACTTGGGTCCTTGCAGACATGGGTGTCTCTACGCTTGAGGTCACTGGAATGGAGGCCTTGGCGGGGCATATCGGAAACAAAGAACTTAACCCAGGGAAGCGGGAAGCTGCCACTTGTGTGAGGTGGCCTCTTGTACGTGCATTCAGATAGATGTACACACTTATCAACTGTATGATCTTGGAAAAGTCCTTTACCTCTGGGAACCTTGTGGGGCTAATAATAGTTCATACCGTAGAGCTTTTGTTGAAAAGGAAGGAGTTGGAGAGACAGAAGCTTGTTGACATTGTTGAACACCTGGATCCGGTCCTTCCTGAATCCCGTTTTATTTTCATTCAGATGGAGCAAAAATTATTCCTTTCATTGAAGGCAAGCTGAGTCGGGTGTTTTAGTCCTGACTTAATGCGTTCTCAACAGCATGACGTAAACTAGAAAGAGCCAAGCTATTTATCAGGACATCAAAAACCTATGAGCACCGGTCTAAGTTTGGTTAAAAGAATAGGCATTTGAAGAAGGAAAATCTTGTTCCATAGATAACAGGACTCTGTAAGTTGCCTATAAAGAAGGTCTACAGGTCGGCTCCATGCGTGGGCCACTGATCTCCATATCAGGAAGAATTCCAATAAGCCCTCGGGGGGTGCGGGTGGGGGTGGGGGTGGGGTGGATGTATGGATGAGCAGAGCTGGAAATCCAGAGACAAAATGGCCTGGGGGTATTCGAAGCCCATAAATAATAATAAAATGCCTCCATCTGCGTTATCAGCCCTCAGATACAGAGAAGCAGGTTCATCATAATCCAGGGCTCCTGACACTGCATCATAGCCCCATACAGTGTTTAAGTCCTCAAGCAGCACTCGAGCCTCCATCATTAAGAAGTAGCTGCACTCTAGAAGCCAGAGATCATTGTTTAACAGCAATAAACAGGACCGAGTAATGCTCCCTGTGGACACCTTTCAAGGGCTTCTCGCTGCTCTGACAATACATTCTCACTGTGGCTCCCAGGTGCTGCCTATGCCTTCCTCCTTGCCAGCTGTTTTCACATCTCTCACCCCCAGCCCAGCCACACTGGCCTTCTTCAGTCTCACACACCAACCTTTCTCACCCCAGAGCCTTTGCCGTGATGTTCGCCCTCCCGGCCACCTCTCCAACCCCACATGGTGGGCTCCTTCTCAGGCTTCTGTTCCCGGTGTCAGCTTCTCCTCAGAGGGACTGTCCCAACCTCCCAGTCTAAAGCAGGAGCTGATATCCTTCCTCCCCACACCCTGGTGCTTCCTGTTTTGTTGTGGTCATTGTTTGATCTCTAGTAATTGACCATAAAATTCCACAGGGATCTTGGTCCACTTTGCTCATGGCTACAGCCCTGGTACTCACCGGAAGCTTGGCACACAGTAGGTGCTTAAGAATAATTTGTCAAATGAATGGATGACACCCAGAAATGTGATTTTGTTTAAGTACTTAGCCCTCCTCACTCAGAAATGGCATTTCCCCCCAGTTGTGGATGGATATTCATTTTGTTCATAGGTATTTATGGAGCACTTACTATGCTGGGCGCCATACCCTGTGGAGAGAGTGTGACCAAGATAGACAGAAACCCCAATTTCTGGAGCTTACATTCTAGTTTTGGGGGAGAGAGACAATGCATAAGTAAACAAATGAACAAAGTAAATTTCAGTGATGATAAATGCAATGAGGAAAATAAAACAAATAAGCCCAATGGTGATTGGGGGCAGGGACAGATCTAAGCAAGGTGGGCAAAGGAGGCCCCTTCGAGGCAAAGACATGTGAACAGACACTGTAAGGGAGGGGAGGAGGCGGCAAGGAAAAGAGGCTGGGAAGAGCCTGGCAGGTAGAGGATGAGCAAGGACCAAGGCCCTGAGGTAGGAAGCCCTCAGTGGGTTCCAGGCGAGGAGGGCTCAGGTGGAGAATGCTGAGGAGGGAGGGGTGATAAGCTGAGATGGGCAGGGGCTGGGTCCTGGGGCAGTGGGTGGGGGCTTTGTGGGCCACAGGGCGGGGTTCAGAGATCTGATTCCAGGCCCCTGGGGTGGCTGAGGAAGGCTGCAGGTGAGGCCCAGCACTGGTTCTGTAAGGCATCCTTCCTTTAGCACAGGGGTTCTCAACCTTCCTAATGCCGCGACCCTTTAATACAGTTCCTCATGTTGTGGTGACCCCCAACCATAACATTATTTTCGTTGCTACTTCATAACTGTAATTTTGCTACCGTTATGAATCGTAATGTAAATATCTGATATGCTATATGTGTTTTCCGATGGTCTTAGGCGACCCCCGTGAAAGGGTCGTTCGACCCCCAAAGGGGTTGCGACCCACAGGTTGAAAACCGCTGCTAGCGTCTGCTTCTTGAACCCAGGCTGGGCCTCTGTTCTGGAGTGGCTGGGAAGGCCTGGGGCACTCTCACCCCCTCCCTGCCTCTTCTTCCAGTCCTTTGTTCAAACACAACCGCCCTCGCAGCGACAGGAAAGCTGCCACTCCTGCGGCTGCTGCTGGTCTCTTCTGCACTCTGCCCACCTCCCACACCATCCTTTCCACAACCTTCGCTGGGAAAGCCCTTCTGATGGTCTCTCCAGGGGTGAGTCCCTGTGGCTGCACACATTGAGGCAGTGGCAGGGCCATTTCTAGGCTTCTCCCACTAAGCACACACACCCTTTCTCTGCTGTGGTCAGCAAACTGCGGCTCTTCGGCCCCTTGAGTGTGGCTCTTCCACAACATACCACGTGGGGGCGCGCACGTACAGTACGTGCGATTGAAACTTCGTGGCCCATGCGCAGAAGTCGGTATTTTGTGGAAGAGCCACATGCAGCTCTTCGGCCCCTTGAGTGTGGCTCTTCCACAAAATACCGACTTCTGCGCACACTCAAGGGGCCGAAGAGCTGCATGTGGCTCGTGAGCCGCGGTTTGCCGAGCCGCAGTTTGCCGACCACTGCGAGTCTAGGGGATCGATATGAAATGCTCACTCGTGTCAGAGGCAGGACACTGAATCCGTCCTGGCTCCTTTAGAGACCTTCTGAGCAGCAGCAGACCACCCATCCGCACCACTGCTGCCCTGTGCCTGGCACAAGGCCCCTGAGGGAGGGGTCTTGGGACAGACGCGCGCAGACCAGTGAACCTCACAGTTCCACCCTGTCCTCTGCTCAGATCATGCCCAGGGGCCTGTCCAGGCCTGGGGCGTGGGGAAGAACGGCAAACATCCACCTCCAGAGTGAGACTAAGTGGGACCCTAGCTCCAACTGCCTGGCAGTGTGTCCTTTGGCAAGTTACTTACCCTCTGTGCCATTTCCTCATATGTACACCGGGCAGTCCTGCTTTGTAGGGTGGTCCATAGGATTGCTGAGTTGGCTTTTACATGTGAAAGGGCTCTGGAGGATGCCTGGAAGCTAGTAAACATGTTGGCTATTACTACTCTTTCCTCTTTTCCCATTTTATTGCAAGAAACAGACACCCACTCCGTTGGCACCGAGGACGGGCATTGAGTGTAAAGTCTCCCAAAGAAGAAGAGGCTCTGGGACAGGTACACAGTATTGGAACCTGGAATTAGCCAGAGGCTTCCGTTGAGCGTCAAGGGGTTACAGGTGGGAATAATGGGCTCCCTGAGGCTGGCAGGACACCTCGTTCTCCTCTGCAAAGGGGCCCCTGCATGAAGATCTTCCAGAGGGTTCGCCAGAAAGGAAGGGCCCTGGAATTTCCCTTGATTGTGGCAGGTAAGCCACAGTCAAGCTACCTTAATCGTGAGCTCCTGCCGCCAACCCTGGTGTATTGAGCATGCTCAGTGACAGGCCCTACAGTGAACTTGGAAAGAGCATGACTTTGGAGTCACATAGACTCAAATTCTGGCTCCTTCACTTCCTAGCCTAACCTTGGGTGAGCCACTAAACCTCTCAGAGCCTCAGTTTCCTCATCTGCAGATTGGGGCTTAAGAAGGGCACTGAGCTTGGTCAGTGTGGCTCAATGATTGAGCATCGACCTATGAACCAGGAGGTCATGGTTCCAATTCCGGTCAGGGCACGTGCCCAGGTTGTGGGCTCGATCCCCACTGGGGGATGTGCAGGAGGCAGCCTATCAATGATTCTCTTTCATCATTGATACTTGCATCTTTCTCTCTCCCTCTCCCTTTCTCTCTGAAATCAATTGCCGGGAGCCGGTCCATGCTTGCTGTTTCAAGGGACCTGGCATATATGGCATACGGTACCCCGGCAATCAATAAAAATATATTTTCTAAATTTTATAAAAAAAGCACTTACCTTCAACAGCTGTTTTGAGAATTTGATGAGAAAATGCATGTAAAAGGCTTAATCTAGTACCTGGGGCAGAAATGTGATCAGTAAACACTTCACACACACACACACACACACACACACACACACACACAAACCCAAAACATATGTTAAAAACAAGAACAACACAGTCCTAGGGGCTCTATCACACGTGTGTAGACAACGAATGCCAAAACACTGCATTTGCCTGCACACTGGAAGTCAGTATCCTGTGGCCTCGTGTGTGATGTTTAAACGTTTGAAGGCCCTCCCTCTGCAGACAGCTCCTCCCACTTGCCTTTGCTTTGACACTTCCAGCTCTGTTTGCAGGGGACCCCCCACAGTCGCCTCCTCCCGTCAACTCTGTGGTTGAAGCAGTCCTCCTTGGAAGCTTGATCTGGGAGAAGCACGCACACAGTGTGGACTCGGGGGTTGGAACACCCCTCCGGGACACCTCCCCCCCCAACCCGCAATGGGCCGCCTCACCCTTTCAGAAAGCCACCAGAGAGCGTGTTTGAGAAAAGTTAAGCTGTTTTATTTCACAGGATAGCTCCACATCAAACCAGCAGGCACCATCAGAATATGCGACAGAGGATCCAATCAGACACTCTATAGGACGGGCGTTGGCTGTAAGGTAGAGAAACAATATCTGGAAGAGGGCAGCACTTCTCATCACGTGGGGACAAGCAACCAGCAATTTCCGAGGGTGGTTTCAATTTTTTTTTTTTCCTGACACAGTTTGGGGAGGAGGGAAACCAAAGGAAACAAAATAGACCAGCCACTCTGAAGCAATCAGAACCAAACCTATTGCCAAACCGTGTAAACAGCCACACTGCCGGGAGCCAGGGCCCAGCAGGAACTCCAGCAGAGCCTTGGTCTAAGGAAGGCGGAGTGCGTTCTGCTTGTTCTGGTCCAAGAAACAGCTTTGTTAGGGACAGTTCGCACAGAAAGGAGGTGTCAGCGAGGGGCAGCGCTGGCCATTCGGCCAGTCCCAGAGGACGGGACAGCGGGACACTGGCAGATCAACCTCGGAGAGGCCAGGAGCACTCCGACCTGACAGCAGGTCCCTTCGCTCAGCTCCCCTGGCAGTTAGGGTATGTGGGGAATTCTCTACACGAGAGAGGAGACCCCAGAGAACCGGGGAAGTTGACATGAAACGTCAGCATTAGCTCTGCATAGCAGAAAATCAGCTAAGCAACACCTCGGCTCACCCCTTCCTGCCTTTTCCTCCCTGCCGACCGCCAAGCCCAACAGGGCCCGCCCACCCTGGTTGAGAGCCAACCACTCCTCTTTCCGGGTTTCTCGGGAGAATGAGGCATTTGCTCATGTGTAAAACCTTCTGGATGTGTGAAAAGTGAGGACTGGGAAGACCGAGAGGAAGAACCGTTACGTCAGTCCTTGTGGCTTCCCATCAGCCAAGGCTGTGCGCTGAGTGCCAAGTAACGGCCAGGTCACAGGAAGTCCCTTGCATTGATGCTTCCTGAATGAGGAAGAAACGTACCCACCAAGGCACTCCAAGGGCCTCCAACAGAGGCGCCAGCCCCGCGTCAAGGCCCTTCCCCACGCCGGCTCCCTCTGTGCATCGCAAACCAGGTCTGAAGGGTTTATAAGGCGGATCTCTGAACTGCTGGTTCCAGCCGTGGCCAAAGGTTGGCTCCATTTCCCTGTGTCTCTTCCCACTCGGATTTCTTCGTTGAAGAGAAACCTGTTAGCCCTTGGGAATCCACTTCTCTCCTGCTCCTCGGCCTGGTGACCTCGGAGGACAGACTCCCAAGTCTAATGCCCAAGCTTACGTATCCCTCCCATGGGTGCTCTGTCCGGGTTCAAAGGCGCTTCACGGTGAGAAATCGTTAGCACTGAAAACAAGGAAAGGCAAGAATTTTTCATAGAATCCCACAGCTCAGAGCAGCTCTTCAAGAGGAAAGGAAAGGAGAGAGGGAGAGTGGGGCAGGAAGCACGGCTTGTTCTCAATTTTATCCGAGAAAGGTCTTTAGCGGCGACTGGGCCCCGGGGCCCAGGAAACTAGACCAGGAAGGAATTGTCTTTGGTCAGTTTTAAATGAACATCTTGCTGGTTCATTCCTAAAATAGACTGAACATCGGTTACACATAAAGACAAAAGGCCTGACCTCAGGATAAGTCGAAGGTTAAGAAATCATTCTGTGAAAAGCAAAAAATAATTAAAAAAAAAAATGCCCGTTATCGACAAACTGATCAGCACAGCTTTCAGTAATGGTGATGAACAAGTAGGTAAACACCACTTCCCCTTGTACAATTGGTTATATTGAGGACTACGAACTAGGTTACTACATTTCCCCCACACTCACTGTACAGTTAGGTTTCTCATATTTGTTTTTTACATTGAACTATCTACTAGGTGCAAAGATTTGGTGAGTGGCATTGGCTATAATTTAATTGTCGCCTTTTTTAAAATTACGATTTCACATTTTAACAGTTACTTTCCAGCATTTAAGCAAAGACAGCAATATATAGTGGACTAACACAGGCAGGAGTCAGGAAGAGAATGCCAGTGCTCAGTGACCGTGGGTGGGGCTGGGTGCCTGTGGAGGGACCGAGACATGCAGAGTGCCAGATGAGGAAGTGGGGGGTGAGGGTGGGGGATGCAGGAAAGTAGTTTTCCATTTGGTTCTGCGACAAGGCTCAGATTTGGGGCTGGATGAGTGAGGTGTGAGCTTCTCTACATGTGAACTCATCAGCCTTTCCCAATGGAAAAACAGGTGCTTAAAGAACACAGCTACAGCTCTGCCTTCAGATAATTCAGTAAAAGGCAGGTCCATTCTCAGGAAAGAAAAATGAAGTTAGTTAATTCTGAGGAAAAGCCACATGGTTGGACTGGTGTTATGTAGATCAGGCACCAGGTCTGTCAACTCAGATTTTCTCTTTACGTCTGGTAGTCCTGGCAGAGAATGCTACATTTTTCTCAGGAGGCAGCTACATTTAAGATCTGGCAGTATCTGTGGGGTAGGAATGGGATAGCTTGTACCCTGGCTGGACAGGATAGCATCCTTGCAAATAAATGACTTCCGCGCCTGACGTGACCCCTGCTCTCAGACACCCATTAAATTATGAGCATGGCACAGCCTTGCTTTCTTTTCTAAGCGGTACAAGGGGGATATTTTCTTACGGCCCACAGAGGTGCTTGCTCTGAGGTGCTTCCATTTCAGGAGCTAAGAGAACAGTTGGTTCTAGGCAAAACAAGGAAGGTCAAGCTTGTGATTGCCTCTCCTTGCCATTCTTTTTGGAGCCTTGCTGGCTTCTTCCTTTCCACTGTGTGCTCTCAATGTCAATCCTCAGGTGAGGCAGAAGGGCTTGCCACTCCCACACACCCAAGGATTAGTGACTCAATGGGTCCCTCCCTCTGGGGGTCACCTTTTTGCGGAAGACCAGAGGACAAGGCAAAATTCATCTAATGGGGTGAAATGATATCGATGGAATTTCGAGCATTTGTAGGTGATATATCTGTAGGGCTGTGCTTGGGGATCTTATGAAGCTGGTAGGAAAATTCCACTGCCTACTCTCAAAAGCCATTAGGAGGTTTCAAAAAGGTCTCGGGTGGTTTTTAGGCTAAAAGACCTACCTTACTAATGACAATAAAAAGAATAATCGTGTTGGCACAGGGCTTTCTAAACAGCTTACTCCTTTACATTCCATCCTTATTATCTTCATTTTACGGAGCAGGAAACTGAGACTCAGTGAGGTGCAGGGACATGCCAGAGTCCCACAGCTCCCAAGTGGTGGGCGCTGGGACACACAGGACTTTTTATTCCAAACCACAGCCATGGGCATGCTCAGAGGCCTTGAGAAAGAGATGAAGCGTGAGAAGAATAGGGAGGAAACCCTTGGCTTGGCATGAAGGTGGTGAATAAAAGTGGTCCCGTTGGAATCTAACTCATCTGTGTTCCATTATCCATAAACAGCCATCTCTGGAAAACCAGGAGATGCAAAGAGGAAGCAAAATAGAATGGAACGAGGGTGATCCAGAGGCCCTTTCCCAGCCAAGAGGTGAAAGCCCTGTTCATGTACTTGATGATCACACCCCCAATTCTTTCACCATGTTTTCACTTACATTAAATGCTCTGGAGAAGGCAGGTGAAGGGGAAGGGAAGGGCGAGAGGGAAGCTATTTCACTTGCATAAACTCAACCTCAACCGAAGCATCCTCTGGGACAGGAAGTGCCAAGGACCGCCCCTCCCCGGCCCTGGGCACTTACGGTTCATGCACTTCGTGCAAGAGGCACCAGCCAAAGTGCGTCATGGCCTGATTTTTAATGAAAACGATGTGACTCAGAACCTCCTTGCCTGTTTAGTTCCACATCTGACACAGTATAATTAGTAGAAAGAGGAAAGGAAAAAAATTAAATACTTTGAAAATTGTATAAGTTAAACCTCTATAGTTACCAGAAATATTCCTACGGCGTTTCTAGGTTTTGAAGTGTTCCATACCACTGTGGTTTTATTATTTTTTTCCCCTTTTCCCAACCACACATAATACTGTGCTACGATGGGGCTTAGGTTCTCACTACCCCCTTTTCTACGTACAAACACGCGGATGCCGTGGTCAGGGGTCTTCCTGCCAACGTCCTCCCGTGCCTTTGGGGGGACAGTTGGTCCTTGGCCTTCAGGTGGAAAGGCAGGGTCTCTGGGTTGGACGGGGGGGTTCCCCACCTCTAGGAGCAGCCTGCTTGGGGACTGCCTGCCCCACCCTTCATGTAGGGGCAGGCGGTTCTGGAAGGCCACGACTTCTGGAGACGGTGGGAGACTGTGTTTGTTTTTCTGCAGCTTAGTGGTATATTGCTTCATTCGCAGTTACTGTGGGCCTCTAAGTTCTCCCAGAAAAGTCCCTGCAAATCCCACCAAATAACAGCGGGAGATGTTTGGTGGCATGGGTCTGAGGTAAATCTAAGTTTCGTAAAAAGAAAAAGGAGATCCTATATACATTTAGTATGTGTCCCGATCTAGTATATGTATATAGATGCATAAATATATATATGTACACACACCTACAGACACATACATACATATGTATGTGTATATATGCACACATATACATACATACACACATATTTATGTATGTAGAGAGAATGTCGAGAGAATCGTTTTCCAGTGACGATATGCCGGCGAAGCCATTGACCATGTTGCCACAACCACAGGACACGCTCTAGCTGGGGCTGCTCTGCTGCCGCGCCTGCTCCAGCTCCAGCTCCAGCTCCAGCTCCTCTGGCCTCCGTCACGTCACACCCGCGAGCTGGATGGAGCTGCTGCCCGCGCTAGGCCTCGGCTCTGCACAGACATTCTTTCTGGCTGACCTCTGGCCCCGCCCGGTGAGGCCAGGAGCACTGGGAAGGGTGTGGAAGTCACAGAGGCCCCCGGCCACGGTGCGCCCCAGCGGCCAGGGCAGCGCCGCCCCAGCCTGCGGGTCACATGGTGCCCGACTTGTCCGCTGAACTGTTGGGGAACATCTTCTCGGTGGGCGTCACGGCCGGGCTGCCCACCCCTGAGCTGCTGCTGCTGCTGGACCGGTGCTGGACCGTGGGCCGCACGGGCCGCACGGGGGGCGGGCGCAGCTGGGCGCCGGCCAGGCGGGCGGACAGCGCGGGCTTGAAGGTGGTCATCATCTCGGCGGAGGAGCTGCAGCCGCGGCGCACGGCGGCGTCGGGGTCGCGGATGACGATGGTGTGCAATGGGCTGGCGGGCTCCGAGCTGACCGGGCCGGGCGGGTTCTTCAGGGGCTCCAGGGTGTCCAGCACCACGTCTGGCGCCTGCTTGACCGTGTTCTGCCTCTCGAGTTCCCGCAACTCATGCAGAGCCGTGCTCATGGTCTTCTCTATGTCCTGGGGGCAGAGAGAGCTCTGGTCAGCACCCTTCCTGGGCAGCGTGGGGGCGTCTGAGGGAGGTTGCCCCAGGGGCCAATGGCTGGGGTGGAGACTGAATCCCCAGGGTGTCGCCAGTTGGGGAACCCACATGGTGGTGGCCTGCACACTGTCTGAACAGGGAGCTGACAATTAGGGCAAGTCAGACTGCTGGCTAAGGAAGGCCAGCTCTGCAGCCAGACAGACATGGGTTCAAGGTCTGGCTCTGCCACTTCTTTGCTGCATGACTTGGACAAGTCACCTCAGCTCCCTGAGCCTCAGATTACAGATCATCAGAGGACAGATCTCGGAGCTGGATGAGTATGAAATGATATGGTCCCTGTGAAGAGCAAGGCCTGACCCCTGGCACACATTAAGCGCGCACAAAGCACCAAGCCAAGCCCTGCCCCGAATAATTCAGTCCATCCCCACACGTATCAGGTAGGAACTACCATTAAGCTCATTGCACACAGGAGGATGGGGAAGCTCAGGCTGGTTAAGGAACTTGCCCAAGGTCACACAGCTACTTAGTAGCACAGTCTCAACCCAGGTTGTCTGTCTCCAAAGTCCACGCCACTAACCATTATTATTATTTTAAAAAATCCTTGCCCATAGGAAAATTCCTTGGAGGTTAAATATCAGAATGTTCACCTCAAAGTGATGGGACTGTTACTTTCTTCTCTGTTATAATCAGACACTTTTGATTTTTTTAAAATAGAGGTCTTATAAAGCAACAAAAACCCGTATCTGCCTACGTAATTTCCGGGGACGTTTTAATATTTAGGCTCATATGGAGGAGAGTGCTCCGAATGACACAGAGCGAGGTCCCGGCTGGCTCAGCCCTGCCTCTTCCAAGGCCTCTGTTCCCCTTCCAGCCAGTAGGGGGTGCTGGAGCTGGAAGTTAGCATTTAACTTAGGAGCCCTAGGCGAGGACTTTTGAGCAAAGACTCCTTTGCCACTTGCAAGTCTCAGCTGCTCAGCATCATACTTTGTTCATCTGCTGAAAGCCCACAGGTTTATTGTGAAGATGGAATGAGATAATGGATGTGATGAAGCTTTGTAAACTGACAGACAGTGGTTTTTAAAGTCCCTTTAGCCAGAGTCCTTGGTTCACATCAAGCACATGAGAGGAGCTGCTCAAGCTGAGCTGGGCCAGAGCACCACGGACTGGGCCACTGAGGGGACAATTAAGGATACTGCTTAAAACCACCGTTGGAAGGTCTGTGCACAGCCTCAGGAACAATGATGACTATTAAGACTCACTGCTTTTCTGCCCAGGGGCAAATCTGGAAAATCTGCAGGTCTGGTCAGACTAATGGGGTTGGAGCCTGGGGATGTCCTGGCTGCCCCTCTCCATACCCACTTCTTTTATCTCCACCTTTCCTCCCGTTAGCAGGTGGCCTAATGCCTGTCCTGGGCCCCTATGACACCCTCCAGTCTGGCCACAATCAAGGTCCCAGCCATCCTTTTTAAGCTCTGTTAAGAGCTATTGATAACTAGCTAATGGCTAATTAGCTAATCCTATATAATAAAAGCCTACCTAATACGCTAAGTGTCCGGTCGACTGGTCAGCTGTTCAACCAATTAAAGCATAATATGCTATTGATATGCTAAGGCCACTCAACAGCTAGCTATGATGTACACTGACCACCAGGGGGCAGAGTCAATCGGTCGACCAGTTGCTATGATGTGCACTGACCACCAGGGGGCAGACGCTCCAGCCAGTAAGTTAGCTTGCTGCTGGGGTCCAGCCGATCAGGACTGAGCAAGATGGGCCAGACACACCCTGGAGCCCTCCCGTGGTCCCTCCCCAGCTGGCCAACCTCCTGCATCCTTCTCCAGCCCCAATTGTGTACCAGTGGGGTCCCTCGGCCTGGCCTGCACCCTCTTGCAATCCGGGACCCCTCAGGGGATGTCAGAGAGCCAGTTTCAGCCCGATCCTGCAGGCCAGGCTGAGGGACCCTACTGGTGCATGAATTCATGCACCAGGCCTCTAGTCTATATATATAAAAGCCTAAGCAACTGGCCAACCCATCAGTAGCTATGACACACAATGACCACCAGGGTGCAGACGCTCAATGCACAGGCATGGAAACATGGAACAGACTGATGAATCTCAGAGGGAAGGGGGGAGTTGGGAAGAGATTAATGAAAGATCTTATATGCATACTAGAGGTCGAGTGCACAGATTCATGCCCCAGTGGGTCCCTCGACCTTGCCTGTGGAGATCGGGCCAAAACCAGGTCTCCGACATCCCCCGAGGGGTCCTGGATTGCGAGAGGGTGCAGACCAGGCTGAGGGAGCCCACTGTTGCACGAATCCGTGCACTGGGCCTCTAGTATTAACATAAAGCTAGTATTAGCTTTTAGGCTTCCCCATGATACTGGCTCCTTTAAGAAGGGGCCTTTGGGCCTTTACCTACAGGATTAGCTGTGGGGGATTTTCTGTATGAGGGGAGAGAGGGCAGTCTCTCTCCATCTTTGCCTTCTCCCAACCCTGCAGGAATAAAGTCTACTTTCAACATGCCACTCTGCTTAAATTAACTCCTCTATTAACTTCATTACTCTTTGTTTGCTCTACTCCAGTGTGAGCTGAAAGGTAAACCTTCAATAAATAAAGTGCAATTATCGCCCCTCCACCACCATCCCTCCCACCACTACCACTCTACCCTGGCAGAGTGTGAGCCAGAAAGACAGAAAGCTCAGAGAAAGATCAGCTGAGTAGTTTAGGCAGGAGCCTGGCATTAGTCTGAGGGGTGAGCCATAATCTCCAGAGTGGAGCTGCAGAGGGGTGCTGGCGGGTGATGGACTTCCAGGGGGTGGGATAGGAAAGGAGTACTTTTCAGCTCCTCACAGATTACATCTTCCCACTTTGGATGGCAGTGTAGCAAGTTCCCCAAACACCTCTTCACTGGGTTCAAATCTAAGTCCTAAAGGGTATTTTGAGACCAGAGAATTTCTAGTAACTCCATCGACCACTTGGTATTTCCTTGCCACGGCTCCTTTATGTAGTCTGAGAAGGCAGCGCCAATGCTGAGCTGGCTGGAGGCCATCTAGTGCCCCTTTTGGCTATTTACATATTATCTACCATGCTTTCCCATTTCACCTCTGTCCATGAAAGGAGCTCTTGAATGGCAGCTATCAAATTAGAGAGTGTGTAGGTATGTTTACAAAGGGAGAAAAATGCATAAAGCATTTCCCAAGTGTGTTCATTCTGTAGGCTTGTCTTATGAATGTGCTGTGAATAAAGCTCAAAGAAGTCTGGGTGTGCCCGCTTCTCTTTTTGGAGATTCATAATACACATACTTCAACATACTTAAAGGTTCTAAGAAATCTTGTAGACAAGGCATTCAACTTTGTCAGACAGGAATTTCCCAAAGTTGGTTGACAACAAAACACATTTCCCCTCTTCCCCCATTAACATCCTGTTAACTAGTCTGCTGTGGGAACTACTTTTGGAAACACTGGCCTAGACTGCACTGCACTTGATTGTTTATGTTAAGGGCTCTGGCCCTTGGGGAGCCCACTTCCCATCCTGGCTCTTACTAGAGCTTCGGGTAATGGTGGATGCTAGGGTGATGCTCCCCAAGGGGACAGCCTTCAAGGATGGAAGGACAAGCAGGTCTTCCTCTGCGGGACCATGGCAAAGTGCTGATCTTCAGGTGTCCCTCGGGAGTGGGCATCAGGACATGGGGCCCAGCTAGACCCTGTGGGTGTGAGCAGGAGTTCTAGCTGCTGGATGAGTTGTTTCTGCATTGGTTTTCCCCGGGGAAACTTTCCTGGTCTCCTTTAGAGCACAGCCCCCAAACCCACAACTTTCCCCTTCCCCTTGTACCAGGGATTCAAATACCACTCTCTAAGGAGCAATTCTCACAGCCAAGAAGGTTCTGGCTGCATCTTCCCTTCCAGCGTCAGCTGTTTATTCCACCTAACCTCTGTATATCGGGTCATATCCTCACCCCCCACCCCAGCGTCAGCCATTTATTCTCCCTATCCTCTATATCTCAGGTCATAGAAGACCACCCACCCCCCCCCCCCCAAGAAGTCTCTCCCGCTCTGAGCAATCCCTACATTTTAGGCTCTCAAAATATCACATACCACTCTTTCAAAGAACCTGGCCCAACTGCCATTTCACAGCTGTGTTATTGGTTGATGTCTCTTTCTTCTCTAAATTGGGCAGGGACTGGGTCCATTCTAGGTCATCATTGTACTCTCAGTGCCTAGCCCAGTGATTGTCACACAACAGGTGCTCAATCAATATGAGTCAATGAATGAAATGAATGAATGAACAGATAGATGAATGAATGAATGAATGAATGAATGAATAACTCAGCTATGCCTTCTCATGGAATCACCTGCCATTCCTACATCTCTAGTTTCCAGCCTTTCCCTTAGATAGGAATTCCCCCTCCAGTCCTGAAGATTAAGGGGGGCTCTTCAGTCTTCATAGGAACCCTAGCCAGCAGCAGCACCCATCCAACTTCCACTCCCATGGGGAGGCCAGCAGGCAGGTGGGAAGCCAGCTCCCTATCTATCTTGTGTTCTGGCTTAGCCTTAAGCCTGGCATTAAGGGCAAAGTGGCCCCCCAGTCCACAAGTCCCCACCCTGCTCCCCCTCAGGGGGTCTCCACTGGCCCGGCCTGCATTCCTGATGGCCCTTACTTCTGCCAGGGCCTCGGCCTCCAGGGACTTGTGGTCCCCCAGGCTGCTGTGCCTGGTGGAGCCGCACGTCGACCTCATGGAGTGCCCTTCTGAGAGCGCCTTCTTGTCAGAGTAGTTGATGCTGCCAGCGCTCCCGAACGTCGCCATCCTCCGCTTCTCGGGGCTCTCGATCCTGCCCCGGGTGAGGGGGATTTTGTGGGGGCTGCTGGGGCAGGCGGCGGCCCGGGGCGGCGTGTCTATGCTGGGGC
Source organism: Myotis nattereri (assembly GCF_964212035.1). Taxonomy (NCBI): domain Eukaryota; kingdom Metazoa; phylum Chordata; class Mammalia; order Chiroptera; family Vespertilionidae; genus Myotis; species Myotis nattereri. The sequence goes on from NC_138089.1 coordinate 25,074,875, forward strand.
CCAGGCCCCGGGGTGGGCTGTGTGTGTCGCCCCCGCTTCGGCGCCTGGGAATGGCTGCTCCATCAGATCGTAACCGCACTCTGCAAAGGAGCCAGGGGGCAGGGGCATGGGGCAGAGGTCAACCCTGGCAATCAGAATGAGTCAGTCAACCCCCAGGCTACACACTACACACTAGTCACTAGTCTAGCCAAGGTATAGTAAAGCCTCCTTCAGCCAGACTGCGATTCCACATGAAAGCTGCGGCTGAGCACGGACCTCACCGGGGGACACAGGAGGGAACCAGAGCATTGTTTCCCAGCTCAGAGGGTGGTGGTGCTAACTCCACAGGGAAGCTGTTAAGTCAAGACCAGAGGATTTCAATCTTAGACTGCTTTGGCGATGGTTAGTTGGGCTCGAGATTCGAGATACGTTCTTACTAGTAAGCAGTTCAGACATCACCATGATGCTGAAAGGCTTCTAACTGGTCTGAAGCATTGAGGCTTTACTGTACCCAAAGTTACCCGCTCCCCTGCAAGCACAGGAGGGCCCCCCTGGGAACAGAACCCAGCCCAGTATTGTTACCCACCCCAACCTCCCCAGCAAAGGGCTACTTCTAAGAGCTGTTTTCCAGATCTTGGGAAACAAGTCATCCAAGAGGGAAAAGTGCATCACTGAACATGCCTTCCGTGCATTTGGACAAAAGGGACACATGAGGGTGAGTCCTTATCCTGCTGTCACAGACTTCCCTGGGTCCTCTTTGAGGGCCATTTTATTAATCTGTCAAATGGGCATAATATTCCTTGCCCACCTTTGAAGGACGTTCAGTGGGTATGAAAGCACTTTGAAGACAAAAGGTTCCACCTCCTGGAGATTTTGCTACATCCCATGGAGGCCACCAAAGAGGGAGGGAAGCTGCAGTGTCCAGGGGGTGGGGAACAGGGACAGAGTGTTGGAATGGATTGCGACCACGGGACCAAGTTCAATGTGGTCAGCAGCGCTTTAGATCGTAATGCCACCAGCCAAGCTAAGCACTGCCTGTGGGTACCCCAACAGGACCAAAGCAGAGGCACTGGAGAGGAAGAGGTATTGAGAAAAAAAAGAACAAGGAGGAAGTAGATGAGGGAGGGAGAGGAAAATTAAGGCAGGACAAGATAGAAATCCGCGCCTCCCTCCCCCGCCCCCCCCTCAGAAAGCAAGGGACCATGACTTTGTCATCTACCTACCCCAGCTTTCCACTTTCCCTCCCAACTGTATCATCTATCCCAGGACCCCAACTGTTGGCTCCACTGAATAGAATATGCTAAAGGAGGCACTGGGACTTCTGAAATAAGTTCATAAATGTATGTTTCCATTGTGACGGAATTTTTTGGCTCTATTTGCACGCACTCATATGTGTAGGCTGGTCCCCTGACCTCTCCACCGAGTAAACAAAGAAAATTACATTTTGAGAACCTGATTAGGAAAGCAGTGAGAACTGTCAGGTTTTTGGTCCTTTCTTTTCTTTTCCTTAATAGTATTAGTTTTTAAACTACCACATACTTTGGACCACACCTGTATGCAGAATAAGGAGCTCAGCTCCCTTCTTGGCAGAAAGGTCATGTGACACAGCCTGGCCCACACATGGAGAGTGAAGAAATTGGCAAATGTGCTCCCACCAGATAAATCGGTGGAGTCGAGTGTCAATTTCCCCCACACTTGAGGGGGTGTGAGTTTTCTGTTTATATAGCACACTTCAGGGAGTATATAACCTTTAAATTTTTAAATATAACTACTTGGATCTTCAATGGAAAGTGGAGGAGGTGCAAGAACTAGAGAGAGAAGTTGGAAAAATACTTGCCAATTTGTAACTCCCCCACACACACCATTTATCATTATTTAAAATAGAAAGCACTGACTTGCTCAGATATGTCTTTCTTCCTCCTTCTCTACAGCCCCTGCCCCTCCCAGGTGTGCTCAATATCCCCTGTGGGAACAGGGGCCACAACAGCCTACTTCTCTCCCTCCTGCCCCCGTTTTCCTCCCAAATCAGATACCAACAGGTGTGGTATTAGCAGAAAAAGAATGAATCCGTGTTTCCTACCGGCCCATCACCCCCCCAAAGCCGTAGTCCGAGATGTGGTCTGTGGGGGACTGCAGGTCGTTTTTGGAGGAGGCCTTGTCGTCCAGCAGTGGCCCACTGCTGGCCTCACTGTCCGCCTTCTGGCTTAGGCTGTCGGAGAAGGCATCATCCCTGGGGAGAAGGACAGATGTGAGTTGGGAGTGCTCCAGAGGATGTGCTGGGCTCTGCTGGGTCAACATACACCTCAAAGTTAAGATACACCCACAGCTCTGGGTGAGTCACCTCCCACGTTGTTTCACCACTACGCACCAGCGCTCCTAAGTCAGTTTCTCCAGCAGAACTTCCTCCTCTGACCCACCACCCCATGCCTACCTTCTCCTCTCCCCTCCTCTAGGTTCTTCTCTCCCAGGGGTGAGGACAAGCTAAATAATGCTGGACGGTGTGTTGGAGAAATGGGGAGTGGACCCTGCAAGCTGGGCACTGAGTGCCGACTCTCCACGTGGTTCTGTGAGGAGTGGTTCAGGGGTAAGCAAGGGAGGGAGAAGGTGCCGCCATCCCTCCCCTCCTCACCCAAGGCTTGAACTGTGAGGTGGCTGGAGCTAGCTGGATGTCTCTGCCAGCCTCTGCCCACACCCTCTCCCTTCCAGTGCCTTGTCCCTGTCCACAGAGGCCTGGGGACATCAGAGTGCCGAGAGCCCTCCCTGTGGCATTCCTCGTGGGATATGCCCATTCCAGACGTCTCTGGCTTCAGGCCATCCCCTCTGCCACCAAAACTCTGCCTTTGGCCCCCTTCCCTGAGGTCTAGCTTGGTGGCTGCTTCCTTGATAAATCGGTTCCATGGAGCCTGGCCAGAGCTCAGTGGGAGTGTGTGTGCAGGAACCCTCAACAGCTTTCAGAGAATGGAAGGTGTGGACTTTCTGGCTCTCTGGTAGGGCTAGTATTTGGGATGCAGGGCCTTTTTTCAGGCCTGAAATTGTTTAAAATAAAATAATACCTATAGATTCAGGGAACAGATAGGTGGCTGTCAGAGGTGGGCAGCGGGGGGTGGAGAGGTGACATAGGTGAAGAGGGTCAAAAGGTACACATTCTCAGTTACAAAATATAAATAAGTCCTGGGGATGTGATGTACAGCATATTTACGTAGCACATAATTATGTATTGCATATTTGGAAGTTGCTAAGAGAGGAGATCTTTAAAGTTCTCATCACATATGAAAAAATTATTACTGTGTGGTGATGGATGTTAACTACATTCATTGTGGTGATTATTTTGCAATATATAAAAATATCAAGTCATTTGCACACCTGCAATTAATATGTTATATGTGAATTACACCTTAATAAAAAAATAGTACTCTATTAACTCGAAATGAGGGGATGGTTGCTCCTGCTGTCCCCTGAGAACGCCACCTTGGGGGTGGAGGATGGTGGGCAGTTAAGGGGGTGGTGGGCTGGCCTCTGGCTACAGGGAAGGCCAAGAGAGTGAAGGCACATGGTCAGATCCACTGGACACTGAGAACCATGTAGGTGAGGAGTGCTCTGGAGGCTGTCAGGTGGGTTAGGAAGGGGACCAAGGGCACCCAGGCTGTCTCCATGTGCTCTGAAGTGTGAGCAATTTGCTTATTTGTTAACAGGATCACCATTTAAGAGGGGATCTGTTCTTAGAAGACCAAGGGTAATTATATCAGTGAGAGCACATCCCTGGTATATGACCCAGAACTCCCCTTCCTGTGCCCATTCTAGACGTCACTAATCAATTATGGCATTCTTCACAGTAGGGTCCAGCTCCCACTCACATGTCCTGTACGACTATGTACTGATGTGGGATGAGTCCATCCACGCCATTGTGACGACCTTCCCACCAGTCCTCCGAGGCACGGTGGTACAATAGCAGCGAGGCCCCCTTCTTGAAGGACAGCTCACGTGGGGACCGCCCCACGTAGTCAAACTTGGCGATGGCCTCAATCTGTTCCACTTCTGGAGGGAGAGGAAGAAGAAGAGCATCCATAAGGTCAGCAGAAGGACAGCCTGGGGGCCTTGCTCAGATGGCCCTGGCTTCTATGGGGCAGCATAGACAGCAAGCCCAGTGTAAACAGCGTGGGCTGGGGTCAGGACCCCAGGGTTCTAGGCTCAGATCCACTCTCCCATGCTGTGACCCAGGCAGGCCATCTAACTTCTCAAAATGGAAAGAGGGGGCTGACATACATGTCCTTATTTTCCACTGCTCTTTTTTTTTCTCTATCTTAAAAACACAACAACATTATAAGAAATTTATTTTCCTTCTACCCCTTAAAACAAATTCTGTTTCCATTTTTCCATGAACCGTTTCCCTCTTTATCCACTTACAATACTTTTAGTAATTCTTATTTTGGGGGAAGTTAAACAGGAGGTGTATGTGGACTGCCATCTATGCAAAATATTATACATATATACATTTTTAAGGGGTCCCAGAACTCTTTAATTTTTTTTTTTACCTATGAAGAGAAAAACAGATTGGTTTTAAAAAGTCAATTTAGTAAATATTCTGTTTGCTATGTTTCTATAACAATATTTGGTATAAACACTACAAAATTAGGCAAACTTCTGGAAAAAGTCATTAATAAAATTTTATGAAAAAGTGTTCAGTCCTAATTTCTTTTAATTTGTAGAATCACTGGCAAAGTACATCAGGCGAGTAGAGCAGTTTCAGAGGTCCAGTTTCAGACAGAAGGAGCCTTCTCCATTTTGGTTCCAGAGGTGGTCGGATGCCCCGCAGCTTCATTTCGTCGAGTCCTTTCCAGTATTTAAAATTGTTGTCCAGATGCTGCAGTAACTCCGGTTGCCAGGAGCCGGTCCATGCTTGCTGTTTCAAGGGACCTGGCATATATGGCATACTGTTCTTAATATGTTTGCTCACCTTCTAGGCACTATGTGTTTTAACCAAGGTCTCTGAGAAAGGTTGTTTCCCCAGGTAGGGATTTTCCCCTGAAGTTAGGGAGGGAATAAAACCTCTTAACTAAGTGCCAGGTGGGTAATTAATCACTTTAACTACGAACAATCATGCTTAAGCTACATAATCTTTACTCCCTGGAATGGAGATAAGAAACGCCCTAACCTTTGAAATAGAGATTGACAGGATTGGAATCAACTGGTATAAATACAGATGTAAGAAGACAGAAGAGAGAGACACAGAACCTAGGCACAGAACCTACACAGAACGTTCTCTAGGGACAGAAGAACTTCGCTGGAGAGAACATGGCAAAAGATCCTGGACAGAAACTGGCCTCAGAACCTAGAGACAGAACCTAGCGAGAGAACATGGCAAAAGATCCTGGACTGAACCTGACTACAGAAATTGGCAAGAGAACCTGACTAGAACCTGGTGACTGAACCTGGCTGGAGAACCTGGACAGAACCTGACTGGAGAACCTAGTGAGGGAACATGGCTACAGAGCCTGGCTGGAGAACCTGGAGAACCTAACAAGAGAACATGGACACAGAACCTGGCTAGAGATCCTAAGCAGAACCTCTCTGGAGATCCAGACCAGAACTTGGCTGGAGATCCTGGCAGGAGATCCTGGCTAGGCTGCTGATCAACTGAACGCTGTCTCCGTGTCATTCCTTCTTCGCCTTTGGGAACCCCTGGACCTGCTGGGTTTGGACCCCGGCATCCGGTAGGTCTACAAAGTCATCCCAAGCATGGTACATGTCTGTGACGAAGGAGTCGATGAAGGAGACCTGGGACTTGGGGATGCTGCAGGTGTTTCGGTCAAAAGCTGGCATCGCCACCGTTAAGTCCAGCTTCTCTTCTTCTTTGGTCTGAGAAAAATACTCCTCCGAGATGCGTGCAGCCCACTCGATGCACTGCTCCAAGGGCCGGCAGGGGTTGGACACGTCCGCGCACTTGATCATCATCCGCTTGATCAGAGTCCGGTTCTCTGGAGACTGGAGCATCGTGTCTACATCACGAGGGTTTGGCTCACTCCCCTCGCTTTCCTCCAGCTCTGCCAAGGGCTTGACGACACTGCTGACAAACTTATTGATGTGCTCGAAGTGCCTGGTCATCTCTGTGGCCAAGACCATGTCGATGGTGGCCTGGCGCAGCGTCTGGTAGTCATTCCTCTCCACATTCTTGAAGATGTTGCTCTTGTCCTCCTTGGCGGTCAGCTGGAAGGCCAGGACCGCGTGGTGGCTCTCCAACAGGGCACAGTCGTTGTACAGCACGGCCAGCGGGCTGCCCGCGTTGCACAAGAAGAGGTGGGTCCTCCCCGGGTGGCCCAGGTCCTGGATGGCGGCTGCGATGAGGGCGGCGGCCTCGTCCCCGAGTCTAACGCTTGCTTGATCCTCTCCTGGCAGAGGAAGCAGGCGGTCGCGTGCAGCACGTGGGCAGCGGGGGTGGAGTTGAGGTAGGGGTTGGAGGAGTGGTAGTTGGCTTCAATAGTCTGCAGCCACAGTCGAAGCGTCCTCTCCGAGCACTTCAAGAATTCACAGACCCCAAAGCGAGCGAAGATTTTGAGACCAAGAAAAGTCAAAGGCCTTTTCTGAGTGGCAGCCTCCAGTTCAAAAACATTAAAGTCCCAGTTGTCATCGTTTTCCATGGCCTCAGCTATCCGCAGTGGGATATTGTGAAGGGACTCGGAGGTGAGTAAGTGGCCCGAAATTTGATGCAGGTTTTTTGTTGAGAGAGTATACTCATTCCCAGATAGTTTTCGAAAACCGTCAGACATCAGGCCCCCAATGAGGTCCTTGGTGTGAGGATCCTCTTCCTTCGCCCCGAACTGTGGTGAATACAGCTCCGAGGTTCTCAGCATTTCCAGGACGTGGTCTAAGGCTTCCGTCACAGGCATGGAACTGTTCTCCTGGGCAGCACTGATGATATTGATCACCTCGGTGATGGGCGCCTGGATGGTCATGGAGTGGATCCGGGCCATGGAGGAGTGTCGCCTCTGGCTGGCCACTTCGCTTGCTCGTGAGGCAACACTCCTGACGTCCAGGGAGCTTTTCCTCTTGTCTTTATGTTTACTGGATGGATTATCTGTGGGAGTGTCAGAATGAACAGATTCCGTGATCTTCTCAGCCTTACTGCTGGCGTTGCTCACTCGGATGATGGACATATAGTGCCTAATTTTTCCTCCCTGCCCAGTGACAGGTATTATCTTCACATTTTGTTGTACATTATCTCCGTTTTCGGAGTGGTAAACGCCTTGCCACTCCTTGCCCATCTTCATGCATGAGTTTATAGTACTGAACAAGTCAGCCTTTTTCTCATTTAGAGGCATTTTTGCTAACTCCTTCCCTAATAATTCACCTGACTCATAGCCCACCGTTGTTTCAAATGCTGGATTTACATCCTGTATGTAGTTGTCCTCACTCGTGATTTTAATGGCGTCTTGGCTGTTCTCTAGTGCAGTGAATACTGAATTACAAGCCCTGAGTTTCAGCTGTGACCGCACCTCTCCAAACTCCAGCTGCAGCAGTTCGGCGTAAGAGGCCAGGAGGCTGGGGTTCTCCACGTACCTCCTCGTAAAGCCGGCACTAATGAGGGACATCACAGACCCTTCTCCATCCCGCCTGCGTACTACACCAACAATAACTGTGTTTTCTGAAACTTTTGTTGCTCGAATAGACTTGCACAGCGCCGGGGCGTCCAGCTGCTGGGGGTTTCTGTGGTCGATGATGATGATGTCGTGATTTGCAGCCAGGGAACAGGTCAGGACAGCCTGGACCTCCAGGGCCACCATGCACTTAAACCCTGCTTTTTCACACGCCTTACGGAATCCTTCACACTGGCTATCGTCTTTGATAAACGCTAAAAGTACCTGGAGTTGATCTGCATGAAACCTCATGGGGCCAAAATGCACGTGAGATGTTGGTCTCTTCGAGTCGCGGTCCACGGGGAGGGCGCCGCTGGTGGTGGCCAAGGCTTCGGGCTCCGGATGGAGCAGGGCGCCCGGCCCGCCCGGCGCGGGCAGCTGCGCCGCGGGGTCCTGCGCGTCCTCGGCCTCCCGGGCGCCCGGGCACACGGTCTGGGTCTCGGTAATGTGGATGCCCGAGGCGCAGCCCATGCTGGCGGGGCGCCGCGGACACGCTGGCGGCGGCCGCTCTCCGGTCAGCAAACGGTCAGCAAACGGCCCGCCCGGCGCCTCGCGGCCACCACCAGCGCCGTGTCATCGCTGCCCGGGCGCGCGGGCGGGCGGACGGCGGGAGCGCAGGTCTCACGTCAGGAAGCGCGGCCGCCGCTTTTATCATGGGGCGGCGGCGGCGGCGCGGAGGGGGCGCTGGGGCGGGGGCGCCGCGGACGCCCCCCCCCCCAACATGCCCTCCCCAGGCGCCCGGCCGCCCTCACATCGCCCACTCGCCGGCCGCGCTTCCGGGGAACGCCGGGGAGGAGATTCGCGCTCTCCCCGCCGGGAGCCCCGCGGCACCCGACACCTCGCGACTCCGACCCCCGAAAGAAGCGCCCTGGCGGCCTGGCCGCGCCCGCCCTGAGGCCCGGGGCTGAGGGCAGCCCGTCGGGCGTCTGTCCGCTGAGAGGCAGGGAGCGAGGATCCAGGCGGCCCGGGCGCGCTGTCGAGAACCGCAGACACGGCGCGCCCCCCGGAGCTGCCCGCTCCGGCTCGGGCTCCGCGGGTTTCCCAGAACTCTTTAAGGCAAGCATGTCAAACTCTTGGTCCTCGGCCCGCATGCCTTGTTTATTTGGCCCATGTTAGCCTTATGAGCTTGACACGCTTGCTTTAAGGTTTCCTCAAAGCTGATCATTTTACACCGAACAGCATCCCCCAAAACCCATACGTGGAAGCCCTAACCCGCAATGTGATGTTTTTGGAGATGGGGCCTTTGGGAGGTAACAGGTTAAATAAGACCAAAAGGGTGGGGCCCTTATCGCATAGAACTGGTGTCCCTCTAAGAAGAGGAAGAGGCTTCAGAGATTTCTCTCTCTCCACATGCAGCTGTCTACCAGCCAGGAGGAGAGACTTCCCCAAGAAGCCAACCCTGATGGCATCTTGACCTTGAACTTCTACAGCCTCCGGAATGCTGAGGGAATCATTTATGTTGGTCAAGCTCCCTGGTCTGTGGTATTCTGTTATGGCAGCCGGAGCTGACTAACCCATTCATCCACGGACTTAATGTTGAGGGAGGGAGAATCCTTACTGGGGCCATAGCTCCAGCACATCTCTTGGCACATACGTATCTACCGATCAAACATTTACTCTTCTCTGGACAGTGACAGGCTGGGACTGGGTTAAACAGTGAGGACGTGGCTCTTGTGCCTGAAGCACGCCTGCTACCCGGCTCTGTCACCTGTTGTCTGGAACTCAGGGGAGTTACTTAACCTCTGTACCCCTCAGCTGCCTTACCTCTAAGGGCTGTTAGGAGGATTAAAAGGTAATGCATGAAAGACAACATCGCAGACATACATTAGATATCCAGTTGATAATGGCTCTCATGATTATGATTATTATTACTAATGGATTTAGCCTATGGGGGAGGTCTAAATAAGAAATCTAAGCTACCAATAGTTTGAGTGGTTTGCCTACAACCATACAGCTGATGATGTCTGGGGAGGAGACTGTATAGGGAGCAGGAAAGTTATGCCTATGACTGATTTAACCTATACTATAGTTTATACCCTAAGAAATGTCCACACTTGGTAGAAAACTGTATATAGGTATTCATGTATTTATATTTTAAAACAAGCACCAAAATGTTTAACATTATACAAATAGGTGTAGGTATATTAATCCTAATAGAACAAGAGTAACAAAAGGGACCCTTGCTCTCTCTAGCCTGCAGATGATACTTTCCCTATGCTTAGCATCCATGGGTCTCCATATCTGCTCCATTCCTGGTAGATTATCTGTATCTGTTCTTCCAGCCATCTACCTGTCCTCCATGGAGGAAAGGCTAGAACACCTGGTTTTGCTGCTTTTTAGCTGTGTGACCTTTGGCAACTTATTTCTCCTTTCTAAGCCTCAGTTTCCTCATATGTAGAATGGGAATGAATAATAATAGTACCTATACCTTCTAGGGTTGTTATGAGGATTAAATGAGCTACCATACATGAAATGCTTGCAATAGTGTGCGCATATGGTAAACTCATATGAGAGTTAGTTGTTGTCACTAGAGCTGATGTACTTTCAAGGGCTAAGGCAGTATGGAAAGTCAAAGAGCAGAGGGAGCAAACCCCTTTGTTCATCCCTCCACTGATCCCCACCATACGCGTGTACTCGGGCTCTCTGTAAGCAGCTGGCCCCGGATGACTATTGGTGATCCCATGAGACACAGAAGTCTTTGGAAGCACACAATCCTCAGTGCCTGGGGCAGCCTTCTGTGGGGAGCGGGTGTTGGACAGTTAAGTCAGCTTTTCCCAGCTGGCTCCCTGACAAATGTCTTTAAATGCCTTCCTAACACAACTGATGCAGAATGGCAGCACAGCTAAATGGGTCAAATACCTCGGATCCTGACTCAGAGTCACCTTCTCGGAAAATTGGGGAGATCTCCGTCCTCCTCTGCCTCTTTGACTCTTCTCTGAGCCAGCCACATGCTAGCACTGCCTGCAGCCCAGCTACAGGGAGCAGAAAGGCCAGAGGGTCTAAGGCAGGAGCTGAACCCGGCTGGCGGTGCTCTGGGTGTTCACCCCAGGGTGTCCTCTGAGCCAGCCGATTCAGCTGATAAAGAAGCTGGCCTGAGCAGAGGTTAGCTCCTGCTAGGAGCAGCACATAGGAGCCTCTTGGGTAGCTGGGGTAGTCTGGTGATGGGGGGTGGGGGTGGGAAGGCGGGGGAGGAATGGAAAATGTAAGAGAAAGAAAAGAAGAAAATGGGAGGAGCCGAGCTGAGCCCCAGCTGAGCGTGAACATGTGTACGGATGTCATTATGTAAGTGTGTGTGGTGGGAACAGTAATAGCAGCTACCAGTTATTAAGAAAGCCATTATTTGGGTCTATATTACCGAAATAAAGTATGTTATTCTCCCTTGCACCATTCTCCCACACACCCCTCACCAAACTTAGTGAATTCTCTCATCTTCCCCAGTTAGGAAATAGAACCACCTTGCTCACTGGCTCAGGCCAAAGCCTTGCAGTTGCTCTTGAGAGTCCCACATCTCACCCATCAGCAGCCCCTTGCAGCTATCCCCTGAGTCTGACCAGTCTCACCACCTCCCCTGCCACTGTTGTCCCTCTACCTGCCTTCCTGGCTTTCATTCTTGCGTGGGGAGCCATTTCTCCCCACAGCAGCCAGACGTGGAGAGTATTATGCAAAGTGAAACAAGCCAGCCAGGGAAAGACAAGAACCATATTATTTCACTTATATATGGAATGTAATGAACAAAGTAAACTAACAAACAAAATGGAGACAGATGCCTAGATACAGAGAACAGCTGTCAGAGGGGAGAGGGTTGGGGGCTAGGTGAAAAAGGTGAAGGGATTAAGCAAAGGAAAACAAGAAAGATTCATGGACATAGGCAACCATATGGTGATTGCCAGGGTGAAGAGGGAAGGGGAGAGTTAGAAGAAGGAAAAGGGGATAAATGGTGTTGGAAGGAGAATAGACTTGAGGTGGTAAACACACAATGCCTGAAACCTGTATAATTTTATTAATCAATGTCAGCCCAATGAATTCAATTAAAAATCATAAATCAGATCATGAAACTCTCTTGTTCAAATCCCTCAGAAGGCTTCCCTTTGTGCTTGGAACAAAACCCAAATGTCCCACAATAGAAACACAAGGTCAGTAAGAGAAACGCTAAATAGTGATTTACAAATAAGCAAAACTCTCTCAGGGAGGCAGGAGGGCTGTGCTTGGTCTATAGTGGCTGTGCTATGACTCTTACAGGCACTCTGCACTTGTTTTTGCATGGGTCTCTGTTGGAGACTGGGTGTAAGCTGACATGGTCCTTGCACCTGAAGGGGCTAGCAAGGCTGGAACCCTTACCCACAGTTTTCCCAGACTTGTTTGAATGGCGGTTATCAGTAGAATGAGAGCAACCTTTGTAGAATGAGAACAGCCTTTCATGGCTTACCAAGAAGTCTGTAACTATTTACTGAGATTTGCTGTACCGAGAATTTGTCCTTCTGCTGTGTCTCTCCCTTAGAGATTAAGAGGAACAAAGAATACATTCCTCTTGACAGACCTCCTATTCAGTGTCTTGTGTATAAAAAGCATTGTGTGGTTAATAAACTTACTGCAGTTCCTCGATTGAGCTGTAGTCCTCCCGATCCCGCTCTCCTGCCTTTCTTTCTTTTCTCAATTCCCACCTCCCTACCTCAGCCCGGTTCAACCTGTCAGGCTGGCCCTGACAGGTCTCTTCCTCCATTAACAAAAAGTTAAAATTATATTTACAACTGTATTGGCATAAAGATAAATGTAGTCCAGGCTGGATCATATTCATATTTTTCTTCTTACTTTAAAAGAAATTAGAACATTTTCAAGTATTGTGGGCCCAGGACACTGTGCCTGCTGTGCCTAATGGACGTGTGGCCCTGGGCCTGTATTATCCACGTTGCTTATCTGCACAGTCCAGGGTCCCGTGAGACTAATCTGACTCTTTTCTCTTTGTCTAGAATGGTGGAAGAGCCTGGTGAGCCGTCTGAAGCCAGGCTGGCCTTTCCCTCCTTCCCTCCACTTCCCTGGGCCGGCCCTGTTAGGCTTTGTATTCAGGCACCCACCGCTCTGGGGGCGCAGTTGCAGTCTGGCATTATCACTCTGCGTCGTGGGGAGCTGCTCCCAACCTGTCAGGTGATGAGGCTGCAGGTCCCAGTGATCCATGTCTCGTTCATCGATATGCCCCAAGTCCCAGCGCAGCTGGGCACAGAACAGATCCCTGGTTGGGGAGGAACCGAGGGACAAAGCATGCTTCCTACTTAGGAAACTCTTGTCACTTAGGATTTGCACTTGGATCAACAAGGACACAGAGAGGGATGAGGCAGCCAGGTAGGAATGTGATCCATGGAATGCACAAGCCTCCGAGGTCTTTCCGAGTCCCCATCTATTCTGGGGACGACGTGCTGACTTGCAAAGCGGGAGGGGTTCTGTGGCCGGCCCAGCGTTGAGCAGTCCTGGGCCAGCACGAGAGGCCCCGGGTGGGTTCCTTGGTCCCAGATTTCCCTCCACTCACCTTCATCACTGGTGTGAGGTTCAGTGCCATTGTCATGGTCAACTTCATCAATGGTTCCTGGCTCACTGTGTGGGCTATCACTGCAAAGAAACATGGAAAGGGGACTCGTTGGGAGGCTCTGTACCCTCACGCTGCCCTGAGCCTCCCTCGGGCACCAGCCCAGTCCACCTCCAGACTTTGACCAGATCAGGCCCAGGCCCACTCAGTCCCTTCTTTTCCATCTGACCACCCATGGACCTTCCATCCTAAGAGAAAACCACTTCAGCCTCCTGGTCGGGAAGCTTCCCTGTATAATCTTCCCCAGATGATGCAGCCCTGGAATTGGTTGGGCTGTTTTCTTGGTAAAGGTTGTCAATACCAAGGTGTTCTGTAAGATCCAGGGGGCAGTGGCAAAACCCTGGCTTTTCTCCTTAGAAGAACCACAGGGTAGAAAGGACTTTTGGAAGTACTGGGAGTCATTCATTTAGCCCTGCTCCCTGTCTTATGCGAGAAGTGACACACCCAGCAAGGTGGGGTGACGCTCACAAGCAGGGGTCCTCAGTGCTGCCTTAGGATGCTGTGTGCAAAAGCCCAGACCAGCCCAGGTGGTGTGAGCAGGCCAGCACCCATGATGGACAGACTGACAGAGGGAATCCAGGCCGGTCAAATTTAGTCCTTAACGCACTGGCATAATTTCACCAGCTGCTTCCCTCTCAAAAGATTAAGCCAAGGTTCATTCACACAGCTGGTCAGTCAGGTTTTTTTTTTTTGGTTTTTTTTTACTGAGCCATTGATTGAGTCCTAATATATGCCTGACACTGTGCTAGGTACAAGGGATGCATTGATGGGTCAGATGGACACAGACCCACCCTCATGGGCCAGGAAATAAAACTGCAAGTGGAAATGCTTTATGTAGGAACAAATGAACAGAGACAAGAACAGCAGAGGGGACCTATATAGGGTGGTTAGGGAAGGCTTCTCAGAGTAGGTGACATTTGCAATACCATTTAAAGGAATATAGATTTTATTAGGAAAAACTCTCTGTTGCCTCCTGGATAAGGCCCAGACTCTGCACAAGGCTTAAGACCTCTCCTAGCTCAGCCCCTGCTGTCCCACAGAGGGTCCTCCCTCACCACCTCCTGGTCACGGGAAACACTGTGGAAACACAGAGCTGCTTTCCATGCTATTGAATGTTCGGTGTTTAGAGCATTCTTTGCCTGCTCCTCACTTGGCTGCCTGTAGGTCTGCAGGTCTCAGTTAAGTCCCTGTCTCCTTCAGGAGGCATTTCCTGACCTCCCTACATTGGCTCAGGGGACCCTACTTCTGGAACTGCCTATTCCCTCCTCCACCAGAGCTGCCTGCATCAGGGGTTAATCCTGTTTAGGGCACATTCCTCCCCGTCCTCCACCCCCCTTCCCAGGGCCTGAGCCAGGACATATGTTCAGTAACCATTTGTTGAATCAGTGAATGTTGTCCACTGTGATGAGACCCTCAGCCAAATCCCCCTTTGGGGATTTGAAAATGTCTCCAAAATTACCATGTAATTGACAGTTTTCCTTTCTCATGGGATGCGAATGAGATTAAGTAAAGTGTGGTGATTGCATATTGTTCTTTGATAAGCACAGTACGATCTTTTTAAGGACCCTTCCCAGAACACTAATTATATATACATATTGCAACAAGAACAGAGAACTGGTAATGGTACAAAAACTTGAAAAGCTTCTCTGTCCAAAAAGTCTGCTTGCTGGTTCTTCAATGTATCTATAACAGAACAGGGACAGACTTGCTCCTGGGGCCTCGCAGGAGATTAGAGAGCTGTGATTAGACAATACCAGGGCCTGTCTTTCTGTGCAGGGAAGTGTAATGGGGAAATGGGCTGGAACAGCTCCCTTCTTTGAAGCAGTTGCCCAAATATGCCTTCAGAACTAAAGCGATTCAAGAATCCAGGAATGCTTTGACAATCAAAAGACAAATTCCTGCAGGCACCTGGCTCAGAGCAGTGCAGGCAATGCTAAATATATAGCTGTGTATTGTCCTGGGTTGGGGATAAAGAAAGAGTGCCAACCCTTTGACTGGTCTCTGTCAGACAGTGTTCTGAATCTCCTGTCTTTTGCACATTAAAAATAAATTTCCTGTCTTACCACATTTAAGGTCTCAGCCTGGGGAAGGTAGTTGGCCCCTGATTTTGATAAGATTCTGACATATTTCTCCCCTGACCCAGTGTAAGTGCCCAACAAGCAACTCTTGACCTGGTGTGGAGCTCTCAAAGACTGGATTCACTTTGCTGGAAAAGAGACCTCCTGGTGGACGGGGACAATGGCAGGGAGTGTCACTCTCTCAGTTCGTGAGTTTGAGATGGAGATTATCCACTTCCCTGCTGCCTGAGATGGACTTACAACTCACCTGGCCAAGGACAGCATTGGATCTGCTAACCAATGTGATTAGTTCACCAGACTCAAGCCCCAGCAAGGAGACATCATTCTTGGGCTTGTGTTGGAACATTTGGGAAGGAGGAGCTCTTTTTCCACTAGGGAAGCTGAGAGAATGGGCTCTAAATCTGGAGTTACTGGTGACTTCTTGAAACCACCAGGAAAAAGGCTGCCTGAGAATGAGGCCAACATGGAAGAAAAAGGAGCCACAGGCTGAGGGTGGCAGGACCGAGTCCTGATGATAACAGTCGAAACCCTGGATCTAGCTATACCTGACGCCATGATCCAGACTTTTTAAGTAAACCAATACATCCCATTTAGTTTAAACCACTTTGAGTTCTATTCCTGTCCCTTATAAATCAATAGAGGCTGGACTGATGTATCTATCTCATGTCAGGCTGCTGTGAAGCTCAGATGAGAGTACAGACTATAAAGCAGTAAGAAAATTAAAGGGTTTCTTACTGTTCCTGTTCAACAGTAACAACATGATAATAATAGTATTAAGAGGAATAGGATAATAATATGAAGAGGAATGGAATCTTACCAATACTCTTCCCCTCCAGCCATGCATTTTTCATACACGGGTCCTTCTAGCTCCCGGGGGCTGGGAAAGATGGCTTCATGATGGATGATGATGGTTTTGATGACTTCGTTGACGTGTGCCTGGCAGGACACAGGGTCCTGCCCATCAGGAATGTGCATAAGGGTGGGCCCGAAGCAGATGGCCAGGTTGTAGGGATCCATCATGTTCTCGTCACTGTACTGCGAGAGGCTGTAAGAGAGGAGGCACCCACAGGTCACCTGGGAAAGGCGAAGCCTCCCCCTGTGATTTCTTTCTCTTGAAGGCTCCACTCAAATCTGGGAAGGTTCCATGTTCTAAGAACAGCTGTACCTGCAAAGGTCTCAGGACCCCCTGAGTCAAAAAGGGGCGTGCCCCCCTCACCCCCCCCCCCCCCCCCCGCCCCCGGCTGGACAACTCACTGGTTGAGGAAAGCGAAGAGATATCTCATGACCACGATGACCACGCGGGGAAGGGTGATGAGGATTTGTTGGATCTGGTGCACCCTCTCAGCTGGGCTCTCCAGTTCTGCAACATAAAGGGGCTTTCAGGTTGTCCGTCATCCTCAGAGAGCCAAGCAGTCATTTGCAAGTCCCACCTCCTAGATCAGTTCAGAGGAGCCTGTTCTACTCAGTTCTGGGGACTGAAATGTGACCCTGGCCTGGCCAATCAAAGCATCATATTCTCCTGGCCCCTGGGTAGGTCTAGGGAGGGGTACACGACCTAATCAGAACCAATAGCAGTTGATCCTTGGGGCTTTGGACTGGAGGAACCTAGAGAGAGGCACTCTCTTGAAACTGGGTCGAGGGAAGCGTGAAGCAGCTGAGGGACCCCAGGGAAGAAGACCCTGCCTGAAAGTGAAGACAGCATGGAGACAAGGGGACAGATTCCTGCTGATGCCAAGTGAAATGTGCATCCAGCGGTGCCTAACTTTCAGGAACGTGAGCCAAGACATTCCCTTTGAAGGATTAAGCCAGTATAAGTTGAGTTTCTGTCGCCTGTAACCCACGAGTCCTGATGAATACAGGTAGCCCATGTTTCATTAAGCTCTTTATAAACACTAGCTACAACATAAGGCGGCACATAGTAGGTATTCAGGAAATGTGTTGAATAAATAACCGTCTCTCAAACTATATGTTGGCCAAAGAGCCTGGCAGGTGCTTGGGATCTCGTCTCTGACCTCTGTTTCCAGGTCAATCCTAGGAGACAGACACTGGTATTTTTATCAGTCAGGCCAGGGATGGGAGCAGCAAATTGGGCTTGATAAGGAGAGGAAAGTGCTTTTCGGACTTTGCCTTGTGGGAAGGGAAAGCTGGCATTCAGGAGAGTGAGCTGCTGAAGCTCTGATGTTCATCTGCAGGGCTCATACACAAATCCATGTCAGTTTCTTTTTCAGAAAACACTTTTTTTTTTTCTCATATAGCTCCTCCCTCCAGCCTCCGCATCTGTCAACATGCTTCTTCTAAAACACTACTTCTGTTTCTCCTCTGCATCCAAGGCTCTTTATGATGGGGCTTCATCATAACCAACCTTGCATGACCCATCTCCTAGTCACTGCCCCTTCGAAAAGTACCTGAGGATGATTTAGAGCTACGCTTCTCAAATAAGTAATGTACCTCTAGGGGAATTTACAAATACATGAGGCATTCTTTGAGGTTGTCAGAGACTGGAGGGTGCTACCGGCATTGGGATTCAGGGGCAAGGTGCTAAGTGTCCTGAGTGTAGGTAACACACAAGGTACTGCTCTACCCTCACTGCCAACAGTTCCCCATTGGGAAACTCTGTGCCAGGCCACTTTATCCACCATCTCCCTCTCACAAAGGACTTGCCTGTCCCTGGGCCTTTGCACACACTGTTGATCTCTCTTCCCTGTCGGGCACACTGCAGACTACCAAGGTCTGGCTCCAGGGAGCCTCGCCGAAGCCTTCCCACAAAATTAAGGCCCTGGTACCTTTACTGACCCGCTGCTGCTCCACATCCTCAGCTTCTAGTCATTGTGCCCTAGTATCACCTCCACTATTATTTATTAATTTTTTTCTTAAAAATATTTATTTAAAAAGGAGACTTGACATCACTCTATAAGTGAGAAACCAGGATCATTTACCATAATTAGAAGGTAACATAAAAATAGATATAATGTAAGAAAAGCAATATTACTAAGTTATAAGTAGACATGGTTCTCTACAAAAGTTCCTGAGACTAAATTCTGTCTCTCTGTGTAGAAGGGAGATTGACCCATGAGGTCTTCTCCTTGATGTCAATAATCACAGGGTTTGGGAAGAAACTAAGAAGGGACATTCTTTCTCACTGTGTGATTCCGGGTGTGATTCAACTTATCCAACGCCAGGAGCTTGTTCCGGAGGCCAACGACCTTGTCTGCTGAGGGCCTTGCTCGGGAACTGGAAACACTGGCTGAGCAAGGGACACAGGGCTCAGACAAGGTGGGACCTTGGTGGCCTGGAATTTCTGAGAGCTGAATTGGAGCTTGAAGTGGGTCTGGAAAGATGAGGAGCAAGTAGTGTGGAGGGCAGGGGGCGGTGAAGAGGGTCCTTACACAAGGCAGCTGCCACCACCTCCTAGGACACATGCTTGGCTGCAAATCTCTCTCAGAGCACTGTGAGAAGCATCCCCAGTGGGCTAATTTTCTATCGATCATATTAAAGAGTTTATTCCAAAATACTAAAATTCCCATATTCTAATATTAAAAGTTTTAAAAAAAATATTCCCAAAAAGTTGGCTTGGGCTTTGGCATCTTGCAGTGAAGGCGCCTTTACGTCAAGCTCCTGGACAGGACTCCTCACTTCATCCACGGACATATCAGTCAAGGAGGACTCTGATGGCTAGCGAGTCAGAGGAAGATGCTAGTCAACTTACTTTCAGCACTTCCCTTGTTCGATATATTGCTGACCTGAACTCCCAAGCCCTCCATGGCTCTCCATTTCCCAAAGGGAAAATCTCTGGAATCCTTGCAAGGCATTCCAGGTCTTCCCCCTCTTGCTCCATTGCACCCTTCCAGCCTCTTGCACCATGCATATCACTCTCAGCTAAGATCTGGATACTAAGTCTTCCTCTCTTCTCTTCTGAGCTCCTTCCATACCCAGGGGTGTACCATGCCCACGAACTCTTGCATTATAACCCACCTTGTTATTTCTACAACTAGGTTTTAAGATCTATGAGGATAAGAGCCATACTGCTTCTTTCACAGTGTCCCCCCTGTGTGCCTAACACAGTGATGAGCCCATAGTGCAATCTCAATAAAGATTTCTCAAGAAAATGATCATCCCACCTGGGAAATACTTACTAATAGTAGATATCAAGTCTTGAAACCTTTCCTTAGGAAAGAGTGGGTTTTCCAGTCCTCGGAAATACAGTTTTAAAACACCAGCGACGGAATTGATATCTCGTTCATTTTGATCATCCACAAGGGGGTCTTCACCTGTGAGGAAACAGGGGTGATGATAAGGAGGCAGGGACCATGCAGATGGCAGAAGAGAGGACCCAGGCCAGCCTGAACTGGAGCAGGCAGATGGGACCTCCTCAACACAGCAAGTTTAGAGTTCCCCCTGCAATTGATTCTGTAAATGTTCAAACCTAGAGGAATGTTGTAAAATTGAAATAATGACCACCCACCACCCTTCAATTACACTCACTTTGCCATATCGACTTTCTCTCCACTGGGCTGCCCAGTTTACACTCCTACTAGCAACCCAGGAGAATGCTTCTTTTCCCCCCAGCCTTGCCCATGGAAAGGTGTCAACCTTCTGAGTTTTTGCCAATTGGACAGGGCAAATAATCTCTCAGGAGAGCAGCACTTTCCAGTATAATCAGGGGCTGCTGAGCTAGTTCACACCAGGAACTGCTGAGCTACAAGGGCTTCTGTGGGGGAGGTGAGAGGAAGCAGGGAGCAAGCTGCCACCTCTGGAAGGGGCTGCGAGAGGTCTGCACAATGGTGTCTGGCCCACCTCCCAGGACAGCCCAGGGCGCTCTGGGACTGGCAAGCCATGAGGAGGAGAACTGGAAACTTGTCCTTGGCTCTCTTTTCCCTGCCTCCGTAGGAAGAGGATGCGTGTCACTGCAGGGCCTCTGCGAGCCCCAACGTGCTATAGTGCAATTCAGAGAACGCCCCCCTTCCTTCCTGGACTGGGGCTGTGGCATCTAGAGCACGAGCCAGAGCCGCCTCCCTCCTGCCCTCTTGGCTGAGCACCCTTGTGCAGTGCCCAACCTGCATGACCGAATGTGGCAGCCAGGACACTGCTGCTCCTTCCACAGGTCGAGCTCTCAGATGTCCCCACGGGAAGAGAGAGAATGCTCCCCACAAGACTTTCTCATGGGGAAGGAAGAGAAAAAGCATGAAACAATCACTGCCTGTGCTGATGCAGCACATTCGCACACGTGATCTCTAATCCTCAGGCAGCACTGCAGGGCACCAGGGGGGCGTGGTTCCAACACCACCATTCTCTCCTGGGAGAAAGCTGAGGCCCCAGCAAGTGAAACAACTTGCCCACCCTCATGAAGTCAAAACCAGACACTAGCCTCTCCCAGACCTCATACTGCTTGGGAGATAGCCCTTCTTCCACCTTTTCAATTCTGCCTGCCTCCCTCCCTCCCTTCCTTCTACTCCCCCCACTCTCTTCTCCTCCCTTTCTCCCTCCCTTCCTCCTTCCCTTCCTTCTATCCTCTCCCTGCTCCCTTTCCTCCCTCTTTCCTTCCCTCCCTCCCTCGCTTCCTTTCTTCTCTCCATTCCTCCCTCCCTCCTTCCTCTATAGTAGAATCCCAACCTTTTTCTTTCTTTCAAGAAAACAGTTCCTATGAATATTTAACATATAGAACAAAACTGTCTTAATTGAATAGGGGGAGAGGTCCAAGCCTATCTCTTCAGTCTCCCTCTCCCAGTAGCAGCCCTTGGGCACCCTGAAGGACCACACGCATTCTAAAACTCTGCACTATATTAAGCTGTTTCCTTATATTTACCACACATTGCTCCTGTGTTTTCATGATGCGCAAGTGAGCTCACATGTCTCCATATTAGCTCCCCTTGTTAAGCATGATTAACGCGCTGACTTTGTACACACACACATCATTCACTCTTGCTCTGACTCCCAGAAGACAACTCAGTCCATAAAAGGAGCCATCCAGAAATTCCTCCCTCCTAGCCTAGGCCTTTGGCTCTCTGCAACTAGTCACTTCTGCTTCCGGAAATGAATGGAATTCCAGAACTCAAAGTGAGCAGGTTCGTGTGCATGCTGGCTTCCTCGGGAGGACAATGACAGCTAAAATGTCAGGCAAGTCGAGAGAAGCTGTGCTCACACTTAGCTAGTGTATGTCCTGGGGGAGCTAGAATGGTTAACAAAATGGCCCTGCCTACAGTGTACTCTCAGCCAGGTCACCTGGAAGTTAAGGCAGGGCTGTGTCCAGGGCAGGGTATGAACACACAGTGTGTGCCTAAGGCTCCAGGAGGCCCTGCTGCGGGACCGGCACGGCAGGAAGGTGCAGGTAGTCTCTCTCACAGGGCAGTTCTCTGTGGTCACAGGGCCACACATGCCCCTCCTGAGGCTCCTCAACACGACAGCCCCTCCTACGTCTCCTGGTCATACCCCTCCTCCTGGGGCAGGAAATAGTATTGGCAGGGCCAGGCTGAGGCCAGGATGTGTCAGACTCATAGCCTGCATGGCTTGATGGTGCAGGGCGAAAGGATCACTGGGTCCCTTCCCCTCCACACAGGAGAGACCTGGCAGCCCCCTCACCTTGATGTAGAAAGAGGATGTGGATTGGTCTGTGGGGAAAACAGAGATGGAGAACTGGCCTGGGAGACAGCAGCAAGCCTCGGCTCTCCCCCAGGCCCAGCTGCCCAGTCCTGTCTTTCCCTAATGTTCTCTCCTTCATTTTGCCAGAAGATGACAGGAAGATCTCAACACTGGAGGAGTGAGTCTAAGATTTATTGACAGCAATAAAGAGGAGAATAATAATAACCTCAACTAAAACCCCGGTTGACTTGTGTCAGAAGAATAAGAAAATGGGTTTAGAAATAGTAAACCAAGCATGTCTGTCCAGAAGATTAAGGAAAAGAGAGTGGTGCTTTCAACCGCCCCGTACAGGAAATGTGGGCAAGACCATCTGCTCCAGAGAAGGGAAGACCAGCTCTCTGAGCAAGTGGTGAAGGTCAGGCACCCTGCACGCGCTGGGGATTGAAATTTCACAAAATAAAAGAAAGGAAGGAAAAACACACAATGTCCTGGTTTGGAAAGAAAGTTCTGTCACACGTTTGAGCATGTAGGCCATGGAGAGTGGGTGAGAAAAGAAATGCTGAGCCCGGAGCAAGCTCAGGCCACCTGGCTGTTGTTGGGAGTGGGGGTGGGAGGACAGGGGCAGAAACACAGTGGGTTTTCAGGAGAAGTGGGAGGGGTGTCCTGAGGGTCAGCTGGGTGAGGAGCCTAACCCAGGGCAGTTGGTTGGTGAATGCCAAGAAAGAGAAAAGAATAAGTGAGAAATCTGGGCACTAGTCAGCCCAAAGAAGCCAGGAATGGATTTTTCTTAAAAGAGACATACCAAGAATGATTCTTCTGGAATTAGCCATGCTTCACTGTAGCCTCAGGCTAGCAAGAGAATGAGATTCACTTGGGAATGGTGGAGAGAGGGAAAGGAGCCAACCGCATAGCAAAGGAAAAGCAGAAGGTATTCTTTGTGGCAGATTTGGGTCAGGTGATCTCTGCCCTCCAGGGCTTTGCCTGGGGTGATCTAAGGCTTGTTAGGAGCAGCGAGTCCTTATAAATTTCATATCACCCCTGCAAGGCACCCAAGCAAATGACAGAAGGTGTTAAACTTAGAAAAACCACATCCAAGAAGGAATGAAGGCAGTGCTTCTGGGGTGGGGATAGGGCCTGGCTGCCTGGTACAGCGAGGTTACTTACAGGACATGGGGAAGCAGGAAAATGCAGTGAGTTTACCCATGAGATTCAAGGAATTCTCTATAATGGGATGAGCCCAGGAAGATGGGACCAGCAAAGGTTCCTGACCATATCTACTCATTTACAATGAAGACAGGGCAGCAGGGGTGCTAAGGAGTTGGGGAAATGAAGAAACAAAGCTCTGGACTGTGCTGTCCAGTGTGGTCAAGAGAAGCTCAGGGAATGATGAATAACACTTCCGTCAGGGATGCTGATGGGGAGACCTCTTGCTTTGTGGCCTCTGTACATGCTGTTCCCGGGGTGTGGAATCCCCTGGCTCCAAGTCAGAGTGCCTAGGGCAGCCGTGGGCAAACTACGGCCCGCGGGCCGGATCCGGCCCGTTCGGCTGTTCTATCCGGCCGGCGGAGCCGCAAGAGCGGAGGGTTCTCTTGCTCTCCCCTCCGCTCCTTCACCAGCAGCAGTGTTAACATGGCAACGTCGGGAAACACGGCCGCAGCTCCTTCTTCTGAGTCCAGTTTAAGAACCCATTGTGGCCCTCGAGTCAAAAAGTTTGCCCACCCCTGGCTAGGGCCTCAGAGGGCTGTGCTGCAGGCTGTGGTGGTGACCACCTGGAGCTGACAGAATGCTTTCTCCACCCTGAGCTAGACCTCAGGATGGAACTGGGAAGTTAGGGAGGGGATGAGTGTGCACAGGAGGCAGTCCCTCCAGGGGAAGCTCCATAATAAGTAGGGAGAATTCTAGGGCCGGAACCCCAGGGGAGGCCTGTCCAGAGAACAGCCAATGGGGATAAACCATACATCTCCCAAGGCTGTTAGAACAACAGGTAAGGAAGTGCTTTGTAAATTGGGTGGCTCAGTTGGTTGGAGCGTCATCCTGTACACCAAAAAGGTTGTGGGTTCAATCCCTGTTTGGGGTGTGTAAGGGAGGCAACAGATCAATGTTTCTCTCTCTCTCCCTTTCTTTCTTTCTCTCTAAAAATCAATAAATATATCCTCAGGTGAAGATTTTTTTTAAAAAAGTTGGGATGTGCTCTATTGTGGGGAAATGGGTTTGAGATTGGGGGCCTCGAATCAAACTTAATATTAGAACCACTCAGAGAAAAAGGCAGTAAGTGAGAGTTAAGAGGAGTAGACTGTGGAGATGTTATTCTTCCAAAATGGTGGTGAACTGAAGGCAAAGATATTATTTAGGATGTGAGATAAGCACCTAGTATAAAAAGCAGAGGTGGATGAAGAATTGAACTCCTGACCCAATGAATCCTCACTTTGCATGGACACTGTCACTGGCCATCTATCTGTCCCCATCAGGAATCTGAGGCCAAGGGAGGTTACACCAAACAAGCCACATGTGCTCCTAATTGTGACAGTCACTTCATTTCTAATAAGCTTTTGTAATTAATTGATTAATCAAAGTGAGAAGTAGATAACCTCACTCAGGGTGGGCGGAATGTCTAGTCTCTCCCTCCCAATGTGTAGTTTTGCCAAAAACACTACATAGAAAATTAAGAATTAGGATATTTTAAAAGCCACGCAGTGTTATCTATTTTCTTCCAATGTTTGTAAAACATAGCAGCCTTTGCAGACTCACATAATCACTCCAGAGAGCTTTACAAGGCCCTCTTTCCCAGCAACCACTCTATGGCCCACCAGAAAAAGCCACCCATGTGTGCTAGTAAATGCTTAACAGCTAGCTCGTTGGAGGAGAAAAATAAAAATAAAAGATCTTTGTGTTTGCCAATTTCCGTGGTATAAATACTCCCACCATGGCTGATTTCAAGCTACCATTGTGGAGTCACTGCACACCACTGGCTCTACAACATGTGCTAACACCCACCTTGGCTTCCCCTGGCCACAAGCTTGAAATGGTCACTCTGCACCTACCTCTCTCAAAGGAATTTTTGATGTCATTGACTTCAACCTGAGATCCTGGCACTCGGAAGATCCCTTGCTGCTGGAGTCCTATAAGAAAAAACAAATAAACGAAAAAGAAAGAAAGGGAAAAATGCCATAAGGCCTTGATCTCATCAGACCACTGGGAACTTTGATGACTCACCCCACTGCTGTCTCTTCCTCCCACCATCCTTTGTAAGAGAGTCATTCCCCCAATGAAGGTGTCCTGGTAGAAACCCAAAATAACCTTTGAAATGAAGTGTGGCTGACCAGAATACTCAGACACATCGTGCTTCATATGTCTGTGTCTCTTGTCTGGGTTTGGAGGAAAAGGCCATGAGAAGTTTATATCAAGACGGGATCAATGAATAACTTCCAATTTAACCAATAAGTCAGCTCAGGCAAATAACTGGTTGGTGCACATGGCTACTGAGTTTACCAGTTGCATTGGCACCAAGGATCTTGGCCTGAGTTTATAAATGCCATTTGAGTGAAATAGCCACAGAGATTTTGAACAAGGATTAAATCCACTGCCTCAGCCCTCCCTCCCCTAACACAGACGTTTCCTTCCTTCAAGAAAAGCTAGATTCTAAAGTACATGCTGCCCTGGTATTGAGAAATTTAGAAGAGATTACATCATTAAAGAAAAACAGTCTCATTTTTCCCAAGCGTTTCTACAAGTCTAGAACAAAGGAGACCCTAATACCTGCCCTAACAGTAATGACATACAGCAACCCATAGGGTTGAGGGAATTGAAAGACCTCCCTCCTTTTAAATGGGAATTAATGGAGGATACTCTGATCCTTTTCCTGGATTCAGTTTTCCTACATACAACAACTCTCCACATTATAATTTAGGAAAGAGTTTACTCTTAAAAGGTAGGCTTTTGTCAAAGTTTGGTTTGAACAAAGCATTTGCTTGACAGACGCTTGTTTATTTCTTTCGTTATCCAATACTGACTTTCTACCCCCTATGTCACTGGCCCACTTGTCCAGTCACGTTGGCCTTCGCCCCATATTAGGCCTTTCCACTTGTCTTTCTCTCCACCTGGACTGCACGGCTGGCTTCCTCTACGCACTGGAGTCTTAAAGGGCCCCGGAGTCTTAACTACTCTCTGGGAGAGGTCTCTCCTCACCACCTTAGCCAAACCAGCCCTGCCCTGCTCCAGTCATTTGTATTCCCTCTTCATTAGTTTTTAGGCATTACTGCTGGTTGAAATTAATGTTTATTTCTCTGCTTGTTTATTTCCTTGACCTTCTAATTGGTAATATAAGCTATGCTATATTGGCTGGTATCTATATTCCCATTGTCCAAACAGTGCCTATGATGCACTCTGAAAAAAATATTTTTGGAGGAATGAATAAATAAATCGATGAAAGCACGAGCTAAGTGCTGAGGATACCGTGGTTAGCAAATCCCAGACACTGTGTTTCCTTCATGGAGCTTACTACACACTTGCAGTATTAACTGACTGACACCAGCTGCGTTCAGTGCTCACAGCACAGAGCTCTGGGGGGGGTGGGAGTGAGGAAGGGGCTACGATGGTTCTCCAGTCCACGCCCTCCCTGATCCTCAGTTTTCCTAGTTCCTGGGTCTTTCTTTTTTAAAAAAAATTTTTGTCTTGTTTTATTGCTTAAAGTATTGCAAAGAGTATTACATATGTCTCCCTTTTCCCCCCTTGACCTTCCCCGTTCCTGGGTCTTTCTATCCCTGGCACACAAGGCTCAAAAGATAGCACTCAGAAAGGCAGCTGCTCCGCGGAGCGTCTCCCCTCGGAAGCAGAGCAGTGACAGGAAGTCTTCCAGATGAATTAGTATCCATTTCCTCTGAGAAAGCCTAGCACCTGCTCTGGAAAGAGCTGAAAACACTGCCCCATGATTGAGCTTACCGTATAAATTGATGTATCGGATGCAGCTCTCAACTACCAGGGGGATAGCTTGTCCCGAATCCTTAAGAAAAAAATTTGTGAGTTTTATTGGGCTTGGCCACCACCCTGGGAGAACAGACATTGCAAACACAGATTATAAACTCAAGCCAGAATATTAGTCCCATCAGATTAGTAGGAAAACAAGCAAGGAATTGCTAATCCTAAAGGCTCCACAAACAGTTAAAATAGAAAGTCTTCAGTTAAGTGCAAAAAAAGGCATAGCTATGATAATTTTAAAGAAATGCTCTGTCTTCTTACTCCGCTGGGAAGGAATCAGGGCCCAGGAGGCCTGATAGGCACTCTGGAAGAGGGGGAACCCACTGGGTGGAAGGGCTGGAGTCAGCTCTTGCAGGGTTCTCTGCCTCCCATGCCACTTTGCCCCAACTCAAGCTATTCTCCCAGCGCTCAGGGATGAGCAAGCAGGGCCAAGGCCTCCTCCCAGGACTGCGGTACCCAATGCTGGAATTAAGAAGAATGCACTATGGGAGACGCCAGGCTGGACCCAGGGGCCTTTGGAACTCTGAGAAGGGAAGACCAGTTCCACTCAGGATGTTACAACCTAAACACCCAGACAGATACTTGTTTAGCAGTGTTATAAACAAAGGTTCTAGAAACAGTAAGTCAGCTCTTGACCACTGAGTGGCCAACTTTAGTCAAACAGGCTGACTAAGATGCAATTCTAAACATAGGCCTCTGGGGTGTGAACGTATTTTCAATTACATCTTCCTAGACTGGCCCATGGCCGCCAAGGGCTGAGCCAGGGGTAATTTTCTTTTGAATTCTGTGATTGGTTGGCCTCTCTGCTATTTCAGGTCACAAAAGAGCACTTAATATTTTTTAAACTCTCTTTAAAAGGGGTCAGATTAAATGACCAGCCTCCCCAGACAGTGAGGAAACAGTAAGGCATTTGCAATATACTCTTGTAAAGGGCATTCGGATGCTTTCGTGGCTCCTCCGCACCCCACCCGGGAACTCTCTCCTTGACTGACTGCTCAGGGAGGGAATAGCAGCACAGACCCACTGGAGACAGGCAAGGCGGGCCCTATTCTAACGTCAGCACTACACAGGTTTCTCCAGTTGAAGGGGCTACCGGACCTTTCTAGTAAGTACCTGGTTCCTGGTTCGAGCATTTCTTCTTCCTCTGATAACAAAAAATAAACAGGCAGCAGAGCAGGAGAAAAAGAAAAGATTATGCAGGAGTAAGACCAGTTAGAGTGAGCAGATCCTTCAGAGTCCGTGAACGCCCAAATGCAAGGGCAGCCAGCAAAGGTCCGGGGGGCCTGCCAGCCAGCCTGCGTGGGGTGGGGTTCCCTGCATCTCGGGGGCTTGTGGCAGTTCCTTTCAGCGTTGCTGTCTTGGACACCAGGTGACATAGGGGCTTTCAGTCCTTGTCAGAGTGGAGGAACAGCGTGCACTGAGCCCTTTCCTCATCTCATCCCTGACTTCTCAACACAGGGGCTCCTTATTCACCAGTGGGCAAGAGCCCAGCTGCCCACACACCTGCAACGCTGCCCCTGGAATTCAGCCCAGGAAACCTCATTCCTGGGAAAAAGCGAATTTTACCAAGATCATGTGTATCACGTGCCCTTTGGATGGCTCCCAACAGGATTCTGCCTGATTCCAAACTCCAACAGCTTCCCATGCTTTCCTACCAAACAGCCTGGGTAGCTTGTCCTGGGTAGCTTGTCCTGGGTAGCCACGGGGCTTTGTTCCTTTCCTACCCTACACCCTCACCCTAGCACTGAGAACACCTCAGGGAACCCAAAGCTGAGAGAGGCTGGGGGAGGGAGGGCAGCAGAGTCAGAATGCCTTCCCAATCTTGCCCGTGCTTTCACTACGGCCACTGAGCCACCCCTTTTCAGGGGAGCACGCTCTTTCCCCCCATAAGTGCAGCAGTCAGGCTCTGGGGAGGTGCTGTGTCCCATCCGGGCTTCTGAGGAGCCGAACTAAGGAACTGGAGAATGTGCATCGGCTAGCGGGTGTCATCTGTCCAGTTGCCGGCATCTCAACAACTGGAGTTATATGTTGGCTAAACCCACCTGCCTCCCAGAACTGAGCAAACAGCCTGGTCAGATGGGGCTCTGTGTGCAATCTCCTAACAGCTAATGACAACGATAACAGCCAACACGTCCACAGGGCTCACTGAGTGCCGGGGGGTGCTCTGGAAAGATGACGTCTCTCAGCTCATTTGTGTTAATAGTATCACACACTGTGAGGCAGGTAATTATAGAAACAGGGTTTTATAGATACAGGGCGAGGACTCCCCCTCTGCCCAGGGGCAGACCTCCCAGGCTTCCAATTTTGTAATAAAAATGCATTTCTTTCTATCTGAGAGGAGAAGAAAAATCAAGGATTCTGAAAAAGGTCAATTCAAAAAGGTAGGGCCCTAGAAATGTATTATATAACTCCAGCAAAATTTATCTGTCCTTCTTAACTTGGGGATGCTTCCTTGTCCCTCAAAACCAGGCCTGGGGAACCTTTTTTCTGCCAAGGACCATTTGGATATTTATAACATTATTTGTGGGCCATATGAAATTATCAACTTAAAAATTATGTTGCTATGAAAAAGTATCTATGCTCCTAGATATATTGAATTTTGAGTCCCATCTGCAGTTGCTTTGGCAGGACCAGACCAAATGATATGGCTGCAGGCCGGACATTTTCCACCTGCAAACCATCGTAATCATGGGGTCCCTGTGATGTTATTTTATTGGAAAGCCTTTCACAGGTTTGGCATTTCAAAGCCCGGGGTTCTTAGTCCACGCGGAATATTCTTCCAGATAGCATGTGAATCATAAGAGAGAGTTAAATTCTGTTCAGAAGGTGAAGAATTGACCATGTTACACTGCCCTTTCATTCTCTGAAAGTTAATAATCCTTGAGAGTAAGACCATGCTGCATGCAAGCTTGTCTACACACTGCCTCTCTCACAGCAGGTGCTCAGGGGTTCGCTGAACTGCACTGACAGCAGGTGGCCTAAGTACAGTGTAACTATACAGAAATGTAATCATTAAACATATCTCTTTCTTTTTCAGTCATATAGTCCCCTGAGGAGGCTGTGCCCTGGATCAGTGCTCTGGGGTGTCCCTCTTTGGGGGGTCTTTTTAGAACCAGTCCACGAGCCCACCCTGGCATGTGCCTCTTGCCATTTTGTACCTCCAGTGGCATTGCAAAGCCGAGCTTTGAAAGACCAGGGTGTCCGTCCTAACGCAAAGTTTGGCACCACTGACAAAGGCCATGCTGCAGGCTCTGAGGAAGACTGGCCAGCTGAAGCAATGCCATATCATTAGAATGAGAATGTAGCTGCCCAGGGTGGCCACCTCCAAGGGGCAAACTGTCAGGTGGCTGGAGAAGTTCTGATGTGTTTGTCAGGAGGAATAAAGTAGGATGACCGGGTGGTCTCACGTTATGTAGGAGCTGCCTTCTGAGAGACTATTTCTTCAGACAGAACACTTAACTTTCCAATCCTGCCAGGTAAGCGCCAGCTCCTTCCGTGTCCTCACTCATTGCCCATTTCCAAAGAGCTGAGCAAAGTGGAGAAGGCATCCCTGTCTCTGAGCCTTTGTTATTCTGTTTCTCCTTTCAGGGTCTCCTCTGTCCTACCCTCCTTTCAAAGCCCTACCTCCTCCCCAAACCTCCATGCCCTGTAGAGCACAGCTCTCCTTGCTCTGAGCTCGCACAGAGCTTGTTTCCATGGGGATAATTCACCAAGTGCTCATCTGAATCACCTTACACTTCCAGCTTTCTGTGTTGAAATCCTCCTGACACTTTAAGCTCCTGGAGGGCAGGGAGAAGAGTTTATACGCCTTTCAGCCCTGCTCAGCTACGGAGAGGGCCTTTTCGGAGGTGCCGGGTGCAGTCTTGGCAAAGGAGGGAGGCTGAAGAAAGAAGGACCCTTTTTGACACAGCCTCATCCTCTTGTGACCTATGAGATGGCAGAGTGCTCACTCAGGGACACCTCCAAATAGGACCCCTTTCCTGATGCACCCTACAGCACCCCACCTTTTGGGACTCCATGCCTCACTCCTCTGAGGTATCCTGAAGCAGCCCCTGCTGCTCCCCACTTGGGCAGTCTCACTTGTGCCCCACTGTCCTTTCCCCAGAACTCAGCTCCCAGGCCGAGACAGTCCTGAAATCAAGGCGTCCTGCGTCCCACCCCTTTGCAAGTCCTGGGTGCACCTTGAGGATGGAGGATAGAGGGCAGAGCAGGGGAGCCTCCACTACCCCAAACTATCAGCAAAGCCCAAGAGCTGTACTTTCCCCTGTTGGACACCAGCCTTCTTTTCTGCAGAAAGTGTCTCCATTGGATGGTGGTGAGCTCTGAAGTAACTGGCGGGGACCTTCTCTCCTGCTCCCCTTGGCTAATGCTAAGAGTGATTCTCCACTTCCTCAGTCTTTCCCCACCTGCTGCCCTTTCAACTCCACCACCAGCTGAATTTGCCCAAGCCATTCCATTAGGTGGCTTGAACCTGCACCCTTTGCGTCCAAGAAGCAAGAAAGGCAAGCGAAACTCACTTAGTTGAACCGCTTTCGTTTTTCATTTAAGGTGTAAAGGGTTAACCGGGAATTCTAAAGGAACTGCCTCAGCTCTTCTCCCTTCTCCCAAACCACCTAACAAGAAGCAAAACTGGGTAGGAGGGTGTTCTGTCACCCAGATTTTATGTTTCCTTTGCTGGTATAGTTTTGACTAAAAAAAATAAAATCACACTGTTGCCCGCAGGGATTTTCTGTGTGTTGCTTCCAACCAAGCTCTTCTTGGGAGACGTGGGTGTGAAGCGAGGCAGGGGTTTATCTGACTGTCCCTTCAGCTAGTGAGGACCACCGTTCCGGAGCAACGGCATGGGGCTGGCAGGGACCACCGTGCTGGCATCTCAGCCCCACACGGACTTCACCGTGATCTTACCCCTGAGAATCACAGCAAGGCATTGGTTAGAGACAAAAGCAGCTCTGATTAGAAGCCCTGACTGAAGCTGAGCGCAGGCTGCAGGGAGGAACTAGTTCGCCGTAGGGCCTGGCCAAGGGCACAGATGGAAAGTTCTGGTAGGTGGGGGCGGGGCTGCTGGCCAAGGGGAGGAGGTGGAGAAAGGCTGCCGTTACATTGGGCACATTCGCGGACTCTGCGGCTCCCAACAAGTACCTTAATGAACGCTTCCATACAGCCGTTAAATAGTTTATGGTTACACACTGAGAGAGGCCTAGGTCTCCTCATTTTCTGTGGTTTAGGGGGAAGACAGGGGGGCCTAGGGGAAAACGGAACAAAAGAAATCAAGAAAGTAACCAATGTAAACATACAACTGGGAAAGACGCTTTTAAAACCCATGACCAGAGGAGAACACAAAATGCAGATGGAAGCCCCTGAACCCCTGCACAGTGGCGTCCAATGCTCCATCGGAAGGCCTTTGGATGTTTAGGGGATCTTAATTTACCCCGATGTCAGGCGGGAGCAACAATCGTGTAACACAAATGCATTCTAAATCATAGCCGGGAGATAGTAAGCGTCTGGGAAACCACTGAACCTCCATCAGAGGCTGTCATCCTGCAAAGCTGACCACATGGAGGGGGACTCAGGGGAGAGATGGAATCTGTAGCCTGAGAAAGCAAGAGACTTCCAAAGATGATTGGAAGGGTTAATTTTCATTATTTTGGCTTAAATGTATCACCAAGTCTCAACTCCCAACGTGCCAGGGCACTGATCTTCCTACTGCCTCTTGGCATTTCAAATGCACTTGACTAATTTTTATTCCATTGATCTAAGAGCCAGGCAATTATCATTCTCATTTTAGAGATGAAGAAACTGGTGCCAAGAGGAGGCTGCAGTTTCTTTGGGGTCCTGGGGTGACCCAGGATGATGATCATATCTTGTCCTTCAGTCAAGTACACTTCGATTACAGTGCTTTCAACTCCATTACCACGCTTAACGTCAGCTCAATCCTGTACGTATGGCCTCCTTTTAAAGAGGCAAAGACAGACCCAGAGGGGGGAACTGGCAGAGCCAAGGTCCCAAACCCAGGTCTCTTTAGCTCCAAATCCAAGATTTTCCCCACTGTGGCAGTCATGGAGCCTTAGGGCACTTCTTCATTTCCAGCCAAGGACTCGCCCCTCCCATTAACCCTTGCCAGTGGAGGACCCGTAGGGTCAGGTTGAAAGTGTCTTGCTTTGCTTTAGGATCTCCAGTCCCTGTGCTCCACTCTTGGCCACAGGGAGGGGAAACCGCAACACAGTTCACTAGGAGCAGTGAAACAGCCACAAACACTGGACCAGTTTCCAGAGTTGCTCACCATGCATATGCCTGGGTTGGCTTATTTGCTCATCTTTGCCACCCAAGTTGGCCTGACTCATGCTGCCAGCCTTCCAGGGCAAAGGGCTCTGAGGTAAGGAGGAGGCCCCCCCCCCCCCCCACATCAAAAGAGGCAGTTCATTTTCAAATGGCTTGGTTCACAATTTGGGAAACAACAAGTAGGGACCCAGCCAGGCACAGATAACGTCCACACAGGATGAGCCAAGACCTGGTCCCCAGGTCTTGATTAAGTTCTGTAAATGGGCAAGAAATCGTATGGGCTTTGGAGCCAATCCAGGTGAATGAGAGTCATGCTGCCTCTGCCCATTGGCCTTGTGCGTGTCTCCTCAATAGCCCAGCCATCCTAGAAGCACTAACCAACTTCTCCTTGGCGTTTGAGTATTGAGCAAATGCTGCTAGCTCCAGGACATGCATGGGCAAAGACACAGCTGAATCCAAATATCATGCCACCCAAACATTGGAACCAAAATAACAGCACAGACAAAAATTTTGAAAAGAAATAACAGGCAAAATTATTTCAAGCCCATCTTGGATCTTTTGTCAATTTGGTTAGCTAAGTCCATGTCATTTCTGTTTTGTAAGTTATTTATTTTTAAGGACGTGGGTATATAGGGCTGGTATTTCTTACAACACATCTGCTTTTTAATTTCCAAATTCCAAAACAGAGTGGCAAGAAAGGTGACACAGGGCCATAGGTTTCAAGTCTTGAAATTTGGAATAACTTGAGGATAGCAACTTTGCTAACTTGTCCTCATAGTGTTTTGGGTTTCTGTTTTTGAACGTTGTCAGATCATTTCCTTATCTCACATGGCATTATACCCTCACAACAATGCTGTGAGTTAGGTAAGAATTATTAAAACCACGTTAGACATAAGGCAAATTAGCTGATGAGAGATTAAGAAACTTGCCCATGGTCATGGGAATGAATAGAAGTCAGCTCTTCCTACTCCAGGTTCATGTGTGAGTGCAAAATTGGGAAATTGATTTGATCACAGAACATTCAGCAGTAGCACTAAATTATCTACTAACTCCCATGGCCAGCGAGAGTAGAGACTCTTAATGCAAGTGTTGGACACCCCATATCAAAATATCTTGGTGCCCAGCTGGTGGATTTCCTTAAAATAAGTCCTAAGGATTTTTTTCCTTTAAGTTGATAAAATGGAATAAAGGGAAAATAGGATACTTTTCTCCATTTCTCCTACAAAAATCCAAGAAAACAAGACTGTTGGAATCACAGGTATTTCTTTCTTTGTGTGGTGCTCTGTGCACTGACTGGAATCTGACAAGGAAACGTAGCTATCCCAACTTTGCATGACATCAAATAGATACCGACTTACTGAAATGCTGGGTGGGGCACAAAGTGGGGAGCAGGGGGGCAGCTCAGCCAAGGAAAGTGGGGCAGCCTAAGCCTTCCATCTCTTCTGCTGCTCAGTTGCAGAGCAAAAAGGAAAGAAAGAAAGAGAGAGAGGCAGGGAAAACGGGAACAGAGAAAGCCACAGAGAGGAAGATAGAGAAACCAGAGACCAATGTCCCCTTTCTGCCTTTCAACCAAGATGAAAATTAACGTATGTTGGCAACACAGCACTTGGCCTCAAAATTACTGTGACCAAAAGGATGGTGATGAGAGTCTTCCCCAGATAATAAACTGTCCAAATAGTGCAGTCCAATGGTGGTCAGGTTCTTGGAGGCTATGCCTGGGTGTTCGTTGGGTTGTATCTGTTTGGACAGAAATCTCCAGTGATTTCACCTCTAATCCAGACCATAGGGGCAAACTGACCTGGATTAGGGAAGACAGTCTTTGGTTTGAATGATCAAACCTTACACTTGCATCTGGCTTTGACATTTACCATACACTTTTCAAATGCATTATGGTGTCTGTTCAGCCTAAATTACAGGGCTATTACGAATTTGGGCTATCATGAGATAAGGTTCTTAAGTATGAGAAAAAGCTCATGTGCAAAAACTGGTCTATCTATACAAGGCCAGCTGTGACTTGGCTGAGGGGACCTGCTCAAGTGATTATCCACGAAGACACTGACCTTGGGCAGGAAACCACAGGAAATACAGAGAGCCACTGTATAGAAACATCTCACCCAGGGCCTTTCAGATGAACTTAAAAACCATTACCAAGTTGACAATTCATTGCACAATAAGTCAAAAATGATTTGTGAGAGTAAGGGGAAGCTTTTAGTTTACTAACAAATTTGCCTTTGACCGTGGCCAAGGACCAGAGTGCAGACGGTTGGGTTTTCAATATAGTGCAATGTGTCTACGTGGGAGGCCTAGTAATCCTAACTTGGGTTTCCCAGGTGCTGGGTCAAAGAGGGTATGGAAGACAACATCTTGGTGGGCTTTATTAAAAAACAAAATTCTCCGCCCCCCAAATAAAAAATAATAAAAAACCCTCCACTTTTCTCTGAGGTAGATCTTGGGACCTGGCCAAGGACTGATGACAGCTCTCTGCTGCAACCTGCTGGAACAATCTTCTCCCACGTAAATTCTAGGAATTCACAGGAAACGGGGGACAGTTCAAGTCATCCCCCATCTGTTTTACCATTTGCAAATTTTGGTGTAAAATGTGGCTTCTGTTGCTTTGGGACTAAGATAACACCCTCTTGCCAGAATAAATAAATAAATAAGTACGTAAATAAAGGGTCTGTTTCTAAAAGTTTCTTAGAAAGTGACCCTGCACATCTACTGACCCATGTGCCAGAGGTCCTCGCCTGGCATAATGAATCATCCAGATGTTCCCAGAGGGACAGTTGCACAGGCTAAGCTTCTGGACGCCCTCAGTCTCCGCCATCCTGGGCCTGGCAAATTGAAAACCCCAGGGCTTTCCAAGCCTCTTCCCAGCCAATTCCCTTCCAGATGAGGAGAGAGTGCAGGGTTCATCCTCCCTCCTGCCAAGTACGACAGCTTTCCAGGATTCTGGGTCACAGGGAAGAATTTGTGGGGAAGGATGTGATCAGGTCACCGGGCCCTGGATGAGGCACCTGATGGAAAAGGGCAGGCCTCTGGGTCATGGCTGAATGCATGTTGGGCAGTAGGAGAGCTATTGCTGGGAGCTCGGAACAGACGGGCTCTAAGAACAACCTGGGCAATGACAGGCCTGCTTATGGATCTAAACTCGGAAAGTGGAGGAATGGTCCAGTCGCTGAAGTCAGCCGTCAGCTACCAGCTGCTGAGTGGAAAGTGTTCACTGGCTCTGGTCTGCTCAGGGGAAAGCACAAAGGGTAATGCTGAGCAAGCTGGAGAGAAAGCAGAGTTGCCCGTTTGTTATTTTCCCAACGAGGGACTCCCCATCCAAGTGCGGGTGAGGTCCAAAGCCAGGGTTCGGGGCGTCTGCGCACGCTTATGTGGGTATGCGCATGCATATATCCAGATGTGTGCAATTCCAGCCAAATCCAAAGCCTTGGCAAATGGGGACCCTAGGCTGGGCCCCCCAGCTCAGCTGGGCAGTTTGCTCAGCAGCCATATAACAGATAGGAAGACAAGTCAACCGCTACCGCACAGCCTCTGGCCTCTACCGGTTGCCCTCAGCCACTGCAATACATATTACTGTCCCACTGGATGGCCAGTGCCAT
The DNA here is from genome assembly GCF_964212035.1 of Myotis nattereri. NCBI lineage: Eukaryota > Metazoa > Chordata > Mammalia > Chiroptera > Vespertilionidae > Myotis > Myotis nattereri. Next base: position 25,111,575 of record NC_138089.1, read on the forward strand.
GGAGTGGGGGGTACCCCACTGACCCATAGCAGCTCTGAAAGCACCCTCCCCATCACCAGCCTGGCGGGGGCATGGCTTCCATCTAAGGCTAGAACCAGCAGAACAGCCACAAAAACACCATCCCCTCGGGACAGTGTGGAAGAGCTGGCCCGCTCTCAGAAACCCCAGCCCATCTGAGCTCCCAGCAGTGTCTGTTTCCTGCCTTCCCGTCCCCTCCTCTCCTACTCCTCCCACTTCCTCCCCTCCCACAGCAGGGTAGCAGGTGAGACAAAACAAGATGCCCAGCTCTTACCTGGTTGTGCCACAGTCTGCTCTTTCCCCTGGAAAGAAAGGTATATATTGATGTTTAGTTGTTTTTTAACCAGAGAACATTCATTTATTTTTCCTAAAAACAAAAAACAACTGGTCTTGATTATTTGTGAAATGAAGAACAAAACCATGCCTGAGGTATGGTCTGTTGGAAAGAACTGCCTCTTATCACATCCCAGTACCTCCTATTGGTGGGGCTATGTTCACATACATTTCATTTTTATTGTTCACATACATTTTTTCAGTGATTCTCAAACTACAGTCTGCATCAGAGTCCCACCTGGGACCCTTGCTAAAAAGGCAGGTTTCTGGGCTCTTGCATGGGCTTCTGAGTCAGACTTGGAGATAAGAACCCCTGAATCTACATTTTACAAGCACCCCCAGGGGATTCCCTCTGCACGCTAAAGCCAGTGACTGGCATTGCTTTATATCAATAAAGATTCACTGGCCCTGAAGTATAGCAGCCACAAGATACTTTCTTGTTGTTCCTCAACCCTGCTACCCACTCCCATCCTTCATTCACAGCTGAGGACCTGCTCACTTCCTTCCGTGGAAAAGAAAAATCAGTAAGATGGGGTCTTGGTGTTGCTTCCAAGAGACCTGCCCACCTACCTGCACCCACCCACTCACCAGCTACTTGCCGGTACTCCTGAGGAAGCACCCTGCTTCTGCCAAAGCCTAGGCCTTCTCCCTGTGCTCTGGGGCTCCTCCCTCTACTTTTCTCAGGAGCCCTGTTCCTGCAAGTGCCTCCTCTCTCTCTAGCTAGCATTACCAATTTCCTCCCTTCTAGATCATTCCAGTCGCATAGAGACATATTCTGGATATGTATATGCTAGCTTTTTAGCTTTCCCTCTAACTACGTCCGCATTTCTCAGCTCTCCGTACAGCAGCACTTCCCGAAGGAGCTGTCAGTCACTGTCCCTCCTCCCTCCACAACTGCGTGGCTTCTGCCCTCACCACTCCATGGAGCCAGCCGGCTCTGTGTGGCTGAGTCCAATGCCCTCTCCGCTCTTATCTGACTTCTCAGCACCATTCAACTCAGCTCATTGCTCCCTTCCTCTTAGAAGCGTCCTCCTCTTGCTTTTCATGGACCCACACTTCCCAGGTCCTCATCTCAGGTGTCCTTCCTCCCCTCCAGGCTGCTCCTCAGTTTCTCTCGTTGTCACCTCCTCATCTGCCCACCTCCAACCTCTAAATGTCGGAATGCTCCTAGAACATATACCCGCACCGCCTTCTCTTCTCTTTCTGTGCACCCTCTTTAGGCGATCTCAAATGCTTACTGAGGACTCCCTAATCTTATCTCCAGATTCCACATCCCCCTGCACTCCTAGACTGCCCCCTTTTTAATTTTGAACAGTTTTACGGAGGCATAATTTATATATCATAAAATTCACCCACTTGAAATGTACACCTCAATAATTTTTAGTTACTATCCAAACTTATGCAGCCGTCACCTACAATTCGATGTTAGAGCATTTCCATCACATGGGAAAGATCCCTTGTGCCAATTCACAGTCTCGCCATCTTCTCACCGCCAGCCCCTGGAAACCATGAATCTACTAATCCTCTCTCTGCCTCTTCGGATCTGCCTATACTGGACACTTCCTAAAATGGAACCATGAGAGATGTGGCCTCATGCTTCTTTCACTGAGCCTAATGCTTCTGAAGTCCTTCCATACAGCATGACTCAGTACTTCATTCCTTTCATGGAGCAGGAGCAGACCTCTAGACCACGCTGTCCAATGCGAAAATAATGCAAGCCATAATGTCTAGAAGCCACATTACAAAAAGTAAAAAGAAACAGGTGAGATTAATTTTAATAACATATTGTATTTAATCTAACACATAAAAAACATGCTCATTTCAATGTGGATCAACATAAAAATTAATAAGATATGTTGTGTTCTTTGGGGGGGGGGGCACTAACTTTGAAATCTGGTGTTCACTTTACACATCTCAATTCAGACTGGCCACGCTTCAATGGCTCAACAGCCACGTGGTAGTGGCCACCATATTGGGCAGCGCAGCTCTAGACTCTAGAACCCCATCCAGCAGTCACATGAAGGGACTTTTTAAAAGAAAGAACTGAGCAATTATTTTCCCTGCAGAAAACAATGCTGAACGGGGCTAGGGAGAGAAGTGAGGGGAGGAAGAGAGTAGCAGAGATCTGAAAACAGAACTTAGAACAAACCAACACACAATTCCTTAATTCCTGACCAAAGCCACAAGCAGTCACAAGAGTGACTGAAGCTGGCTGAACTGGAGCCAGACCAAAGCAGAAGAATAGAAAAGTCAGGTAGAACAAACTTGATTGTGTGTCTGGGGTCTGGGGCAACTTCCTATCAGACACCAAGCTGAGGAGAATTTTCATGTGGACCCAAGACCCTGAGTAGGAGCCAATGGCAACCCATGAAAGGGCTGAGCCAGTGGCCTGTGCTGACTGTAAAGGGGATCCAGGGGGAGTTTCCTGCTCCCCCTCTTCCATGTATTCCCCACACCTTTGCACGTGCTGTTCTCTCGGTCCCAACACTCTTTCCCCAGTTTTACATGTGACTGATGCCTTCTCCTCTTTTCGGTCTCAGCTTAACCAGCACCTCCCTTTTGAGGCCTCTCTGATCACCCAACCTAAAGCAGGCCACCCCATTGCTGCCCCTCCCCCCGCCACAGCTGATCTCAGCCCGAATTTTCCATTCATGGCACTTATCGCAGTTATAATTCTTTATAGTTTGTTACTGTTTGAGGTCTCTCTTCCCCATAAGGGCAGGAACCTTGTCTGTCTTGTATACATAGAGGATGGACAGATGAAGGGACAGTCAGGGCAGGGAGGGCAGGGATCAGAGGGTTAGGTCCTGTGGTGGAAGTCCAGCATACACTCAGGCAACCTTTCCTCTGGCGAGGACTCTACTACATGCTCCTCAGCTTTAGACCAACCCCAGCTCTCAAGAACCCCATCACCAGCATCTTTTGGAGTCTGTTGTCTCAACTTCTAACAAATATCAGAAATAAAAAGTGCTCTGCCCTTTACCTTCTGAGACCTGTTGAGATTAAAAAGAAATATTTTATACTCAGTGGCTCAGTCATTTTCTAAAAGGTCAGACTGCCTGGTCCTGGTGGACACTGTGCTCAGTAATGCACTATTAAATCTTGGCCTGAAAGGTTATGTCCCTTCCCTTTAATAGACGATGCACCATTCATCCTTGAGGGGCTCTAGTAAATTGCAAAACCATCTGTATCTTGTGAGTAAGCCCTGGAGATTACAGACTACCCAGAGCAATAAAAAGGTCAAAGCTCTAAGACTCAGAGATGATAAACTAAGAATTCTCTGGCCAATAAAACAACATAGCAACAACCAAAGGCATATAAGGGTGGGCTCTCTTGTTCCCAAGATGTGGCAGTGATATTATTTATAATAAGAATGCCAATTTGTGGGGCACACAGGAGCTTTTTTATTTATGTGTCTGGAATTGATTGTGTTCAAAAATTCACTTCTAAGTGAAGGTGACCCAAAAGACTTTGTGTTTTCCCTAACTTATGAAAATAGAATGCTGGCAAAGCATTCAACATGATACTTTATTTCATTAAAAAAAACCCACACACTTGTATTTTTTCAGGAAAAGTATTCCATTTGGCCCCATATCTCTCCCCCGTTTTCAAAATTTCCACATTGTTCCCCCCCCATGCAAAATAGCTCTCCTATGAAATAAGAAGGCCATTGATGCAGGTTTAACCCTGCCCTTGCCCCACTTTTAGAAGGGCTTTCTACTGAATGGAAGTCAATGCACTCAGGTAAAGGTGAACCATTCATTGATACTGGAAAAATGAATTAGCCAAACTTCTGAGCTCTTTGGCCTGCTTATTCCATGCCTCCCCCTTGCCCAACGGGCAAGAACTTTATCAGTCTAAGTTGGTGCAAATTCTCCTGGTTGAAAATTCTCCCTTTCACCCAATGTCCTAAGAATCCACATACACCTTTATCATGCACTAAACAACAACAAAAAGATTTGGTCTCAGCTTCAGTTTTTTTTATTAATTCTGTAATTTATTAACTTTAGTTAATAATAATGTACCAATATTCATTAATTGTGACAAATATGCTGTATTAATGTAAGGTGTTAATAATAAGGGAAATAAGACATGGAGTACACGGGAATTCTGTACTTCCTTTGCAACTTTTCTGTAAATCTAAAACTAGTCTAAAACAAAAAATTTATTAAGACGCCCCCATCTCAGTTATCGAAAGGAACACAGTGGCTTTCCCACTGCTGGCTTACTAGAGAACAGGACAGTGGTGAGTCTTGTAGATGGCTCACTCTTTGCTGCCCTTATACTTTGGAAGCTACATTTTCCTGCAGTTTCTTGTTGCTATTCAGCTCAACTCTCAGAGAAAAGACTGGTAAATCACATCTCAGAGCAAGGTGTGTCCAGCAGTGGTTCTCAACCTTCCTAATGCCACGACCCTTTAATACAGTTCCTCATGTTGTGGTGACCCCCAACCATAAAATTATTTTCGTTGCTACTTCATAACTGTAATTTTGCTACTGTTATGAATCGTAATATAAATATCTGATATGCTATATGTGTTTTCCGACGGTCGCGACCCACAGGTTGAGAACCGCTGGAAGGGCTCCATAAACCTGCAAGACCAGTGAGGAAGAATCAGGTGTTTCCTCTTTTCCTCCCACCCCTCTACATGCTGCCCATCCTGACATTTCAGGATTGGGCCAGGTGAGTGGGGCCATCTGGATTTTTCTTTTTTGGAGTTATTCCAAACAAAGCTATTAGTAGTGGTATTTCATGAAGGCCATTCAGGTTGCATCTGAGATCACTCATGAGGGAGCTGGCGAGAGCACTTTCTCATCTGGGATCTTATTTTTTCAAAGAATATCTAGTTTTCTAAACCTAGGGCATCTGATCTTGAAATTAAAGTTCAGTAGCCACCATCTCACATGTCACACACTCACCAATCTCCTCTCTAGGACTTTCTGCCTCTTTTCCTCCATTCCCGCTGTTGTGTTTCCCACACTCCTCAATGGCCCCACTCACCTGGCCCAATACTGAAATGTCAGGATGGGCAGCATGTAGAGGGGTGGGAGGAAATGAAGAAACAACTGATTCTTCCTCACCCTTACCCCTCAGTCAGTGAGTTTTGACAAATATATACACCCATTTATAACCACCACCCAAATCAGGATACAGAACATTTCCATCCTTGGCCCTCCCCTCCCCCTGCCCAAAGTTCCCCAGCCTCACCAGATGGAACACACTGAGCTAATCTATGCTGATAGAAATCAAAGCAGTGGTAGCTTGAGGAATGACTGCAAAGAGGCACAAGGGACCTTTTGGGGTGATGGAGATGATCTGCATCTTGATGTGAGTGGTTATACCGGGGCGTATATGTCTATCAATACTGATTTCTATACATAAAATGGGTGCATCTTATTGTATATATGTTACATATCAATAAAGTTAATTGGAAAATTTCCATTGGTTTTAGTTTTAAAGCCCTGGTTATTCCTCCAACCCCTAGCTGTCCACCTTCCTGAAGCATTTCCAGTTCTCCTGGGCCCATGGTGATCCCTTCCTCTCCTGACTCACTGCCCTCAGAATCCGTGCTGTCCATGTGGCAATTCATCTAGCCTTTCTGTGTGACAATTTTATTGTTATTTAGTTTTTTATGAATTCATGACTTGTATCCCAGCCAGATTATAAATACCTTGGGGCTGGGAAATCCATTCCTCTAAAGCAGCCGTGGGCAAACTACGGCCCGTGGGCCGGATCCGGCCCGTTTGAAATGAATAAAACTAAAAAAAAAAAAAGACCGTACCCTCTTATGTAATGATGTTCACTTTGAATTTATATTAGTTCACACAAACACTCCATCCATGCTTTTGTTCCGGCCCTCCGGTCCAGTTTAAGAACCCATTGTGGCCCTCGAGTCAAAAAGTTTGCCCACCCCTGCTCTAAAGCATGGGGGTCACAACTGCCAAGCATCTGGAGATCCAGCAGCCCACTTGATAGCTGCTGAGGGGACAGTGTAAGGGAGGGCTTGTGTGGCCAGAGCACAGACACTGGGATGTGTACCGACAAGGATAAAAGAATGATCTAGTAAAGGGCAAGGCCCTGGGGTAGAAAAAAAGCTCAATGAGTTTTGAACAGTGCTGAGTGGCTAGAGCACAGTAAGGAAGTAGAGAATGGAAGATGAGATCAGGGAAGCAGGCAGAGGTCAAATGACATAAGGCCTCATATGTTATGAGAGTCGCTGGGGTTTTATTCCAACTGTCATAAACTACTTTGGGTAGTTTTAAGCCTAGTCCTTGGGCCCCTCAAGGACCAAACTGTGCCTTACACATATGTATTTTTCTTTTTTGGACCTAGAATCCTGGACACTCCAATAGTTCCTGGCAGAGGGAATCTGCTGGAAAGCATTCATGCAGACTCCCATGTCTCTGTAGTCTCACCCCAATTCCTACTGGGGGGCCCTTTATCTCTTTGCCTTAGACTCTCCATATAACCTAAATTAAAACCTGTGTTTTCTCCCTATTTCTGCAGTCAGACTGGACCCCTCTCAGCATTTGTCCCAAGGCTATAGATGATAAACTGTAGCAGCCTACCCAGTCCTAGGAGGTGGCACCAGTACCAGGCCTCATTCTGCCAACTGCGCTGTGTCTCAAGCTAAGACAGCTCAAGGGGCCACAACAGAACCCAGTTGGGAAGACAACCCCTCCTCACAGGCCTCCACTACCTGACTCACCTTCACCCAGGGTCTGCTTGAGTAAGTCGTGCTTGGCCTGCAGCTTAGTGATGAGGTTACTGCCATTCACATATTCTTTAAATTTCTGTAAGACACAAAGCACAAAGACATTACAGATCACAGGGCCAAGTCTCCAATCTCTGCTCTGGAATGGACCTCTGGGACTGGGAGGTTAAAGGGAGAGCGTGTCACCCCAAGGACCCCAGTGTGGGGGAAGGGGGCCTCTGCGGCTGCTCCTTTGCTCTTCCCCATCAGACCCCAGTTGCCCAATCCCGTGAGGGCTGCAGGCATTTCAGGTCAGTTCTGGGACCACAAAGAAAGCTCAGGGGAACGGGAGCAGTGAAAGGCGCCGTTGTCAGGTGAGGACTGTGGGAGCTCTGAGTAGAGGGCTTCTTCAGTCATCAAAGCTCCACTGTGCTTCTGGGCCAAGAGCAACAAAGACTGAACCATCCCTGGGGCACACGGCTGAGCGCGAGTGTTCTACTGGACCTGTCAGAGAGGAGCTGGGAACAGGTCTTTCTTCACCTGGCCCTGCTCTGGAGGAGGAAGGGCTCTGCAGGCCCCAGAGACAGAAGGGTAGTCAGTATTAGCCTATTGGCCTGTTTCGAACGACTCTGTCTTTGGCCTTGCCCCTGACATATCCATTATTTTTTTTTATTGACAAACATTAAGGTTTGGAAGCCACACTCACTGAGTCTGAAGACCACACAAGGTCTGAAGAGACAGCATATATGGTGAACAACTGGATCAGGATCGTGTCAGTCTAGAGCCATGCACTGAATCCATGAAGAAGATCTCTAATTGATATGATAAACATGAGACCTACCCAAGACGTCACCTACTCATCCTTCAGGAGGAGGGCAACCTGGTTTAATGTTGGTGCATAGGGAATAGAGATTTAATTGGTATTAACTTAACTTTATTTAAAAAAGGGAATATGATCTTAGGACACATGAAAAGGAACATAGCACCTACTGTGGAAGGAGGTGAGAGTTTAACTCTAGCCTGTGCTGGTCAGACCACACTGCTGGGAGTCTCATTTTGGAAGAGGTTTCGACAAATGGAACATGTCCAGGAAAGAGTCACTAGGATACATGAGAGGCATCTCAAAGGGAAAGCTTATGAGGCAGGACTGAAAGAACCAGATATGTCTAACCTGGAAATGAAAACCCAACTCCCTGCGACCACACCAAAGACTGTCCTGTAGAATTAGCCGTTCTCTGGATAACCCCGGAGAACAGAATCAAGATCAATGACCAGAAATCCCAGTGAGGCAGATTTTTGAAGAGAACAGAGATAAAGGAAAACATTATAATATCTATAGCCAGCCACAGGCCAAACAAAAGGGCTGCTAGGGGAAGGAGGGAGCTTTTCAACTTGGGACTGTTCAAGCAGAGCTGGATGACTTTTTGAAGAGATATGGTTGAATGGGATAACGCGTCAGATGGAAGATTTAAGGTCCCTTAAAACCCCAAATTCTATGTTCACCAATCACAGGTTGAACTACAGCCTTGATGGCCCTTATCTGTGTTCCTCCTGTCCCTGGCCAAGTGGAATGTTAGCCATCTGGAATTTTACATGAAGGCCTGGCAACTCACCAGCAATTTACATGGATCACGCAGGGCACTGTTTTCAAAGCCTGCACCCCAATTTAAGACAACGCAGCACGACAACCATTCGCTAAACTTCAGGGTTGTTACTTGGGGCTTGCATTTGGCTCCATTACCATTTTCCTCTCACCCTAAGTGAACACAGTTTGTTTTTTTCCTAGAACAGGAACATTACAATAACCATCAATTCAAGATCAATGCCGATACTATCACTGGTGATTCACTTTCTGTATTTCAGAAAGACATGCCAGGCAACCTAATTTGGGAAGCATGTTGGAAGGACTGTCGGTCTAACTGACCCAGGTGGTTTCACTGGCTCCCACTAGCTTGGGCTGATCTTCAGAAGTCAGTGCCAGCGGGAAAGCAGACAGCGGGTTCTGGGTCCACTTACTGTAAAATAAAACATTTCTGTCTCCTGCTGGTTGGCTCTCCTTTTGGCGATGTTGATCTTGCTCATGTAGGTCTCAGAGGCAGCCGACTTTACAGACTCTGTGGACCGACTGTGTTGAAAGGCGTCAGAGACATCAAAGTCCTCCACGGTCAGCATGTCCTGTAAGGTCTGCATGGTGGCATCCAGGGTTTTTCTCACCTGGGGAAGCATGTCGACAGAAAACCGTTAGCCTCAGGATGCATTTGACACCTCAAAGTCCTTTTCCTAACCATTATTTCTTCCACACAAAGCCTCTAGGAGGCAGGCAGGACAAAGATGATCATTCCCATTATTTTGATGTGCAAAGTAAGGCCTGTTAGCTGGCTGGGGTGAGCATCCAGGTTGACCAATCTAAAGTCATTTTATTAGATTGCTTCAGCCAGAGAGAGCCTTGGAGAATATTGTGACGAAAAAGGAACTGAGGTTTCTTGGTTTGTTTCTCTTTACCTGGTTATACAGCCCCAAACTATATGGGAAGGACAACACTATAAACACTCTTGGTTCTCTTCAGGGTTGGGACAGAGATTGGGTAAGGTGAGCAGCCATCCTCCATGAATGAACTCTCCAGCTATCTGCCACCTGAGTCCTATCAAAACCCTCCCAGAAGAGAGAACCTTGAGGAAGAGAGATGCCGAGACACCACAGTCCAGTCATTTCTCCAGGATCCTGATTTCTGCCTTGGGATTGAGTGGGACCCCTGGAAGGCTACACACGCAGGGCCCACGAGCCCTCACCTCACAATACCTCGTCACTGATTTGAGCTTAAACAGCAAACCCTATAATCTGATGGAGTGTCATTCCAAAAACATTTCCAGGAGAAGTCACTCAGGTCTCAACTTAAATGTCACCTCCTGGGGACATCAGGCTTCCTGACTACAATTTTTAAGTTAGTGCCTATCTCTGTCTAATAATCTGCATACTCATTATTTATTGCTTTGTTTTCTTTTGCATTTTTATTACTATCTCTCTTTTCTCAGTGGAATATAAACTCCATGAGAGAAGGCACTATGTTGTCTTGTTCACTCACTTTACTCTGCATTTTAGCCCAATGTTTAGCACATAATATATGCTTAAGAAATACTTGAATAAGTATTCACTCAATAAAAACTTGTTGAATGAATACATTAACGACTCAGTTCTTTCTAAGATAGCCTGACAGAAGCTCAGGTTCCAAATCGAGAATTCCATGACCATGAACAGCCTCTACAGAGGAACACTCGCTTCATTCTTTCTGTGGCCCTAATTTCCAATTTAAATTCCATTCACATTATTATCCATACATTGTTCCATGTAAACACTTTTAAATGCTTCGTGGAAAGATGTAGGCAGGAGTAAATAAAGAAAACACTTGTTCATCTCCTCTCTCTTCTCAGGTTTAAAAAACAAATATATAATTTGTCTCCACAAAACTTCCCCCCAGGGACTGCTTTGATTCGTCATCATCCTGAGTGACAATCCGTCTCACATTCATGTTCATCCTACTTCTGTCCTTTCTGAAGACAGAGTGAACTGCCCTCTCTGCCAGGATAGCCCTCTTGAGATGTGAAGACAGGACCCTGCTCCCATCGCCTGCTGTGAATGCACTTCTCAATGAAAAACCTGTCCTCTCCCCACATCCTGGTGTTCACCAGTTGGTTGACATCCTCCCTGCATGAAGGTATCCAGGCTGGAATAGAATTCTTCCCACCTAGCTTCATCAGTCCACATCAGAATGGAACCACCACAGCTGGGCTTTCCATTTGTACCCTCCCAGTGGTAATCCTGTGCCACCAGCTGCATGGGAGATATGCTGATCGTGGTAAGATAGAAGTTCCTTGGGGCTCAGAATCCATGACACATTTAGTGTGCCTCGGGTTGTTCATTTAATTGTATACCTTAAAATACCTATTATTATTTCTGATGATAAAAATAACATAAATAACATTACAGAAAATAGAGAAAAGCACAAAAACAACAACAACACAGAAATCACCTCTAATCCACAACCCAGACATAAGCACTATTAACATTTGGAAGTATTTCCTTCCAGTCTTTTTTCTATGCCTGTGAATACACACAAATACATATGCACATACTCTAGTCTACCTGAGTTATGATAATACTGAACATAAAATTTTACTTTCTCTTTGTGTTTCTTTAACTCAGCATCTCGTGAGCATTCCCCCTGCAAGATTCTTGGTGTGCATGATTTTAATGGTTGTGTAAAAGTCTATCTTACAGATGAACACATAATTTATTATGTGTTCTTTGGCGAATGTGGAGTACCCAGGACAAGTTAGGCCTTTGTAAGGAAATCCCTTATAGGGCAGATGGGCTCACTTACCTCCTCATTCTCTATCTTGAGAGTGGCCAGTCTGGACTGCAGCTGGTGGTACCGCATGAGTAATTCTGTCTGGACGGGCTGCTGTGCACTGACCTGGCACACCTGTAGGAATAACATCCCCCACCAGCAGTCACCCAGTGTCCTCATCATCTGTGTGGAGTTAGGGCAGGAGCTATCTATATATATAAAAGGCTAATATGCTAAGTGTCCAACCATCCAACCAGCTGCTATGACGTGCACTGACCACCAGGAGGCAATGCTCAATGCAGTCATGACATGCACTGGCCATTTACAAATTGACCTGGTGCCGCCAAAGCAACACTCGGCTTCCCCCAAGTGGGACACAGGCCCGCCACCACCCCAGAGTGACAGCCCACCAAATTGCAGCTGACGCTGCCAAGACCCCATGGCACAAAATGCAGCTCACAGCCCAGCCCAGCCTGAAAATGGTCGCTGTGGGCACCAGGTAATGATGTCACGTAGCAACACTCTGCTTCCTCTCCCTAGTGACAACTAGCCTCCTTGCAGTTTCTTCAGCCCAAGAACAGGACTTGCTTTATAGCCAGGTGCAAACATTTCACACTTTAACCAAATGTCTGTGAAACCTCATCTCATTTGATTCTCACAAAAGTCCTGGAGTAGGTAGATAGGAGACTCAGTGAAATCCTATTTTCTTTTCATTAGCCGGAAAATGGAGATTTAGAAAGCTTAGAAACTTGACCCAACTGAAAAGAAGTAAGAGATGGTGGACCTTGAAAATGACTTCAGGTTTTCTCACTGTGCAGGATATAGTCAAACACTGCTGCAGTTAAATATTTTACCCTTTGTTCTCCCTGCGTGATCTACAATAATAATCTGCTTTGTGTTGATATTTCCTGCTGTGTTGCTGACAATTACCTGAATGAGAAGTTGGGGTGCTTCACTGGGCTGGAAAAAGTTTAGCTACATCAGAAAGCAAGTCTAATTAAGCAAGTTTATTCTATACATATATAAAAGGCTAAGTTGACTCGCGCATGTGCGATACATATAAAGCTCTTGCTGGTGCCAATTGCATGCATATTTCAATCTGTCATTGTTGATTGTGAATTTGGTCGACACTTCTATTAAGAGAAAGGGCAAATAGCGATATTAAAATATTTCTTCTAATTAATTTCCTTTCAATGTGCACGAATCCGTGCACCGGGTCACTAGTCACTAATATCCCTATCAGATGTTGAGGAAACAGGCTTGGAGAGCTTAAATGACCTGCCAAAGGTAACACAGCTTATATTTGATAACACCTGATGGGAACCAGGGGCCACCCTCTCTAATTGCAAAGTGTGGCCTCTCAGTTATGGTCTTCTACACTGTGCCCTCTTGAGGGTTTACTAAGAGCTCTGGCAAATCTCATAAAGTGGGACTAGTTAGTTAATTTCCAGGCAGAAAGTTATGGTAAGAAAGCAATCACCTAAGACAGTGGTCGGCAAACTGCGGCTCAGCAAACTGCGACTTGCGAGCCACATGTGGCTCTTTGGCCCCTTGAGTGTGGCTCTTCCACAAAATACCGACTTCTGCGCATGGGCCACGAAGTTTCAATCGCACTGTACGTGTGCGCCCACATGTGGTATTTTGTGGAAGAGCCACACTCAAGGGGCCGAAGAGCTGCATGTGGCTCACAAGCTGCGGTTTGCCGACCACTTAGCTAAGAGATGCCAATGGAAAGAACGATGAATGGGGAACAGTGAGCCAGGTGTTCCTATTCCCCAGCAGGAAGATGCTTCAGAGAGGCAACTGTGAGGTGATCGCCTCTCATAGACCATCTTCCCCAGGAGGTAGATTGGGTGAGAGGTGGAGGAGAGAAAATGTGGAGAGACATATTGTTCTCCCAACATCCATTCCATCCAGGGCTCTGTCACCACCTGCAATCTGGTCTGCCTGGGGTGACTCAGCTGAGATCACAAGGAACAGCAGGGCTCTGTTATTTATTAGTTATTTACCACTAACTAGGCAACCCAAACTTTCCAGTCATTAGTAGTAACCATGAGGTCAGAATTTTTAAGGCCAGATAAAAGGGTTGGACATGAGGGATGGGGCAGGTGTTGCAGGGAACCCTACACAGGACTCTCCTTTGCAAATGAAGAAAGTGGATAGAGCCACCTGGAGGGTCCAGCAAATGCTCTCTGCTAAGGAGCTTCCTTGTCCCTTCCCACCAAGCAAGTTCAGTGGATGGCCCAGCTGAGCTCTCACGGGAACCAGAGGCTGGCGGGGTCTTGTGCACTATTGGTCTAGGTCCTCCAAACTCCCACGTGCATGGGTGGATATGTCTAGGTGAAGGGACAGGGGCCACTAAGACAAAGTTCTGTGCACATATCCCTGGGGTAGAGATAATGGAGATGGGGAGACACATACAATGTCTTGTGGCTATTCTCCTCAGTTCCAAGACTAAGGCCTGAGCCCCAGAGGGGGGACCTGTTTGCATAAAGGATTTTGTGAAACTTGGGTAACCAGAGGGCTTCTTTGGGGCCAGTGACCAGTGCCTTACCCTCCCTCCCACCCCAGAATATAGCAAGAATCCGAGCAGCACAAGCACTGAAGAAAACTCAGTTGGTGGTGTGCCTCCTGTATTGGAGGGCAGGCAGAGGACATTAGGCAGAGTGGCTGTGATGAGGCCCAGACTCCAGTGACCCGAGGGAGGAACGGGAGCTATTCTACAGTAACTGGGGGGGATTTTAAGGAGCACTGAGGTCCTGCAATTCTGCGGGTGGGGAACGTGAGCCAGTAACGTTAAGGTATTAGTGGTAAACTCCTTGGCTGGGAAGGCCCTTGAGCCAAGAACTTGACCCCAGGCCTCTGAGATAAACATGCTGCATGTGGAATGGGGGCTGATGGTCCCCTCCCCGCAATGTTCTGGGAGCACATGGGGGAACAGATGGAAGCAGTCTCAAGCATGGGCTCCTGGGAGGAACCTACCTCATCCCCCATGTGCGGCTGGAACTCAAACTTGAGTGGAGGACAGAAGACCTGGTTGTACATGTCCATGACCGTGTGCTTGTCACTTCTGGAATCCAGGTTGTCCACCGCATTCTCAATAACATCCAGCCCCTCGTGGCGAGAGGTCTCCAGGTTGTACTCGGCTGAGAGGTAGGTCCGGAAGGTGCGGGCCAGGCTGGCATGAAAGCCCAAATCACAGCACTTGGAGACAGGCACACAACAGAAGGGTGAAGTGAGGGCCGTGATGTGAAGGTGGGACCACAAGTATTTTCTGTCCCATCATGATGACCTTTTATTCCATAGTCAAAATCTTTCATCCTGGGGGCCCTTGTGCATTTTGGAACCCTATCACACAAATCACATTAAACCCCCAGGGAGACTTGGGATTGCAATTTGGGCAACAGCAGGACTTCTCTCAGCTTCCCAAAGTCACCACATTCTTTCTCATCTCCGGGCCTTCTCACATGCATTCCCTCTGCCTGGCATACTCTTCCTCTCTCCTCCTGCCTAAACATCCTTCCTTCAGGTTTCAGTTTAGAGATCACTTCCTCCAGGAAGTCTTCCTTGATGTTCTCCCCACTCAGAGTTTACATCTGCTGTCCCTCTCTCGGGGTCCACCTCTCTCTCCAGCTCCCTCACTGTGACACCTGCCCCATGGCATGGTGATGCCTGTTAACGTGTCAGGGTTATATAGGGTCAGCTCCATGAGTGCTGAGCCACTGGCTTTTGTCTACTGTAGCACCTCAAGACCTAGAACGAGTAGCTGCTCAATACACATGAGAAGCAGTCCCAGTTCCAACACAGGCGAGAGAGGCTCTCCCTGATGACGCCACTCACAACAGTCTTTCTCCAAGCATGGCTGTCCTTCCAGCCTATCCTACGCAGGTAGTATGGAAATCAGTGTTCCATTCTCCTTTTGCTTAAATGGCCTGATTGCTCCATTGATAACATCCCCAAGAAAGCTGACCTGTGCATAGTGGACCCTCAAACAACTCAGGTTTGAACTGTGCAGGCTTGGAGTTTTTTCACTAAATATGCAGTCAGCCCTCCATATCCCAGCTTTCACATCCTCACATTACACCAACCGTGGACTGAAGACAGTATTTTTGATCCAATGTTGGGATCAACTATATGCACTGTTCTACACCATTTTATATAAGGGACTTGAGCATCTGTAGATACTGAGAGACGACTGTAGTTACGTTTTCAGAGTTAAAAGTTATGTAATGGACTTTCCACTGAAGGGGGAGATTGGAACTCCTAACCTCCACATTGTTCAAGGATCAACTGTAATTCTATTTTCTTTCATGTGTGGCATATGTCTGGCAGACTAGGCCTGAGGGTGCCGAACATGTCTGTACCACATGGGGAAATCCCTAGGGCATTAACTGTAGACAACCACTCCTGTATCCCCAAACCCAGCCAAGGGCCAGGGCTAGCAGAGTGTACTTGGCAAGTGCACGCTGAATATGACTGCCCGACCCAACTCTGTAGGGGCTGCAACAGGCCCACTCCCACCCACAGAAGTAGAAACTCATTTCCCAGACCCCACACGCTCACTGCCCTTCCCCTCCGCCCTGGACCGTCAGCGAAGGACAGGGGCCAGCCCTTCCTTCAGCTGGTGATCTGCACCAGCCCGGTGTGGGGCCCTTCCAGTCCCAGACGCCAGGTGCTCACATCGATCAGGTCGGAGACGTCGTGGATGTAGTATTTGCTTATAGCTGCGTTGGTGGCAGCCAGATTCAGCAAGTAGTCATTCCGGGCCTTCGTGCACTTTAGCTTGTTCTCAGAATACTTTGCCTGCCTCTGGAAGAAGAAGAGAGTAGGTGTGAGAGCTGAGCCACTAATGGCAGGAATTTAGGGGTTTTTTTTGTGTGTGTTTTTTGTTAATCTTCAACGAATGATATTAAAAACACACACATTGATTTTTAGAGAGAGTGGTAAGGAGGGAGGAAGGGGAAGAGAGAAAGAAACATCATGTGAGAGAGACACATCAACTGGCTGCCTCCTGCACATGCTCTGACCAGGCCAGGGATCGGACCTGCAACCCAGGTATGTACCCTTGACTGGGAATCGAACCCGTGACCCTTGGGTGCACAGTGGTGCCCTAACCACTGATCCACAGAAGCCAGGGCTGGGGTTTTCTTAATGGTCACTCCGGTGATTAAATTGCACTGTACCCCTCTGGAATACCTTACTCCGTATGACAGCTGAGTAAGATTTGGGCTCTGTACTCAAAAAGCTCACCTTCCATTGCCCACATATAGCCAATGACAGCACTATTCAATAAGCAGCTGCCTGTTCCTGGCCTCCACCAGAGCTTGTTAATAAGACCTCCTGAGGCCTACTCACCAGCCCCCAATGGCTGTCCAAAGTACTGCGATGGCGCCCGTGATGTCCCAAGCCCCTCTTCCTCTAGGCTCTTCCTCATCGCCAGCTTTCTCTGCCCATCCTTTAAGAGGCCAACTTCATTCCTGCCTCTAGGCCTTCGGACTAATTGTTCTCCCTGCCTGGCAGGCCATGCTTCCAAGTCTCTGTGCGGTCTGGTCCTTCATGTCCTTCAGGTCCTTACCCAAGGTCTACGTTGAACATTTTGTGGGACTGACAAAATGGTCAGCTCAGACTCTGACGGCAGCCTTGTCTAAAATGTTGCCAGCATCTCCACTGTCCCTCCCTCCATCCTCTATCATTTTACCCTTTTCAATTTTTTTGTTTATTTAATCTTTATTCCATTTTTAAGACATTATTTTATGGCAGTTTTAGTCTATAGCAAAATTAAGAAGATAGGTGCAGAGACTTTCCATATGCCTCTGCCCCACCTACACACAACCTCATCCATTATCAACAACCGCCACCAGAACAATACGTTCACTAATTATCACCCGGAGTCCACAGTTTGCCCTGGGCTTCACTCTTGGTGTCTACATTCTATGGGTTTGGACACCATTACAGTAGCACACAGATTCGTTTCCCTGCCCTAAAAACCTGCTGTGTTCTGCCTTTTCATCCTTCCCTCCCTCCAACCCCTGGCAACCTCTTAACTTTCCTTGTCTCCATCATTCTGCCTTTTCCAGAATGTCATATGGTTGGACTCATACAGTATGTATTGTTTTCAAACTGGCTTCTTTCACTTAATTATAGGCACGTTAAGGTTCCTCCATGTCTTTTCATGGCTTGCTAGCTCATTTCTTTTTGGATCTTGAATATTTAGTCAACATTCCATTGTTTGGATTTACCACAGTTTATTTATCCATTCACCTACAGAAGGACATCCTGATTTCTTCAAAAGCACTTCTTACCACCCCGAATTATATTTTTTACTTCTTTGTGTACTTGCTGATTTTCAGACCCCCCACTAGAAAGTAGGCCCTGTGAAGTCAGGGACGCTCTGCCTTGCTCAGCTCTGGACCTGTAACACCCAGACCAGTCCCTGCACAAGGCAGTCATTCCGTGGTTTCCATGGGCTGTCTGGATGTGGGAGGAGGAGGCAGAGCAGGCAGCCCAGGGGCAGTGATGCAAGGAGTCCAACTGCCTCCCTGGGGAGCTGCTCCTGTTTGGGGCCAGCTGCAGGAAGGAGCAGAGTTCATGGGTTGGAGAGCTATCCCCTTACTCTTTTCAGACTAATGAGTCCCACTGCTGAGTAAAAATACAGCTCTCCTTAGAGTTTCCTCCTTCACTCTTAAAGTTTCCTTATTCCAGATTGAGTTCTCCTAGCTTCTCAGTAGAGGTGTCCTCAGAGATCCCCTCTGACCTTTCTTTCTCCAGGGTCCACTTATTCTGGGAATTTCCAAAAACAGACTTCAGGTAATTACCTCCTGTACCAGCCATGCATCCAACCCTCACAGAGAGTTTTGATAACCCTGACCAGTTTGCAGGGAACTACTCTGACCCTGAGACCATTTTTAGCCCTTTATGGACTCATAAAAGTTTATACCTGGGAAGGATAGTAAAGGTATTTTAGTGTAATTCATCCATTTTATAAGTGAAAAGATAACTGAAGGGGAGAAGTAGCTTTTCCAAGGGCCAAATGGCTAATTTACATACAACTCTGAACACAAAATTAGTCTTCAGACTCCCAGCCAGTATTCTCTCTACCCCCTTACATATCCCCCCATGTTGTTCTGTAATTCCTTGCCTGACTATCTTTTTAAAAATATTTCTTTTTTAAATATTATTTTTATTGACTTCAGAGAGGAAGGGAAAGGGAGAGAGTGATAGAAACATCAATGATGAGAGAGAATCATTGATTGGCTGCCTCTTGTACACCCCTCAATGGTGATCAAGCCCACAACCCAGGCATGTGCCCTGACCGGGAATCGAACTGTGACCTCCTGGTTAATTGGTCGATGCTCGACCACTGAGCCACACCAGTTGTGCTAAATATTTCTTTGTTTTTAGTATATTCACAGAGTTATATAACCATCACCACTATCTAAATTTAGAATATTTTCATCACCCCAAAAAGAAATCCTGTACCCATTAGCAGTCACTCCCTATTCTCCTCTGCCCCAGCAACTGGCAACCACTATTCTACTTCCTATCTCTATGGATTTGTCTCTTCTAGACATTTAATATAAATAGAATCCTACATATGTGGCCTCTTGTGATTGGCTTATTTCACTGTTTCCAAAATTCATCTATGCTGTAGCATGAATCAGTACTCCATTCCTTTTTATGACTAAATAATATTCTGTTGTGTGGACAGGCCACAAATTATTCATCCATTCATCAGTTGACAGACATTTGGGTTGTTGCCACTTTGGAGCTATTATGAATAATGTTTCAATAAACATTCATGTGCAAGTTTTTGTGTGGACATATGCTTAAATTTCTCTTGAGTGATACCTAGGAGTAGAATTGTTAAGTCATATGGTAACTCAGTCTCTGTTTAAAATTTTGTGGGATTGCCAAAACATTCTCCAAAGTGGCTGAATCACGTTACCTTCCCTCCAGCAGTGTCCACGGGTTCCACTTTCTCCACATCATCAGTTTGTCATTGTCTGTCTTTTTATTTTAGCCATCCTAATGGCTATGAAGTGGTGTCTCACTGCGGTTTTGATTCGCACGTCCTTAATGACTAATGATGCCAAGCATCTTTTCATGTACTTACTGACCACTCATACATGTTCTTTGGAGAAATGTCTATTCAAATACTTTGCCCATTTTTTAATTGAGTCTCTGCCTAATTATTGTGGAGCCCATTTTTCTTTGCCTTTAGCAATTACCCTGAAGTCTTATTTTATTTGCCTCTGATTACTTTCCCTGCTTACGTAGGTCCTGTTGGATCTTGTTCCCACTCAATCTCCTATAATTTTTAAGAGCTGTAGGATCATATCATCATAGAATTCATCTCACTGAAGCCCAAATAAACACCTGGCACAATGTTTGGCACATAGAAAGAGCTCAGGAAATGTTTGCTAATTCCATAGAATGAATGTATGCAGAAGATTCAACAAGAAATCGTAGTCTTTCAAGAAGAAATGAACCTTAGAAGTTGCCTAGTCTAGGATGACAGAAAAGCAACCTGTGCACTGCCCCTCTATATTCTGGCCATGGCAGACATTATTAATTGATCATAGCACCATTTTCAGCTAAAGCCAGGAGAGAGCTCATGATCCTCAACACAGAGCTCTGGGCAACCACTACCAATCCATCAGAGTTGACTGAGAGAGGAGAATTATCTGCCTTCACTGTCAGATTTAAAACTGAAGTTCAGAGAGGTGTAATAGCTGTGGCGTTTTCAAAACCCAGTCTATCTGACTCCAGAACCAGTACTTCTCTCACCATGTCCTGCTGAGGCACTTTCCAGCACTGATACACAGCCATTCCAATCACCTGCCTCTGCTTTGGCAATGGCAATACTGGAACGGTTCTTTCCCAAGTTCCCAGTGCTGGTTGGCAGCCCAGTGCTATTCCCTCTTGTTGGGACACACTCAGTCCCAACCAGTCTCCAGACACCTAACTGACCCCCAGAGCAAGCCCCCGCCCCTCACTAATGCCTGTGCTCTAGGCTATGAGTCTCATCACAGTTCAGCTCTCTTGTCAGCTGAAGACCTCTTCCACCTGCTGACCCTGGCACAAGCCAGACCTGCCTCCTCCATGACACTGACCTCCAAGAGAGCAAATGCGGGCAGCATTATTCTACCCTCACAACCCCCCGGGTGCAGAGGGGGAGGCTAAGGCTGTCAGGGAGCATAGCCCCCAGGGCCCTCACTTGCCTTCTCCTTCATCTTCTCAATCTTCTTCACAGAGCTGCGGCGCTGGGGCCGGTCGTCGTGCCGGAGCAGGTTCATGCTGAGCTCTCCCGCCTTGTTGAACTGCTTCTCCTCCTGCTTCTCAGCCTCCTTCAGCTTGCTCTCCGCACTGATGCTCTCCGCGTGGTACATGTGGTAGGTTTTCATGACCTGGGCGCACACAAGTGCAGGAATCAGCAGGCTGTTAGGGCCCAGCCTGGGTGGCTCTAGTGCTCTCAGCCCCCTAAGTTCTACACTCCAGTCTGCTCAGCCCTCCCTCTTCCCATGACACACTCTGAGCTCCCACAGCTCTTTACTTCTGCAAAAACTCTCGGAGGACTGGAGATGATGATTGTCAGTAGCAGCTTCATAGTTATCATCATCATCACCATCACCATCATTAAGTCCTTACTAAGTGCCAAGAATGGACTAGCAGAGAGAAAATTTAAAGGGCAACCAGTCCCCAAGCATTTGGGGTCTCAGAGGTGATATGGCAAAGTTGCTGCTCTCTCTAGTCTCCCAACCATAATTCTTGTGTCACTGGGAAAGCTCCTCCTACAGTACTCTTGGAGCTTCCATGGAAACATCCTTCTTACTCACAAGCAAATTATTTTCTCAGCTGTTTCATTAAGTAAAATTGGCCTACAAATGACTGTTCCCAAAAGGGGTACTATTGGGTAACAATACATCTGAATGCATATTCTGTGCTCTCTGAACTAAACTCATCCTTGACTATAAAATGAATTCCTGTAAAGCATATTGCCCTTTGCTACTCTGCGTCCATAACAAAAGTTGGATGTTGTTATAACAAAGGGATTTTTGAGTCAGAGGAAATCCTAGATGTCATCTAATCTGACTACCAAATTTTATAAATAGGGAAACTGAGGTCCTCCAAGATTAGCAGTAGTATCAGCATAGTCTCCAGACTTTACATCCATGTGGCCAAGCCCACAATCAAGGTATAGAGCACTTCCATTACACCTGAAAGAGCCTGGTGCCCGTACACAGTCCTTCCCCACCCCTACCCCAGACCCAGGCAATCACTGACTCCCTTTCTATCACTGCAGAATTTCATCTATATGGAACCATAGAGTATAAACCCTTTGAGTCTACCCTCTTTCACTCAGCATAATTTTTTTAGATTCTCCCATTTGTTGCATGTATCATACGTTCTATTTTTATTGCTAAGTAGTACCCCATTGTATGGCTATACCACAATTTGTTTATCTATTTTTGTTTGTTCATCCTCACTCAAGGATATTTTTTCCATCGATTTTTAGAGAGAGTGTAAGGGAGGGAAGGAGGGAAGGAGGGAAGGGGAGAGAGAATCATTGATGTGAGAGAGAGAGATTGATTGGTTGCCTCCTGCACATGCCTGAAGGGCTGGGGATCAAACCTGCAACCCAGATATGTGCCCTTGACTGGGAATCGATCCCTATACCCTTCAAGGTGCAGGCCAATGCTCTAACCACTGATCCACTGGTGAGGTCTGATTATCTATTTGGATGTTGATAGTTATATGTATTGTTTACAGTGTTGTAAAGCTGCTATGAATGTTCCTGTATAATTCTTTGCGTGGACATACGTTTTCATTTCCCTTAGGTAAATATCTAGGAGTGGAGTGGAGAGTCATATGGTAAGTGTATATTTAGCCAAATTAGAAATCTGGTCTCTGACTTTTAATCCACCATGTTTCTAACATATCATACTGTTTCCTTAATTTATTCCAATTTTCTCATCAATTGAATACTCTTGGCAGCCTTTAAGTAATATCCTGTCTCCTGGTCCCCAACTAAAAGTATATTTTTCCTTTGCAATATCAAGTTTATGATCATCTTTCTATGCTAAGAAATTTCTGGAATCCATGGCTCCTGGGCCTTGTTTATTCTCTCTGTCCTTTGGATAATTACAGCAGCTAATAGAGCAGAGGCTTCTACGAGGTCATGGGGTGTACTCCTGCCTAGCCAAGCCCTTCAAAGTCAGGGAACTTGGAATGAAATACTGGCCAGCATTATAACCTTATTTATTCTCATTTAAAGTCTTGTGAGGTAAGTTTATTAGAATGAGGATTTCTTCTGTGACTCTCACCATTATGTCAGAGCATTGATCTGTGGTTCAGAAAGTTCCCTTTGCCAGAGGTCAGGAGTCAATAGGGGCAACATCTATGGTACAACATGGTGGGTAAACATACGGACTCTGGGCCCAAATGTCTGGGCTGAATCCTGAGGCTGCCATTTACATGCTGTGTGACCTTGGGCAAGTCCTCCCCTCTCTGACCTCTCCCTCCTCATCTGTAAAATGAGGATAATAGCACCTACCTCTAGGTTTGTTGTGAGGACTTAAGGAGTCAGTGTTTGTAAAGTGCTGAGAACATTACCTGCTGCAGGGTTAAGAGCATTAGCTGCCCCCATCACCAAGATCACCATCCTCCTGTTTATGCTGAGGGTTTCAGAACCTTAAACTCACATGATTTCAGGAAAATGTTTGCAAATTCTACAGAACATCTACTATTGTGAAAAAATATATATTCTATACCATGTTTCTCCCTCCTTCTTTCAACCTGAAAACCTCCCCAAATTTCAAAAAATAAATGGATAAAAAATGCAATTAATTTTCTTTGTAGGTCTTGGTGAGAAGGCTGCTTGTCTGCATTCTACCCAATTTTATTTTATTTTATTTTTGCTTATTTGCAGTTGCCCTAAAGCCTCTAGAGATCCCCATCTTGCTGATTTCACCCACTCATTTCCACTCAGCCTATTTCCAAACTCAAGGGGCCAGAAAGTGTGCTGGGTTGGTGCATTCTTGACATCTAGTGGCCAAAAGGAAGGGCTGCAGGCTTGTGGATAACCAAGGCAGTTGGCTATTTTTAACCACCTCCTTTGTGCAATGGCTCCAGGAATGTGATGCAACTAAGAGCTGGTAATGCCTGCTCAAGTCTGTCTCCAGGACCCTGCCTTTCCCATTCTTGAATATTTCCTCTATCCCTCCACATTCACAGATACCACTGCTTTCTTTGCTTTTCTGCCATGCTTCTGGTGATGTTCATTTCTGGACTCCTCCCTTTCTGGGTTCAATCCTTCCTGCTACATCCATTTTTTTTCTACTTCAACTGCTGAGGTCTGCTTATTTCAGCACTAAATCTGTCATCTGTGTTAGGTAGTGCAGAGGAAGAGAGCGCATTTCTATTTGCAGCTAGATCTTCCTGTGCAATCACCCATGCATGCATCCATCTACTCACTCGGGTTGAAAGGGGCAGAAATAGAATATTGGGGACCAGTTATAATTATAAGAAATATTAATCATACTCCGTTAACCATGATTTGTTTTGTTCTGATTAAAAAAGGCACATTCTAACCTGGCTGGGAGTTGCACGCGGGACCTGGGAGCTCACCTGGAAATGCGACCCATCCTCCCCATCTGGGAGCTGCCTATTATCATTGAAAGATAACCTTAATGCAGAAACCAGAGCTGCCAGCCCTTTGAAGATCCCCAGCTTTTGCATACCCATAGGCCTTTGCAAGTCTCCAGCCCGCATTTCCTGTAAACTGCCCATTTGGCATACCTTTTTGCCTACTTCCCATGTAATCTTTGTCTTTCTACCCAATATAAGCAGCTGGCTTATGGTGTAGTGCAGAGCAGATTTTTGTGGATGACCTGCTGCTCTCCCATACTGCCGGCAGTATTGGAATAAATGCTCAGATATGATTCAACCCTGTCTCTGCTAAATTGGCTCAAGCCCAGACCCTTTGGCGGTCCGGTTACAGGGTCAGCACCCCAGCAGGGTGTTCTCAGTTTCTCACATTTTCCTTTGCCCAGTTTTCTCCTCTTCTTGAACCATAGAGCACTCTTTCCGCTCTTCAACAAGCCAAGCTTCCCATTGCAGTCTTTGAACTGCATTCCCAAAACCCCATGTTTGGAGAGCCCAGCCCTGACAATGCTGGGGCCACGTGCTATGTGGTCCAATTGGTAATGCCTGATCCCAAGAATATCAGGGAACTGGATGGCCTGGGTGACTTATGTCCAACAGCTGCCACAAAAAAGTTCACCTGGGGACATCTCTGAAACAGGCCTAAGTACTTATACCCAGAATCCTCTAGAGCAGCGGTTCTCAACCTGTGGGTCACGACCCTTTTAGGGGTCGAACAACCCTTTCACAGGGGTCGCCTAAGACCATCGGAAAACAAATATATAATTACATATTGTTTTTGTGATTAATCACTATACTTTAATTATGTTCAATTTGTAACAATGAAAATACATCCTGCATATCAGATATTTACATTACGATTCATAACAGTAGCAACATTACAGTTATGAAGTAGCAACGAAAATAATTTTATGGTTGGGGGTCACCACAACATGAGGAACTGTGTTAAAGGGTCGCGGCATTAGGAAGGTTGAGAACCACTGCTCTAGATAAACTGAAACATAGGAGTCAGCATGAAAGGTCCTTAGTTCAATAGCCTAGAATAGTCTGCTCAATATTGCCAGTCTAGGATACATTAACCAATATTTAAACTTCAGAGTTTGCAAACCTCTGCTTTTATTATCTCCAAGGAGCATTTCAGTTAATCCTTATCCCAAATCCTGGGAGGCAATGTGATAACAATAACAATAGCAGCTGACATTTACTGAGCACTTACTACCTACCAGGTTTTTATACATAGCAACTCATTTATTTCTCATAAAATAAAACAACAACACCCTATGAGGTGGGTACCATGTAATCCCTACTTTATAGAAGAGGAAACCACAAAATAGGGATGAAGGATCCTCTACCCCACAGGGACCCCGGAGGCCCGGCTTTGAGACTCAATGCTCCCACCACTGCTGGGTGACTGTGGCAGGGGCTTATCCTCTCTGTGCTACCTGGCGAAGACCAGATGTGAGGTAGGTAGGAAGATGCTCCAAAAAGTACGACTGTAAAGTGACTGGTTGACAGCAGTGCTGGGCTGGGAAGGGAGCAGCATGGATGCAGGCCTTTAGCCAAGGCCCAGTCTCCAACCTGGGATCGCTAAAGGGCCCTCAGAGGCACACACCCAGCTTCATGCCAGATGGGGGTTCCTGTCCTGCCCTCCGGACCCTACCAGAAGGGGGCCGCAGAACAAGGCTGAGATGCACAGCGTAGGAATATGGAAGCGGAGACCACTGTTCTTGGACCCAGATTAGTTTTATAGGTGCTTGGAAGGCCCCCCAGAAATCTTGGTGTATTAACCCCTCATGGAAGTACACTAAAGCCCAGAAATAGCTAGTGTGCTGTTCAAAGTCAGATAGCAAGGTGGACAGTCAGGCCTTCTTAGCAGTGGGCACTGTCTTTTCTGGTAATCACACTGCCTTCTGCTGTGTGCACTTTGCCTTTGACATCTTCCCAAAGCCTCAGATCATGAAAACAGGAAAGTATTATCTGCACAGCCCCTCTTTTACATGCAAAGGCAAAGGCGACCTGGAAGTTGACAGTATCAGTAAAGGGACACGCTGGGACAGGATAAGGATCAGTTGTTAGAAAACAGGTTTCCAACGGTGTAGTGCAGGTGTGCTTCCTATACCCCAGGGCCATCCCAGGGTTATCCTAGAGTTGTGTGGGGGAGACCCTGAGCTAACGCATGTCAAAGGCACCCTTGAAAGAAAAGAGAAGTCCCTGAATTTCAGTCTGACCACCCACACTCTGGCCTACATTCTCCACAGAAGTTATCATCACTATTTATTCATTTTGCATGTTTATAAACATCCCTGCTAAAGTTAAAGTCCAGGAAGGCCAGAACCCCATTTATGATCATAGTCATTATATTAAAGTGGAAACGGATACCCAGCAAGTATCAATATATGTTTGCATGAATGAATGAATGAATGAATAAGAGTTGGCTGGCTGAATAGATGGATAAGTGGATGGGTAGATGGATAGATGAATGGATGGATAGATAGATAGATAGATAGATAGATAGATAGATAGATGGGTGGATGGATGGGTGGATGGATGGTGGGTAGATAGATAAGTAGGTGGGTAAAATAATGGATATGTGAATGGAAGGGAGGGAGGGAGGAGAGGAGGGAGAATAAAATAGGGGAGGTATAGTTTTACTGCCTTTAATCTGGTAAATATAATTGGGGGGGGACATAGCTATACCTTTAATAATCACATTTTTATTGAACAGGTTATTATGTGCTGGGTACTATACTAGGAAATACCACAGTGTGAAAGACAGATAGGGTCTCTGCCCTCAGAGAACACACCCTCTAGTAGGGATACAATGATATACGTGATTATCACATGGTGTGTTAAGTACTATGATGAGGGAAGTACAGGGCATTAAAGGAAGGCTTCCTGGAGGAAGTGACATCTAAACTGAACCTTGAAGAAGAGTAGCTGTTAGCTGGGTGAAAAGGGCATGGAGTGGGGGTGGGTGGGGTGAAGAGGGAGCAGTGTGAGCATTAAGCCCAGAAGCAGCAGGAGCCAATAAGTTTGAGGAGCAGAGGTTTGTTTGAGCACTAGCCAATGGAGCTACTTCCTTATTCTCCCCCAGCGACTCCTCAGGGGACATCTGTTGTTTTTCTCTGCCTAGGATCATCTAGTCCTCCTTCTTTTAGAACAGCTCCCTGATTTTCTTTGAGGAAATCCCCCCAATTCCCCTCCCCACCCTCAGTCCATGTGGTTGATGGGAGACTAAAACCAGACTCCACCTGAGGGTGAGCATGAGACCCAGGCCTGGCCAATTAGTAACATTATGTTAACCTGGCCACAGTGATTAGACCTCATGATTCCAGCCAGGCCAATAAGAGACAGCCCTGGGCTTTGCTGGACACACTGGAAAGGGCACTTCTCTTTCCACTAGGGGGCGCTAAGCTGATAGAAAATGAACTTACAGTGGGGCTGGGTGGGGAGACCATCTTTGTGACGAATAGGAGAAACCTGCCTGATCATGAACGCAGAACAGAGGAAAACAAAACCAAAAGAGGGAGACAGGCTGATTTCCACAGGTAGATGGATGGGTGGATGATGGATGGATGAATGGATAGATGTGTAGACAGACAGATGGTAGGAAAGGAGGAGGAAAGGGGAGAGAAAGAGAGAGGGAGGGAGGGAGGGAGGGAGGGAGGGAGGAAGGGAGGAAGGAAGGAAGGAAGGAAGGAAGGAAGGAAGGAAGGAAGGAAGGAAGGAAGGAAGGAAGAAAACTGAGGGAGGAAATAGGATAAAATGGAGGAGGTACTGTTCTATTGCCTTTGATCTGGTGAGTATTTTGGGGTGCTGCCTGCTGCAGAAGAGTTGTGGTAGGCAGTTAGACAGGCATGAGCAGAGCAAGGACAATGGGCCAGGTGCAGAGGTCACCAAGGCAAAACTGGGAAAACAAGAACCTCGTCTCCAGGGTGACTTCCCTTCCCTAGCACACTGCTGATCATGAGGTTCAGACCCTCCCCTGACCTTTCCTCCCTGGCATGTTGCTAGTCATGCGGGTTAGGCCCCCTGAGAGAGGGTACAGACAAGCAGGCCAGGGAATAGCCCTTAAGCATTAAGCCCCCAGGACAATGAGGTTCTGACCTGCATCAAATACATCTTGGCCTCTGTTGTGTTTCAGCTCCAGGCCCAGAAAAGCTGCAAAACCAGAAAAGCAGCAAAACCAGACCAGAGACAACACGCTGACCTCTGGACCAGCTGTATTGACTAAAGACCCCCTGCCCTGGCGCCAACCAATCCGTGGAGACCAAAATCCAGAAAGAACACACCTGGAAAGCTGATAAATATTCTATTGAGATCCTCCCCCTGGGAACTCCTCTGAAATCTGTACCCTAGCACGCCTGGCCTTTCCCCTCCCCCTCCACTCCTCCCAACCCCCACCTCCCAGGTACATTACCTTTACCCTTCTCTCAAACTCCAAGGGCCCTTCTTTTGATGCTGTAACTTGTTTCCTGAGCCCATTTCTTCTACCACCCACTCTTCTACCTCTGTGACTTTCTAAATAAAATTTCTCTTATAGTTTGAATCTTGGATCTGAATTCTTTCTGAGCCAGAACTCAAGTACCAAGATTACTGAACTAAGGCCCCATCGGACCCCACTGGTCTAACACCTGGTGCCATTTTTGTTGTAGCTGCCAACAGAGTGAGAGCACTGGGGTGCCAACAGCAAACCCCTCCCTAGGTCATTTGCTGACTGCACACTGAGTCTTCAGTAGTTGCCCAGAAATTCATTTCAAGCATATGCAGCTGCCTGCCGTGGACCCAGTGCTGTAAGAGGCACAGTGGCAGGCTGTGAACATTTCAAGAGTTGGTCTTTGAAGTGTCTTATACATCCCTGGTGTTCCCAGGGTGCTTACTGAAGCAGATAAGGGAGGGAGGGATATATGAATAAAAGAAAGAAACTGGTTTTGCCCACAAGGAGTTTAGAGTCTGGGCAGGGAGACAAGAGTAAAGCATGTGAAAGGATGATACAGTAGCCCCAAAGAGAGCATAGTGTGTGCTGGATATGTGGCCTGGGAGGGAGGGTGTCTAGACCGTGAGCCTGTGGAGGCTGCACCATGTTCTCCACAGTGTGTCCAGAGCCTCCAGCAGTGCTGGCATATAGCCGGCGATCAATACTTATTTGGTGAGTGAGGAAATGAGAGGAAGAGTGTGCATGTGCATGAGAGAGTAGTTAAGAGTTCAGAAAAGTGATGGCTCCAGGTGAGCTTCTGTGATCGAGAGTGAGTTTGAGCTTGGTGCCTTTGGATGGGAAAGAATTCAAGAAGCGGAGGGGAAGTGAGGAAGAGAAGGGACTTCTCAGCAGGAGAGGCAGCGGAGACTCCCAGCAGAGCCAACAAGTCTGATTACAGACAAACCTGGGTTTGACATCCTGCTGCACTAGCTCCCAGATAAATTCCTGCACTGTGACCTGCGTGTTTGTGTTCCCCCAGCCACTCACCTTCTTGGATTCTAACACTCATCCTAAGTCCAGTCAGATTTTGCCTCCACGCAGATAGCAAGGTCAATGCTTGGCCAAACTGTGATGTTCTGAAATTATTTCCCGGAGATGGCAAGGCATGCTCATCCCCCTCACCGCATGTGATCCTCAGAGCAGTGCTCCATTTTGCAGATAAGGATACTGAGCCCACATGAGCTACATGGATGCCTAAGGTCCCACGGTCAGCAAGGAGCAGGCCTCGACTTTAGCCTGTCCTACCCGACTCCAAACCCACACTCCTCCCTCGGGAGCTCTGTGTCCATGCTCCCCCACCCCAACTCTGTGCCTTCTGCTTTGGTAGGTAACACATTCCCGCAGCTGGAACTTTTACTAAGTAAACATGCCCAGGGCCCCACCCCAGGTGTACAGAATGAGCAGCTGGGGTTTTGAATCACTGCATCCCACCGTAATGACCCCCTGTCCCTTGGGCACATCGTAAAAAAGGCTCAGGGTCCTCCCAGACTTGTGGTTAGCCTCCCTCCAGCCCTGGGCACTGAAGAAAGGGGCCCGATCTCACATGGCAGCAGAGCTGAGCAGGACTTACTGTGTAGAGCTCGTTGGTGACCTTCAGGAGCTCCTCGTGCATCTGCAGGCCAATCTCCTTGCTCTGGAATGTGAAATAGCACATGTCAGAGGGGGAGAAGGTAGCTGTTGGCTTTAAATTTCCTTTTCAACACAGTAAGGGAAGGAATGCTCTGGGCAGGGGCTGCAGAAATCAACATAAAACTCATTGATCTAGACTTGAATTCCTCAACTTGTATCCACAAAACAAAGTCTTCCCTGGCCATGTAAGTTGGGGAACCCTGCTTGGTGATTCACAGAGATATTACCATATTAAAGATTCTAAGAAACCCCACAGCCATCTTTCTTTAATTCTGTGTGTCCTATGTTTATGTGACCAGAATGTGTGTCCCTAGTTCAATGCTCATTAACATTTCATGAGAGTGGGATTCCACAGAACACAGTCTGAGAAAGAATGATGCAGCATCTCAATCCAGCAGAGCAGGGCAGGTAAACAGACAGCCCTCTGGATCACTGGCAGAACACGGAGGTTCTGGCCTCCGCTGTATCACCAACTGGCCATGTGGCCTTGGAGACTTAGTTACCACGCTATAAAATAAAAAATTGAAAAGAAACACTTCCCAAAGCATGCTGGGAGGGGGGGTGGGGGTGCCACACTATAAAAGGGATGGGAGCTTCTGTGACCAAATACATTTGGGAAAAGCTAGTTAAAGTGAGACAGGTTTTTCTTACCGCAGAATTTTTCAGAGGCTTTTATACCCGCACATGCATGGACTGTATGTGAAGGGGGCTGTAGTGTGTAATTTAGTTGACCTCAATCCTTTTTCGCAGTTACATACATGTTCAGTATATTGAGGGACACAATTTAGAAAATAACGAACTATCTCCAGGTTCCATCCAGCCTAAAGAGTCTAGGATTCTGTCACTTATTAATATTATTATTACTCTCCCTGTTTGCTTGGACCATCATGTGAAGTTTCCGTATTGAAAATAGGAGCCCTGGTCTCTGCTCCCTGACAGCTGTGTCATCCTACTCTCCCTTTCAGCTCCCTCAGCCTCAAGCATGACCAGCAGCTGATGGGCAGAGACCAGCCTTCCTCCGCCCCGCCCTGCACAGGTCAGCAGGCCCTGGGCTCAGTGGGAGCTGGGGAGGGCTCAGTATCAGGCTCCTTCTTCTCACCCACAGCCTTTCTCTCAGTTTCTGGGCCTAGACTTGCCAAGAGTCACTTGTCTGAAGGCAGCCCCTGCATTTACCAGATCTCATAACAGACAGCAAGAGCTCTGGGGCAATTCCAGGGATCTGCTTAGACCTCGCTCCAGTTCTGGTGACTAAAGAGAAGGGACCCAATCCAACAGCACAGCAGAGTCTCAGCAGAACTGTCTGTACAGAGCTCGCAGGGAGCCTTCAGCGCCATCCCATGCATCCCATGCATCTACATGGTGAGTGATGAACCCAACTAGTTACCCCCATTTTCTTCTATTCTCCCTGATTCTCAGTCTGTGCCTCAGTTTCTCCTGTGGCCCGTCCCCTGATGTTTGCCCCACCGCTGACCCCGTACTCTGACACCCACAGTGGCTCCTCTCAGTGCTCAGTCTTACCAATATCTCTGACATCCAAGACCCAGTTTCTTCTGTCTTTATTTTTATGATCTCACTTTTTGAAGGTACTAAGTGCATGCGGTTAAAGGACCCTAACAGCCAGCAAAGTAAAAGAGAAGAGTAAGTCTCTCAGGCTCTCAGACGCCTGCCCACAGTCACCTGCTATTCATAGTTTCTTCTGATACCTTCCAGAAACAGGCTACGGATACACAAGCATGCATTTGGATAGTGTATGTTCTTTTTTAAACACCTTTGCATCTTGCTTTTTCTACCTAACAATATACCTGAGAGATTCTTCCTTCATAGCCTATGTAGCTCTTGCATCCTCCTTTTTTGACAGCTGCTTGGGGTTCCGTATACCAGATGTATCAATTAATTAACCAGCTGCATAGTGACGGGCATTTAGGTTGTATCTAGTCCCCTAATATTTCAAACAATGATGCAGTGAACATCCTCGTACTCTATCACTGTGCACCCTGTCCGATAAATTCCTAGAAGCAGCTCTGCTGGGAAGAGTCCTGCCTTCAAAACTCCCACCAGCCTTGCCTTCTCAGCCTCTGCCCCAGCCAGCTCCCCACACACTACTGACTCCAGCTCCCACTTCTCAGAGATCAGCAGCCATGTCTACCATCTCCATGGTCCTCTCTCCTGGGCTCCGCCCTGCACGACCCTGAGCCCAAGCTCAGAGACCTGTATCTTCAACTGTTGCAAAACAGTACAGTCTGGATGTTCCCTCATCACATCAAACTCAATTAACCAAAAGCAAACTCCTGAACTTTCCTCCATCTCCTTGAATTTGATCAATGGGACAATATATTCCCAGGCATGGCAACTGGAAAATCTGGAGTTTTGACAAAAAAAAAAAAAAAAAAAATCCCTCCTCCTTAATCCAATCTGTCATTGTCACCTTCCTTCTAACTGCCTAATACTTTGCTCTCAGTAGCAGGTGATGCTGGTTCCTTCCCCAGCATCCATTCCTGCCCTTCCTGCTTCCTAACAGAGCTATGAATTTTGGCCCTGCATTCAGCCCTCCAGCTGAGTTCTTCCAAGGACATGACCCCATCCCAACTTGAGACAACACATTCTGGTATGTTGTTAGCCCAGGGGTATGTGACTTACCTAGATAGAAGAGAAGGACTCAGATGATTAAGAGGAAGGTTTTAGCTTTTTCAGTGAGTGCCAGCAAAATAACCATGGAGCCCCAATTGCTATCAGTAGCCTTGAGTGGCAGAACAAAAGAATATTGGTTCCTTAAGGACTCCCTGAGAAACTGGTTGAGCTGAGCCCAAAGCCTGCCTCCTAGTGAATAAATCTATGAACAGACGAAGGGACAGTTCCTATAAGCCTTAGTTTCCTGATCTGTAAAAGTGGGATGATGTCTCGGAGTCCCTGTGAGGATGGAAAGTGGTAACACATATGGCAGCACTTGGCATCGATGAAGAGCTTGGGAAACAGTGCATGCTGAACTGACATCCACTGATGCCAGGGACAAAGCTAGGAAGTCGCTCAGAAAAGGAAACAAGAGTTGAATTTTTTTATTAAGTTGTCCCTTAAGAATCTCCTAGTTTGGCAGGATCGAGAGTCAAGAACCAAATAATTCTAAGGCAGGAGTGAGTGACAGATGAGGTGATGTGGGATGAAGTGATGAAGAGGATACAGGGACAACCACCAGAGCCACCTCGCCTTGTGTGAAAGGACAGAGGCGGTATTTGAGGAAGGGGGCGCAGCCGGAGCAAAGGCATAGAGACTGGCACCAGGGAAAAGCTTGGTTTTCAAAGAGAGAAGCACAGCAACGGGAGAGCAGAAGATGAGCTTGAAACGGAGCTGGGTCAACACAGGCTGTGGAGTGCAGGTTTCATTCGGAGTGGAACTGGGAGCCTCTGAAGGCTGTGATCAGGGGTGTGCTTCCTCAGGAAGATGAAGAGAGGGTGTAGAAGAAGAAGACAGGGTAGACTGGATGGGGAGGAGCTGGAGGCCTGGTGCCTGTGTTTCCTCAACGGCACAGTAAGTCACCAGAGGGAACCTGCCTGCATGAGTCTCTGCTCACCTCCCTCTCAGCACCAAGCACGGCTGGCCACAGAGTGAGTACTCAGCAAATAGTTACTACACTGCACAGGACTCAAAGGAATTTTATTTTTCTATGGTTGGGGCTGGTTGAGAAGGGAAATATTCTCAACCACAGTTCCAGAAACTACTGAATGAGGAACCCAAACCAAACATTCCACCAGGAACAGGAGGCCAAAACCCTTATAATCTCTAGCAGACCATCACACCCAGCCCTTGGGAACCCAAGTGGCAATGCATTAGCACTCTTTGTCCACATTTCTCACATGACTTTCATGCCTGCAGAGGTCAGGGGTGGCAGGCTGCTTTCCTTCATGCACAGGAAGTGTGTGGACTGTAGAAAATAATTACATTGGACCAAGTAGGGCTCAGCCATGGCAACCGTGGCTCTTCGGGGTTGAAAGGGTACAACACTGTCTGTCTGACCCAAATAAGTCTGTAAAATCAGGTGGCAGGTGGCCCGGCCCTACCTCTTTCTTCTTTCTGCAGCTAATGCCAGTTAAACTCTAACAGGGTCAGATAGCTCTTTGATGGGGGCGGGGCCGTCCTGGACATTGTAAGATGTTCATCATCCCCGGTCTCTAACCACCAGATGCCAGGAGCATTCCCCACCTCCACCCCAAGTTGTGATAATAGAAATTATCTCCAACATGGCCAAATGTCCTCTGGGGGACAAAATTGCCCTGGCTGAGAACCACTGCCCTAGACCAAGGGCTCCAAATGGCAGCTTCACTGGCCTGCAGATGTGTTTTATTTGGCCATTCAGTGTTTTCAGATAATCTGATTCTTTCCCCAGCTTTTAAAAATCAGGAAATTCCCCTTACATGTCCAGATTTTCAGTTTTTCCTAAAAAAACTAGAAGATCCAGTAATACTGGGCCCCCACTTGGGGCATGGCAGCCCTTTGGGTGGGGTTTGTGCTCTCCAGTTGGCTGCAGTGCCCAGCATCTCCCTTCACTGGCCCACGGGGGCATTTGAGTTTAGGACCCAGAGACCAATGGGATCTCACAGGGAGTAGCCATCAGAATCCCTTGTCAACAACAGCCATCGCTAACCTGTGAGAGTGCCTTTTTAACCAACGTCTTTCTCATATCCCAACTTTGAAAGCCACTGAAGCATCTGCTTCCTGAGACCAAGGCTCCTGGTTCCCCCATGGACCCCAACAGCACAGCCTGGGCAGAATCCCAGCATCCCCTGAACCCGTCCTCTTGCTGACACTACCTCTTCTTGTTCCTCTGTGGCCAATTCCTCACCTAGCTTTGTTTCTATTTACACCAGCATTCACTGAGACCTACTGGATACCAACTTCAACCAGGCACCAAAGATACAAAGCAGAAAGAGATGCAGCCCACCTCGATCCATCACAGCTAGCATTTATGGAGCACTTTCCACTTGCTGAACACTGTCCAAAAGCACTTCCATACATGATCTAATTGAAACCTTTAAGGTAGGTAATAATATTATGTCCACTTGATAGCTGGAGGCTCAGAAGGGCTGAGCAACTAGCCCCAGGTTGCACAGCTAGGAAGGAGCAGAGCCAGGATTCAGCTTTTAGTTGGTCTGACTCCACAGTTGGCACTTGTAATGACTTCCTGTAGTCTGCTTCCTTAGTGCCTAGCCTGATATGCAGGCACAATGCTGCAATAGAGATGAGTTCAGGTCACAAAGAAGGTACAAGGAGAGCATGCTCTCTGGACATCATCTGCCTGTCCAAGCCACTTTCTCACCACCTGTGCAGAAATCTGCATCCTCGTCCCTTGTCCCCACTTGCAGGCACAGTTAGTTGTCCTTGGCCTGGTCCTTCTTGGCCCACCTGTCCTGTTAGGAATAAATCTCAGCCACGATAGCCATCTCTAACTTCTCCCTTCCTCCTGCTGATAACGAGTGATGAAATATGATGGCACTGATCCCTGCTTGCCTGGTCACACAAGATGGTCCATCGGGCATGGGACCCAGTGTGGCCAGAGCGCTCTGGCTCCTCAAGTCTAGTGATTGGGTCAGGGATAGAAATATATTCCAGGCAGAGCCAATAAGAACCTTCTATGGGAGCTTTCTAACAACCACATTCTCAGTTCATCTCTCCTCTGGCATCCCTGAGCTAGGATGTCAGGGGTCTTGGGCTGCCCATCAGAAGGAGAACCAGGACACTAGCATTGAAGTCCTGGACCTCGAGATATCTAGATAACATTTACCTCTGTACTTTGCAGCTTACAAGATCCAGTGAATTTTCATTTTTGCTTATGTGAAAGAATACTGATATAATAAGTGCTTATGCCGGCGTGAAAGCGCCAAAAGGAGCATGGAGGGACATAGGCTTCCGCAAACCCTCCACCAAGCACCAGCTTTCACACAGCTCCTGCAGAAGGACCAAGTTCCAATCAATTAGTGGACACTGGCACTCTGGCTTCCAAGGGTGCAGATCACGAAGACTCGCATACACAAGGAGCCCCAATGCCTGTGCACAAAACCCCACACAGTCATGTCAAGATGGGACTAAATTTTTTTGACACAATGGTTCCTGAATTAAATAAATTTCTTCACCATGAAAATCTTGCAATGGGTTGCTTGATTTAGTTTTCAATACAGGTTAACAATGTTTTAAAAGAAAACCCTCAAAACTAATACTATAAGACCTAGGGCTTTATGAGCTGTATTATTATTTTTTTAAATTTTGAGAGAGAGAGAGAAACATCGATTTGTTGTTCCACTTATTCATGTATTCATTGGTTGCTTCTTGTATGTACCCTGACCAGAAATTGAACCCGCAACCTTGGCATATCTGGATGATGCTCTAACCAACTGAGCTACGAGGCCAGGGCTTGAACTGTATTTGAAAAGTTCTATTATTTAAGGGCATGTCTCTGTCTCCCTCAAATGAACTCAAAAGTGGGTCATTCCCATGGCTAAAGTCACTCTTTACGTCTAGAAAATAATGCCGTCCTAAAATGTTGTGTTTAAACGACAAGCTCCCCCTTCACTTCTCCATAGGGGACCATTCTTAATGCAGGAAATAAAGTGGATGCTTCCTCAACCCCCAGTTACCCATGTGGGGCCTCCAGGCCTCAACTCCTTCTCACCAGACCCTGCTACAGCAAGGCCTCTCTTTTCTCACTCTTGCTTGACCAGATATTCTCATGTAGGGTTGGTTACCTTTGGGACATTCCATGGTTTTCCCAGTTCTGGGGCTCCAAGCAAACAATGGGAAGCAAATAAACCAACAAAACTAAGTAAAAACAAAAACTCCTGTCTCTTGTAGGTCTAAATCCCACTGCTTTTCCATACTCCAGCTTGTTTTCTCATCAAATAACAAAAGTTGAGACCCACAGATGTTCCCTATTTAAGTATCTGGTATATGTAAGCACTGGCCATCTCCCAAAGCGGTTGTGTTTTCATTTCCAACGCAAAGGCTTTAAAGGCGTGTCTCAGAGGAATGGGCTTCTCCAGGCTGTCCTGGAAGGTCAACTTATCCCTGCACATGGCAGCCTGGACAGCTAGCTGGCTGGCTGTTTCTCCTGGCTGTGTCCAAGCTTGCCAATAACTGGGCTGCCTGCACTCTGTCATGTCACCACTCCTTGCCACCCAACGTCATCCTCAGTCTATACTCTGCTCCACCTTCCATCTGGACCCTTGTTACCCCTCCTCTTCCCCCCCCGACCCCCGCCCCACCTTCTTTCTCTCCCTGCTCCTGGACACCTCCCTTCTTTTCCTCCCCTTCCCAAACTAATTTATGTCTCCTGTTGCTGCAACTCCAAATGCTGTCATCTGCATGTTGTTTTTGCAAGAAGCTGGAATGCAGACTTGAGGCTTGAACTCTTTACCCCCTGTTGCTGTGGCTGGGATACCAAGCTGCAAGAAAATAGGAAGGTCCTGGAACCACTCATCATAGGTTCTTGGCAGTGGTGGGCCCCACTGGAGCCCAGCAATGAGCTGAGGCAAGAAGCCTGCCACCCTCTTCCCCCTGTAATTACTCCCAGCATCTCTCTTGGATTCTGTTTGCACTGAAAGCCTTTATTTTCAGAAATGCTTAAAATAACAGATCTGAGGAAGCCCAAAGATACCTCGGGATGGTTATGAACAGGTGACCTACTGTGGTCAGGCTCTCTACTAATAATATGAAATATTAATAGTAGTAATACTTATCATTATTAACAATAATGCTTGATACTATTACTAATAATACTTATCATTATCCTATCTAATAAAGAGGGAATATGATAATTGACTGCCCCGCCCTCAAAGATGGCAGAGCCCACAGCCAATAAGGAGCGAATATGCTAACTGACTGCCCCACCCTCAAAGATGGTAGCACCCACAGCCAATAAGGAGGGAATATGCTAATTGACTGCCCCACCCTCAAAGATGGCAGCGCCCACAGCCAATAAGGAGCGAATATGCTAACTGACTGCCCCACCCTCAAAGATGGTAGCACCCACAGCCAATAAGGAGGGAATATGCTAACTGACTGCCCCACCCTCAAAGATGGCAGAGCCCACAGCCAATAAGGAGCGAATATGCTGACTGCCCCACCCTCAAAGATGGTAGCACCCCAGCCAATAAGGAGGGAATATGCTAATTGACTGTCACGCCCTCAAAGATGGCAACACCCAGTCCCCTTAGCCCCCCAGTCACCCAGGGCCGGCCCAAGGGGCAGGCAAGCCTCAGATGGCCACCCGAGGCTCAGGTAACCAGTGCTGGCCGAGGCTTGCTCTGCCAGCAGTGACAGCAGCAGAGGTGTCGCCTTCCCCTCAGTGCTGGGTTGCGTGCTGCCCCTGAGGGCTCCCGGACTGTGAGAGGGGGCAGGCCAGGCTGAGGGACGCCCTCTCCAGTGCATGAATTTTCATGCACTGGGCCTCTAGTAGTTAATAACAACAATAATAGCTATTGTTTCTTGATATCTTAGCATGTGTCAGGCACAGTGATAACTGCTTTATAGACAGTACTGTACCTCATGCCAGCCTATTATCAGACCCTTCATAGGAGGCAACATTGTTAACCCCACTTTAAAGATCAGGATACCAGGGCTCGGGGAGGGTGAGTAATTTCCCCAAGATCATAGAGCTAGTAAATGTGATTCTCTCAGCCAATCCACTCTGTTGCCTCCACTGGGAGAGCTAGCCCTCTGCATGCCTTTAGAATCCCAACCCCCCCCCCAAACATTTCAAGGTAATTATAAAACACAGATCTCCTCTGCCTTCGCATAAAAAGCATACTGATGTTTACAAGGCTCTGCTTTAGATCATTGTAAGTATGAAATAACATACAGTGCTCAGTGCCATTTTGCAGAATCTCCTGTTATCAGTGACCAAATTCCAGGCCCTCCTCCCGGCCTCCAGGCCCAGGCAGAAGGAGTTGGTCTGGATCATGGGGCTGAGTCCCTGCAGAGGCAGGATATACTCAGGAGTAATCCTGCTTGACTATGTCCCTGGTGCTGGCTTGTGTTTTGGAGGGTTTTTGCTTTTGTTTTTGTCTCAAATCTCTTACAGATAAGGAGTGAAAGATTTAGGGGGTGAGTGAGAGTCCATGTCCTGGGGAACATGACAAAGTTGTCTTCTTGAGAAATCAATATCCATGAAAACCTGAGGCCACTCGGTTTTGAGCTGTTTTCTCCCTCCATTACCTTCACGGGGAATATGGTTGTTGTCTGGCTTACTTGTTGGATTAAAACATTATTGATCACATTGCTGAATCATTGATCTGAGACATCTCTTTAAACTCCTTGTCATTTTATAATCTGATCTTCAATTCCATTTGCATTGTTTGTAAATAGGATGTAATAAGGATGGCACTGGCATTTCAAAAATGTCTACAGCCATGTATCCACCCATCTATTCACCACCTTCCAACCCATTCACCCATCTACTCATCCATCCAACCATCCACCCACCCACCCATGTACCTACCCACCCACTTATTCACCCGCTCACCTAACCACCATCCATCTATCCCTTCCTTTCTCTATAGTCCCGTACCAACCTCCCCGATCTAGGCTCCTACAGTCTTTCACCACTAATCTGTATAGTAGTGTACATGTATTAATAATATATAACTACTCCCCCTTTTCAAAGCCCTAAATACACCAAATTAATCATCCTTAATCTTGGCTCTGATCATGTCATTCCCTATTCAAGAACCTGCAATGATTCTCCAATGTCTAGAACAGGGGTCCTCAAACTTTTTAAACAGGGAGCCAGTTCACTGTCCCTCGGACCGTTGGAGGGCCGGACTATAGTTGAAAAAAAAACTATGAACAAATTCCTATGCACACTACACATAACTTATTTTGAAGTAAAAAAACAAAACGGGAACAAATACAATATTTGTATTTGCATGTGGCCCGCGGGCTGTAGTTTGAGGACCCCTGGTCTAGAAAATAAAGCCCAGATTCTCATTCTGACACCCAAGGGCCTCCTTAATCTGTCTTCACAGCACCCCCCACCCTTTGATTTCAGGTCTCCAGTATTTAAATAACTAAATATTAATTATCTCCAAATATTTGAAACATGCAGAAGAGTTGAGAAAACAGTAACAAACATCCAAGAACATGCCACCCAAATTAGATACCTATTAAGATTTTCTCATTTTTGCTTCAAAATGGCTCTTAGGAAGCAAAATGTTACAGGTACAGCTGAAGTATTCTTTGTCACCTTTCTTACTCCTTCACCCCTCAATCACTATTCTGAAGCTGGTATGTATTCTTACACAGTCCATATTTGGATAGCTTTATATCAGACAGATGTCTAACAATATGAACTATTAACTTATATTTAAAATTGTATAAAAATATCATAATGATCCTTGCTTTTTTCCACCCGACACTGTGTTTTCAAGTTTTACCCACCTTGATACACGGAGATCTAGTTCCGCCATCTTAACTATTGTGTAACATTCCAGTCCATGACTATCCATAGCTTACCTAGCCATTCCCTTCATGATGAACATTTAGGTGACTTCTCTTTGTTTGTGTACGGCAAATATCCTTGTACAAGGCTCTGTGTGTGTGTGGATACACTAGAACATCTTTAGGTTACACTTAGAAGTGGAATTGCTGGGTCACAGGGTATGCCCCTCTTCCTTCACTTCACTGTTACTAGGCACTGCCCGACTGTTCTCAAGGGGCTGGAAAAATTCACAGGTTTTTCAGGAGGACAGGAGAGCCCTGCTGCTCCTCACTGCCAGCACGGAGGACGGCTTTACCAATCCAGTGGCACTCCAACTGTGTCTCGGTTTATTTTACTCTCTCCTGATTACCAGTAATTATCAGCATCTATTCTTACATTTTTTAACCATTTAAAAATGATTTTCTGTGACTTAACCATTTCTATCTCTTACCTATGTTCCTATTGGGTTGTTTGCCCCCTTCTCTTATTAATTTGTAGGAACTGATTTTATATTCTTGGTATTAACCTTTTATGAATTTTGTACAGACCCAAATATCTTCTTGTCTCATCTGTAGGTTCCCTTGTTAGCTGTTGTTGTAGGAAGATTGTCATATAATGGAATTTATTAATATTTTCTTTATGGGTTATGCTTTTTATTTTTCTAAACAGAAATAAAACTATCTTTTTATGTTTATTTTCCTACCTCAAGGTTTTAAATATAATCTCCCATTTTATCTTTCAAAAGTTTTAAAGTTTTGCTTTTTACCTTTAGCGCATTAATCCATCTAGACTATATTTTTGTGAACTGAGGTGGAGGTCTTATTTTCTCCATATAAAAATGTGTGTGTTTGTGTGTGTGTGTGTGTGTGTGTGTGTGTGTGTGTGTAAAATCACTTTCTAAAACAAAAAGACAAGGATGACTCACCAATGTAATCGGCCCCATTCCCTAAATACTCTACCCTTTCCCAGATCTGTAGTGCACCTTTGCCATGTACTGTGTCACCATGTGGAGAGGGCTGTTTCTGGGCTCTGAGCTGCCTTGTAGGTCAGTTTACCTGGCACTGCTCTAGCACCACCTGCTTTAATGACTATCATGTTAGGGAAATCTTGGTACTCTGACACGGCAAATGCTTCAACAAAAACGTACAGATCTTTAAAAAAAAATGATTATGGTGTAATAAAGTTAGAAATTCAAGGCAAGTGAAAGCTTTAAAAAAGGTTTGAAACTAAAATAAACTTAATTCTGAATAATTCATGAGGCAAAGAAGAAACTGTAATGCAAATTATGAAATATTTATATCTAAATGACAGTGAAAGCATTACTTATCAAATCTTCTAGGACGTAGCTAATTTGTAGCATTAATGGCATTAATTTTCAGTCATTCTTATTTTCTAATGTATGCATTCTTAAATTACATTTTCTAATTGAATGTGGCGGGGACACAGGCACGTTATTCATTTTTGTATATTGATCTTGTAACCAGCCATCTTGCTGAGCTCTTGTCAGCAGCAAGTATGATATTTGCTGTTTGTTTTTGGTAAATATTGTTTGTCAGACTAAGGAAGTGCCTATTTATTCATAATTTGCTAAGAGTTTGTATCTTAAATGGTGAAATGTTAGAAGCATGCCTTTTAAAAGCCAAGAATACCACTTCTCTCCCATTTCCCTTCATACTGCACCAGACAGAGGTCCTAACCAATATAATAAGGCAAGATAAAAGAATAAGGTTATCAAAGAAAAGGTAAGACTGCCATCATTTAGAACTAATCTGTGAGTACTTTCCTGAGCACATTTTCTTACTTCTGACTATTTAACCTCCGTGCCATGAATAAAATATTCCTTTATTCCATCTTCAATCTTAACTCTCACTATGTTCTTTCTCAAAGTCTCAATAATCATCTCAATAACAGCTAATATTTATGAACTGTTTACTGTGTACCAGGTAGGGATTTTATATTGTCATTTTTTTAATCTTACAACTCCACTAAGGAGGCCGTCATAGCTCCATTTTGAAAATGAAGAAACTCAGAGGATCAAGGGACTAGAATGAGCTCGCATGGCCTGGGAGTGGAAGAACAGATATTGAGCCAGAGAGTCTGTCCATAACCCTAACCACTACACTAGACTACAATACCGGCAGACCTGCTCATGATACAGGCCCAGACTTTCCTGCCTAACACACGGGCCTTTCCTTCGGTCTGGAATCCCATTTTTCCCTTTTCCCGAATCTCTGAATATCTGTTTTGGACACAGGGAAGCACCACCCAAATCGCCTTTAGGACTGGAGGACTTATTCCCCTCAGTGTGAGGAATGCTGCCAGCAGACACCCCTGGCTGTCAGCCTTATG
Source organism: Myotis nattereri (assembly GCF_964212035.1). NCBI lineage: Eukaryota > Metazoa > Chordata > Mammalia > Chiroptera > Vespertilionidae > Myotis > Myotis nattereri. Next base: position 25,154,542 of record NC_138089.1, read on the forward strand.
AACTTTCTCAGCTAAAGAGGCACATGCCCAAGTCCACACCCCTTTCTGGGAACAATTTGAGGGTATAAAGTTCTGCTCAATCTCCTTACCACAACCCAGGACAACTCGGAAGGGCACCCCAGCTTCAGAGCTCCCCAAGGAGTCAGTTGAGGCCTTTGTTGCGACTACACCAAGGCCCGACTTCTCCACTGGCTGACTCCTGCTTCTCTTCCTTTCCTTCTACAGGTGGGAACCCCAGTGGTACTTGCTAATATACCCCTGCATTGTAATCACTGTCCCAGAATCTGCTTTCTGGGGAACCTACTGAGATAGAGACTAATCCTTCAAGGATCACTTCAAATGCTGCTTCCCCAACATAAAACGGTCCCCAAACTCCCTCATACCACCCCACCAGCCCAGATAGGAAGTCCTCTAAACCAGCTCCCCTCTCTTCTCTGCTGCGTTTGAACCACTGCTACACATCTGTCTACACTGTGAGCTCCTTGAGGGAGGACATAATGTCTGACTCATTTCTCTGTCTTCTATAGCACGTGCCTTTACCACTGGGCATTGTCAGATTTGTCAGACAAATCTAGATTCCAGTCTGAGTTCCACCTATACCAGCGTCAGCATTCTCATCTGTAAAATTAAGTGATGACAGCATCGCTCTCTAAGAATTCAATGTCTAAAGAATGCTTAGCCCAGAGCCTGGCACACAGTAAGCACTCACTAATTGTTTGTTATCTGTAATTACTGTTTACCTACTGTCATGATAGTACTAATATATGTCTATTCAGTGAGTTGGGAATGCCTGATAGTGACCAGCTCGGCGGCTGTACTAGCAGAGTGAGCGTTCAGGACTTCATATCCCTGGGAGATGGTAGAGACTGGCTGAAGGCCCCTCATACCTTCAGTTTGCCCACTTTGTTCTCGTTCTCTCTCTCTCTCTCCCTCTCTCTCTCTCTCTCTCTCTCCAGGCCTCATAGCTGGACCCTCCAGCATGCAAACCCTCACTCTCTCCTTCAACACAATAATAAAAAATAAACTTGGCTTTGAATCCAAGGCCATTGGTGCTTTTGATCTTGGTTACAAAGCAAAGCAATTATTGCACACAAAAGCCCTGATTTATTTATGAAATGCGACAGACATCTTCGAGGCGGGAACGAAAAAGCTCACTGAAGACCAAGCCCTTATTGCCACACAGTGAATGGCTGCTTTCAAACACAAACCCCCCACATGCCCCCTCTTCCCTGCTAAGAGTCTTTCCTCATTAGTGCTTCCTCCAGAACACCACAGCTTCCAACAATCAAATTCACTTCACTGCCCAGCAAGTAATTAAATTCTGCAGGCATCAGAGCATAGAATAATGGGTGGCTATTGTTAAGGAAGCTGAGGTTGGAAATGAAATGGGCTTCAGCGCCCATTCTCAGGAATGGCTGGGGCGGGAAGGAGAGCAATCAAGATGCAGATGGACCTCCCACTGGTGCACCGCAGCAGGCAGTGGGTTCAGTACCAGACCTGGAGTCAAAACCTGTGCTTGGGGCCAGACTCTGGGTTACCGGAAGGAGGTGGGGAGCCTCAGTTTCCTTACCTGGAAAACAAGGAGGTTGGACTAGGTAAGTCGTTCTCCATGTGTGGTCCCCAGACTAGCAGCATCAACATGTCCTGGAAACTTGTTAGAAATGCAGATTCTCAGACCTACTGAATCTGAAACTAATCCTTCAAGGTGGGGCCCAGCAATCCATGTGTAACAAGCCCTCTAGGTGATTCTAAAGAATTCACAAATCAACCACTGGTAGATAATGTTTAAAGATAAGGCCACAAACCTAAGTAACAAACTGATGAGCGGAGTGGATCCAGAGACTCAAAGCCTGGAACAGAGTGCGGAATCTCAGAGGGAAGGCAGGGGAGGGTGGGTGGGTGGTACCAAAGACCTTGTATGCATATATGCATAACCCATGGACACAGACAATAGGGTGCTGAAGACCTGAGGTGGGGGTCAAAACGGGGCAGGAGGGGGTCTATGGGAGAAAAAAGGGGACATAATGTTATACTTTCAACAATAAGGAATTATTTTTAAAAATAAAGTGACTATTGATATGTAAAAAAAAAAAAAAAAAAAAAGATAAGGCCACAAACTCAAACAATAAAGGGCCAGGGATGCAAAATAAAGGAGCCAAGTAAGTGTCATACACTGGACAACAGCAGGGACCATGAGGCAATGGAGAGAGTGTGCCCTGGCTAAAAGGGCCAGCAGCTACTCAGATCCAGCCAAGTACTACCAACTATGAACCCTCATGGATCTGGTATTGGCAGTGCTTCTGATTTTTTAATAGAAACACAAAATCCCAATTTTTATGTGAAATCCTGCAATTTTAAAATGTTGATTTAATTTTAACATAGTGAGGGTCAAACAGACTGCATCCCCCAGCCACAGGGCCTGGTCATACCCTTGAGGACCAAATTCAGCTGTGGACCACCATTTTGCAGCTTCCATTCTGAGTTGCCTTGGACTGCCCACTGTGCTCTTGCCTTTCTCCTAATACTGAACTCTCAACTTCCTTTCCTTACTTGGCAGACTCCTACCCATCCTTCAACACCCAAATCAAGAGTCACCTTAATTGTAACTCATTCCCAATTCTCTGCTACACTTTCCACCTCTCAACTAAGAAGGTAGAGAAGAATCAAAAATAGAGGCAAAGAATTGACACATAAAAGAAGCTAACACCAAGAAGGAAGACATGGAGAAGTTATAGAACAAGCTTTTCCCACAAAAGAGGAATTAGAACTGCTTGGAAAAGTTACCCCATTGATGCTTGAAAAATCACTTAAATAAGGACACTGATCCCATTTGACCTTAATCAAATATAATAACATTTTAAAAGGGCAAATATAAAAAAAAAAAAACCCAAGTGCAGAATTCACAGGCTAGATTAAAAACCAGTTGGACAAAAATACCTGGGAATTTGAACGAAGAGTTCAGTGAGTCAACCATGTGATGAGACTGTCATGAAAAAGGCAAAATGCCTTCATAGATTTCATTATTAGAAATGAAGAGTTGGTCGGGACGGCCCCCGTGAGGTTTAAACGGCCCCTGTGAGGTCAGGACGGCCCTGGTGAGGTTGAAATGGTCCCGGTGAGGTAGGGACGGCCCCGGTGAGGTTGAAACGGCCCCGGTGAAGTCGGAACGGCCCCGGTGAGGCTAAAACGGCCCCGGTGAGGTAGGGACAGCCCTGGTGAGGTTGAAACGGCCCCGGTGAGGTAGGGACAGCCCCGGTGAGGTTGAAACTGCCCCGGTGAGGTTGAAATGGCCCCGGTGAGGCTGAGACGGCCCCAGTGAGATTGGGACTGCTCCAGTGAGGTTGGGACAGATAATGGGGACCAGTATAGACTGATGAACAGGGGCAGATGCAGAGGCAGAGCAACATTGAACAGACTGTCAAACTACAGTGGGAAGCCTGGGGAGGGTTTGGGGGGGGGATTAAGAGATCAACCGAAGGACTTATATGCATGCATATAAGATTAACCAATGGACACAAGACACCGGGGGGGGGGGTAGGGGCTGGGGGAATATCAAGGGGGGGGGGGGAAGGAGACATATGTAATACTCTTTGTAATACTTTAAGAAATAAAAATTATTTTAAAAAAAGAAAAGAAATGAAGAGTCAACATAGCCCTGCTCTAATCTCAGCTGGCCAGACCTCCCTAGAGTGTTCTGAATGGTCCTGAATATTAAGTTCTGTAGGTCAGAGAAGACCCGGAGAGTGACTGAGGGAGAGTATCCCAGGTGGAGAGGAAACACAAGCCAAATCACAGAGGGACAAGTGAAGGAACCTGGGATGTTTACCCAGAGCTTTGAAAGACCTGGGTGAGTGATCATGATTTCTGTGTTTGAGAAATTCACAGGTTTCCATGTGGATCTGACCTATGTGGCCCTCAAGGGTATGACCAGGCCCTGTGAGTGAGAAACACTATAAGATTTCATCTCAACAATGGGGAGAATTTTGTATTGGTCACAGTTGTCCCCAAATGGAATGAGCCGTCCTGAGAGGTAATGAATGCCCTTTATTGAGGTTGATCTAACAGAGGGAGGATGATCACTCTTATAGAGGTTGATAAAGGACTGGAACAGCGGCCTGGTAGACACTGAATGATTTACTGCGCCTGGAGAACCACCCCTCACCCATTCTCTGTCCCATGCATCAGGTAAAGCTGAGTGTACATTTGGCTTCAGGGGTAGATGTGTTTCTCAGGCCTGGTCAGTCCACATGCATCCCCCAGCCACAGGTACAGCGGCAGGCATGTTCATGTGACCCACACTGAGCCAATCAGAGCCCATAAGACCCAATTCCAGGGGGAAAAGGAGCTCTCACTTCCTTTTTGAAGCCTGAAGCTGCAAAGGGCCATCTGGTCATCACATGGAGAGACTGACTACAAAAGAGCCCTTCACTGTCTCCCCTAAAAAGGGGAGGGGGGATGGAGCACAGTTGCCAGAGAAACTGAATTTCTTTGTGCCCTAGAAGCCCCTTAGGCCTGAACCAAGCTTGGCTCTAGAGAGCTGGTAAATCCCCCTTTACCCTCAAGCAGGTTGAGCTGGGTTTCTGTTGTTCGCAACCATAAGAGTCCTGATCCCCACAATGACCTCCAAGATCTCATCCACTTCCATTCTTCTATGGTGGATCCATACCTCACACTTAAAGCAAGGGCCACCTGCATGCATAAGTCCATTTGACTAGACCAGTGGTCGGCAAACTGCGGCTCGCGAGCCACATGCGGCTCTTTGGCCCCTTGAGTGTGGCCACAAAGTTTTATTCGCACTGTACGTGCACATCCTCATGTGGTATTTTGTGGAAGAGCCACACTCAAGGGGCCGCAATTTGCCGACCACTGGATTAGATGAATCCTAGAATGGCTTCTGGAATTTGAAGTGTTTCCTCTACCAGTAGTCATGAGAATAGAGTCCACTACAAGAGGGAAAATGGAGAATCATGAAAAGGTAGTTATTGAGTTAAATAGCATCTTGCCATCAGTGAGAAGCTGTCAGTCAAGGCAGCTCTCCCAGGCCTGAGACCAGGAAGGACTCCTGGCTTACATCTACTCTTCAAAACAGGCTGCTGATGGAGACATCGTCACCATCTCCATTTCCCAGATGAGAAAACTGAAGCTCAGGGAGACTTGCCCAGGGTCACGTGTCAGTGAGAGGCATTTCTGAGAGATTGCAAAGCCCAGCCATGCTGCCTCCTGCCAGTGATGACAATAGGCCCAAAGTTACCAAATCTGGGCTCTCCTTGCAGCTTCTCAAGCTTTACCTCCTCATCTATAAAATGGGTGAGTGACGAGCCCATGCCCCAGTCTGACCAGAGACCAGTCCTGCAGTCATTCTGAGGCCTGCAGGAACTGTTATTACGTAAGGAGTGCAGTCTTGGTGCCAAGATTATCTATAGCTGATGTGACACAAACAGGCCATGCTGTGCTAGCTCAGCCAGCGAGGCCCTGTCCCCATCTCTCTCCCGGCCCACAGGGGCTGGGTTGCTTCCTTTGTTCCACAGGCACAGGCCTGGTAACAAGGCAGCCAGGAGCTCAGCTGTAGACATTTTTTCATTATTTTCCACCCTGTTAACCTCCATCACAAGTGAGGCTGCTGTCAGCCTAAATGAGAACTGAGAAGATTTATCTCACTTGTCCCCTCGGCTCAGCTCTTGGGGGGCGGGGAAGGGGGGACCCTTCATTTCCTAAAGGCCCTGATGATCTTTTCTCTTTGAGTCACTCCCACCCAGGAAAAAAGATGTGACAGTGGCAGCAGGCAGAGGCTTGTGATGGGACCAAGGGACTTGAATCACTTCAGTGTGGCTTTGCAAAGCGCTGTGTGAATTTTTTTTTTATTGTACTGTATTTACCATTCTAATTATGTTTGCTTATGTAAGTATTAAAGTTAGACTATGTTTCATTAACAGGGCCCCGGGAGGACACCAGAGCACACTGTGTGGAAGAGGGGAACTAGCCTGTGATGACAATTTTGCTACAGAAGTCATCCTCAGAGTGGGCAATCCTAATGCAGACCACGGAGAGGTTTTTATATTTCAAACCCGCTTGTCCTCTTCCTTGTGCTCCTAGCAATCCCAGGTCACCCAATCCCTAAAACTGGCACCTGGCAAGAAGAGATGAGCTAGATTTTTTTAGTAGTAACAGTCTCTCACACTCCTATAACAACAGCCAGCTTTCATGAGCACTTAGCCGCCAGGTGCTGTTTTCCACGCTTTACGTGGGATTAAAAACCTTCTTAATCCTCCCACTTGCCCAGTGGGTATTTCTATCCCTACCTCACAAATGAGGAAACTGAGGCACAAAGAGCATAAGGAACAAACCCCAGACTAATGATGGAAAGCTAAGGATGGGACCAGGATTATGACCCAGGGAATTTCAAGAATTGTGGACCCAAAGACCTACACCCTGAACCACTTCTCAACACCTCTCCCCTTCACATGCATTGTTTCTTTTAACCCTCACACTGCCACTGGGAAGTAGTGGATCTTCACCCCATTTGCAAGACAGAGAGGATGAGGCTCATGAAGACTAAATGACTTGCCCACTTCACAAATGAGAAAACTGAAGTTCACCGAAGTGAGTTCAGTGCTACAGGCATGTATGCAGCAGCTGGTGCCTGCCTGGCACTGTGCAAGGGGCTTGGGATACAGAGGCCTGGGGCATAAACCATGATTGCTCCTTTCACTTGGCTTCTGGGCCATAAACATGGCTAAATCCTTTCTGAAAGCAACAGAGCAGTCTGTTAAAAGACTTGAAAATAAGTAAACTTTGGACCCCCAAATTCCCGTTGTAGAAACTGATCCTAGGAAACAGAAGTGAATGTGACAAAGGTGTGTATATACAAGATTGCTCACAGAAGCATTGTTTAGAAGAGTGAAAGAATGGAATAACCCGAGTGTTCAACAATAAGACACTGATTGGTGAAATAAATTAGGGTACATTATATAATGAAATGTTATTAATCATTCAAAATGTTATCCTATATAATAAAAGCCTAGGTGGCGTCACATGCGACATCATCACAAGATGGCCATCACAAGATGGCTGGCAGGGGAGGACAGTTGTGGGTGATTGGGCTGGCCGGGGAGGCCAGTTGGGGGCAACCAGGCCTGCAGGGGGAGGCAGTTGGGTGCGACCAGGCCAGCAGGGGAGGGCAGTTGGGGGCAAGATCAGGCTAGCAGGGGAGGGCAGTTGGGGGCGATCAGGCTGGCAGGGGAGCAGTTAGGCGTCAATCAAGCCAGCAGGGGAGCGGTTAGGGGGTGATCAGGCTGTCTGGCAGAAGCGGTTAGGGGCAATTAGGCAGGCAGGCAGGTGAGCAGTCAGGAGCTAGAAGTCCCGGATTGTGAGAGGGTGCAGGCCAGGGGTCCCAGATTGGAGAAGGTGCAGGCCAGGCTGAGGGACAGCCCCCCACCTCCCGTGCACTGGGCCTCTAGTAGAAATGTATTTATTGACATGGTTAAATTCTGGAATAAAGTGTTATATAATTTTTAGGTGACATAAGCAGATAGCAAAATCATATATGCAGGCTGACCTCATTGGGGGAAATGCATATGTATACTGGAAAATGTGTAAATATGAGCACTCATAGAAATACCTATGACCCCAAAGGTCACTACTGCTGCCCAAAGTGACTACTGCTGATAACATTGCAGGTGATTTTAATTTTTGTTTGTACTCATGTTCATTTTTCCATATGTCCTACAATGAACATGTATTACTTATTTTATCATGAAAAGGTTTTTATTTCTGTGGTGGTTGCTGAAGCGGCTGAGCCACCATTTATATCCAGGATTCAAACTCAGAATCTGGGATGCCAAGTCCAGCTGTCGGACCCTTACACCCTCAACACAACTGCCCTCCTGGTCTCATGTCCCCAAACCACATTCCACCCTGAATAGCACAGACAGGAGAAACCCAGGCAGGTCAGGTGGCCTGCTTGCCCACCTTTTTGAAGAGTCTGATGACATCCTCACTGATCTGTGAGAGGCGGACGATGACGTTGTTCATGAAGATGTCATTGAGGGTGGCATGGTCTCGGCTCTCCCGCCTGGTCTGATGCAGGACCAGATACCAGCAGTTCACGGGTGAGAGGAGGTACTGGTCCTTCCTGTGGAAACCAAGATGCTCAGGTTGGCTTTGTTGGAACTGTCATCCAGACAGTGTTCTGCAGGATCGCTCACCGTGGCTCTCTGACCCTCATGGGGCCCTTCAAGCTTGGTTTTATTCTAACACATTCACAGGTGGGGAATGAAAGCTGAAGTGATCCTCCCAAGGTCACAGAGTAGTGCTGGGGCCAAAACTCGGGTCTTTGACTCTGAGCCCTATCCCATCTACTCTCCCATTGCATTTGGCATTTGCTACATGCATCTCTCCCTTTTGGGAAGAAGCTGCCCTCCCCAGGGCTAAGGAATATGAAACCAGTTGTGTTTGAAATACAGGCAGTTCTCGGGTTACATCGGACTCGACTTACGTCCTTTCATGGTTACGTCGCCATCTCCCATTTACAGTATTTATTAAAAAAAGAAAAAAGTTCCGTCATTTCGACGTATGTACATATGTGCTTTATGTTTTTTATTATTTATTTACCACAAGTAAAGGTCAGGAATTGTTATCTTTTACATTTTCTTTTACTGTTTCACTTCATTACTGCTGTGTATGTGCTCCATGTGAGTGACGAAGGTGCTTATGTAGGTGAGTTCCGACTTACGGCGAAAATTGAGTTACATCATGCTGTAGGAACAGATCTCCTATGTAACCCAAGGACTGCTTGTATTTGTTTGAGTTCTAGAACTATGCAGTTGAAAAAACAAAATATGAACACTTCCCTTACCCTTCTGTATTTGGGAGGAGGGGTTAAGGAAAGCTACTTTGAGTAAAGTACATGTAAGAGAAGAAAATCTTTGTCCTGTAATGATGGACAGATTCTTAGCATCTTCTGGCTGGGCATTGTGCTAAAACAGGGTTTCTCAAAGTGTGGTCCTCAGACCACCAACAGCCGAAGCACCTGGGGTCTTGTTAGAAATGTAGATTCCCGAGCCCTACTCTAGACCTGCTGAATCAGAAACTCTGAGGACAGGCCCAGTGATGTGAGTTTTAACAAACCCTCCAGGGAATGCTAATTCATACTAAAGTCTGAGAACCATGGATTTATATGCCACTGTTTCCCAGAGCTTGGGAAATGGGATGATTCCAAAAAAAGAAATGGGGGAATATTTCTCTTAGAGACCCCTCTGTTAGCCTTAGCAAAGGATATATATATATATAATTTCTTCACAAAGAAAAGGGGAACTGCAATTAGAATCAAAATCAAACCCATAGTCCCATGTTACCATCTTGCCCTCTGACTCTGTCCCTTCCCTTACTCTGCTTTCCAGGGTGGGAAGGAGATGTTGGAAAGGCAGAATGTGGGGGGGCAGTCCCATCCTCCACCTGAAGGTGGTCAGCTCAGGGTCCCCCAGGCTGCCTTGCTCCACACGTGCCCTAAGGGTGGGAAACCTATGAGGGCTGGCCATGGTTATGCTCTCAGCCTCCCACTATCAGTGTTTTTGAGGAGGGGAAGTCTGCTGACTCTTACTATGACCACATCATCCTCTCAAAGCCAAATGCAAGTGCTGGAGGGTGCAACCTGAGGGCCTCTGGGCTCTCACAGCACCCTGCACCCTCACCCCGCCCAAACCCTGGGCTTGGGGAGGGTAGGTGGAGCCTCTGCCACTAGACATAGAGGCATTTTCTTTCTGTTACAAAGTGGGCTAAAAATCTGTAAAGTAGCAGGAATTTGGGAGCAGGGAATTTGGTTTAGAGGATAGATATATTGGAAGCTGCCTAAGAAAAAGGGAGGAGACATGCTGCTTAGGAGAAACAAACATATTTCTCCTTTGCTTATAGCCTAGAGAAAAAGCCAGAACACTAAAATTCAACCACCCAACCCAAATCCCTCGGCCTTTACTTCCTTGTCAGGCCTCAGGTGGGCTTGGGAGGGATGCGACATAGACCTGGCTTGGAAAGTCTCCTTGTCAAGTGGTAGAAGCAGAAGAAAAAGGTTACAGTGGCAGGTGATAGAGTGTCCGTTCTGCGTGAGAAGTTGGAGAAGGTGTCGCCCTCCTGTGCTCTCCTGGCTTTCAGAGCTCTTTTCACCTGAGGCCTTCACTCACGCTGCTCCCTCCGTCTGGAATATGTTAGCCCCTGCTTTTGTCATGACTGGTCCTTCTCTTCCTCTAGGTCTCAGTTTAAATGATACCTCTCCAGAGAGCATGCCTGTGACCACACTCCAAGACCCAGGTTCTCAAAGTGTGATCCCAGGACCAGCAGCAGCAGTTGGGAATTTATTGGAATGCAGAGCCATTCCAGACCACTTAATAAGAAACCCTGGGATGGGCCCAGAATATGTGTTTTAACCAGCCTTCCATGTGATTCTGATGCACACTCATGAGAATGTCTGCCTTAAGGAGTTTCCACCCCCTGCTCACCTGTAAATTATTTCAGAGCAAAGATTGTTTCTGTTTTAGTGACCACACCCAGTGCCCAACGATGTGCCTGATACAGAGGAGATGCTGTGGAAGAGAGACCCATAAAAAAAGGTCACATTCATGCTGGGTCTTCAAGAATGGGTAAGAGTTTCCCAAATAGAGAGGCAGAGAAAGCTGGAATTATAGATGGAGGGAACCATGGATACAAAGAGAAGCAACTCAGTAGAGCAAGAATTCCAAATGCGGTAGGAGAGGATTGGCTGGGGAGACAGAGTAAGGACTTGATGGGAGGCTGGAAGGTATTGAATTCCACGAAGGATAATGGATGGGTGGGTGGGTGGATGGATGGATGAATGGATGGATGAATAGGTGGGTGGCTGGGTTGATGGGTGAGTGGATTGATGTGTGGATGGGTGAGTAGGTATATGGGTGGGTGGATGGGTAAATAAATGAGTAGATGGTAGATGGGTGGATGGGTGTGGGCATAGGCATGGGGCTGGAAACAAGAGGACCAGTCAGAAGGTGAACTTAGTCCAAGGGAATAGAGATAATAAGGGCCTGGGAGGTGGCCAGAGAAGGCTGAACTTCAGAGACTTCTCAATAGGAGAGCAGATGATCTTGGATTCATCCTGGAAAGAGAGTAGGGTGTATGAGGGAGGGAGAGATGGTGATTTTGAGGTTCAGTTCTCAGGTGATTGGGTGGATGCTGTTGACATGAACCAAGATAAGAACTTCAAGGAAAGAAATAGGTTTGGGCAGAAATCTATTTACAGATCCCATTTTTCACTGCTTCCTAGGTGGCGATGGAAATGGACAGATTAGAGTAAAGGAGAGATGAGATAATTAAGCTGTTACCTAAATTACTTTGGGGGCTTATCTCAGCCTGGGATTTGAGAACTGAATAGCATCAGGGAATTAAATGTGCAAAATTTATGGAAGTCACAGCCAGAAGGTGAGTTTTGGGGGTGGAGGGAGGAAAAAGATATTTAAAGGGTGCAGAAGTTCTAGGATGACTCAGGGACCATTAATTAGGCCACCTGGTCAGGGAGATTGTATGAGAGAAAGAGCAGAAAAGACAGTACTTTCCTATGAGAAGCTGTGGGCAGGATGCAATACAGCCTTAGATGGAATTACCAAGGGAGGCAGAATGAGTGGAGGCGAGGAGGAGAAAGCTACCTGAAAGCAACCAAGGACTTGTCCAAGTGAGCAGCTTCTGGGAAGACGAAGGTCCTGGCTCATTCAAGCTTTCAGTCATGCACTGCCTGTCTGTGTACATGTGCCAGGCACCACTGGATGCTGTGGATGCAGCAGACACCAGAGCAGGCAAGACCCCGATCCCACAAGCTTTCCACTTGAGTGAGGGGAACACACAAGGAAACAAGCCGATAATACAGTCTCATTCATGTAGTGATGAGAAGGAGGCTGTGGAGCAAAGGAGATGGTGGTGAGGTAGACATGGATGGTTTCCTAGAGGAAGCAGATTCTAGACTGAGAACTAAAGGCCGGAATGGTTTTACAGGGCAGAACTTTCAAGGTGAAGAAATGTAATGAACAAAGGCCCCGACAGAGGCTAGAGAGAGCATGTTGGTGAGTTGAACATAGCTGAGGGGGGCTTCAGCATGGTGTTCTGTAGTGGGGTTGGGGACGGGACTGAAAAATGAGGTTGGAGAATTAGGCAGAGGGCACACAGCCAAGGGCCTTTAAGTCCCATTAGAGAGTTTGAGCTTTGTTCTGAGGCTGGTGGGGAGCCATCAGATGGATTTGGAGCAGGGGAGTGAAAGAGTAAAATTGAATTTTCACTCTCATTCTGGCTACCGTGAGAAGGATGGGCTCGCAGGAGCTGAGAGAGAAGATGAGGGGGTCCATGAAATTCTTCGGTGGTAAACTGACTGGACTTGGAGACTGAATGGGGTGAGGGTTGCAGTTGGGAGGGAGACCACTCCCAAGTGTTCCAGGCTCAGCCCTGGAGAGAGAAGAAGTGGCATTTACTGAGAAGAGGAGAAGCAGGTCAGCAGAGGGATCGGGAGGGAAGACGATGAGTTTTATTTGAACATGACGAGTCTATAGGGCTTATGCAACATCCAGATGGATTATGCCTGGGCTAGAAAGACAAACATGGAAGCCAACATGGAGCTCACAGTCTAGTGGGGGGAGGTGAGAACCCTCAAAGATCTCAGCCAATGTGTGTGAAGTTGAGCTGCAGAAAGTGCTAGAGAGGAGAGCACGGCGCCATGAGAGCCCATGACACATGGGGCCTGACCTGACTTCAGGGGTCACTGAAGTGTCCCTGAGGAAGGGGTCTCTCGGCTGGGCTCTGAAGAAAGAGTTAAGAGGGAGCAAGGGAAGAGGTTCAGGAGCAGGGACTCAGGGGGAGCGAGTCCCAGACAGAGGGAACAGAATGGGCAAAGGCTCACTGAGGGGCAGGAAACTCAGTGAATTCAAGGAACCGAATAAAGGCCAGTGGGGCTGCAGCCCAGAAAGCAAGGCGCAGAAGGGGGCAGGTGCAGGGTCTTGCACCTACAGGACCAGCACATTGCTCACCATCCTGTTGGCCTTATGGATTGTTTGGGAACCACAGAAAGAAGCACCGATGGCAGAGCCCAACACTGGCCTTTGGGGACCTTCAGTTCTGTCCTTCCCTTTTTAGGAGGTTACTTGTTCTTTTGGAAAGCGAGATCCCCCTGGACCTGAGAGCCATCTTTTCCTGCTGTAGCCCCACTTTTGGAGGACGTCAGAATGAACCTGGACCTGCACTCTCTCTTCTGAGGCACATCTTGAACAGCCTTTCTACTTTTCCAGTCTAGCATGTGAGCATCGATGCAGCAGGTGCAAGCTGCTGAGCTAAGGCACAATGCGAGAACTTTCATATATATATATATATATATCTCCAGAAAATAGCAATGAAATTTTCTGGTGAGTCACAGCTTTCTTTCTTTGGCTAGGAGAGCTGGGTCTGAGGCTCCACGAGACTGCAGCTAGAGGACTGAGGCCTTGCCAAGCTGGTGAGCTAGGAAAATGAAATTAGCAGTGAGCCAGCTTCTCCAGCTTCTCAGCTGGGGGCCGGAAAATTCTGCTTAGCCAACAGAACCCATTTCCAGGCCTTCAGAGCCCCATGTTGCAGATGGATCCAAATCTACTGGCCTGGGATCGCAGTCTCTCAGGGAGGGAAGCGAGTTCCTGCAGCTGACACTGTCCCCTAGACACCAAGTCCCTGCCTCTGGCTTCCTGCTCCCTTCCAGAACATTCTTGGGCTTTACATTGGGCTTGCTTGGGCATTTGCCAGCAAAGATGCCTCTGAAAAGCACTCCCTCATACAGTTCCAGAGCCAAAAAGGTGTTGTTAACCTCTTGCTACCTAAGCTGCCCCAAGCAGAAAATGGAATTCATTACCCTATCTTGAAGCAGGAATAATCAATTCTGCAAGTATTAACTGAGTGCCATCTTTTGTGCCAGACAGTGGTAAGCAAAGTGAGCATGCTCCCTGATGCAGGGAGCTTGTAATCCAGTGGGGGCCTCAGGTGTCAATCAAATAGTCACATAAATAGGTAGGAAATGGCAACAGGGGTAGGGGTGTGAAGGAAAAATGCATGGTGCCTTGAGAGTACCTAGGGAAGGTGGAGGTGGGTGTCAGTTCATCATGCTGGTCCTTCTTGTCACTGAGACCTTCCTGAGATGTTTCTAGTCAAGGCCTACCCTGACCCCAGTGGGCTCTTCCCCTCTTCTCCCCCCCGCCCCATCTATAGCACACCACCCCATTTCATGTTGTTACAGCACTACCACGCCTGAATTTTGTCCTATTCACTCTTTTGTTTCTGGTCTTTGACTCCTCTCTGGCTTACATCTGTCCTGTTCCCCACTGGGTCTCTGGTGCCACACAGTTGGCTGAATAGGTGAAAAGTGCCCAGAGGATGAGCTGGGACCAGAAGGATGGGTAGGTTTCAACACAACACAAATAAGGGAGAGCATTCCCAGCAGTAGAGTGAAGGCTCCACGATGGGCACCTTCTAGAACTGAGAGGAGGTAAGTGTGGTCTGAGGGCAGAGGGGAGTGTGAGGGCTGGAGACAGGCCCGAGAGGTTGTAGGAGCCAGTCCTTGAAGGACATGATGAGCACCTGGGTTGGTACTGGTGTACACAGGGCAGTTATAACAAGTGTCACAACTGGGTGGCTTAAATAGCAGAAATGTATTGTCTCACAGTTCTGGAGGCTAGAAGTCTGAGACCAAAGTGTTGGCAGGATAGTTCCTTCTGAGAACTGTGAAGGGGACTGTTCTATGGCTTCTCCCTGGCTTCTATGCTGTTCCTTGGCTTGTAGACACATCACCCTGATCTCTACTTTTATGTTCATATAGCATTCTTCCTGTACATTTATGTATGTCCGCAATTCCCCTTATTTTAAGGACAGCAGTCATGTTTCAGTAGGGCCCACACTAATGACCTCATTTTCACTTGATTACTTCTATTCTGTAAGCCCCTTGAAGGCAGAAACAATCTCTTCTATTTCCTTGTATCTTACCATAGCTCTTGGCAGAATCCAATTCATTCCTTCACTCTTCTGATATTTTTTGTTTCTGCTATGTGATGGTCCTGTGCTAGTCACAGAGGATTAAAAAGATGATTGGATATGCCTTGAAAAGGCTCACAATCTAGTACATGAAAGTAACACTAACCAAGGATTATGGCTATTGGTCAGAAAAACTAGCTGAAGCAACAGAAATACGTCAGACTAGTTTAAGCAAAAATGACAGTAATGGGAAGAGGAGAAATGTAAAGGATCACAAATTTTAATTTAAAAAAATAAAGAAATAGGAGGTGATTGGCCTCAGGCATAGCTGGATCCCAGGATGTCATCAGGACCTCGTATTCTCTCCATCTCTTGGTTCTGCTTTCCTCTCTCTGTTAGCTTCACTCTTAGGCAGACCCTCTCCAGACCAATAATACCCAACTGCTATTAATCCCCACAGGAAGAGAGCTTTTCCCCAGTTGTTCCACCAAAAGGCCTGGAATTGTATCTCCCTAGATTAAAGCTCTGTGACCAAGATGATGTATTGCTGGTCACAGGCTCACCGTTGCTCAAAGATGATTCCCAAGAGGAAAATCTAGATAGTTATCAAAGGAGTGGTGAGAGAGGCTGCAAGGGAGAGTAACAGATGCCTACTATGTTCTGTTCTGTGAAAAACTAGATCCCAGAGGAGTGAAGGGGTAGTTAATTTTGCCTCAGGGTAGAGGGAGAGTCACTGGAACATCTGCACTGGGCCTTAAAGTACATACAAGAGTTTGCCAGGTGGAAAGGCAAAGAGAGATAAGAGCATATTGCAGTCCGAGGGCAATCTGGCTGTGAAGCTGTGAAGTCAGACATGGGTTGTTCACAGGTTATCTGGGCAGAACAGGGGTGAAGCAGGACACAGTGGAAGCAGAGGCAGCTAGCTGTACTGGAGTACGAAGAGCCTCATAGGCCAAGGCTGAATGAAGGTGACAAGTGGGCCAGCGATGTGATCATAGGGGCAAGAAAGCCAGGTGGGAAAAGAGCAGCCGCCCAGGTGAGGGGGGAGAGTTTGATGTAGGGCTCTGCCTTCAAGCCGCCTCATGGGAGACAGCAGGCCTGAGGCTTTCGGGCAAGGGAGCCCCTTCATGCCAGTTGAAATCTACTGACTTTGAAGTTGCCTTTGGCTGATGGCAGCCCTGAGACAGAGTAATTCAGAAAGGGAAGGCCAACATCCATTAGGTCACCTGGTGGAAGTGGGTTCTGCTTACCAGGCTGGGGTGCTATGGAGTCAAAGCTGGAGGGCAAATACCAGTTCTGTCCCTGAGCAGTTGGGTGAATTTGGGAAGTTAGTTAAACCTCTTCTTTCCTTATCTATAAAATGGGCTGATAGCACTTACAGTGGCACTTTAAGGATTAAATGAGGTAATTCATGGGATGCTATAAGCATCAAATCCAGGATATAATAATAATTATTATTATCATCACTAGTACAGTGGGGCCTTGACTTACGAGTTTAATTCGTTCCGTGACGGAGCTCGTAACTCAAATTACTCATATGTCAAATCAAAAGTGAACGAGTGAGACACGTGATGCTGGGCTGATGTTGTGGCGTTCACTGTGACATTCGCTGCGCCAACTAGCGGTGGGGTATCTGAAGCTGGCTCGTAACCCGAATTTTAGCTCGCAACTCAAAGCAAAAAATCGGCCGAGAGATGGCTCATATCTCGAAAAACTCGTTAGTCAGGACACACTTAAGTCAAGGCCTCAGTGTATTACCACCAGCACCTCACTAGGTTGTTGGGAAAATCCACTGACTGGTGTATAATGTAGATGTATGGCCCATGGTAAGTTCTCTACAAATGTTGGTTTTCTTCCTCCCATTACTACCTTCCTCACCTACAAACTCTTACATGTACTTCAAGGCCCACTGCAAATGGTCCTGTAACTCCCCCTCCACCCTGGGGCAGAATTATCCCCTCACTCATTTGTTCCTCACACCTCAAAGTGGTGGTACACTGGGTCTGGTGTATTATCTCTGAGCTCCCCTTGAACTTGCTGAATATATTCTTGGTACCAGAATGAAAATCCCTGCCTCCAGGCAATGCCTGGCCAATATCATCTTCTCTTTCCCTCCAAAGTCCCTTTTGCCTTCGTTTATCCTCCTGCAAAAGGTGTGCATCACCTTGTATGTACAGTACTAGGCAGAGTAAGGGCCCTGACCCATGGATCCTCGGCCAGGAGATGAGGATTTTAAGCCACACTCACCCTGGTTGGCCTTCAGGTCCCTTGCCTGTAAGGTGGGTATGATGGCATCTTCCCTGACAGCCGTCAGCCCCAAGAGGATTCTTGGGAGAATTTAAGCAACTAAAGGCTAGGGAGGCACTTTGCAAAGTGTAAGGTAGTGTATAATCATCAAAGGTCATTATTACCTTACTAGTGGCCAGTACATGGATTCATACACATTGAAAAGAAATTAATTAGAAGAAATATTTTAATGTCACTATTCACCCTTTCTCTATAATAGAAGTGTCAACCAAATTCATGATCAACAATGACAGATTGAAACACGCACGTGCAATTGGCGCCAGTGAGAGCTTTATATGTATCGTGCATGCGTGAGTCAATTTAGCCTTTTATATATATAGAATAAATTTGATTAATTAGACCTGCTTTCTGATGTAGCTAAACTTTTTCCAGCCCAGTGAAGAACCCCAACTTCTCTTTCAGGTAACTGTCAGCAACACAGCAGGAAATATCAACACGAAGCAGATTATTATTGTAGGTCACGCAGGGAGAACAAAGGGTAAAATATTTAACTGCAGTAGTGTTTGACTATATTCTGTGCAGTGAGAAAACCTTAAGTCATTTTCAAGGTCCACCATTTCTTATTTTTTTTCAGTCGGGTCAAGTTTCTAAACTTTCTAAATCTCAATTTTCTGGCTAATAAAAAGAAAATAGGATTCAACAGAGTCTCCTATCTACCTACTCCAGGACTTCTGTGAGAATCAAATGAGATGAGGCACAGGAAAATGCTTCACAGACATTTGGTTAAAGTGTGAAATGTTTACACTTGGCTATAAAGCAAGTCGTGTTCCTGGGCTGAAGAAACTGCAAGGAGGCTAGTCGCTAGGGAGAAGAAGCGAGGCATTGCTATGGGACATCATTACCTAGACCCGTGGCTGACAAATCATGGCTCGCAAGCCACATGCGGCTCTTTGGCCCATTGAGTGTGGCTCTTCCACAAAATACCACATGCGGGCGCGCACATACAGTGCGATTGAAACTTCGTGGCCCATGCGCAGAAGTCGGTATTTTGTGGAAGAGCCACACTCAAGGGGCCAAAGAGCTGCATGTGGCTCGTGAGCCATGGTTTGCCGAGCCGCAGTTTGCCAACCACTGACCTAGACAGACACTTAGCATATTAGCCTTTTATATATATAGATTTGCCTAATGGAATCAAGTCAAAACTAAACCCTTGCTTATTACAGCTGGTTAAAAATCTCCTTTATTACAACATCTACTTTTCATTTCATTTATTTTTTTAAAATATATTTTTATTGATTTCAGAGAGGAATGGAGAGGGAAGAGAGAGAAAGAAACATCAATGATGAGAGAGAATCATTGATGGGCTGCCTCCTTGCATGACCCGTCTGGGATAGAGCCCACAACCTGGGCATGTGTCCTTGACCGGAATCAAACCTGGGACCTTTCATCTGCAGGCTGATGCTCTACCCACTGAGCAAAACAGGCTAGGGCTACTTTTCATTTTAGAATAAAATTTAAATGATATGCTTGCATCACATGTATCAAGCATATCATACATAAATAAATCACATCCTGGTTAATACTTTGGAAGTCACTGACTACAGTCTCTGAGGATCCCAGGAAACCTGGGGTGGCATCTGGGAAAGGACCAGAAGGGAAAACAGGAAGGAGCAAAAGGGGCTGTAGCCATTGCAATGACCACTTTTTAGGCTGAGCCTCCTGCCTTAAAATCCCTCCCAGCAATGAAAGAGGAAGTTGGAGGATATAGGGGGTTGCAGTGAAAGATGTCCACTTTCTAGGAGGAGCTGGGAGGAGCCCAGGGGTGTCAAGCCGGCTTCAGGACTTTCGCCATTCCCACAAACCACCTCCCTGTTAGTTGTCATTTTTTACTTAACTGAATTTATTTATAAAGGGCTTTCCCTAGTCTTAGTTAAAATAACATTTAAAAAACCAGCTTCCTTTGGCATAAATAAAAGGTAACTGAAAAAGTAAGTGTAAGGAAAACATAACCACATCACCAGTCCTAGGCAGATGCTAATGCCTGAGGTCTGTCCTCACTTTGTAAAAAGAGAGATTAGAGCAGCATTAGCAACACACTAGTACCAAACCGAGACTTTCTCCTTGAGGCAACCACAAAGTTGGAAAGGGAATTGAAAAGATAATTCAATATTTATGGCTCATGTGCTATCAGTGATCCCTCCCTCATTTGGAGGAGCATTAATGTGGTCTGACCATCCATCACATTACAGAAATGCACTCCATACCTCTCACTAAGTGGCCCCAGGCCCAGCCTTTGAGTATACACCTGCACAGATTAGGAACTCACACCTTCCAAGGCAGCCCTTGGTGTGCTGAACAGCTCTGGCTACTGGAATGTTCTCAAGGTTGAGTTGAAGTCAGCGTCTCTGAAAATGCTATTTTGGATCTCACGTCTCTCCTTTTGCAGCCACACAAAATAAGTCTATTTTCTTCATGTATTTAAAAAAAAAAAGCATTTTGTTGTCATTTGGACTTTTCAGTTATTCATTCAAAAACCTTTGATAGAGACACCAAAATTACAACTTAACTACAGAACAACCATCATTCAGAATCACCTGAAATCGAGCTGAATGGAAGTCCTACAACTAGGGATTTAAAGAAGCCACGTTGAGACTGGTAGGGGTGGCGAGGTGCAGAACGGGCTGGTCCCACACCCATGTGTGGTAGATAAAAACTGGGAAGGATGCCCTAACTGGTTTGGCTCAGTGGATAGAGCGTCGGCCTGAAGACTCAAGGGTCCCAGGTTCGATTCCAGTCAAGGGCATGTACCTTGGTTGCGGGCACGTACCCAGTGGGGAGTGGCAGCTGATCGATGTTTCTAACTCTCTATCTCTAACCCTTCCTCTCTGTAAAAAATCAATAAAATATATTTTTTTAAAAATTGGGAAGGATATCTCAATATCTCAACTGTAAAGGTTCCCACTGAGGAGAGAGGGGTCCCAGCCCCATACCAGATCCCCCAGCCCAGGTTTCCAGTGCCAGGAAGAGAAGCCCCCATTACTTTTGGTTGTAAAAACCAGCAGGGATTATGGCTTGGGGAAATGGAGGTTCCGAAAGTTCCAGACATTCCTCTTAAAGGGCCCGTACATGGGCTTACTTGAACTCTCCCCTTCAGAGCTCCAGTGCTGGGGCAGCAGCTCGAAAGGCACCAGGGACATACAGAGAGGAACTGAATTGTCTGTCGTCAGGAAGAGACCTGGAGGGGCAGCTTTCTTCCAGACAGAAGTGTTGCCAGCAGGTGGGTACCATACCTGAGTCTCTGTCAACCTGGCTAAAGCTGTTACCTGGCCCTGATGAGTCCCTGAGGCCCCGTTGTTTCCAATGGTTTTTCCATATGAATGAACTGACTTGGCCTTCGAGTTCTCCATACCACTCACTATGTGGCCCCAGGCCTGGCACTAGCAGCAACCAGCCTTGATTCACAGATTGGCCTTGCCTGGGCACATCCATGCCCAGCAAAGGTAACAGCCATCCGCAGATCACTCTGTAGCTCTGTTGGGTAGCCCTTGCCTTCAAGCAGCTGGCAGACCGAAGTTGGAGAATCAGAATTATGAACTGGAACATCCCTCCATAATCAGCCTCAAGCCCCGTAAGAGTGACACACAGATTGCTCTGGGTCTGGGATCAACAGCAGGAGCTCCTAAAGGAGGCGAACCCTGAACTGGCTCTGATGGGATGAGCAGGAACGGACTAGCAGGAGAGGAGGGAGCCCCTGATGCCAGTACAAGGACAACGTGGTCTGGACTGATGGGTGGCTCTCGGGAAACACTAAACCAGCCCAGAGAGGTGAAGGGACATACCCAAAGTCATGCAGATAGAAGCAGTTTTGCATGTTGGAGCCAGATGACCCAAGATTAGAATCTTAGCTATGCTACTGAATCTGCTCTAGCTGTCCCTCTGGACAAGTTACTCAATGTTTTTAACTAGAAAGACAGAGATAGGACCTGCCTCAAACATCACAACATTTACTGTGAAGGTTAAACGAGGCAATGCATGAAAAACATCTGGTAGAGTCATAGGCATGCGGTAATGTGGGCGTGGAGGTGTTTGAAAGACTAAACACCTGCACAGCACAGACTCCAAGAAATCAGGAAAGACCTGTATTGCACACCGTACTAAGAGAATAGCAGCTCTGGAAAGTATTAAGGGAAAGCCATTACTTGTGTGATAGTCATCATAATAGTAGTAGCTAGAATGGAGAAGTGAGCCCCACCTGGAGGGCCTACCCCATTATCCTCACCTCGTTCTGAGCAAACCTTTTCATTCTGAATCCTTTGCACATTTATAGGTTCAATTTACCAGCTACAAAAGTGCTTCTCTGCTTAGAATTCACCTGTAGGGCTAAGTCTAAATTATAGCATCTTTTTAGGAACAGGCAACCTCTGAAAAAAGTCTGTAATGCTTTATTTTCCCCCTTCCCACACACAAAAACACACAAAAGCACTTTCTCAGCAATCAAATTAGTTGCTCACTGGAATCCTCCCTCCCAACTGCTCTGGAAGCTGAGAGATGCTCCAAACCTCCTTTGCATAGAATATTAAGCTTTATGCATTAACTAGCCAAGCACCTCCCAGCTCTTCCCAAATTCAACTTCCCTTATTTTAAACATACTTGAATAGAATTCCCTATTGTTTCTTTCTTTCTTTCTTTCTTTCTTTCTTTCTTTCTTTCTTTCTTTCTTTCTTTCTTTCTAATTCCTCTCTCTCTCTCTCTCTCTCTCTCTCTCTCTCTCTCTCTCTCTCTCTTTCTCTCTCTCCTTCTTTCTTTGTTTCCACCTGTCCAAATAGTAGCAGCAGCAACCTACACTTCTAGAGAGACCATTTTCACCAGGTATGTCCCTGGGAAGCTGAGGGTTATCCAAACTGAGGACTCAGAATAGCAGGGGCTCTGTCGCCGCTCCTGTAGAGCACTGTTTGCATGCAGTGCTAGTATCCAGAGGGAATCTGGCATTTGTCTAGAACAGATCTTTCCAAACAAGGAGTGCTGGTTTGGGGAAATGTTAATCAATATTATGGGGGAGGGAGAATTCTGTGGTCAAGTAGCATTCAGAAAGAGGTCAACAGGCTTCTTTAATGCAAACTTTTCAGAGCCTTCCATATCCTAGTGTCCAGAGTGGGCAGTTGTTCCCACCTCCACTCACTCGTTCCTTCTCTCTCTCTCTCTCTCTCTCTCTCTCTCTCTCTCTCTCTCTCATCTTAAAGTACCAGTGTGCCTTAAGAAAACACTGCTCTGGAGGAAGAAAAAGCCTTAGTCCCAGAAAACCTCTGGCTTCCTAGAACCATCCAACTTGACGGAGAACATCCACCTTCCCCAAGAGGCAGATGTTGGCCTCCTGTGTCCCTCTCCCCTCCCATCCACCCCCCCCCCACACACACACACACACTCCTGCTCAGGAAGGGCTCCCAGCTCCAGGACAAGCCAGGCTCAGGCCAGGCCTGGCCGGGAAAGGGCAGTGGAATACGGATTATATGCTGAGGAAGGAGGGGTTAGGAAGGCCAGCACGGCCTGGCAGTGAGCTGTAAAAAATTTACCATCTAACATCATCCTTTTGAGCGACTCTTAAATATGAATGGTCATCAGAATCCCCGGGAGGACTTGTTAAAACATGGACTGCTGGGCCCCACCCCTAGAGTTTCTCATTCAGCAGGTCTGGGGGGCAGGGCAGGTTTGCTGTTGGTCAGGACCACACTTTGTAAACTAGTGCTCCGGCCTCTGTGCTCCCCATGCCCCGTCAGGGAACCCACATTCCGTCCTCTTACACTGAGCCAGGCTCCAGGCACACGAGAGGGTGGCCCTTAGCCCAGATGGACTCACCGAGCTCCTGAGGCAGCCAGGAGGTAAATGCCCTTTCCCATCTCTCACCACCCCCACCCCAGAGCAACTCTAATTATCACTTGACTTTTATTGATTAATTCAACAAGCATTTAGTGAGTGCCAACCATATGCCAAACCTGGGCCAGGTGCTAGGGACCCCAGGGCAACAGCCACCCTTTCTGTCACATCAAAGCATGTAGCCCAGTTATCAAACGGGCGACAGAGAAGAAAAAGGACTATTACAAAACAGGGGGGCAGCTTTTGCCTCACCCCTCTCCTCAAATCCTTCCATTGCTGAACTGAGAAGTGGGAGACATCCTTGATTCCTCTTTCTCCCGATTCTACCTCTGAGAGCTTTCTCAGCTTCTGTCCACTCTTCATCTGCTCTGCTGCCACTCAGGCGGCCATAGCCAGCTGCCTGGAGAGCGATACTCCCTCTGACCCCACAGGTCTCCTCAGCTCCACTTTATCCCCCTTCAATCCAGGGCAATCTTTTAAAAGTAAAAATTGGATCATGCTACTTCCTACTTATGATGCCTCAGTGACTTCCCACTCCACTCCTATCACCTGTTCCAGCCCCTGGGCTCTCTCTCCCTCACACTGTCCCATAGCTATTCCTTCTCATCTCTCAGGTCTCTGCTTAAATGCCACTGCCTCCAGAAGTCTTCCCTGACTGCCATTCTAGCTCAGTGTGGAGGACTAAAGAGAGTTGCAAATCCTTTGACATTCCTCCAACTAGAGGTGGGCTTTGTTTCCTATCCCCTTGATGCCGAGCCAGGGCTGATGGTGATAATATGCCCATTCCAGGTCTTGCCTTGAAGAGGACTGCAGCTTCCCCCTTGCTCTCTCTTCAAGCCCTGGGATACCACGTCTAAAGCCCAACAGCTGACTGAAGCACTAGTTAGAGGGGCCCTGACACCATATGGAGAGGGAGGCAACCCAGCCGAGCCCAGCCTTCTAGCCATCCCCACCAAAGCACCAAGTACATGGGTAAAGCCATCTTGGACCTTCCAGCCCAGACCAGCTTCCAGCTGAGTATCGCCAGCTGATGCCACAGAAGACAGAAAAATCGCCCCGCTGAGCCCTGTCCAAATTTCTGACCCACTAAAGCAGGAGATACGTTAAGTTTGGGAGGTATTGCTGTTACATAGAATTAATAACCAGAACACAGCATATTATTTACTTCCATCCTAGCCATCATTTGATGACACATTGTCTTTCTTTTCATTCTTTATGTCTGATTCTTCATCTCTCTGCTCCACTGGATGCTAAACTCCACTGTGGCAGGAACCAAGTCTATCCTGTTCACCACTGTAAACCAGGGCGTGGCACATGGCAGGGGCTCAAAAAATATTAGGTGAATAAGCAAGTCAACAGGTACAGAATATGATGGGCACACAGAGGAAGCACCAGGTCAGACTCAAGGTAAGTTTCCAAAGACAGTGACATCTAAATGCCGAGGCCTGGAGAGCAAGCAGGTGGCAGGCTCAAAGCGCAGAGCCACAGGGGTTGGAGGCCTGTCCCAACCATACCAATCATGGGCATGCTTTGTCTCTTGAGAGAAGACAGAATATCTGAGAGCAGGGACGGTGTCTTGTTAATCTTTGTGTCTTCAGCACAGAACACAAGAAAATAAGAGGTCCTCATTACATGCATTTCAAATAAATGCACGACTGGCATGGCTTCCTACAGAGAGGAGCCTGAGCTCAGAAGTAGGGAACTGTGGGTTTTCCCACTCAACAGCTTGCTTGGGTCCATTGTCAGATAAGCCACTCGGCTTGTCTGGTGCTCAGTTGGCTTGAATAAAACCACTGACTCTTCTCTATGCCCCTGGCTTATCATCAGGATTATAAGAGAGCAAAGATGGCGGAGTTCTCTGAAAAGGATGTGATTAGAATATAGAATAGAAACATGTGACAGTAGAAAAGAAACATGTTATGGTATTATTCTCTCAATAGTCAACCTGCCCCAGGTAAACCCTCAGAGCCATCATTTGAGCCTTTCTTTGAATTGCATGCCACCCAGGTAAGTCTAGCCCTGGACACAGCACCTCCTGGGCAACTGTAAATGTTTTTATTGTCTAGGTGGGTAGGGAGCAGTTGGGGCTCACAGCAAAAGGAGGAACACTGGAGTCAGGAGACCTGAGTTCCTATTGTGTCCCCCAAAAGTCATGTTAAAACCGTACCCCCAATCTGATGGTGTTAGGAGGTGGGGCCTCTGCAGGTAATGAGGATTAGATGAAGTCATGAGGGTGGAGCCCCCATGAATGGGATCAGTGCCCTTATAAGTGTCACTAGAGCTTACTTCATCTCTCTGCTCTCTGCCGCTGTGGAATAGGAGAATCAGCAGTACCAGCCAAAAAAAAAAAAAAAGCAGGGGGGCTGTTACCAGAACACAAGCATGCTAGCACCTGGATTTTGAAATTCCAACCCCCAGAACTGTGAGAAATAGATTTCTGTTTATAAACCACCCAGTCGATAGTGCTTTCTTATAGCAGCCAAACAGACTAAGATGGTTCCCATCCCAGTTCTGCCACTAATTTGCTGTAAGATCTTGAACAAACTAATTCCCTCTCTGAACCAAACCTCTCAGCCAGAGTGGACTTTATAGACTGAGTAAATCCCCTCCCTCCCTTTCTCCCACTCACTGGCAAACACCCCATCTCTGCCCAGCACTGGGCTGATTGCAGTGGGAATAAAATGACAAGACCTGGACCCTGCCCTCAAGGCTCTGAGAGACCACCTGGAAGACAGAGAAACACTCTTAAATGAAGTATCTGTGAGACAGAAGGACAGGGCTTCTTTGGAAAGCCAGGAAGAAGACCCTATGTGAGGCTCCAAAGAAGAGGCAGCCAGGGGTCAGTGCTGGTTGGCCCTGGGGTCAAAGGGCAGATCCAGACAGACTCCTGTTTCCAAAACCCACTGGGGGCTCTGCAGTCACATCAGCATCATGCAGAGGCCCGCACCAGCTGCACTGGCCTGGCCCACTCCCTAATTAGACTTTCATACTCTGTCAAGCAGCCTGCTTAGCCCGACTGCCAGCTGGGGCTCCTGTTCCGTCTGGTGGCTCCGGTTAATGAACCCAGGAGGGGCTGGCCAAGCTCATTACAGGCGAAGCGAGGGAACAGGCGACCCCGCCTTTCCCCTCTCCTCCCTGTTCACACTGAGAATGGGAAGGGATCTGACTCCAAACCAACAGGAAGGAGAGGGGGCAGGAGCTGTTGCTCCAGATGGCCACACAGGCCTGGATGGCTCCAGTGACAGCCCAGCCTGAGACCTGGGCTTCCCAGCGTGCGTCTCCCAGTGCGTGTTTGTGCCTGTAGTTTTAGGGGAGTGTTCGGATTCCACAGCTGCCCCCAGGCTCCACCCAGGCTCTTTCCTGTCTCAGGCCGAGGAGGCAGAACCAGAGTGACGGTTCAAATCCGTTCCCAATGGCTTGTCTACTTTCTCAGAATTTCACTGTCTTCATCTGTAAGATGAGATAGTAATACCCACCTGGCACAAAAGAAATGCTCAGTTAACCCGCTCAATAAATTATTGTTGCTGTTGTTATTAGTAAAAGACAGGTGAGAAAAGGCACCAAAATGTGCACAGTGGCTGATTCTGACCGTCAGGACTGTGCATTTTTTTTCTCCTATTTTTCTGTACTTTCTAAATTGTATACAATGAGAATTTTACTTTTGTCACTTGAAAAAAAAACCCATAAAATTTCTCCAGAAAAATGAGATTCTGTATGTGAAAGGACCTTGACAGTGCCTGGGAGAAAGTTATTAATAGAAGCTCCCTTCTGCAGTGAACATTTAAAGAGATGAAACTGAGTAGAAAAACAAGCACAATATTTGCAAAGGAGTAATGAATTTTTGCTTTTTAATAAAGCCGTTTCTTATTCCCAAATGTCAAGAGAAAAAGGCACCAAAGCAAGTGTTCAAATGCTGTGGCCCAGACTGAGGAAGACGTTTAGAGGTGTTTAAAGGACGCGTGCTCCCTGCCCAGAGTGGAATGCAAAATTACAAAGAAGGGCAAAAGCAACCCAAGCATCCAACGACAGATGAATGAATAAACAAAATGTGGTCTGTACATAAACAGAACACTATTCAGCCTTTAAAAGGAAGGAAATTATGTCACATGCGACAACATGGATGCACCTTGAGGATATTATGCTAAGCGAAATAAGCCAGTCACAAATGACCAGTACTATGTGATTCCATTTAAATGAGGTCCCTAGAGTAGTCAGGTCCATAGAGACAGTAGAATGGTGGTTGCCATTCTACT
This sequence comes from Myotis nattereri, assembly GCF_964212035.1. Taxonomy (NCBI): domain Eukaryota; kingdom Metazoa; phylum Chordata; class Mammalia; order Chiroptera; family Vespertilionidae; genus Myotis; species Myotis nattereri. Next base: position 25,181,904 of record NC_138089.1, read on the forward strand.
GGGGGCGGGGGGAGGGGGAGTGAGTGTTGAATGGGTAGAGTGTCAGTTTGGGAAGAAGAAAAGTTCTAGAGATGGATGTTGCTGATGATACAGAAATGCCACTAAGCTGTACACTTAAAAATGGTTAAGATGGTAAATTTTATATTACGTGTATTTTACCACAATTTAAAAATATACAAAAGGGAGAAAAGAGATTAAACACAGAGGAAGAAGGATCAGGTCCGGTGTGTTGAAGCAAGTCTCTGGTCTCCGGGGGCTGAGGGCCATTTGCTGGAGATGCTTCGAGGAGGGAAACATCTGGGAAGCATGGCAAAGAAAAAGGGGCTGCAAAGTGGTGCTGCCCATGGGCGAATGCCTCCTGGGGAGGCTGTGGCTTCTGCCTGCACTGGGAGAGTTTTGTAGCTGGAGGCCTCAGAGTCCCTACAGACCTGAGAGGACCAGGCCTCCAGGAACGGAGCACGTGGGGTGTGAGAAATTAGCACAGAGTCTATGTGTCTCAGGAAAGTAATAAGGCAGCATGGGTCCCCCAGGGAGTAATGAAGAGGAATGCTTTGAGCATCAGTGCCATGGAGAAGAAATGCTGAGGTCCTTGTGCTGAAGGAATTTGGAAGTGGGCTGGCGGACCCTGAAGTACAAGAGAACTGGATAGGGCCAGGATGACCTGAAGGGAGGTGGCAAGTCACCTTGGCCCAAATGGAGGCTAGTTCCCACAGTGCCTGGTGGATGAGAGTGACAGCAACCATTTATTGAGCACTTACGGTCTGTGAAAGCAGTCTTCTCAGGTTGCTCATTTATTCCCTACAGCATCCTTATGTGGAGGAACTACTCTCTCTTCACTTTCCACCAAGCAAGATTGAGGCTTGGGGGTGTAGCGTCCTGCAGACCCAGGGCCTCAGAGGCAGCCATCCCCTTCCGATGAGTCCTTGCCTCCAGTTCAGCTTTGTGGCCAACCGCCCACCCACCCACGCCAGCGCTGCCTCCCCGCATCCCCCCGCACCCCCGGACCCTGGCCCCTTCTCACTTAAACTGGTGCTCCCGGGAGCTGCGGATCTTGGAGGAGAACCGCTCAGCCAGCTTCTCCAGGCTGCGGGAGTACTCAAGCTCGATCTCAGCTTTCCGGCGGAAAAACTCCTGGAGGTCCTGTAGCAGCTGCAGCCTAGACTCCGACTGCTGCTCCAAGCATTTGAACTGCTCCACCAGCTGCGTGCGGATCTCTGCAGGCAAAGGCAAAGAATGGACAGGACGTTAGGCTGGTGGGGACCACCCAGAGCCTCTTGGGTCATTGGCACAATGATCTGGCACTTGCCAGGGTTTGCCACATGGTCTAACCCAAAGTCAAACCCCTGCATATTGCCTCCAGCATTGTTATTTCTGCCATATCGTCTAGTAAACTGGCTCACTTTTCTTACTGAAATGAGGTTATTTTAAAGGAACAGTTTTATGTCACTATAGTAAGGGGAAACTAGGACCACTTGCCATCCTGTTACATAGAAAATCAATTCAATGAAAACAAATATTTTGTAAAGACTAGAGATGACTGCTTATCAAAGGCCCTAAACTGCTCGCTACTGACAAAAGGAAAATGGGAACATGAGTGGTGTTAAAGAAAGATGTTGCTCAGGACTGAGAAAGGGCTGAGAGGGAATGCCTTTTGCTCCTGGGTTTTAGTACTACTTAAGGCCATGCCGGTGTTCCACTCTGAATTATCTTGAGCTCCATGCATTAACGTCTCAGGTACCACTAGAGCAGTGATGGCAAACCTATGACACGTGTGTCAGAGGTGACACGCGAACTCATTTTTTTGGTTGGTTTTTCTTTGTTAAATGGCATTTAAATATATAAAATATCAAAAATATAAGTCTTTGTTTTACTATGGTTGCAAATATCAAAAAATTTCTATATGTGACACGGCACCAGAGTTAAGTTAGGGCTTTTCAAAATGCTGACACGCCGAGCTCAAAAGGTTCACCATCACTGCGCTAGAGGCATGCAGCCCACACTTCAGGAAATACTGACCGAGCAAACCGGGCAAAAGTTCAAAAGCTAGGGGTGAGGGTGGGGGCTGGAGGGTGGTGGAGATAAAAATCACAGCCTGGGTATCCCAGTAACCACAGCCAACCTTATTGTCAAGCTCACAGTGTTGTCACTGCCTGAACTCTTTCCCAGCCGTCCATGAGCTGCTCGACAGAGCAGTGTCCCCACAGCACTGCTCACACCAGTGCCCTGCTCAAATCAGCCCATGGCCCCCTCGCCTGAGTATTAAATCCAACTCCATACCATGGATTCAAGGCCATCTACCACCCAGCCCCAAACCTAACTTTCTGGATTTACACTGTAAAACCATCCAAACCAGTCCCTGAAATGTCCAATCCCGCCTGCATTAATGGGCACCCTGTCTGAAAGGGTGGTGGCACCGTCTTAGCATCCTTGAGAGAAGTGGTCTTCAAAGGGGCAGCTCTACCCTTTGTACACGAAGATCCCCAAGGAGCCGCGGCAGGAAGAGCTCTAAGGGAATCAGCTGGAGATCCTGTTTCCATCCCCACTCTTCTGCTCTGCCTGAGCATGTGGCTCAGTCTCGATGACATCACCCCTCTTTTCCCACCTCTCTCTTCGCAGCAGGCCTTCTCCCTCCTTGCAGAAGACCAACTTCTCCCTCATCCAGAATCTGACTAGGGTGCAGTGTTCCTAAGTGTCAAGATGTCTGGGCACCAAAAAGTGGACCATGGAGACTGCTGGTGTTAGCAACTCTTTAATCTAAGGACCTTGCTACTCAAAAGCAATCCATGGGCCCAGGGCATTGGCAATGCTGAATTCCAGGCTCCAATCCAGCCCTTCTGCATCAGAATCTGCATGTTAGCAGGATCCCCGGGTGGTCCTTATGCACCTTAACATAGGAGAAGCACTGCCATCAATCTCCCTATTCACTGCATTGTGAGAAGTGTTTCCCATACTATCTTACTTTTTATGTTTAGTCATTATTTATCAAATTATAAAACATTGATGTTATTTTAATGAGTTGTATGATAAATCAACCCAAAAGAAGGATAACTTAGAGTTTTGTGGTCAAAGGAAATTTTTTAAACATCCATTTCCACTCACATATTTTGGGTAAAAAAAAAAATATGATAGAGTAATCAATAAAAGTTTTTCAAGCATGAAAATATAGTAAGAAAAAGTTCTGTGAAGGAAGTAGAAGGGAATTATGAGTTCAAGAAGGTAAAGAAAGAAACAATGTAAATTTCTGACTTGTGCAGGTAATTTTTGATGAATGGTGGTGGATACTAAATGTATTCCCATGTTTATCCTATGACCTGTCAATTACACTCATTGATACATACCCCGAAGAAATCAGTGTCTATGTCCACAAAATATATAGAGAGAAGAAAAATCTTTACAGCCAAATGTTAGAAACAACCCAAAATGCCCATTAAGAGTAGACAAGGCTTTTTAATATGAAATATTCATTCAAGAGAATACTGTGCAACAATGAAAAATGAACTACTGCTACCTGCAGCAACATGCTTGAATCTCACAGACCTCATGCTGATTGAAAGAAGCCAGAACAAAGGAAATGATGCAAAACTAGTTTATGCTGGTATATATGATGATATAGTGATAATAGAGTTCAGAGAAATGTCACCTTTGGGGGGATATTGACTGGGAGGGGGCACAAAGTGCCTCCTGGAATGCTGGATATATACCCGCCTCTATCTGGGTAGTCAGTACACTGATAAAAATTAACTGAGCTGCATGCTTAAGATGTGTGCATTTTACTGTATATACATGAAACTTCAATAAAAAGGAAAAATTAAAAATTGCTGTTATTTAGCTTCCATTTGATGTATGTAAGAGAGTAGTGTGATTTTATTCTACAAGGTCAATATTTACAATATGGCAGAAATTATATCCTTTGTAACTACTTAAACTTATAATGAAACTTTTCAGATGTCAAGTTAAAATGTGTGAGGCAAAGAGACTTTTTTCTGCCAAAGTTCATGTAGAGGGTAGGCAAGCAAAAAGTTTTAAAATCAAAACCATTGCTTTAGAGCCCATGTCAGACCCTGCTTCTCCCAGGCATTCGGGACTGCTCAGCTCTGGTGACCCTCCCCTGAACTCCCGTGGTACTTAAGTTAGTCTCAGACCAACTCCTGCTGTTTTTTAACTCTTTCATGTACATGTCTTATCTGCCTGGGCTCCTCAAATGAAATTTAAGCTCTGAGGGTGGATTCTCCCAGCACATATGGGTCGTCAGGATATAAATATCTGTATAGCAAATTACTATTTACCTTTACTAAGTGCTTTTACCCCAGAACATTAAGTGCTGTGATTATGCAAGATTTTCCCAACACACACACACACACTCCCACACACACCACACACACATATACCACACCTCACACCCACTACACACACTCACACATACACAACATAACTACACACACACAATATAATACACACACCACAATACACCACACACACACACACACCCCATACACCACACACATACATACCACACACCACACATCACTCACACATACACATCACACACACACAGCACACATATACCATACACACCAGACATACTACATACCACATACCACATATACATATCATGTCACACACACATCCCACTCACATCACACACTCGCACACAGTACACACAAGGCATGAATGTTACTGTTATCCATTTGTACAGGTGAAGAAACCAAGGCTCTGTGTCAACCAAGATCAGGAGCTTGTCCAAGGTCGCATTTTGTTCTAGGAACTGTAACAAGCTATGCAGGTACACCTGTGACATGGCCTTCTTGTAGAACTGGATTGAGATGCCTGGTTCCAAGTGCCAGCCCTGCCATATCAATACATAATTATAAAAATGCTTCCCAAATATTTTCCCAATCACTTTGAGACCATCCACTCTTTGGGTCTCAGAATAATCCTAATAATCCCCAGCACTTCCAGAGCACACATCTGTTCCGGGCCTGTGCTGAGTTCTTCAGATGTTCCTCTCATACCTTGCACAGTATCTGTAAGGTGGGAGCTAGTGTTCCGCTTCTCCCCACAGGTGAAGAAGTGGAGGCTCAGAGGTAAGTAGCCTCTGGTCTTAGCAGCTGGTATGTGGCTATTAAGCTAGAAATCAAGCCCGGAGCCTTCAGATGGGAGCAATAACCCTCCCGACATCCCATTAGACGTGTTATTAAGAAAAAAAGACTTTAATCCATCTGGAGTCAACCTCTGGCACCTTTTTGGTAACAAGATGGTGGTCTAAAGAGATAGTATTTATCAGAAATGCTGCAGCCACTGCCTTCCTCCATTACAGGACCTAATCAGGAGCCAACGTTCTCATATTTTAGAGGAAAAGCTCATAAATCACATTGTGATGACAGGAGCTGATTTGGAAGGAGCAGAGGAACCTCCCCCAGTTCACACAACCAGCTGGAGCCTCCCAGGCTGGGTCGCAGAAGGGACCTCTTGCAGCTTGGACGCCTCAGAGTCAAGTCTTTCTAGCAGGAAGCGGACCTGGCAGGAGCCCTGAGGGGATTTGATTACCCATCTCTTTCTTTCTAACTCCCTTCCAAGTTGCTCCTCATTGGGGCAGGTACAGATTTGGTTTTTCTCCTGGAAGATTTCAAAAGGAGCAAGAAAATAAAATAAAACACAATTGCTCCCAAGGCACAGACTTCATTCAGCACACGTTCCCCCAGGGAGCCGTTCCAGTCACAGCGCAACACTGGGTGGCAGAAAAATAAAAGGGGGGGGGGGTGGGGACAGGGAGGAGGGCGATCTTGGAAAGTCCAGAAAGGCTTTGATCTCAAAACCTTAGAGCTGAAGATGACCTCCTTGAAGGTCTAGGCAGACTCCTGGGTTACAGACAGAGGCATGAGGCCCAGAGGAGGGGCAGAACTAATTGTGAAGCACAGCTTTCCCCATGTCACTCTCCTGATGAAATTCTCCATGGCTCCCCATTGTTTATAGAATCAAGGCCAAACTCCTCTGACATGCCTCATAATGTTCCTGCTTACTCTCCAAGCAACAGTCTCACCAAAGACCACTGTGCCTGCGTCAGATCTGCCACTCATGGCGATACCCAGGGCAACCCACATTTCAGGAGAACCAGTTTCCTTGCACTCCCTACCCCACACACAAGCACAACCTCACTGGCAGAGGGCACACGAAGCTTCTTCAGATCCAAGATAATGAGGAATTGTATTTTTTATTTTTTTTTGAGGAATTGTATTTTTTAGTTAATTGACTATTTTTAGAGCAGTTTTAGGTTTACAGAAATACTAACCAGAATGTAGAGTTCCCATATATCCCTTCTCCTTCTCTTACACATGTCCCTGTTATTGACATCTTACATTGGTGTGGTACCTTTAGTACAACTGATGGACAATACTGACACGTATTATTAACTAAAGCCCACAGTCTACATTAGCGCTCACTCTTTGTGGTTTATATTCTAGGGTTTGAACAAATGCATGACATGTATCCATTATAGTATCATACGGTGTATTTCCACTGCCCTAAAAATCCCTAGTGCTCCACCAACTTATCCTTCCCTTCCTCCTCTCCCCAACACCTGGCAACTACTGGTCCTTTTACTATGTCTTTATAAATTTTCCTTTTCCAGAACATCATACAGTTGGAATGGTACATTATATAGCTTTTTAAAACAGGCTTCTTTTAATTAGCAATGAGCATTTAAGGTTCCTCCATGTCTTTTTGTGGCTTGATAGCTCATTTCTTTTTATCACTAAATAATATTCCATTGTCTGGAATAATATTCAGATAGTCTATTCATCTACTGAAGGACATGTTCATTGCTTCCAATTTTTGGCAATTATGAATATTTTGTGCAAGTTTTTGTGTAGACAGAAATTTTCAACTCACTTGGATAAACACCTGTTTATTGATTAATAAACTATACTTAAGAGCAGTTTTAGGTTGCAGAGAAAAAAAAAGAGAATTTTTGTTTTAGATAGGAAATACAGGAAAATTCAAAAAGTAGAAGGGGTATAAAGAGAAAAGTCTTTCTCCCACCCCTATCCACCAGCCACCTGGTCTGCCTGTAGCAAGGCAACCCAATCACCAGGCTCATGTGCATCCTTCCTGAAATAATGGCATATTTCAAGTATATTACTTCTCTTTTTATGCGTGTTATAGCGTATCACTCACAGCATTCTGTGCCTTGCCTTTTTAAGACTACACTGGGGAGATTAGCCCATACCATTTCATAAAGAACTTCCTCATTCCTTTTTACAGCACTATAGAATTCCACCGTAAAAATGCTTAACCAGTGCCCTTTCCTGAATGTTTTTTATAATCCCCAACAATGCTGGAATGAATAACCACACACAGCCTCATTCCGCACATGTGCAGGTACATCACCTGTGTCAAGTAGAAGTGCCAGATTCGAAGGCACCTGCAGTAGGATTCTGAGCCTGCTAAACTGTCCTCTTCTGAAACAGTACCAATTTGACGCCCACCAGAAATTTATGAGAGCGTCACAGGGACTATTTAAAAGGAAGACATGCTAGGATTTGCTTCAAAATAACCTTGGGTGTGTGTGGGGGACGGGGGGGGGGGGGCGGGTGGTGCGTGGCTGGGGATGGTAGGATTATGGGCAACACAAGGTTGATCTTAATTTTTGAAATTTAGTTGTAGTGATGAATACGGGAAAGAGGTTTGCTATACTATTCTCACTACTTTTGTTATGTCTGAAATTTTTTCACAATAAAAAAGAGAGAGAAAAAAGGCAGACAAAGCCAGACACTTTACACAAAGCCTGCGGCTCTGGTTAACAGGCCTGACCAGTCAGGAATGCCAGTTACTTGTCCCCAGAGGCCGCTGTCCCCAGCCTGTGAGGGCTGTCCTGGGTTAGAAAGAGGGGCCGGAGTATGACCCTGAGAGCAATTTTAAATGCAGTTTCCCAGGCCCCACCCAATTCTAATTCTCGGACCCCATCCTGGGAATGAGGTAGCTCTTCTGACCCCTCCCGAGATGGTGAGTCTGTATTCGTCCTGAGAATCAAGATCGTGTGAGCGTTGGGCCCCTCTGCTCCACAGAGGCAGCTGGTGTACCCTCCCCAGTGTAAAGTTTCAGGAGCTAACAAGGAGGATGAACCATATGGTATGTGACAGACTTTCATCATGTCTATGCACAATCATGCCTGATTATCACCACATCCAACGAGGCGGTCCTACAATCATTCCTATTTTACAGATGGAACCATTGAGACTCAAGGAGCACAGTGATTTGCCCAGGATCACTGGAGAGTGGCAGAGCCAGGGCTCAAATCTGGAGGAAGAGGCAGACAGGCACCGAGATTACCCAGTTTCCAAGTCAAGGTGCTTTTCCGGGGATCCAATGCTTCTCCTTTCAGGGATCCTGTCCCGCTCCACCTCCTATCTCACCCTGCACTCCATCTGCCACATTGGTGCCGTTCTCACTGGTCCTGGCTGTCAGCATATCATCCCTGTGCATCCTGACCTTGACCTCAAGCTCTCTTGTGGTGGAGGGACACATCAGCTTGGTCACACAATGTAGCAGGCTCTGGGTTTACCTGCCCAGGGGTTCAAATCCTGGTCCTTCCACATGGTCAGCCAGGCAAACTTGTTTCCTCATTTCCCTGGGAATTCCATTTCCTCTGTAAAATGGGGATGATAATAATCTATCTCGTGTTGCTGTGAGGATGATAAGTAATCATTCAATAAAGCTCTCAGTACAGCACTTCATCTATTTTTAACACTGCACTGTCCAACACAGTGGCCACTAGACAAATGTGGCTATTTAAATAGATTTTTAAAAATGCATTCCTAAGTCACACTTGCTGCATTTCAAGTGCTCAAAAGCACCATGGCTAGTGGCTACTGTATTGCAGAATATTGCAATCATTGCAGAAACTTCCATTGGACAGCACTGTATTACAGGCTTAATAGAGTTGGGTGTAATTATCATTTATCGTTATTGCTTTTTGTGGCCATTTTTCATCTCCTCAAATGGAAAACAAGGTCCTGAGCGGCACAGATGACGTCCATGTTTTAGTACTAAGACTTTGTGCATGACCCCTCCAACAAAAGCAGCGTACTGGGGTCTGCAATGAAGACACTCTCACTGCCACCAGCCCAACTGCCAGCATCCTGAAGGGACTCCTGAAGGGGCCCATTGCTGCCCAGCTCCAGCCATAGGAGAGGCAGTTGTGTGGCAGAGTGGACAGACCCACAGAGCCTGGACTCCAGCTGCTGCATGAGGTAAAATATCATCTCTGCCAGGTGAGGTCTTGGGTAGGCAAGTCATTTTCTCTGAGCTGTCCCCCCCTCCTCCCCCCGTAAAGGGCAATTAACTATGCTCATCTTGCAGGGGTGCAAGGATCAGACTAGCAATAATGTAAGTAATGTGCCAGGCACCTAGGAGACCCTTAGCAAACAGCCTCCACAGAGAGGTGGCATGCACACGCAGGCTTTGGGGACATGGGCAGGGCACATGCTCACAGGCTTTGGAGACATGGGAAGGGCACACAATCACAGGCTTTGGGGACATGGGCAGGGCACATGCTCACAGGCTTTGGGGACATGGGAAGGGCACACGATCAAAGGCTTTGGGGACATGAGAAGGGCACACGATCACAGGCTTTGGGGACATGGGAAGGGCACACGATCACAGGCTTTGGTGACATGGGAAGGGCACACGCTCACAGGCTTTGGTGACATGGGAAGGGCACATGATCACAGGCTTTGGGGACATGGGAAGGGCACACAATCACAGGCTTTGGGGACATGGGCAGGGCACACGCTCACAGGCTTTGGTGACATGGGAAGGGCACACGATCACAGGCTTTGGGGACATGGGCAGGGCACACGATCACAGGCTTTGGTGACATGGGAAGGGCACACGATCAAAGGCTTTGGGGACATGAGAAGGGCACACGATCACAGGCTTTGGGGACATGGGAAGGGCACACACTCACAGGCTTTGGGGACATGGGAAGGGCACATGCTCACAGGCTTTGGGGACACAAGAAGGGCACACAAACCCAGGCTTTGGGGACATGGGAAGGGCATACACACACAGGCTTTGGGGACATGGGAAGGGCACATGCTCACAGGCTTTGGGACATGAGAAGGGCACACACCCAGGCTTTGGGGACACGGGAAGGGCATACACTTTCAGGCTTTGGGGGCATGGGAAGGGCACACACACACAGGCTTTGGGGACACGGGAAGGGCACATGCTCATAGGCTTTGGGGACATGGGAAGGGCACACACTCACAGGCTTTGGGGACACGGGAAGGGCACATGCTCATAGGCTTTGGGGACATGGGAAGGGCACACGCTCACAGGCTTTGGGGACATGGGAAGGGAACATGCTCACAGGCTTTGGGGACATGAGAAGGGCACACACCCAGGCTTTGGGGACATGAGAAGGGCACACACTTTCAGGCTTTGGGGACATGGGAAGGGCACACACTCAGAGGCTTTGGGGACAGCAAGCCTGGACTTCAAACCTGGTTTTACCCTGTTAGTAGAAGTTACTTCAGCTCTCTGAGTCTGTTTTCTCATCTATAAAATGGGGAATAATAATACCTTCCCGGTGGGTTTGTCAAGAGACTGGTATGCATATCAAGCACCTGGCATGATGCCCGGTGCAGAGCAGATAAGCAATAAATAGCAGGAATGAGCCATCACGGCTGTGGTAGCCAGGCGGATTAAGCACGGAGCACGCTGGGTGTTTCCCAGGCCCCTCTCGTTCCCTCCCTCCACAACCCCGGGGGGAGGGTTGAATTACTTGTGACCATCCCTACCCCTGGCCTCTTGGGCTCGGTCCCCTCCTCCTTCCCCACCCTCTCAGCAAGCTGGGCCCATGTTCCATTCCTTCTCTGGGCTTAACACAAAAGGCTATGCATCCCCACCCCTTCTGCCAGGCTCGCATGTGTGAAGAGATGGTTTATTGCCGGGGCCCTATGCCCCTGAGGGTTCCTGGACTCCATGCCTTGCAGGAGAGCACCAGCTGCCAGACATAGCCGCCACACACCATTTCCCCGGCAACCACTGCTCACCCACCCGTGCCAGCCACTGTCCCTGCTGCCTCCACACTGGGTGGAGCCAGTCTGGTAACTGAGAGCAAGCTCCTCCATGTGTCCTTCTCTGCAGATGCTAGTGGTTCCTGGACCCTTATATCGTTTCCCTCATAAGGCCAAAGACCCCTGCCAATGGCATTGGTCATCCTTTATTAATCTTGACCAAGCCCATTCACATCCACCATTGCTTACACCTCAGAAGAGGGCTGCAGGGAGGGGGTGGGTATCACACCATTTTACAGGTGGGGAAATTGAGACCCAAGAGAAGAGAAAGGACCTGCTTGAATCACAGGATTCCAACTTCAGCTGGCTTGACCCTGCCAGGCACTGCCCTGGTCCAGCTCTGATCCCGTGGACAAGAGGAAGTAAGCCGCAGCATGGGACTGTTAAATGGGTGGCTGGGTGCTGCAGTGCCAAGAAAACAGAACTTGCTGAGTTGAGAGCCTGGCCTTGAAGCTGCGTGGCCTTCAACAAGTCACTAACCTTTCTGGGCCTTGGCTTTCTCATCTGCAAAATAGAGGGAATAACAGCAGACATTTATGGCACTGAGTGCTTCCACAAATCGTCTCCTTGTGGTTTTTTTGTTTGTTTGTTTTAATATATTTTATTGATTTTTTTACGGAGAGGAAGGGAGAGGGACAGAGAGTCAGAAACATCGATGTGAGAGAAACATCGATCAGCTGCCTCCTGCACACTCCCCACTGGGGACGTGTCCGCAAGCAAGGTACATGCCCTTGACCGGAATCGAACCTGGGACCCTTGAGTCCGCAGGCCGCTCCGTCCACTGAGCCAAACCGGTCAGGGCTCGTCTCCTTGTTAAGCAAAGCAGTGAATATTATGCCACAGTCTTAAGAGGAACTACACTGTTATCCTGTTCTGCACAGGAGGACACGGAGGCAGAGAGGTAAAGTGACTGGCCTAATTTCACCCAAACATTAAGAGATCTTTGGGCTCCAAATCTTGTTCCTCTTGCCAGGGATGGTGTTCCTGTGCGCTTGCCATATGTACTCGACCGAGTCGGCCAAGTTTTTACTGTCTGTCTTTAACTGTCTCACAATGACTCGGGGTAGCAAAGGCCAGGCTTAGCATAGATAAGCAAAGCATATCAACTCCCGATGCTTCCCTGAAGCAGATATAATCTGCTTCCAACTTTCTTGAGGGGTGGGGAAACACATGCCCCGGGAAGAAGCTGGGTGAAATGACTGGCATTTCCCCCTCTGCTCCTCACCACCACTCCCTCCCCCCAAAAGGAAGCACAGTACATGGGCTAGTGTTTTGAAAAAAATAAGAGTTATTTGTTAATAGTGATTATGATGCTATCTGTCAACCAGGAAAATCTTCCTCTAGGTAAGAGGAAATGATCTGAATCCAAACACACTAACGAATTAGCGCTGGAGATACATTCGTGGCTGAAGAGATGAGAGACAGGAGATTCCCACCTGCCACCGTGGTCCAAAAGCAGAGACACAGCTCTGCAGCCCCAGGAGCACCCCACCTGGATTGCCAACCCAGGTTCCTTTGAGCAGAAAGTGAAAAGCAGAGCGTGTGGGGAAGGGGCTTTCCCCACAGTATCTGTGCCATGTCCAAATAACAGCCATTCCCTCTCACACAGAAGTCACAAGTCCCCGCCCTGCCTTCCTGAGGTTTGGTGAGATGCAAAGAAGGGTCAGAATGAGGCCACGCCTCCTCCTACTGGAAGCTCTGCCTTAAAATGGGCCGTGATCAATTTCAACACAAGGTTAATATTCACAGCATCGCTGCCCATGGTCCCCGAAGGATCAGACGCATTTAAATGGGAAGAAATCAGAATTCATTAATGCTGAATTTCCAGCTGCGTCCTCCGACAGAGAACGCTTCTTTTTCTGTTTTCAATCCGCCATGCTCTGGAAACATCTAAGTGTTTCCCAAACTTTAGAGCCATTTCCATGTGTCCTCTCTAAAAACCAAGTGTTCTGTATTTATTTAATATGTTTCTTTAAATCGCCTTGCATTTTACATCAGATGATTCATAGTATTGCCATAACTGGAAAAACATGAATCACTTACCATTAATGGAAGGAAACTGTAAAAATAAATACAATGAACACAAAATAATGTTCATTGGCCTAGATTCTGTAGCCTGGGATCTACTTTCTTTATGATAGGCATTACTTCCCTAATATGGAGAGGAACAAGAACTTTTTTTAAATGTCAGTATCAGTGGGCCTGGGAAGGCCATGGTTGGGCTATAGTAAGGTAACATCACCTGTAGGGGTGATAACCTCAAATAACCCTCAGGGTTAGGCAGGTACCAAAAATGTGATTAGAGAGACCTGGTGTAAAATAATACAGAGAGCACAGATCTGACCAAATATATTCAGATTCACTCTTTAATGTTAACGCTATATCTGCGAAACAAAAACAATATATAAACCTCAAGCTTATGACTCCAGAAACTCTCCCAGCAAACATTACTTTAGGTAGTTAGTGCCAGTCCTACTGGATTCAAACCCAGAGCAGGGAGGCCCCGACTCACTCTGCCTCAGCTGTCCCCGACTTGACCCCATTGACTCGTGCTGAAATGACCGGCCCAGGCAAGAGCTGCTAATCTTTATTGAGAAGGTGCCCCCGGCCATGTGCATTCACCTGACAGTAACAGGATGCAGGATGAATTTCCCTGACCTTCTGATGAGAATGCCACATGAAAGAATACCCAAGGCCACAGTGAAGCTCAAATGTTTTATGCACATTGCAGCTACTGCTCAGAAGGCTTGCCGCGGATGGAAAGGCACTACCTCAGGAGTGATTTATATTTCTGAAAGCCACGTGAGTTATTGCCCATTACCTCATCCCCGCAAATTTGTAAACTATTGCCAATTGATTTTGGAAAGGAGAGAAGGAGAAACAAAAAGGGTCTGATTTCGGGGTGTGTGTGTGTGTGTGTGTGTGTGTGTGTGTGTGTGTGTTTAAATTTTCAAGGAGATCAGTGAGTGTGAGGCTAGCTCTTTGAAGGGGTTTCATTTTTACAATGCAGGGCAAGCAAGTTCTTACAATTATTGTTATCAATTCTGTTGTCAATAGGTGAACCTTGGAGAGACACCCTTCAGGAGACCCTCTTTGCCTTTGAGGATAGATGAAGGGCAGCAGGACATAAAAGGTTTCCAGGGAATTGCCTTCTCAAATGCTCAAAATCCAACAAACTTTTAGGGGAAAGCCTCAGAAAAAAAATACAAAATCATTATAGTTGCCTAATGGCTTAATAACCAGTTACAAGTCTGAGTGCTGATAATGTACATGCTGTGGTCTGGAAACTATTTCATACTCAAACATGGGCCTGAAAAAATAAGTTCTGGGCTTGTTCCAGCTCTGCCTCAAGGCATTATTAACCTCATCCATAACCTGGGCTTCAAGATACCTACCTAAGAATTGTGATAAAATCAAATTAGGACATATATACATCATGAAAGAGTTCTATAAACAGTAAAAAGTTTTACAAATGGGCATGATTCTTCATCATGGTATAATTATTATCCATTACCTGCAAATTAGTACAAAGTGTTGCTTGCACATTGCTGACTGCAACATTAACACAAGATTAACCAAAGAGGAAAAGTTTGCGGCCCCCTTAGCAGACCCAACATTCTCCCAGTGTGGTAGCGAATTTCAATGCTCTGGCTGGAATCCAATCATTCATGTTTGGGTTCAGAGTGAGCACTTACTACCCCAGTATAAATCTGTTTGTCTTTTTAATGTAATATGGAACTCTCTGCCAAGCTCGTATTTCATGTCTTGACCGAAGAGGAAAAACACCTCGTGTTTATTATCTTGCCACTAGCAGCATAGTATGGTAGTTGTGTGTGTGTTTTTTCTGTGCCCTACTCAAGCAACATATACATATATTGCGCCTCACAAAGCTTGGGGCAAATAGCTTTACTAGTCTCTATCAGTTGGCCAGTGGATTGCTGTTGTGGTCCTACCCTGAGGCTCTGGGCCTCCAATTCTGCAAAAAGCAGGGTCACTGGATTAAAGTCTGTTTCAGCATTAAGAGCTTATTGAATGTCAACCGAATTGTCCCGTTCTTAGTCTCACACATCTCTGTGCCCCATCTGGACATAAATCAGGTTATACTCAATAGTCCCATAGCAATCACCTCGCAGCCAAGGTGCCCGCCACCTGCACCAACGGCATGGAAATGTCTCCCTGGCACTGAGGTGAGCTGCTGGTGCAGCCTGCTCAGGCAAGAACACAACAACAACAGACTCTAGCATCCAAAGCACTGCCTGGTCCCATCTTTGCAGCTCACTTACAATCTCCCTCCTAAACGAAGGAGGTTGCTGTGGGTCAGCTCATGGGGGAAATGAATGGATAAAATGCCATCTAATTTTGCATTCCAGTGACCAGGACCAGGCCTTTTGGATCCTGAAAGTAGTTCATAGTAAGAAATATATAAAATATTAACAAGGAATGTAGCAGAGACAGGCCAGATATGCTGATTCCTTTCCAGTGTCTGTCTTTTCAAAGGTTGAGGAGCCGTGGGCAAAACTACAATCAGCACAAGGCTGAATTTCCTGTCTCCCACAGGAAAGGGACATAAAAGACCTACAAGCACCATTAGGGAGGGTGGTAGTCTGGATGGGGTCCTAATTTCTGAAAATTCTAGTAACCTTAGTGATCATCAAAGCCAGCATTTATCCTAGGGAGTTCCACAGACCCCCTGAGCCCGTGAGATGCCCCCCATTTCTACCCTGAAACTTGTACCCCCACCCCAGAATATTCCCTGTGTGGGGAAATGGCACCTCTATTCCCCTACTTGGTTGACCTAGAAACTGGCCATTACTGTACCTCCCCCTTTCCTCTAGGTCTCCATCCCATCCATCACCAAGTCCTTTCCATTCTCCTGCCCTGACATTTCTAAATTCATCCATTCTCTCCATGTCCACTACCACCGCCCTAGCGAAAGTCCCCATCATCTCAGACATGGGCAACCGCCACAGCCTCCTAAACCAGTGCCCACATCACTTTTGTCCCCCACCCCCCTTCCAATATTTTCAAATCAATCCTTCTTTGGAAACTAAAAATTGAATTCATGACACCACTAGGAAGTCCCTGTCCTCCCCACTCTCCACCTCCAGCTTAAAATCCTTTGATGGATTGTCATTCCTTTTAGGATAAAGACCAAAACATTAACATACTCTTAGGATAATAGACCAAGCCTTACCGTGACCTATAAGACTCTACATGATGCAGTCTCTTTATGCCTCCATGACGTTATCTGGCCCCTGGCCTTCTCTCTGGTGCTTAAACATAGCAAGCTCTTTCCTGCCTCAGGGCCTTTGCACTTGCTATTCTTTCACTTGAAATGCCCTTCTCATCTCTCCACTTATCCCTCCTATCCCATCTTACTCCCATTTATCTTCATGTCTTGGGTTTGAGGAAACTGAGTGCCTCATGGTGTTGCCAAGGGCATTAAATGAGATTATGTATATAAATTGCTTAGCACAGTGCTAACACAGACCAGAGGGAACACAGTGGCAGCAGGAAGGATACAACTTGAAGGACACCAGGACCAGGTCCTGGAACAGAAGTGGTAATCCCAGGAGGGCACCCCCAGCAGGGGCCGGGAGACGATGCTTCATTCCCACGTGCCCGGCAGGAAGCAGACATTAACTGCAGCACAAGCAGACTTGTTCGGGGCACGCGTGAGATGCCTTCTGGAAGGTGAACCCTTTCGGGCCTGGATTTCCCCTTCCCTAGAGGACACGAACATGGGGTCACAGCAGCCACCAGAGAAGTGGGGTGAAGGATCAAGAGTTGGTCAGTCTTGACTCAGACTCAAAACCCATCGGCACGTGGCAATTGCACACACCTGGTCTCGCCTAATGCTGACCACAAACCTAGAGGAGCTCATGGGTGAGAAAACTGAGCTCCCCAAGCCCACGGCGGCATATGCTGCAGCCAGAACCTGAGCCCAGGGCTCTGGGAGCCCAATAAGGCGTGCCCCCCTGAACCTCAGCCTGCCTGGCTTGTCGCCCACCCGTAGGCCAGAATCCCCAGTTCTGGGGACAGAATCCCGAGCCAGAGAACCCTTCCCAGGAAGATTCCAGGCTCCGTGATTCATGAGAGAGGGAAGAGGAAAAGAACAATGTGCTGTCAGCGAGAAGCACTCGAGCGCTTCGCTTCCTCTTGCGCTTTGGGAATTGGACCCTCTGAGCCAGGTGTTTCCACACAGCCAGCCAGAGCGACGATGGCCTCAGGAGAGGCGGGAGACGTGAGGCCTGAGAAAGAAAGGAATGCAGCCTGCACTTGCGCCACAAAAACAGATGACATGGTGCAAGCCAGAATCCATGCGGGCTCAGATGGGCGCCCAGGCCCTAAGAATGTATTACCTTTCTCTGGCCTCTCCCTCCCACCCTGTAAGACCTATCTTTCAAACCACCTCCCCTTTCTAAGTTTGGTAATGGAAGGCCTCTAGCTCCCCCCCAACCCCCCTCCACCCCTGGGACTGTCTCCAGAACCAGAGAAGGGCTGTTGCTTTGAGGGAGAAACCAGTGGGAGAAACGCCCCCAGATCCAGCTTAGCTGGGGTGCCCAGGTGAACTTCCCATTAGCATTTCGGAAATGTTGAGATGCCTGGAGTGTGCAGATCAGGAGGAGAAGGAACAAGTGAGATGAACACTGGGATAGGGATAGAGCAAGTACAGGGTGCAGTGGGGGCTCAGGATAGGTGAACCTGACTGAGATGAGGGTGGGTGATGGGCAGTCAGGAGGGCTTCCTGGAAGCAATGACATCTAAGTGGAAATTTAAAGGCTGAATTGGAGCCTATGGGTTTTGGAGGGGAGTGTCAGGGAGAATGTTCGCAGCAGAAGACACAGTCTGGCAAAGGCCTGATGAGGTAGGGAACTGGCTGTCTGAAGCCCAGAAGAAGGAAGATGGGACAAGAAAAGGGAGTCCAGAGAGGCTAGCACCATGAGGACCCAATCATCACCACAGGTACTTTTCCCGTATTTATTTTCAAAGCCAAGTGAATCCAGAAGAGGAAATAGGAACCATATCCACGCACAGATGGAGCAGTGAAGGCAAAGGCCACAGAACATTTCCAGTGCACACTCAGCAGGGGAGTGCCTAGGGACAGCCTTCCCGGGGCAGCAGGAGGAGTTCTTGCATTTCAACTATAAAGGACGTTTGCTACCTGCCTAAAGCTCACAATAGGACCCGAATCAGGAAACAAAACCTGGAATCGACAACACTGTAAAACAGCCAGCTGGAGGGGGGAGGGGAGGGGGGAGCACAGGGGTGGGCAAAAGTAGGTTTACAGTTGTGAGTATGTGAAAGTTTACTCTTGTATCATTATTATTATTATTTATTATTATTATTAACCTACTTTTGCCTTACCCCTGTATGCCTCACCTCTATGAAGAGAAAATCCCAGAGAGGCTGTATGTTAGTGGCATTCATTCATTCATCCCTTCATTTGTTCAGCCAGCAGGTACTCTCTTAGTGACCACATTCTGCAAGCCCCAACCACATGCCATGGAATTCGAGGAGTTCACATAAGAGCAAGATGCCCATATGTGACTGAGTGAATCTGGCAAGGCTTCTAGAAAGAAAGATGAGTGAAGGACTGAGGAAACTCGGGGAAAGGAGATGGAATCTGCTGAAAGGCATGGAGGTAGGAAGCCTGGAACCCACCTGGGGACTCATCTGGATTACGGGGATCAACAAGATGGGAAAGGTGGAAGGTCAGCTGGAAAGGCAAGTTGGAGCCAGATCAAGGAAGTCCTTAGAGGCCAAGAAAAGGAGGTTGAGCTTTATCAAGAAGATGTGACATCAGGAGTGCATTTCAGGAATATTAATCTGGCTAATGAAATGGGTTGGAAAGGAGAGACTGAAGCCAAGAAGAGCAATTAAGAAGATCCTGCCAAAACTGGTCGGAGAAGAGGAGACAGATGTGAGAAACAGACTCCAAACCACTTGACAACTGGCTGGATGGAAAGAGCAGAGCCTCGGGTCATCCCCAGGTCCCACATCTGTGAGGATGACTGCGACTTCCCCTGCGATGGGAAAGAGGGAGGGGCTGTCAGATGTGGTCAGGCTGAACTGTCTGAGGGGCATCAGCAAGGAGCTCGAAGGAGAGCAGAGGTAAGAAAAGATGTTGCTGTTCTTGAAAGACAAGACAGGTTTGGAAGGAGAAGGAAGCAATTGGGGGGGGGGGGGTGGAGTGGGCAGTTGGAAGGAAATGAATTGAGCTGCAAGAGAGAGAGAAGATAATGACAGAACCAGGTTCTGAGAGGAGCTCCTCCCAGTCCTCCCCATATCTTCACATGTGTCCTAAGAAAATGCTGTTCTAGACCCTCAGCCTCTGTCTTGGTCAGGGCGTATTGAGTTCTTCACAGTCACTCTGCCCCGAATAGAATGTGCTCTCTGAGGGCAGGGACCCTTGTCGGTGGGATTTGCTGCAGTATCTCCTATACCCTGAATGCTGCCTGGCTCTGCAGAGGTTCTCAATAAATCCATGTTCAGTGTCCCACAGACGTATATTTATGGTGCCTGACCAGGCCACAACCCCTAGAGCCGTGGTCAGCAAACTGCGGCTTGTGAGCCACATGCAGCTTTTTGGCCCCTTGAGTATGGCTCTTCCACAAAATACCACGTGCGGGCGCATATACAGTGCGATTGAAACTTCGTGGCCCATGCACAGAAGTCGGTTTTCGGCCTGGGCCAGTCTATTTCGAAGAAGTACTGTTGATATTTAGCTCTGTTGACTAATGAGTTTGCCGACCACTGCAATGGAGGAACAACATGATCCCCTCTCCCATCTCCAGATACTGGACTGAGAATGAACAGTGGTCCAAGTTGGAGGTGGAGAGAGGGTGTCCACTCATAGATTGGTCCAAACCAGCCAGTCTCTCTTTCTCTCTCTCAGACATTTTAACTAAGACACAACGGTTAAGGTCATGAGTGAGTCTTGACTAGACTGACGGTACTCATTTTTTAAAAGTCCATTTCAATTGTGGTGACTCCTTTTTTTTTAGTATTCCCAAGAGCACTTTCCGGGGTGTTTTGCAAATGATGGCAATAAGAAGAAGAATAACATTTATTTAACAAATACTATGTGCCAGGCATTGTTCTAAGCATTTTACAAGGATCATTTAATCCTCACAACATCCCTATGAGGAAGATGCTATTATCCCCATTTTAAACATTTAAAAAGAAAACAAAATGAGGCATATTTTCCCAGAAAGAAAGGGCAATGTCAATATGAAAACCTCGAACCTGTGTCCTTAACCACATTCACCTCTATCCCCCCGCATCACTCAATTACAATATCAAAGAAAGAGTCAATGGCTTTGAGCTAGATGGGTCCTATAAATTACCTGGGCAGGTCATTTTATTTTACTGAGGCCCAAATGGATGGGTGTTTGTTTTTTGTTGTTGTTGTTTTTATGCTCAAGGTCATACAATCCAGTTGCAATATATGAACATTGAACTTTTACAAAATCAAAATATACATGGGACAAAAAAAGGGAGTGATAAAAAAATCATTTAAATAATATGATTTTCTCCACCATAAATCATCTTGTTATATGTACTCTACTCACGGCCCTTACTATATACACTATACATATTACTGCATAGTGTTGTATACTCTCCACCATGTACATTATGTTTGAAGGGCAATTTCAAGGACTGACATGGTTTGACATGCTGAAATGGGAATCTAAACCTCTGTAAGATGAGATCTGCCTCTGAAGGAGCTGATGGCAGGGAGAGAACTGGAACCCAGGTCTCCGACTCATGATCATTCCACCTCTTCCACCTTTGTTTATCTAGTTTATTTCAAAGAAACCAAGCTGACTCAGAGCATTTCAACAATGCCTTTTAGAAAAACTCAAGCTGTTGAGAAATCCATGTCAGTTGCCACACTGCAGCCATGCTTTCGAGATCACTGTTTCTAATTAAAGGACTGGCTGACACATTACGTAGCTTCTTGGGAAGCATACCATCACACCACACATTCCCCCAGATGTCCCTCCTTCTTGCCTTTTTCATTGGCATTCTCACCCTCATCACCAAGTACTGTTCACTTATTCACCACCATGCCATCCCAGGGGAATGATGTAAGACACTAAACAATGTGACAGGCCAGCAAATAGACCAGCCTTCAGATCTTAAGGAGGACACAAGGATACAAGACAATATCCAAACATCTCTGGCCCCAACCAATCTCACCTCCTCCTTCCAAATGCCACTCCCCTCAAATTCCTTATTTTCTGAGCCACTCCAAATGCTTTCCTACTCTGTCTCAAGTATCCTCTCCACTTATGTAAATTCCATCCTTTCTTCAATTCCCAGTCCAAGTACAACCTCCTATAAGAAGACTTCCCTGCTCTTGTGATAGAAACCAGAGAGCCAAAGGGACATTTAAGTACTGCCTATACCTGAAGTCATCAGTTGTAGGCTGAATGGCTGGCTGAAGTTTTATTTGATCTACAAAGTGTTGAAGAGCCTGGCATGTTAAAAGTTTCTGGATTTGTTAAAAGTCAAGAGATTTTGCATAAAAAGTTCTGGCTTTGTGGCTTGTCTTGAAACACCAGTGATCTGGAAACATTACTTCCTACATGGCAACAATCTCAGATGAAAAGGAGTAGAACCTGCCTCCTCTGTACCCTTTTTTTTTTTTTTTGTACTAAAGTTTTGATTTTGCTTATTTTTTAAAAAAACAATCAATGGTTATGTAAATTTGCAACTGACACATTTCACCAATTTTTAGGCCTGTCTTTTTTTTTCAGCTTTCCATCTCGATATTCACTTTTCTTCACGATAAAGTTCATCCTTTAGTATCTCTTTAAGTAAGCGTCAGTGTGTACTAAACTTTCT
This sequence comes from Myotis nattereri, assembly GCF_964212035.1. Classification (NCBI taxonomy): domain Eukaryota; kingdom Metazoa; phylum Chordata; class Mammalia; order Chiroptera; family Vespertilionidae; genus Myotis; species Myotis nattereri. The sequence continues at coordinate 25,203,836 of NC_138089.1, forward strand.
TTTTGTATACTCGACGCCTTTATACCATCCTCACTCTTAAAGAGCTAGCTTGGCTGCGTGTAGACTTTTGGGTGGACAGTTGTTCCTCAGCACTTTCAAGGTACTTCTTCATTGTCTCTGGCAGCTGTTGTTGCTGATGAGAACTGTATCGTCAGACCAGTTGTTCCTTTATAGGTAATTTGTCTTTTCTTTGTGGAGCTTTGAATAGTTTGTGTCCTAAGAATATGTCTAGGTGTGGATTTATTTTTATTTGTCACTCATGATATTTTTTCATCTCCAGAACTCGTGTCTCTTCAGTTACGGGAAAAGGTGCATTCACCATTATCAAATATTGCTTCTCATTCATTCCCTCTATTCTCTTCTTCTGTAACTCTGACATACATTGGAGCCTTTTGGTTTATTCTCAGTGTTTCTTAACTGCTCTTCCATATTTAAATTTCTCACTCTGGGTTGGGTTTCTGATGAACTCCATAGTACTGACTTCTACTTAACCAATTCTTTCTTCAGTTATGTCCAGTATCAAATCTATTGCTTCTATTGAGGTTCTATTAAGAAATTCAAAACTACATAGAGAGTGACGGTAGCACAGCGAACACCTGCATTAAGCAATTTTTAAATGACTTCTGATGTGGTGCCATCCTTCAGGCCTTCCTCTCCCAACGTAAGAACTAAAGAAATGTTCTCCCATAAAAAAAAAAAAAAGAAAAGAAAAAAATTCAAAACTACATATTTCCTGATTTCTAATTGTTTCTTTTTATGTGCCTGTGTTCTTGTTTCATTTCTGCTTACTTTTTATTTCATTATTTCTTTTTTTTATTTCATTATTTCTTATTCTTTCTTATAGATTCTACTAGAGGCCTGATGCACGAAATTCGTGCAAGAGTAGGCCTTCCTTCCCCCAGCTCCACACCGGCTTCCCTCTGGCACCTGGGACCCGGGCTTCCCTTGCAGCCCCAGCTTTACCTGGAAGGTTGTCCGGAAGGACATCTGGTCTAATTAGCATATTATGCTTTTACTTTTATAGATTCCTTTCTTCAGCCCTTTTAGGATGCTCATCTTTTGTTCTTATTTCTTAGTCTGTAGTGAATTGATCTCCCTATTGTTGATTGTGCTGGCTATTTTCTCCTTTCCTTCCTTCCTTCTTTCCTCTAATCCTTTTTCCTTTCCTCCTTTCTTTCTCCTTCTGCCTTAACAATAGTTTCCCTCCAATTTGTTTTATAATTTGGAATTGTAGGCTCATCTTGAGTGGGAAGTTTGTATTATGTTGTTGCATATTCTCTCTCTCTCCCTCCCTCTCTCTTCCTAAACCCTCCCCACCGTGAGCTTTGCAGTTGACTTTTCTTGGCCCACCAGAGTCCCCAGTGTAGGATCAGAGCCCAGTAGCAGAGCATAATTAACATAGTTATATTGGGGGACACTGAAGGTCTTGCTACTGAGTTGCTGGGTGACTTGCCCAGTACTGTCTGCAAGGACATGTTGGTGCATCACCTTTATTTGTCATAGCCTTAGACAGCAATCAAGAGAAGCTTTTTGCTCTGGAGCATCGTCCCATACACCAGAAGGTGGGGGGTTCGATCCCCAGTCAGGGTGCAGGCAGGAGGCAACTGATCAATGTTTCTCTCACATAGAAGTTTCTTTCCCTTTCGCTCGCTCTCTCCCCCCCACCCCCCAAGACCAATTGTTTTAAAGAGAGAGAGAGAAGCTTTTTTCCAACCTTCTTTCCCAGTTGAAGGAACCCTACAACAGTCCCAGATGTCAAGCAATACACCTGGTTCTGGAACCCTGACCCCTAAGGGGAACTTTAATAACCTATTTCCCTCCCCATAATGTATTCCAGGGGGAGCTGACACTTGGTATTGTCACTAGAACATTGAGGCTTTAGCCCAGGAGTGGGGAAGAACTTCACTAGCCCCTAGAGAGCAAGATCTGTTAACATATTTCCCAAGGGACTTTGACTAGTTCTGGGAAAGTGAGAATAGCAAGGAAAAGCTTGGATATGTTTTTCAACAGACAGGAAACAGCCAAGCACAGCAGGAGATAGCACCTCAAAGGAGCATCCCCCTACCCTTTATTTCCAAATAAATACAAATATGTATCAGGACCCTACTCCATACCCCCGAGTACCCTAGTTTTAATATTCTGAGTATGGATCCAAGGATTTATCTGAAACTTTCAAGATGCTTATATTTCTAGGAGGTATATTTTTCTTGAGGGTAAGAAATACTGTATTAGCTACTTGGGGGAAAAAAACAAAAACCTCAACACTTACTGAGTGTTCACTATGCACTAGGTACCATCTAAGCACTTCACATACATTAGTGCCTTTTAGCCTCAAAACAACCCACGAGGTAGCTACTGTTTACCTTATTTTATGGGAGGGGAAATGGAAGTTTGGCCATTATACAGTGAGTCTTCTCTAAATTACACTGGAGAACACCAGGAATTGAAGTAAGAGAACCCTAAGAGGAAAACGAAACCCAGACCAAAGAGTTATACATCTATAGCCCAGACATATAGGATGTCCCCCAAAAATGTATACAGCTGATAACTCACTTAATTTTCACTCCTTTTCAGGTTTAACTGATTTGAAATAATGGGTGAATCCAGACTAAGCTTTGAACAAAGAAAATGTATCCTAAAGTGCCATTAGAATTTTTTTTAATGGGGATACATAAAGGATAAAGTTTACAGTACAAAACTGGCAACAGTCAATGAACTGAGGGCACACAAAAGCCAAACAAAATTATTCTTGATGTTTGCAATTCCATTATCTCACATTATCAGCAGTGCCTGGACCAGAACGGTCATCAGTGTAAAAACAGGCATTGACAAAAAAAATTATTCATTTCCGTAGATTCTTTTAAATTTTGAAAATGAATTGTATGTTAATAAACACTGACTTTATAATCATTCAGAGTGTGAGAAAATCATTTTCTTGGAATACCCTATATGTACACATTTAAAATACACACTTCTAAGGCATGAAGGAAGTAACACAGAAAGTACAGTCAAACCTTGGTTCTTGAATGTCTCCCATCTCCAACAATTTGCTTCTCAACCTGACCACCTCTTCATGCTGATACCTGTATGATCAGTCACCAGTCTCCCAGGCAACAAACAAAGGAAAGAATTTGCGAGTATGAGTCAGTTTCCCGCTAAACCTGACGTGGTTAACATCTCAGGAAATTGTGCTGTGAATATTTTCTGTGTTTTGTTTTTGTTGTTGCTTATTATTATTATTAAATTTTCATTTTTTTATGATACATTCCATTTCCTTTCTGTTAAATTTTCATTTATATTTCTGTCCTTTTTGTTTTTAAAGTGTTTATTTACAGATTAAACAGCATTAGACATGTGCTGCATATAAGAAAGGTTAAAATGGGGAACCACTGGGGGGGGAGGGGGTCTGGAATGGATTAATTCAATTTACATTATTTCTAATGGGGAAAAAAGGATTCGGTTTTCGAAGAGACTTCCAGAATGAATTCAATTCCAGAACTGAGGTTCCACTGTAATCCTAGAGCAGTATTTTTAGGCTTGAGGGAAGATGCTTCAGGGGGAAATCAGTCAGATTGCTTTAGCACCATTCAGTGAGTAACAATCATTGTTATTTTCACCTAATTCTTTTTTTTTTATCTCTCTGAAAGTCCAACTAAAATAACTTTCTCAGATATTATCAAGAAGTACGAAGCCAGTCTGGACACCAGGGCTGTGTGAGAAAAAAGCCACTTCCCACCCAGGATTCTGTCTGGCTCTCTTGTCTGCTGAAACCAAGAGGGTTCTGTATGAGACCCTCACAGAAGACAGAGTTGCGGGTGGGGAGGGATTCTACTCAAATTGGGAGATTTTCTTAACTAGGTTCTCCTTGAGTTTTTGTTCCATGAGCCAGAGAAGGGCAGTGAGTCATTTCTGTAGCTCCCCTGTGAATGCAACTGGGACATTCAGGTTCCTATGTAAAGAGAGGTCCACCAATAGTATTAATAATACCTTTCAGCTCTCACTGGGTGGAGTTTATTTCACAGTATTATTCCCTTAGGTTCACATACCACTTTGCTGTTTGAAAAATTATATTCATATGTGTGATTGAATTTATTCTCCCCAAAACCCCAGGAGGTGGGTATTAATTATTTCCAAGTTCCCAATGAGGAATTAGTCACCTGTCTAAGGTCCCACAGACGGAAGTGGCACAGCGAGGGCTCAAATCACAAATTTAAAGCTTCCTTGTAGAGAAATTCAGATGCTATTCTATCTCTTTGCACAGTAGGAAAAGTACAGAATTTCAGACAGGCTTCCACAGGGGCTGGGGTCCTTGGGTCTCATTTGCAGGGTAGGCTCTGAGTTTCTCCTAAGAAATTCAACACTAAAAATCCCTTGAGAGCAGGTTCACCCTCACTCCAATATATACCATCATCTACAATTTGTGCATATGAAGGTCTCAGCAATCTGAAGGACACATTGCACTGGGCTGGCCCAAATGAAACCCTCTTCCCTAGTGCCAGCTCCCTGACAAAGCCCCTCAACAGCTATCTGTACCTCCCTAAGTCACTCCAGTCCCTTCCTGCTCACATTCCTAAGAGTGAGCCCCTCTGACACCAGTTTAGGCCCAAACAAGGTCAAAGGGCACCAAAGGGCAAAGCAAGTCTGCCCCCGACTCTAGCCCCTGTTCTGAGCTCTGGTCCTAGGGCTAAAACTCTTTGCCTTCCCACCTAGATTCCTGGTGCTGACACCTGCCTGCCCCAAGATTTCCCCTGCCACACCCCTCCTGACATCTAGTATATTCCCGTCCTTGAGTCTTCAGACCATTTTTTGGTGCTTGTCAGTTTTGGAGATCCTTACGATACCTCCTTGGCTATTAACCTCTGCTAACTCCTACCTAATCCAGCCTCCTGGAGCCAGATGCTTCATAACATTCACCTCCTCTGGCAGGCTCTCCTGCCTTCACCATCTACCTCCTTCTTATCTCTGCCCCCAGTGCCATGATAGGGCACCATCATGGTATCTATTTGTCTTTTGTTCACTTAACAATCAATAAGGAAAGTGGGGCACCCTGCTATGTACTGTGATGAGATATAAAGGCATCCAAGACACAACCCTGGGCCCTCCTGTTTAATAGTTATTTACATGCAAGCCGAGTCTTACATAATTTCATGTTTATATTCTTGTCTTCCAAGTAGGCAATATCTACGTAGGGTAAAGCTCATACTGTTCCATCTTTTTCCCCTCCCCTACCTCCAATACAGGTGTGCCACACCAAGCCTTCCCCCAGTGCTTTGCCAGGAAAAAGAGGCCAACACCACCATCCCGCCCATTTTTTTAAATTATGATTTACACTGCTTTTTTCTGTCTACCTCTAAAATGAACAGATGGAAAGCTCTAGGTGGAAAGACAAGCCTCCTGGCTACAGAGGGAGAAAATGGATCTGCATGCAAGCCCTCCCTGAAAGGCAGCTGGACACTCACCTCTCCTATCATCCTCCACCCTGCTGTGTGTTGCCTTCAGAAACTGGCTTGTATCATGGCTGTTTCTCCTCAAATACCTTCAGAAATTCTCCATGCCCTTGGTTCAGCTTAGAAAAGTATTCAAGGCCCTGTCAGATCAGGTAGTGGCTGAGAACAGAGGCCGTGGAGCCAGCTGCCTGGGTTCAAATCCCAGCTTTACCACTGGCTGGTTGTGTGACCTGGGGCAAGACAATTATTCAGAGTAATGCCAGTCTTATGGGGATATGGTACAGATGGAAGAGTTAATAAGAGCTCATATGTTTTGTGGTAGATTTACTGTACTACCACAAATTCCTTTATTTCCTCTTTTCAAAGGGGGCCTACGAGCATACCTCACCTCCCTGTAAGTGTGGGATATATTCAGTGATTTGTTTCTAATGAATAAAATGTGGCAAAAGTGATAGTGTATGTCTTCCAAGACTGGGCCACACGAGGCGACGTGGTTTCCTCCGCGCTCTTCTATGTGGGACCGCTCACTCTGGACGTTGGCTGCTGCGTTGTGAGGAGACTCAAGCAGCCATATGGAGAGGTTCATGTGGAGAGGCCTCCTGCCAACAGCCATGTGAGTTAGATGTCGTCAAAGTGGATTCTCTAGCTCCAGTTAAGCCCCGAGCTGACTGCGGCCCTTGCCAAGATCTTGACTGTGAGTTCATGAGAGACACTGAGCCAGAACCACCCAGCTAAGCCACTCAAGATTCCTGACCCACAAACACTCTGGGAGATAAATAAATGTTTGTTGTTTTAAACTGTTACATTTTGGGATAATTTGTTTCATGCAATAAATAACAATTACATGTGTGAAGAATTAATATCTGTAAAGAGTTAAAGAGACTTAGAACAGTCTTGGCACTTAGAAAAGACTCTATATTTATTATTATTTTATATTATAACTACACTAGGCTATTTACTACTATTCTCCAAGCTTATCAGATATTTTAAGTTAAAGAAAAACAATTTAAGCACCAAAATAAATGATTATTACAGAGGTTATAACCCAATGAATAAAATAGAAATTCATGAAGCTGCGCTGATCTAAATGAATGAATGAACAAACAAGCAAATGAACAGATAAATAATGGAGAAAATCTCAACCTTGCAGTAGAATTCCAAGTAATAAATGTAGAAGGAATGATGAAATTATAAAATCATCATTCGGCTAAATATGATGCTAAAACTACAAGGTGAAAGGTTGATGAGGAATAGAATATTTATATAGTCCTAAAATAGGTCCCATAAAATGCTTATTAAATACAAATTAATTAATGCGTATAAAACACTTGTTAATTAACTTTGCAATAAAAAAAAAACACCTGGCAAATATCATCTTAATCAATTGATACATGTCAATATGACCAGTAATGGGACAAATCAACAGCATGTGCCTCTTGATGTCATGCACTGAGAACTCCCATGGGCCAGAGCCTGTCTTGTTCGTCTCTTTGTCCCAGCAGTGCCTTGCGGAGGGGCAGCTCCTATTTCCTGGGACCTGTGTGCCAGACACGCACCAAGAAGCCCGGGACACATGTCATCTCAATTGATCCTCACTGTGACCGTAGGCTCTGAGAATGAAACAACTTTCCCAAGGTCATACGACCAGCAAGAGGCCGAGGCAGGGCACACACAACCCCTGCTCTGTCCACCTCCGAGTTGGGCTGGTTCCCTCAGGCACTCCATAAATGTCGAATCCCGTCCTTCCTGCAACTCCAGGAGGTTTCTGACAATTGCCCCCAAACGGAACTGCATTCTCGTCCTTCCTCTAATAAACACCAGAGGAAGAGAAGGTGCTGCATATAGAGTCTACAGGCTGCACTTTCCGCTCTGGCCCTCTTACATACAGTACCTTACTCACACTTGTTGGGTCTCCATCTCCCCCAACTTTAGACAGAACAGTGGTTTTCAAACTTCTTTTAGCACCCGATTTTTTTTCAAGCAAACTTTTCCACAAAACCTCAATATATGGTAGCCCTATTATTGGCAATAGCCAAAAGATTTGGAAACAACCTACGTGTTTACAGACAGATGAATGGATAAACAAGATGTGGTATATGCATACAATTAGTATTATTCAGACTTAAAGAAGAAGGAAATTCTAACACCTTCTACAAAATGGATAAACCTTGAAAACATTATACTAAGTGAAAGAAGTCAGTAGCAAAAACACAAATATGTACTGTATGATTCTACTTATCTGAGGTCTCTAGAGGAGTCAAGTCCATAGACAGAAAGTAGTGGTAGTTGCCAAGGGCTCCAGGAGAGGGAATGGAGAGTTAGTGTGTAATGGGTACAAAGTTTCAGTTTGGGAAGACAAAAAGTTCCAGAGATGGATGAGGGCAATGGCTGCACAACAATGTGAATGTTGTTAATGCCTCCGAACTGTACACTGAAAATGGTTAAAGTGTAAATTTTATATATTAATTGTGTATCTTGCCACAAATAAATAAATACCTCAATATATGCAAGAGACAAAGCAAAAATAGGGATGGGGTATTAAGATCCCCCTGAACACCTTCCCCCAAGATGACTGTAAAGACTCCCTACCCCCGAAGACAAGCACATGGACCATTTCAATCCCAATATTTGGAGCTCTGAGAGCAGTGCCTGTTCCAGGAGTTTCCTGTCTACAATTTCACATCCTGGGCAGTCCCTGCTCCCTCTGTTGCACTTGCAGGCTGCTGTGACGAAGCCCACGGGATAATCCACAGGGAAGACAACCCTTCCAACACAGGGACAAGGGTTCCAGGGCCAGCTGGCCAATAGGAGACACACAGGGAAGCTGGTTTGGGGTCAGCAGGACTAGGAAGCATGAACTCTACAACCTAGTGAAATGGCTTGGACTCACTATCCCAGGGCTTCCTGTCCTGACCCTCAGCAGGTCAATTAACTGTTCTAAGCATCAGAGGCGCCTGGCACAGTAAATGATTCAAAAAAGGGGACACTGTGTGACAGAGGCAATGTCCTGTAGTTGTCCAGAGTTGTGCTTTGGAGGCGGGCTGAATGAATTTCAATCCTAGCTCTGCCACTTACTAGCTGTGGGATTTTGAGAAAGTTACTTGCTTTGTCTGTGTTTCCTAATCTACAAAAAGAGAGTGATCCTCCTACCCACTTCTTAGGTTACTCAGAAGATTAGATAAGCTGATGGAGGTAAGGTTGTTAAAACAATGCCTGGTACTTAGCAAGTGTTCATCGGCCGCAGGCCTGTCTGCCCAGACTTCCTAAGGCAGCAGCCCTGGCTGAGGCTGAGGAGGATGGAGTCCCCATAATGAGGCTGGTCTTTCTGAGCCAAACCCAAATTAGACCCTCCAAACCAAACACAGGCTGCAGGGGCCTGCTCCCACACCCAGCACCCCACTCGCAGGGTCCAGAACACTTCCAATAGGCTGCTCCAAGCCAAGGCTGTAGGTCTGGGGGCCCTCTCGAGGGTGGGTCAACTGAAGAAGCAGAGGAGAAGGAAATGAGATTGTTTTCTAGTTTCCCCTCAAAAACAAGCAGAGGGCGTGGGCCCATCTGTGGGCTAACATTTGCACTGTTTATGGTCTTGACCAAAGGTATTTTGAAAATGTGGCTGCCTCTTTGCTTTCCCCTTGGTCTTCACCTGTGGCTCACCACTGAAGCCAGAGGGCTAAAATTAGGCCACTCTGCCTCCCAGGCCCCGCCAGAAGGCTGCTGCTCTCAGAACAGAGGGCAGGGGAGGTGGAATGCAGGGGATGCACAGGAAAAATGAGGCAGATCCCACCAAAGGGCCTCTGGGCACTGCCGGGATTAGGCCTGGCCTGAACCACTGCAGGATTGCACTCGCCCGACCTGAGGCAGGTTGTAGACCTGGGGCCTGAGCACAAGCCGGGCTGGGGTGAGTCAGAGACCCGGGATGCCGCCAGTGGGAAATACTCATAGGAAACTCTGACATTCCCACTGAAAACCCTTGTCATTGCTGCCACTGGGATAGATTCAGCTCAACTCTGCAAATGAGGAAGTTGAGGCCCATTGTTTCCATTTCAGGCACACCCACTACGCCAGGATTGTATGAATCACCTTAGATGTGGCATCTCCTTTAACTCCAAGCAGCGACTATTGTTTCTGTATTATAAGGAACATAGCTAATAAATGGCTCGGCAGGATTTGACACTAGGCTAATCTTTTTCAGGATTGTGCATTTAAACACTGTAATCTACCATATAAATCGGGGAACTGAATTGCTCAAGATTGCCCAGCAACTACTGCTGCTACTGAGCTTGGACCCCAAATCTCCTGACACCCAGATCAATTTACACACACACACACACAGAAGTATTCTGAAAAACACCTCTAATGGAGATATCAGGTGTGAACACCATCATCTTCATTGACACAACAATGCAGGCATTTCAGGTGAATGTCAGAGCCACTTCATACTCAGATAGTTGATATGATTATGATTATTATTATCTGTGTCCACAACGGTCATGCTGCACCATACTGTTAGTTGATCTTCCCTTGATCCCTATAAAAACCTTATTTCACAGATAGAAAAACAGGGACAGTCCCAGGCTCAATAAATAACCCAGATGGAGGTTCCCTTGTGGTTCCAAATGCAGCACCCAGCCCAGCCGGATTCCCTGCCCAGTCACCGGGCCCACCAGCCTGGCCTCCCAGTGAGTGGAGTCCCATGATGCTATCAGTTTGGGAACTAGCCCTGTGGTTCTTCTCAGGGGATTTGGAGATAAGCTGGGGTCAGCTAGGGTGGAAGGCCCGGCCTTTGGACCTGGAGAAGCCCTCAGGGCCTGGGTGCTGCTCAGTCACCACTGCCTCATTCTGAGGGAGAAAGGGCTCCAGCGGAAGGGCATTCCCCCACAGTGTTCTCCTCCAAGGAAGGGAGGGTCATGCCATCTGGGAAGGGGCCATGCTGGGGTGAGGTGCCCACTGTGATAGCCAGCACATTAGTCAGCCATGGAGCCCTTCCTGGGGAAGGCCTGACATGCAGTTTCACACCCCAGTTCCAGATGGAAGTCTGAGGTCAATGAGTCCATTCTCTGTCCCTCCATCTGCTCAACTCCTCACGCTTATTGTCCAAGTGAGCCATAGACCTTACCCAAGACGTCCTCTGTCCACCCTGTTCTCTCAGCCTTCTGACCCCTTTCTAATCCTTCTGCTATATCTTCTACTTTTCTGCAAAGACATGGCTCATGAACTTACCCTTTGTAAGGTTCTGATCATGTCAGTCCTCCCAGTTAAAACTCATCTGTGGCTTCACTTGCTTCTTATAATAAAGGCTAAAATCCCAACAGAACTCAGGCCCTGTGTGTGCTTGCCCCTGATAACCTTTCCAGCGCCCCTCCTCCCCACCAGCCTGCTTCAGGCACACGGGCATTTTTCAGTCCCTCCATCCCCAGGGCGTTTGTACAGGCTGTTCCCTTGATCTGGCATGCTCCTTACCTGGTTAATATCCTTTCATCTTTCAAATGGTCATTACTCTTTCCCTGAACCCTGTCTAGGTCAGATCTGTTAAAAACTCTCACAGATCTAAATTCTAAAGCTTTATCTCACGTTGTAATTATCCATCCCATACATGTGATTAACTGATTAATAAGGAAGAAAACCCTATTAGGAAGAAAACCCCATGAGAGTGGACACGGTACCTCTTTTCACTTATCACCATCCCCATCATTAAGTACTTGATGAATAAACAATGAATAAATGAATGAGTGAGTGAATGAATCTTCCTCTACCTACTGCCTAAGCCTGAGGCACTTCCTTGACACTACTCCCTTCCTTGACTCTTCCCTTCACAGCCTGCTCTTGTGAAGCTGCCCATCTCTAGGCTCTCACATGTTTCATCTACAGCTGTCACTCAATAAGTCTTATTTCCTTCTCTAAAGACCATACCACCCACTAGGCTGTGAGCTCCATGAGGGCAGCATCACATCTGTCTCCTTCACCTCTATAACCCTAGTGCCTAACGAGTAAGAGGTCCTCAATAAATATTTGTTGAATGAATGGCTCCCATCCATAAAGCCATCTGTGCCAGATTGCTAAATGGTCCCACAAATTCTGTTCCTTCCTTTGTCTGTAGGGACAGAATGTTAGCCAGGAGATAGATATAGATATAGATATAGATATAGATATAGATATATAGATATATAGATATATAGATATATAGATATATAGATATATAGATATATAGATATATAGATATATAGATATATAGATATATAGATATATAGATATGGTTGTTGCAGAGAAATATGATAGAGATGTCCCAGATAGAAATTCCCTGCCCTCCCTTGCAGCTAAGGGTGACCCTGTGACTAAGTGCTTTGCAATGGAATATGAGCCCACGTCACAGGACCCAACATCAGCATGCAGATGAATGCAACATCCTAGGAAATGGCAGAGCAATGATACAGAAGGAACCCATTCAACCAAATGACCTCATTCAGAGCCTCCCAGACAGCTGGAGCCAGTGGGACTGTTACGTGAAAGAGAAATCAACATCGATAGTACTTAAGTGTAGTAATTGTGGGTATTTCTGCCTGAACTAACATGTTGTTATTTACAGAACTCTAAGCCACACCCACAAGAGCAAATGTTTGACTTGGCTACAGGTAACCATCCTCATGACGTACACTCTTGCCTTTGCCTAAGGCCATTTCAGCATCCATGCTGCTGACTAATCAATTATTACCCTGACTTCATTTCTTGGTCTTCACTAATCTAAAAATCTTACATTCCACCCCTCCTCAGATCCCATTCATATGGCCCCACCCTGACCTTCTCAACTCCCAGGAACTGCCCTACCTCTCATTCCTTTACATGGCACTCAACACATATTTGTGGAATGAACAGAGGTATGAATAGTTATGCAGCACAGATCTGATTTGGACAGGCATGGGAAGGACGTGCTGGATGGAGAGAACGTGGAGGTGAATGTGAGGGTGAAGCAACTGGCAGACAGCAAAGAGACCAGCCGAAAGAAAGGAGAAGCTGGTTTGGAGCTGTCTCCCTCCTTGGGATGTGCTGGTTTTAAGGAACATCCCCAGAAATCCAGGACGCAATGTAAGGAAGAAGATTCCAGCTCCCAAACTCAACTTCCAGCAGAGCTGATGGTTGGGCCTCTGTCTTAGACAAAAATGGAGCTTTAGGATGAGTTGTTCACATCAAAGCAAGGAACTAGAGAGGCCTGGGGACAACATTCTCTTTGGTGGTTGTTTTGGCTGAGAAGTCAAGTTGTGCATTTTGGTTCTGACTTCTGTCTTTGCAACATCTGTTGAAACAGAGGCCTCCCAAGGAGGGAGACAGCTCCAAACCAGCTTCTCCTTTCTTTCGGCTGGTCTCTTTGCTGTCTGCCAGTTTGCTTCACCCTCACATTCACCTCCACGTTCTCTCCATCCAGCACGTCCTACCCATGCCTGTCCAAATCAAATCTGTGCTGCATAACTATTCATACCTCTGTTCATTCCACAAATACGTGTTGAGTGCCATGTAAAGGAATCAGCTCTGCTGTTCCCAGCTGCTGCACGTATGCTGGGAAAGTCACCTGTCAGGCACCAGGAAACCCTTCTTCCCAGGAGGACCCGCGCCGAGACCCTGCTGGAGAACACAGTGCTCCTGCACCAGAACTGGAGCACCCAGCACGCTGTCCGTGAGCAGTGTGTGCAGTTCTTGAGGCTGGTTTCAAACCAAGCCTGTGTTTCAGCTCACCCGTGGCTTTTGAACAACTGCTTAAACCACTTTCAAAGGTCCAAAGGTGGCAGAATGAATTTACTTAGAAGACACCTATGTAACACCCAGAGCTCCAAATGCAGACCTCTTTCTGGGTTTTCAGCCATTTCTTTGTACCTGCTAGGAGGCAAGCCAACTAAAAGATGTGCTTCTTAAACCAAGTACCATGTTAAGTGGGGACCTGTTTTTGCAGATATGGGGAACGGTGAGAAGGGAAAAGCCTATTGGTTTATAATCTCCCTTTTCATCCATGTTTGGGCCCTACTCTGTGTCTGACACTGGTGATGTGAATCTGCATATTTAAATTCCCGGTGTGTTGTAGGGGTTAAGAGTGTGAACCCTGGAGCCAGTCGCAGCTCTGCACCAAGATGAGAGTAAGAGTTCAGCCATACCGGCCCCTCCCCCACATGCCCTGTGCAGTGCACAGCCTGCCAAACTGCATGGCAGCACTGATTTCATTCCTGCCTCTGCCACCTACTGTGTACCCTCATGCAAGTTTCTGAACCTCTCTATGAAGCTTTAACTTCATCTAGGAAATAAGGATGGTAGTAGGATCTATCTTATAACGTCATGGAAGATGAAATGAGAAAATACGTGGAAAGTGGCTAGCGTAGAGCCTGGCTGCAGGGAAGCATTTTAAGCACCATTATTATTATAAGCTCTTATGGAGTGTACAGTTTGGTGGGAGAGGCAGACTATAGAAACACCACATCTATTTATGCCTAGGACTGGGGGAGAAGAGTGGCAGGACATGAGTCAATAAACCGCTCTTGAAGGATGAGTAGAAGTTAACCAGGCTGAGGATAAGAGGTGAGGATTAGGATGGAGAACATTCAGGGCTTTGAGAACAGTATGTGCAAATGAAATGAGGCATTACATGTCATTGCATGTTCTGGGAACAGTGAGAAGTTCCCACACTATTAACTACTAATTATGAATTTTTGCTGAGATGAGGTGCACATAACTGAGCAAATAACTCCCTCTGGTGCCTAACTTATGTGTCCAGACCCTTGACTTTGAAACTCAAAGTAGCTGTATTTTGGGTCAATTAGGCCAAAGCCCTTTGAAGTAGCCAAGGGCTTGAATTAACCGGTCCCACTTCCTCCAGGTTTACCTGGGACCTGGGATGTAACTGCAAGAGCATCGCGGAACTGGGGCTCTTGCTGGTGCCCAGCGGCCAACTACTCGCAGCAATTCAGTGTTTCCCTGAAGAGGAGGAGAGGGCGGCGGGAAAAGCCTTGCAAGTCAGGACTCCTGGGGTCCAGCCCCTCCTTCTAGGCAAGTCACTGTCCTCCTTCCTGGGCCTCAGTTTCCTCACCTAGATGATGAAGGGGCTGGTCTAGAGTTTCTTCAGACAGAGAGACAGTGTGCCATAACTGCTTAGAGCCTGGCCTCTACAGTCAGAGGGGCCTGTTTGACATTTAAGAGGATAAAAATGAGGATTTTAACATATACAATACACACCTCACACAGTGGCAGACCTATAGGAAGCACTGCAAAAAGCATAGAGGTTTTTGATCACTGCCATTGAAACAGTGCTGGTATGTGGCTGTGTCCGTAAATGCTTCAGAAAAAACAGCCCCTCAGTTTTACCCCCTCAAGTCGACAAACCAAAAGTCTTCTGACACTGGAGAAGTTTTCAAGCCTGCAGAAGTCCTGTGCCAGGGCAGTGAGACAAACACGATCGACTTCAGACTCAGTAATATTATCTTTCTGTTTGGCTTGAATGAGTTTTCCAGATCTTTTTTTACATGGAAAACACTCACATGACAACCTCAGAATGTGATGGCAGGGAGGGTACAGGGAGGGATGGAGCAGAAAGAAACTCTCTGGTGATAGAAACTGCAAGAGAACTTGAGTCACACCCTGGCACAATAAAAGGGGGACGAAGGGGGTAGAGTGGGCCTTCTCTTTAGGAATCACCATGGTTCTGGATGGCTCCTCATGGCAGAAGGAGTTACAGCGTTCTTCCCCAAGATGCATGGGCATTCACTATTATTACTATTATTATGAATAACATTGAGGTCAGCCATTACAAAGTGCTCCCACCATATCCTTCCCTCCTCACCTCTGCCCAGCAAGGTGGATGCACTCATCCAGCCACTTCACAGGTGTGAGCCCTGACTCTCCATGAGGTTATGGGACTTGCCTGAAGTCACACTCTACAGAGACCTAAACTCAGGCCTCTGACTCCTAGAGGGTAGCAAGCACTTTCATAGCCCTGAGGAGTGCTATGAAGTGGCCTGGGATCACACACCACCACCATTCCCTGGCTGGCTAAGGTTCAGGGCCGTGTGACTTGCTTCTGTCCAGTGCAGTGGTTCTCAACCTTCCTCATGCCACGACCCTTTAATACAGTTCTTCATGTTGTGGTGACCCCCAACCATAAAATTATTTCCGTTGCTACTTCTTAACTGTAATTTTGCTACTGTTATGAATCCTAATGTAAATATCTAATGTGCTATATGTGTTTTCCGATGGTCGCGACCCACAGGTTGAGAATCGCTGGTCCAGTCCCTCTGCAGGAAGACAGCTGGATATCTGATGAGTGCTAATCCCACCCTGGGCAGCCGGTCTCACCTGGAGCCTTTCTCCCCACCTGCTGGGCACGGCTGCTACGACCCCATCGTGGCCCACTCCCACAACTGGACTGCTCTAGCACAGTCACGAGAACCCGAGGGCCCCGTGGCCAACATGGAGCCCTACAAGAATGTGAAAAGGTCCTGGCTGGCTGATGTCTCCTCCTCCTGGCTCCTGAGAAAGGACCAAAAGAATGTGTTTCTCCTCGGGCCACCAGGCAAGGGCTCAGCTGCCCTCGAACCGTTACCTGCTCCAAGTTCAGGGGCAGCTGAGAAGCATGGAAAGAACATGAGACTAAAGTCAGAAGGCCGACATCTAAATCTCAGCTCTGCCACTTCACACAATTATGGAACTTCTGTGATGCTCTGTTCTCTCCTCTCCGAAATGGGAATCTCACAGTGCTAACCTCCCTGTGAGATCAACCTAAAATGGGATAATAAATAAGAAAGGCTTTATCAACTGGAAAGCCCTAGAAAAGTATAGTGGATTGTTGGTCTTACTATGCCTTGCCCAGTTCACATCCGTTGGAAGGATATCAAAAAGTTCCTTATTAGGATCTTATTACAATTCTCATTAGAGTCTTATTAAAGGTCTTTATTATTTTTATTATTAAAGATCTTTGCCTGGATACCACGAAATAACCCCTGTGTCTCCAAACTAAATAAGATGTGAAGAAACCCAAGAGCTAAAGCACACTGTTCCATAATCAGAGGTGAGAGGCTCTGACGATATTCAGATATTACATTTGTTTCCTGGGGCTGCCATAACAAAGGACCACAAACTGGTGGCATAAATAACAGAAATTTTCTGCCTATTCATGAGGCTAGAAGTCTGAGATCAAAGTGTTGGCAGGGTTTGTTCCTTCCGTAGCTTTCGGGGAGAATGGGTTCCGGCCTCTCGCCTAGCTCCGGGTGGTTTGCTGGCCATTTTGGCATTCTTTGGTTTATACCTACATCACCCCATCTCTGTCTTCATCTTCACATGGCATCCTGCCTGTATGTATATTGGATGAGGGCCTACCCTAATGACTCCGTCTTAATTTGATCATCTGTAAAGACCCTATCTCCAAATAAGGTCTCATTCACAGATACTGAGGGGTCCGGACTTCGATTTTTGGAGGGACACAAAGCAACCCATAACCAACACCTTCCCTGAGCTTTCTAGTACACTCAGAGCCTGGATCCCCAGCTTCTGTCTGCCTTCCACTATCTATCTCACTCATCTGTTTTCAGTTAAGCTCTGTGCTAGGCTGCTCACCGTACAATGTTCATCCCATGACTTCAAGATTAACCTGTTTCTGTCCCCCAAGAGCCAGTTACCTCCTGGGCACTTGATGGAGGAGCCCCAGACACAACATCACAGGTTTAACATGAAGAAGTGCACAGATCCTCCTTCACGGTGGGAGAGAATGCTGGGTAGGGTGTGAGGAGCCTGGGCTAGGAGGGTCAGCCAAAGATAGCACGTGCTCTGCAATGAGGCCCCCTGGACGGGACCACTGCAGGGGCTGCGTACAGTGCAGCGGATTAAACTCGAGGTGGCATGGGGACGCCACAGGCAGGGCGGCCAGGGAGAGAAGTAAACAGAGATAGTCATGTGAGAGGAAGCTGGGAAGCTACCAACACCAAGGGGAGAGGTGGCGGGGCATGGCTTATGGCCACCAGCCCCGGAGCACTGTGCACTGTGGCCCGGCCAAGTCAGCTGGACTGGCACAGCGACTCGGGAAATCTGCAGATGGGGGCAAACACCGTAGGCAGGATGCTTCCCATAGTCCCTGCTTCGGAGGCAACAGTGCAGGAAAGCTCCCGCCAGCTGAAACAGGCACGCCGCACAGTGACGTGCCCGAGTGTGTGGCACATCATGGGAGAAAGCACAGAGGAAAGGCTTCTATGTTGAGTCGAGTGTCCTAACACCAGGTCTATGTCCGGCTCCGACAGGCCCCAGATGGCAGCCGGCTCCTTGTGTAGATGTTCTTGGGTCGTTGCCAGGGAAACTGCTGACCTCAGGGGAGTGTCTAAGAGTTGCTGACACCTACCAAGATATGCAAGCCTGTCCCCCAAGTAAAATAAAATAATAGTGCCTGCACTCAAGTAGAGCTCACTAGCTGAAACAGCTGAACAAAGGGGCAGTTTGAACGAATTGGAGTAAGGGCCAGGGTGGAGAAAGTGACAAGAGAGAAGTAATAAGCTGGGCCTGGGGGTTGGCAGGAGGCTCCTAGAGAAGGGCACAACAAAGTGACAATCTAAGGACTTTACTTCTTTCAACTTTTCCAACTTGCCAACTCTGTCTCTCTTCAGTGGCTCCATACAGGCTGTTCCTTCTGCCTCAACCTTCCCCCGCCCCTCCCCTCCCCTCCCTTACTCCTCATCCTTCAGGCCACTCCCTGAGACCTCTTCATCACCCCAGCCACCCACCACCTCCACCTCCACGCCACCATTACTCTCCCTGCTAGAACACTGGTCTTTATCTTCACAGGACACAGGGCAATCTGATGCACTCACTGGCTTGTTTGCTTTTTGACCTCACCCAAGAGACTATAAGCCCCATGAGCAGCGGAGCTGAGTTCATTCCCCATCGCAGCCCTAGGACAGTGCCAGGTAATGCTCAGAAAGTACTATCAGTATATTCATGTTCACATCCACAGCAGCATGATTTACAAGAGTCAAGACGTGGATATGACCCAAGTGTCCAACAGATGAACGAATGAATAAAAAGTGATATGTACATACAAAGGAATATTATTCATCTTTAAAAAGGAAGAAAATCCTGACACATGCTACAACATGGATGAACTTTGAGGACAATATAATTAGTGAAATAAGCCAATCACAAAAAGACAAATACTATGTGATTTCACTTATATGAGGTCCCTAGAGTAGTCAGATTCAGAGACAGAAAGTAGGATGGTGGTTGCAGGGGCTGGAGGTGGGGGAAATGGGGAGCTCGTGTTTAATGGGGACAGAGTTTCATTTTGGGAAGATGGAAGAAGTTCTGGAAATGGATGATGCTGATGGTGGACAACAGCATGAAGGTACTTGATGCCACTGGACTGTACACTTAAAAATGATTACAATGGTAAATTTATGTTACGTATATTTTACCACAATTAAAAAGAAAACAGTGTCTATTAAATGAGTAAATGAGGAAGTGAGGATGAAAAGGACAAGGGAAGGAGAGGGATAAAAAAAGAGAAGGGCATTGTAGGCAGAGGGAACAGAACAAGAGCAGCAGGGGCGACTCCAGGCTGTAAGCTCTTCCACACACAGGCACCACACTAAACCTTCACATTGATCACCTCAGTCAATGCAACAGCAGAGACCTAGAGGCAAGCAGCCCAAGAGGCTTCAGGGTCATGAAGGAGTTCAGGCCCCGCCTGACCTTGCCTGCTGGCACTAGAGCAAAGTAGGAGGCTAAAGGGGCCATAATTCTCTGCTTCTCCAGTGGGACTCCTGGGGCCCCTGACAGGTCTTTAACAATGTGTGACATCTGTAAAGCTCCTCCAATTACTTCTTCTCATTTGATCCTCCCAACCACCATGGAAGGAGGAATCTTTACTCCCATTTGATGGACAAGAAAACCGAGGTCAGTGAAATGAAAAGTCCATGCTTGTCTCTGGGGGCTCAGGTGACTAATCTGGGGAAATGGGAGTGACCTGGCAACACTGGACACCAGGAAGGCATCCTTCTGTGGGCTGGAAGGACAGCATGCAGGGCAGTGGGCGATGGCATTCTGTGTGTTGCCTAGGCATAGTCAGCAGCACAACTGGAGGGAGCCCGGTGAGGCAGCACCTCATTCCCACATCTCTCCCTGCCCATGGGGCAGGTGGGCAGGAATTCCCTGGGATGCTTAGGAACACACCTCAGAACACATGGCTGCTCACTGCTGTCAGCCAAACATCTGGCCTTGCCCTTCGTCCAGATGTTCTGGTATCATTTAGGCATGAGCTTCAATCCCAAAACAAAATTAATTTGGAAGGAAGGAAGGAAGGAAGGAAGGAAGGAAGGAAGGAAGGAAGGGAGGAAGGGAGGGAGGGAAGAAGGGAGGGAGGAAGGAGAGAAGGGAGGGAGGGAGGGAGGGAGGGAGGGAGGGAGGGAGGGAGGGAGGGAGGGAGGAAGTTTCTCAGAACTCCCACAGCATGCTGGTCTGCGTCTCTAACGGGGCACATTTCAATTTGTCAGGCACTCTGATTTATTATGGTTGCCTATGCACTGGTCTGCCTCCCCCAGTGAATGTCTTGGGAAAGAGACATTATTTTATTTGCCTCCATATCCCCAGTCCCCAGCACAGGTTCTGCAGCACAGAAGGTCCTCAATGAACAGTTACAGAATGAATGTGCATTTTGCTCTGAACTAATTCATGAACGTGACTCTGGGCAATGCTCCACTGAGGGGAGATGCAGCTGAACAGTCTGAGGTTGATCTGGAGACAGGTGGGTCCTGGGTGGGGCAGCCCAGGAGCAAGACTGGTCTGCTATGGGGACAAGTGGGGCACTGGGCACCCGTGGGCAATGAGGATGTGGCTTTGTACCCATGTTCCTGGCACTCCTAGCACCACGCCTGGCACAGAGGGTGCTCCATAAATACTTGTGGGATTGAGTCTGTGCCAGGCCTACATTCTTCCAGACTTAGTCCTATTCAACATGACTCAACACTTGACTCATGTATCCCCAACTTGCTCTGATCCTAGGGATCTTCTATGTGTTTGGAGAGAAAAGAGGTTCCATTATCAATAAATATGAGTTAAACAAAGATAAACTGGTCCTGCCATAGGATTTCTCACACCTTCAGTGATTAAGAAGATTGGACACACATCAGATTGCCAGGGTTTGAGTTCCAAATCTACCACTTCCTAGAAGATAACTTAGCATTCTTAACCCCTCTTATCATTCATTTCTCTTCTGTAACATGGGCTGATGATGGCATCTATCACACAAGGTTATTATGAGATTGCATGTGAAAATACATTCAAAGAACCTATTAAAGTACTTGGCACACAGTAAACCCTCAATAAATGGTAGTTATACTAACAATAATTTTGAAAAAATATATTACTTTTATTAATGTAATTTTGAATGTGCAAGAGGAGGATATGTTAGATTAAACAGTGTTTTCCAACTTTATTTGACCACAGATGTTTACCCAGAACTCGTCGTCCACAGGACTCCACTTAGGAGACATCAGTTTCAGTAGAAAAAAAAAAAAGAGATTATCAGAAAAACTAGATGGGGATAGGAGGTGGGGAATTCCTCATTTGCATGGCTCTGTTTTAAGTGAGCTGATGGCCAGTGCCTTGATTTTTCCATTTTTTATTCTGTGGTTTTTAACCTCAGGTTCAGAGACTGACTCTAGAAAGCTGTAGTGCCACTGGGAATTTCAGAGCAAATTGTGTATGTAAGGACAAACATTCACTCATGTACTATCTGGCACCAACTTTGTGCTAGACATTCTACTGGGTGCAATGGATACAAAGGGGAGCAAGAGCAGCTCCCTTTTTCACGCAACCTCCATTCTGGTGGTAGAGACAGACATCAACAAAATAACCAATTCAAATTGCTACTGAAATAGGGACCAAGGAGAGGCAATGAGAATGTACACACAGGAAGCATTAACTAGGTCAGAAGGAACAATCAGCAAGTTCAAGGCCCTTTAAGGGAGGCAGCATGGTGAGTACAAGGAACAGCTAGAAGGCTGGGTGGGAGGGGGCAGGCAGAGGCAGGAGAAACTGTGCAATGCCGCAGAGGCCGTGCTAGGGAGTCCTCACTTACGTGTCTTTCTAGGGGGAGGGCATTCTCAAAAGGTCTTATGACCCTAACAGTTCAGAGAAGTCCCACTGCCAGTGTCTTCATGGAGAGACAGTCAGTCCAGCCCTTGGATGGTGAGGAGGCCATCTGCAGTTTTTGCCGGCCTATTCTGGGACCAGGACTTCTACGTTCCTCTGGAGAAACCATCCCTTCCCATTCTCACTCCATGTGGTTTCTGGGACTAACTGTAGGGAAGATCATGTGACCACAGTCTGATCAGTAAGAGGCTCAGGAGTCAGACACACCAGAGTTTGAATCTGCCTCTGCCTCTGCCTCTGCCTCTGCCTCTTCCTTAGAAAGTGACCTTGGACAAATGACTTACCCCAGCCGAGCCTCAATGCTCTCATATGGAAAGTGGGGGATAATAACAGGCATGTTTATAACCTAGAACTGGGCACATGGTAAGCATTTGATGAATGTCAGGTATTAATGCTGTTGTTGCTGAAAATGCGTTAAACACTGTCACTCCTGGACTACAGCTATACAGAAAAATAGAAGCCAACAATGAAGAGTTAGTGTCTGTTCCTGCCCCTGCTCTTCAACCTCTCTGAGGCTTCGCTTTCTCATCTGAGAAATGGGTTTACAAATGCTGCTGTGCTATTTCATGAGGTGACTGAGAGAATCGAGTAAGAGAATAATAACGAACAATATCACCTCCATAGGGCTTTATGGGTCACAACACACTTTAAAGGGCCATGTCAGTCTTTGCAAGACATGACTGAGACACAGAGGTGAAGTGACTAGCTCGGGGTCACACAGCTAGCAGAGTGGAAGCTAGCCACGCGCAAGGCCCTCCAGCTGTCTTGTTCAGTGCTGTGTCCCTGAGGGCTAGCACAAGGCCAGGCACACAGCAGGTGTTTAATAAGTACTTGAGTTCTCTCCACAGTGCCATGCTGCCTCCCCAGCTGAAGCCTGCTAGGCCAGTATTTCCGAGGCCTCCCCACAGTGCCTGGCACAGTGTGTTAGAAAGGGCTCCTGAACTGAACAGCACTCCAGGACATGCGGGGGAAAGCAGGGGAGCCCAGCGGCCTTCACAGCTCCGAAGAGAGTTTTGGCTTGGGAAAGCCACACTGTAAGTCACCTCAGCCATGCAGGGAACAGACAGAGGAGGGGATGTCCAGGTTCAAGAAGGACAAGTGGAAATGGCTGAGGAACCTTGAATAGGAGAGATGACCTCAGAAAAACAGGCCGCTTGGTTTCCACCCACAGAAAGCCAGCAAGTTAATAAGAGTTACAGCGGGTTAGCAGAGAAGCCACAGGAAGTGAGGCCAAGCAAGAAGCTCTCGGCCTCTATTTTCCTTGCCCTTCTTGCTCTCCCACCACTGTTCTTTTGGCTACAGAAGCAGTCGACCACATGGTGTGCCTTCAGCCACCACGATGGACTCGGAGGTGGGATGGGGAGGGCAGGCCAGAGGCCCGGGGTACACTCACTTCAGGTTTGACCCAGTTCCTGACAGCAAGTTTCACCAAAGCAACTGGAGTCAGAAGGCGTGGGCTAAAGACATACCCTACAATCACACCAGAAACCCAAACACAGCCATCCTCTCTAAGCCCTCTTCGTTCTCCAAGTCCTAGGGTAAATCTTGACTCCTCTGTGAACCCATCTACTGGCCAAAGCAACTCCTAGTGAGTTTTCTCCTGCCTAAACTGAAGTACAAAAAACTCATCTCACTTCCCACTGTAGACCCTGAATTGAAAAAGGCATTAGGACACATCTGCCAACATCCTTCCACGAACAGCAGGGATTCCTTCCTCAGCATCCCAAGTAAATTGTCCACAGCTTTTGCTTGATCTTTTCTCGGCAAAAGGAAGCTGACAGCCTCACAAGGGGGCTCAGCCCACTGGGCAGCCCTAATTGTGTTCAGACTGCTGATGTTTTGGGAAACGGAGGCAGGAGTGAGCTGTGGCAAGAAGCACATGTGATTCAGACGCAGGAAGCCTGGCTTGTAATCCCAGCTCTGTGAGGCTTTGGGAAAATCACTTACTCCTTTAAAATTTGGTTTCCTCCTCTGAAACTGGAGAAAATAATCTCCCTACATCGCACAGGGCTGCAGAAGGGAGTAAATGAAATTTCGTGTGAAATACATTGGGAACTATCATGTTCTGCACAGGGGGATGGTATTATTAAAGACCCACGAAAGTAAACATATGGCCCCAAGGAATTTCTAGCATTGGCTATTTCATTAGCTTATGGCTCCGAAGGGCCAGTGAAATGGGAAGGTAACTGTATTCTTTTTCTATTGCTGCTGGAACAAATTTCCACAAACTTAGCAACTTAATATAATACAAATGTACTATCTCTCAGTTCTGTAGATAAGAAGTACAAGTTGACTCAGCTGGTTTCCTGCTTAGGGTCTTGCAAGCTGTCGGCTAGCTGAGCTCTTACAAGAAGATTCTGAGAAGAATCCACGTCTTCGTGGATTGTGGTTGCAGCAGAATCTAGTTCCTTGCAGTTGTAGGACTGAGGTTACAACGTCCTGGTTGGCTGTCAGCTCCGGGTGGGGGTGCTTAGCTTCCACAGGCCTCTCTCCAACCTTTTCCAACCTTTGCCCTTGGACAGGCTCCTATGTCTCTGAGCCAGGGTTGGTGCCGTGTGTCAAGTCCTCCTGGCTTTCCCTCTGCTGCACTTCTCTTCTGCCTCCAGCTGGAGAAAGTATTCAGCTTTTTAGGGCTCATGTGATTAGATTGGGCTCACCAGATAACCCACAATAATCTCCATATTTTAAGATGGTTATAGGTTGAATTGTATCCCCCACCAAAAAAAGATATGTTCAAGTCCTAAGCCCCAAATATCTCAGCTTACCTTAATTGGAAATAGGGTCTTACAGAGGTAATCAAGTTAAAGTGAGGTCTTCAGGTGGGCCCTGATCCATTGTGTCTGGTGTCCTTATAAAAATGGAAATTTGGACACAGAGACAGACATGCACAGAGGGAAGATGGCCACGAGACTGGAGTGATACAGCTATAAGCCAAGGACTGTCAAGGATGGCCAGCAAACACCAGGAGCTAAAAGCGGCCAGAAAGGATTCTCCCCAGAGCCTGCAGAGAGAGCAAGGCCCCAATGACACCTTGACTTCAGACTCCAGCTTCCCAGAACTATAAGACCAAAAATGTCTGTTGTTTTAAGCCACCTAGTTTTTGGTGCTTTGTTGCGATAGCCCTGAGACACTTACACAAGGGTCTAAACCTTTGTTACATCTGTAAAGTCCCTTTGCCAGGTAAAATAGCATTCACAGGTTCCCAGGGAATTGAGGCACAGACATCCTTGGGCCCAGAGGAAAAAGGAGTGATTGGGATCCTGGGAGAGGAGGAGGAGGTGTAGAGGCCAAGAAAGTGGCCCAGAGCAGAAGCCAAGTTGCAAAGAAAGCTAATATAATCCTGCGTGGTTATAAACAACACTTACATGGCTAGCAGGGGAGTATAAGAACCTTGTAGCACATTTTCATCCCTTTGCACCTCACTGTCTCACTTTCCTCACCATTTCAATGGGAATTATATAAATATCTACCTTCAAAGAAATGTAAGAATTAAATGAGGTAATGGAAAAAAAAAAACACACACCATGCACTTGTTTAGAACCTAGCATATCTATTATACAGATGTTTAATTACGTACATATAAAACATAGCACACACACACACATATACACGCACATGCACACACACATACATGCATACAAGTCTGGGAGAAAATACTCCGCAATGTTAACAGTGATTACTTATGGTGGGTGGCAAGAGATTCAATGTTTTATTTAGAGGTTTATATATTTCTATATTTCAATTTTTATAGCAAGTATGCATTACTTTTATATTTTAAAACTATTCTTAATTAAAAACACATATTTCCCTGGGAAACTGTTAAACACATCCTTCCACACCCATATAGTTGTGCTCTAATACTGAAACATAAATTTGCTCACACACACACACACACACACACACCCCAGAATGTTCCCTAAAGACATTCTCACTCTCATCAGCCTTAACCCCCAGCCCCAGCCCTGGCCCCTTAGACTCCGCAGCTGTACCCCCAGATGAAACTCAATCCTCTGTGGCTTGTCTCTTTTGTGGAGTCAGAGCAGCAATAACTCCAGCAACCCCCCCCCACACACACACACACACACTGCTGTGAGCTCCTCCTCCTTGAGAAGCTGGGCTCTGAAAGGCTCTTTGTTGCTAGGCAGACCGCTTTGAAGGGGCTGTTTGAAAAACACTCTCTGCAGACATTTCCAGCTGATCCCAGGGGTCTCTATGCCGAGGAACTCAAGGAAGCAAAGGGCACTAGTCCAGGTGCCCCTGGGTTGCACAACCCCTAAATCTCCACCTCCCAATTCAATCAATTAATTCATGTACAGAGATTACTGAGCAAGGGGTGCTGGAGGCCCAGGTTACTGAGAAAGTGAGGCAGGCACGAGGTAATGCACTGAACAGTCACTGCCTTTAACAAAGAAAGACTCGTTTCAATGAGTTGAAATGATTGTGTTTCACAGGACAGCACAGGGATTTAAAGTACAAACTTTGCATCAGATTTGATTTGAATCTGAACTGCTGGTTACTAGCTGTGTGAACTTCAACACCAGATTTTTCATTCTTTGAGTTTCGTTTTCTTCATCTG
This sequence comes from Myotis nattereri, assembly GCF_964212035.1. Lineage (NCBI taxonomy): Eukaryota > Metazoa > Chordata > Mammalia > Chiroptera > Vespertilionidae > Myotis > Myotis nattereri. The sequence goes on from NC_138089.1 coordinate 25,230,020, forward strand.
TCAAATGGGGATAAGCTTGCCTCAAGGTTTTAAAGTTAGGTTGGATGACTTATACATGTAAATCTCCCAGCACCTAGAGGAAGTGCTCAATAAATGGGTGTTGTTGTTGCCATTACTATTATTAGAAATGCAGGCATGGATTCTGCCCTCCAAGAATTTATGCTCTAGATGGGAGCTAGGCAGAACCACTTGGCTGCAATATGAAAGGCATTTGGAGGCTAAGGGTCAAACAAATAGTAAACAGCTAGTTAGCTGCTTTACAGGAGAGGTTAGAAGAGGGAGGTTATCTAGCCAACCTGGCTCCTTACTCTTGCACTGAACGATCCCTCCCAGACAGGAGCATGAATCAGCTCAGGCTCCACCCTTTAGTTCCCACACCATGCATCCCAGCAGGACAGCCAGGACCCCACATTGTTCTGGGCCCTCATGTGGGTGTAGCTGCAGTGTCTGCCTGATGTATCCTGCTCTTACCACCCTCTCTCCCCAGACTGGGGTCTCCTCTATGAAGCTCCACCCTGGATTCCCAAGGGTCCCCGGCACAGACTCCCATTTCAAGTATTCCATCCACCTAGTGGGGGTCTGTGGTTTCAAAAATATTGCAAGTCCCTTTGCCTGTTTGGACCCCACATTCTCCCACAGGACACCATGGCATGCCTTTTCCACCAGGTGGTGCCTCTCTATCCCTCAGATGCCTACCTCACCTGAGCCAGATTCCAGTCACTCTCACTAGCTACCCTGAATTGGCCAAAGACTGAGAATCAGGGGAAGAAGCCATCTGTGAACTGAGATGATTGAAGGTGAGGAGGGCATACCAATGACACTTGATTTGTAAGACAGTCACTGGGCAAATGTTGAGAAATACTGATGTCCAGGGAAAAAAGATTAGAAAACAGACTGTAATGAGCCTTGGATGACAAGCTTGATTGATCCCTCTCTCCCAAAAGGCTCCTGGGAGAATTAGGAGGAGAAGGGTGTGGGCAGGCACACACAGTTCAGCAAGGCAGGGAGCACTCCACTTTCTACCTAAACCAGAGAGCTCAGCAATTCTCCAACCACATCACACCTCAAACCCCGGGGCTGGTAGAAATAATCACCAGCCCATTTCGCTCATGCCACACCACACTAGCTAATGCTTCCTCAAAGAGCACCAGGTTGCCTCAACCTCATTGCCTTTGGACTTGCAGCCTCCTCTGCCAGGAATGTCTTTTCTCTGTTCTTCTGCCTTCAAGGTCTAACCTGAGAGATTCCTCCTCTAGGGAAGCTTGTCTGCCTCTCCCAAAGAGGATCCCATGTCCTCTCCTCCATGTTCTCACAGAGCTCTGAGTGCCCCTCTATTACAGTATTTACCACACGGACTGTTATGAATCTCTCTTTTTTGCTACATTGCAAGCTCCTTAAGAACAGGAGTCTTGCATTATTCATTTTATAACATCACCTGGGAAACTCAATAAATGCTTGATTGTATTGTTATTAATGCCACCTTTTATAGAATGCTTACTACATGCCTGGGATGACATTAGTATGTGAGATATAAAATCTCATTTAATCCTCTTACAATTCCGCAAGCAAAGTATCACCCCATTTTACAGATAAGGAGCCTATCCTTTGGAAAACCTCAGATAAATAAATGTCAGGTGAAAGTATGAAACACCTTGAGCAGGTCAACTCTACCTCTCTCTAAACCAGCTGTGGGCAAACTACGGCCCGCGGGCCGGATCCTGCCCGTTTGAAATGAATAAAACTAAAAAAAAAAAAGACCGTACCCTTTTATGTAATGATGTTTACTTTGAATTTATATTAGTTCACACAAACACTCCATCCATGCTTTTGTTCCAGCGCTCCGGTCCAGTTTAAGAACCCACTGTGGCCCTCAAGTCAAAAAGTTTGCCCACCCCTGCTCTAAACCAAGCTCATACATCTGACTCTGGGAATAATTATGCCATGTCCTTAGGTAGCCCAAAGTAGATGTTTGCTTCCAGTTATTGAAATCTATTCAATTTGAGTCAGTCCAATCAATAATCTGCTCTTGAATAAACATCAGGGGCATCTGTTATTCTAGAGGAGCAGCTTGTCATTTGGACAGCCCCAGAGCAAGGTTAATTAGACCCTTTCTAGAGTAAGTGGTACTAAATTCTCCTTGTATCTTACTATTTCTTCTGCAAAAAGAGCTTTAATGGTGATCTCTCAAAAAGGCAGTGTGCCTCCAAGATAAAAAGAGGAAGAGAGGTGGCCCAGTTGGTGGATTAACTAGGGAAGGGGCCGGACAGGATTTAATCATTATGCCCAGCAGTGGGAGGTGATTCGGAAGAGAACCCCACTAGCACACACACAATCTCTGTGCTAAGTGTTTTTGCACCCATTTTCTCTCCACACATCACTTCCCTTTCACCTCTTCAAAGCATCATCTTCGCCAACCTCCTAATCACAAAAACAGTGGCCTGTCTCAGCCCTGGTCCTCCTCATCCTCTCTCTTCCCTGCCTAAACTTGCCACCCCCGTGCTCTCAACCCTGACTTCCTTGGCTTGTATGAATCTAGTCTCTGCTGCTTCTTTCCCTTTGTTGTTCCTCCTGACAGCATGTGCTCCATTCCGCCTCACTCTCCTCTTCCTGTCTCCTCTTCCTCCGCCAACCTCTCCGATCAGGGCCCTGTCGTCAGCCTCTGTCTCACTTCACTGGATGACTGCTCCCTGAGGATCTCATCCAAGCCCGTGTGAGGCGGGCTTAGACAAATCAGTGATGCCCTTAGAACCCCTGCACACCTTTGCATTATCTGTAAATGTGATTAGGACAGCAAACCAGGCCCACAGCAAGTTCCCCTCATTTAGCAAACACCCCCCTGCGCCAGAGGCCTATGGAAGCAAGAGATCTGGGACTCTGGTCCCAGTCCTTTTCAGTGTCCAAATTAGAAGAGGGAGGGGGAAGGGAAGAGAATACAAGAAAATAAACATAAAAAGCAAGGATCAAGCTATATACTTATCAAATGTACACTTTTCTGTATGTGTATTATACTTTACAAATACACGTTTTAAAAGGCCCAAATAAAACGAAAAGCAAACAGCTTTAAAAAAATCTATGCTTCGGTTGAAGCAGGAGAGAGATATAGAAATATTAGTTCGCTTTTCCTGTTCCTAATAACGCCCATGGGAAGATTGAACAAGGAAAACCTTATGGATTATGAGCAGGTAATTAGTGTGTCCATGTGTAATGTTATATAATTATAAGTCTTCAAAAAGACTTTGACAGATAGTTGTAGACCTAGAGGGAGGGCCATGAAAGATTAACTAACCTGCCTTTTCAATTTATAGATGAGGAAACTCAGGCTCAGGGAGGGAAAGAGGCTTGCCTCTGCTACTTTCTGATCCACTGAGATACTGATCAAAGGTGTGACAAACAGGGCTACAGGAGTTTTAGAAGAACTCAGGTGCACCTGCTGACATTTCCTGGGCTAGAGTAAAAGCTCACAGCGGCCTGAAATGGCCACTTCCAGCAAAGCGCATCCAATGGCTTTAGTGCCACATCTTTTTTCCCTTTGATGTATGATCACTTAATTCCTTCCTTGATTGCTTTTCAAAAGCAATCTAAATTAATGCGAACTCACGAAGGGCAAGGCTCTCTATGAATAATTAGTGCGTGATAATATATGCAAATAGGGAAAGATGCAAAGTTGGGCTAAGAACTAGTGCTCCCAGCTCCCTGACCCACTTGCTGTCTTCTCATTGGGAATTCTCTTTACACCATTTTAAAAAAGGGTTTTGAGGAAACTTGAGAATGGGTGGTATTTCTAAATAGGCTGTTGGGTTCACTGAAGGACAGCCAAAGGAAAAACAGAAGCTGAAAGAATCAGACCAGTAACTACTATGGGTCTTTTCCATTTTTGTTGCTTTGGCTGGAGACAAAACACTTGTCCAAATTTCTGCCATTTAGATAGGAAATATCATCACAATCAGGGACTCAACCATCACCTAACCCCATCCATGCAGGATTTCCTTCCACAAACCTTTCATTCCAGCCAATCTTGTCTCCTTTCTGTCTTTGCATAAAGACAGTGACTCCCACCTCTAATCTTTAACTCTTGCTTTGACCCACCAGGAATGCCCTCCTACTTCCCATCCCTTGACATAGTCACATCTTATACATTTTCCAGAGCCCTTCTCAAGGTCTTTTCTTTTTCCTTTATTTTTTTTCAAGGCCTTTTCTGACAAATCCACTCCTTTTGGAAGTCTCCTGTTAATCCAGGGTGTGTGACAGAAATTGCTAGTGCCCATCAACATCTGCATTTCTTCCCTATTTTCTGGGCACACAGCTAGACTACATTTCCCAGCCTTCTTGCAGTCTGTTGGGGTCATGTTTCTGAGTTCTGCTCAATAAAAAGTGAGTTCCATAGTGCATGCCCCTTCCAAGTCTAGATCATAAAGAATCCTCAGGCATAGTCCTCATTCTCTTTCCCTGTCTATAACTTAATAGAAAGGATTCCACAGGCCTCAAGGAGGGACAGAGTCACAGATGGAAGAAGACTGGGTTTGTGAATGACTGTGTGGAGCAGACTTCCCTACCAATTTAAAACTTAAATTTGAAATAAAGTTTTATTGTGCTAAGCCACTGAGATTTTGAGATTTGTGACAACAGCTGTAACTAACACAGAATGGCATATAGGTTTTACTTCACGTGCCAACTCTGACCTACGGTAGTGGCTGTTTGGAATTCCATGTTGAGAAGGATTATTGGGCAGCACTTGAGGTTACTAGGAAAGACTGTAGTGATTGATTAGTTATGTCTGCCATGGGCATAGTGATGCTGTGTTTTCCTATCTCTGATCTATAATATATGTTTTAGTACTTAATTTAGCATCTGATCGTAAACAACCCCGTACCATGTTCTCTCACTACTCTGTGTACTTCAATCCAATCCTATAAAGTTAAAACTCCTTCGGGGCAGAGGCCAAGCCCTGTCCACATCCACCTAAAAGAGAACATATAAATGCAAATACTTATTTAGTTGACTTAAAACCAAATTTAAAGGTGGAAATAAAGTGTGTTCAGGCCTTCAGTAGGACTGTCTCAAATATTATGCCAAGAAAACAGAAGTCTAGAAAATGCTGCAGCCAATAAGGCAAGCCCCTGCTTATCCTCAGCTAAATGGTTCACAAGACCTTGCTGAAAGTCCATTTTTATCTATTGTCATACTTAATGTGTAGAGTTACATGGGAGGAGGGTCAGCTACCTGTGGAGCTTAAAAATTGGGCTCCACACACCCCTTTATTTAATAGTATACATGATCAGAGCTGGGATATCATTTAGCCCAGGGACAAAACAGATTTCGAATTAGGTGCCACCTGATCAATTTATAATGGCTGCCCTAGAGACCTGTACTCAGAAGGTTCTGAGGTCATATATGAGACTGGTGGGAAATGAGTGAGAAAAATCCCGTAAGTTCTATCTTTCATTCCTGATCTAATCCACCCTCATCATTCTACTATGACCAAATTAAGTTCCAAGAGGAAGTGCTGGCTTACTCTGTGATGTTGGGTTAGTCATAGGTAGGAACCAGGATTCAAATCCAGTTCTCTCCACATTTCCTACTTTCCTTTTATTGCAGGTTTTAAGAGATACATCTGAGAGTACAATTTGGAGATGCAGGTAATCATAATACTCATAACCAATTAGTGCTTACTATGTGCCGAGCACTGTTTTAAGTGCTTTTCATACATAATCCCATTTCATCCTATCAGCATAGAGAGAAAAGTGCTATATGTAATCATTCCCACTTTACAGATGAAATTGCGACACAAGAGAGGTTAAGTTACCTGCCCACAATCCCGGCACCAGTAAGTAGCAAAGAAGAGACTTAAACACAGAGAGAAGGAAAAACTCAGAAAAGAACAAAAACAATAATAACACTGGATTTAGAAATATCCTCATATAATCTGTAGAAGATTCTGGTAATTTCACCAACACATATAAAACTCCCATTGAAAATATACCCCATGGGGTTCTGGTGATTTTTTTCAAAGCCTAAAAGCTGCAGAATAGAGTGTGAAAAGCCCTGGTTACAACGGCAAGGAGCAGCAGGAAGTGATTTAGAAGATAGGACATGAGGACAAGTGAGTCAGAAGGACTCAGGGAAGACACTGAGCTCTTGGCATGAGCATGCAGGTCTCACCATGATCTCAAGCATGACAGGTTGGCCCCTAAAGGTCCCATTTTGCTCAAAAGACTCCCCCAAACTAAAAATGTGGTATAATGGAATAGCACTGGCTGGCTCTGATCTCTAGGGCTTACTGTTTGAAACCAGAAAGATGTGCCAATTGATGTATTTATAGGCTTAAAGCTGGCATGCAGTTAAGCTACCTGGGTTGTTCGACATCTGTTTTAGTGCACATTTCTCCCAATTTTTTGTTTCACTAGGTTTTAATCAGCCAGCTATTTTGAGCCTGAATTACGATTTCACACATATCTAGAGCCAAATGACCAAAAAAATAAAGAACAAATAAAGAAGCCTCATAGCCAAAACAGAACTTGGAGCCAGCAGCTTGGCAAGGGCAGGCCCCTGGGAACAAACCCTGCCTGGGATCAAAGGCATCCAAGTAGCGTGTCACATCTGAGGGCTGGGGACTCTGGGGGAAGAGGAGCCCCACAGGCTTGAGCTCAGCCAGCCCAGGCTGCACACAGCCAGTCACCTGCCTTTGTTCTGTGACCTTGGCCTAGAAACCTCTTCCTTGCCTAAGCAAAACCCTAAGTTCCTGTAAGGCCTAGCCTAAACGTCAACTTCTTTGGGAAGTTTTCTCTTACTCCATCCCTACTTCATCTCTATTTCCTGCATTAAAAAAAATAAAAGTTACTCTTCCTCCTCCACACTGCCAGCACCTTTGTTTGTGGTACTTTCTCATGCCCCAGCAAGCTGTCTAGTCTGTCTCTCTGTCTCCCCAACCACACTGAGCTCCTCAGGACTGGGGGAGGGGGGGAGCTCGGGGGGGGGGGGGGCGGGGGGCGGTTCCCTCAACTCTATGTCCTCAGCTCCCAGCCCATTCCACAGGTCTCGGGAATGAAGAGAAAGGAGGATGGGAGAGAACACAGGTGGGGGCCACCCTCATTCACAACCTTAGAGCGATTTAGGCAGCATCAGGCAGCAACTTGGAGGCAGAGGCAGGCCCAGGCCCTTTGGTTGTAAGGCTTTGATGTGGAAAGCACTGGAGAGAAAAAAGTTGAAAAGCAACATGCTGCCCCGATATTTATCCATGAGTAAGTATTATTTTTATAATTGGGAAAACATAAATTTTTCTTAATGGACTACTTGTTCCCCACTCTAAAAGTGCTGACAGTGTTTCCCATTGTGTGGGAAATAGACACGAGTGACCTATGAATGACAGGGGTATTTAAACTACTTCGAGGGCACAGAAGGGAGAAGCTTAGCCTCCCTGGGGGCATCAGGGAAGGCTTCTCACAGGATGGAGTGCTTGCCCAGAGACTTGAAGATGAGTGAGAGCTCTGCAGGTAGACTAGGGCAGGAGAGGTGGAAGGGAATTCCAGGCAAAAGGAACAGTACATGCAAAGGCACAGAGGCATCAGAGTACAGGCTAAATGATATGGCTGGAGTGTGGGGTGCATGGGAAAGAGTGGTGGATGTGAGTTTGGAGGGTGTGCAAGAAAGGATTAACTCAGCAAGCCTGCAGTGCTCAAACCCTGCACATTCCAAAGGAAAGACTGGTCCTTGACCAGCTCCTAGGAGATAACCTCTGAGGTCTTGGAATATCCTGCCTGAGCATGTATTTGTATACATGGGGCTCTGGGCCACACCAGAGTTTATGCTAACAATAGTTTATGGTGAAGGCCTGTGTTTGTTTGCCTGGGGGACTCAGTGGGCGCTCAAGACTGAGAAGCTAAGGTTAGTCACACAGGTGATCCATGCCTACGTGACTGACACCAATAAAAACCCTAGACAACCATATGGTGAGCTTCAATGTGTTGTCACACATCACTGCTGGGAGAATGAAGCACTGTCCTATGACTCCACTGGGAGAAGACAACTGGCAGCTTATGCCTGGTGTCCCTGGACTCCACCCTATGCACCTTTTCCTTTGCTGATTTTAATCTGCATCCTTTTGCTATAATAAATCATAACTATGAATATAAATCTTTTGAGTTCTACTGAGCTCTTTTAATCAGTCATCAAACCTACAGGTGTCTTGGGGACAGACCCCCCATCACAGAGCAAGAAGAGCTTTGCCCAAAGCTAATGAGTTTGAATTTCACCCTGGAGTCAATTGTTATAAAACTGAAGGATTCCAACTTGTGGGCAATGATGATAAGGTCTATTCTTTCTGGGAGATATTGGAGAATGCAGGTGGGAATGGATGGAAGGAGGAGACAGGGCTAGAAGCAGGAAGACTGTGAGGAGACTGCTAAACCAGTCCAGGTAAGAGCTGGTTAACCCTTGGGAGTGGGCAGTTGGCCATGGAGAAGAACTGAAATCAAGGAGGTCAATAAAACAAGACTTGGTAACTGATTAGACTCGGCAGTGAGGGAGGAAAGTCAAGGAGAATGCCCAGGTTTCTAGCCTGGCAACTGGATGGATGATGGTATGGGTGACTAAAATGGGAAATCCTGAGGGAAAAGTTTGGGGTGCCCTGATTCCTAAACCCAGCCTGGCATCTTTCACTCTCTTCATTCCTATAATCCAAAAGTAAACAGGTTGCTTCGATCACTGGTTCTTCTCTCCTTGAAACCATCCCTTCAGCTGTCTCCCTTCAGTGATCACTTATAGATCACTCCTGCTTAAAAACCACAAAAAGATGTTCTTGGCAGATCTCCCTGACCTCGATTTCCCTGCTGGCAGAATCACAAGAAAGGCATTAGTGCCTTATGTGAAATGGGGAGCCAGGCAGAGGAGACACCCAGAAGCCTAAAGAAACAGTGAATACATGAGGAGATTTCAAACACCAAGATGGGGGTTCCTGGGGCAGACACTCGGGTGAGGCTCAGGTCCCTGTTACCCTGGAGTGGGGGTGTAGGCTGAAGGAAACTGAAAAATAAAGGCTCTTTGGTCTGCACAGAAAGGCTCCTCTTGGCCTGATGCTCAACTACACTTTATGGGTTTCCAGGTGGCAAGAAGTCAGTGTGAAGTGTGAGCTCTCCTTGCTTGGTCCCAGGACCAGACATCACAAAAGAGTAGCTGGGCTTTCTGGGTAAAGGTGATCTGACCCTTTGGTAAGCCCAAGGGCAAATGTCACATCTCCTGGCTGTGTTCTGACAGCTGCACCAGCCCTAAACAGCAGCTCAGCATCTGCAGTGCCTCTTCCAAAGCATCACTGGGAAATGTTCATTACGGACCTCGTATGCTCCTTACATGCCATCACTGTGCATCCCAGACAAATGGCTAAGTGCACAGCTGGATTCCATTCCCCTGGCCTTTCGCCTATATTTGCTTATTCAACAGTTACAAAGGCCTGAGCTGCCGAGGGGCTTACAACCCTCTCTACCCAGAAGAGGGCCCAGAATAAGAAAGGCAGGGAGTAGGAAGAGAGGGAATGGAACCCGTCAGTCTCCAGGTCTCAAATGAGGACCCTGACATAGCAAGAGCCTCTGACAAATTCTTTCCCAAAAAGGGGAGATGGGAAATGGCTGAAAGCACAGGCTCTGGAATCGAGCAGACCGGGGTTGGAATCCCAAACTGAATATTAGCTGTGTGACTGGGCAAGTTAGTTAACATTTCAGAGCCTGTTTTCTCATCTGTAAAACAGAAAGGACAAGCAAACAAAGCCTAAATGATATACAGATTAGACGAGCTAATGCCTAAAATGCCTTGTATATAGTAAATGCCCAATAAATGTTACCTAATTTTACTGTTGGCTTTCTAAACCTGGGGATCAGAAATGAAACTTTTGAGTGTTAAGTCCTGTAGGAAATACAGTGAGATGAGGTTCCCGTAATATTCCCAATTCAGGTCTGAGTGGCTAAGAGAATCATGTAGTCTGAGGCTGTACTGAGCTGGAAACCTCCTAAGAGATCATTTGAACCCCCTGCTCCCCCCCCCCTTTCATGGGTGAGGAAACAGAGATGTCTAGTAGCTCTCCCAAGGTCACACAGTAAGGTAATGAATGGCAAAGCTAAGACCAGAATCCAGGGCATCAGACTCCTGTTTCCTTGTTCTTTCCTCTCCATGGAAACTTACAAAAACAAAAAGAGAGGATGCCACAAGTCAGAACATGGACAAAACATCAAATGACTCGCTGCAGTAGAGAGGAAATTGTTGGTGCCCTGTCCAGATCCCTTTCCCCAAACCCTCCGCTGCTGTGAGTGCTGGCTGCCAGTGGCTCCCAGTTGCCCCTTCCTCCGGACAATGCCACCACTCCTGCCCAGCTGATGGAAGCTGCCTGACCAAGAGATTATACCTAGTGCTGTGCTGGCAAAAGTTTAACAACCTAGTTTGAATGTCTGCCACTTTCCATACTCCCACCAAGGCTGATTTCAAGCTACCAATGTGACATCGCTGAATGCGGAGCTGTGAGAAAACGCACAGCAGTTGTTCATCACATGGTATTTCTACCCTAAAACTATGACAGACAAAAAATTACCACAAGAACATTAATAAATGAAACTTTAGTAAAATTATTAGGAAGTGGTGAGTTTTGAACATTTATTACCACTGTTTTTAATATTATTGAATTATAAATTTATATAACTCATTTTTAATAATAGCTCACAAAATTCCTAAAAATTTGACAATTGGCTTCTGTTAAGATGTAGGGAACAAGTGGAGCACCTCACTGATTTATGCTCTTCCCCATTCCCAACAGCCTGGGGCCAATGACTGCCATAGGAACATAAAGGCTGCCCCCCAACCATCTCACCTAGAGAACAACTCTGTAGTATGATAAATTCCAGAGCCACCAATGACATGGGGCTACTTTCCCCCTCGATTCCCCCCTTTCCTATCCTGATCCCCTCACCCTTTACAGGTTTTTCCTGAAGGACACTCCTTTAGTAAATCACATGCACCCAAGGCCCAGTCACAGGCTCTACTTCTAAGAAACCCAACCTAAAATGTTTGGACAGGGTAAACATTTAGGGAGAAAGTAGCTTTGGAGGGATTCCAAGAGGCTCTCTGAAGGACGTGGGATCCAAAGGGTGGGTGGATTTAGGTTTGGAAAAGAAAGGCCAGAAGATATTCTAGATGGAGTGGTTGGGTCCAAGTTACACCAACCACCATGCAGTTAACAGATCCATCTACCAGGCTGAGCAGGGTTCTCACAGGGACATGGGCCCTGGGGTCACCCATTGGGGACTGCCAAAGTTGAAGGAGGGAGTGTATCTATGGCAACAGTGTGATAGAGAAAGTTAAACTGTGGGTCTGTTAAGATATATGGCTCTCTGGCAAGGACATTATGGCATCCTAGTCTGCACTAGAAACATTGTGTACCAAAACCTTTGGAGCTAGAAGGTGCTTTGTAGATTATCTAGTGCTACTGGTGGATGAAAATTTGAGGCAGTACAAGGAAAATATTATTTATTTTAATAGTCATATTTTCTTTGCTTTGCATTTTTTGAATTTTTTAAATTGTGGTAAAATACACATTAACATAAAATTTACCATCTTAACAATTCCTTGCTTTTGTTATTAAAGTCACCTTCACTATACAGCAACAACGCTGACTTTTCATTTGCAGAACTGTGTAATGTTTTCCTTTAAAATAACTTGTACAGAATAGATCTATTTAAAGAAAAATATGCAGAAAATAATTAAATAGGTGATACACATATAGAAAATTCACAAAGATAACACACACACACAGACACACACACACACACACACACACACACAGACTACATTTTGCAAACTAGTCCACACTCTCATTTGAACCTAGAAAGGGTGAGGGAACTGCCAAAGATCACATGACTAGTTAAATACAGAAACAGGACTAGAACCCAGATTTTCAAATTCCTGTTTGAAAATCTGTGCCCTGCTTCTCCTTTAAATAAAGGAGAAAAAACATTGTTTTTGTCCTCCCCCTAAAAGATAATAACAAAAGAAACTTGCAGGTTCGTTTTCATTCATGACAGAAAAAAGTCACCTTCCTTTTTTAATCAACCTCACTGATGGTTTTCAGAGTAGAGAGGGATTCTTACTATATAGCTAACTGGGTGTGGCAGCCTGGAGAGGACACAAATCCTCCTGAAATCTGCCATCTCTGATTTCATCATTCTGCTAACATCAGATGTCAAAGCTAGAAAGGAAAGGAAAGTTGGCATTTTAATGCCAGCGTCCGCCTCCAGCTATTCCGTGGTGCGTGCTTGTCAGAGAGGTAGCCTGTTTTATAAACTAAAATATGTGAGCAGAGTTGGTCTAAAATGCATCTCGAGAAGAACTGTGAGTCAGGAGACTGCCTTTGCCATTTAATGGCTCTAAACAATAGACTCCCTTCTTAATCTCTCTAGGCCTCAGTTTACCTACTCTAAAATGGAGACAATTATTCTTATTTATTTCAATATAATCTCAATAATCACTAAATGTTTTTGCAAAACAACTTAACAATTGACAAAATGTTTTTTCAGACCTCGTGTCCCTTTAATCTGTACAATTGTGTGATGTGGGTGTTATCATTTAACGGGTGGGGACCATCTCTGAAAGAGGCCATGTAACTTGGTCATGGTTGTGATGAGGTCTCAAATCCAGATCCTGTGACCATGGACCACCCACCTTAAAGTTTAGAAGTATATCACCAATGTTTCCCAAAGCATATTCTTCAGGATCGCAGATATAGATAGATAAATAGATAGATAGAGCTGTGGTAGTTTTATATATATACTAGAGGCCTGATGCACAAAATTCGTGCAAGAGTAGGCCTTCCTTCCCCCAGCTACCTGCACCGGCTTCCCTCTGGCACCCGGGACTCAGCTTTCCTGCAGCCCCGGCTTCATCTGGAAGGTTGTCCCGAAGGACATCCAGTCTAATTAGCATATTATGCTTTTATTATTATAGATAACTATATACATCCTATAGCTATGCATAGATACCTATAGATATAGCTGCTACTTATTACTCTGTAAAAGAGTAATCGAATTATGTTGTGCCAAAAGTGTTAAGGGCTTCTTTTCTGCTGTGGGACTTTCATAAGAATTGTAAATCTCCAGGAGAGAACAAAATTTGAAGCATTTCTAAAACTGACTTGTCAAATTACCCAATTGAGGTAGGGTAATTAATTAAAATTAATATTCTAGAGGACATTTGGGGGAATGTGAAACTACCCTATTACAGTCACTCTTAGTTCTATTATTCCTTTGTTAGGTGTCTACTGCTTTATAGAAATGCTAAACTCTACTCTGTGTCACCATACAGAGAACAGGCCTTTCTTATAAAGGCTGTCTTTCAGGCCTATACCAATTAGACTGATTACAACTTATGAATTTGCTCCACAGGACAAAACTTTGGGTTGAAAAGCTTTCTATCATCATATTTGATTATGTCCAGGTGTGTTCAGAGAAGCTGAGCATTCTGTACATGTCTCAAGCAAGCAATACTTATTTAATATTTATCTTGCCTCTTTTCTGTGTTCTATTGTCTCTCTATGTAAGAGCACTGAGTCAAAGAAGTTACTCTCTTCTTCTGAATCCCACATACAGTGATAAGGAGGATTAGGACAATAGGGAGGAAAAAATCACAATAAGGTGCTCTTGAGAAACAACCACAGGGCCAGCTTCCCGGGTGTGCAACCTGTACACATACAAGCTACATGGCACCCACCTCTCAGAAGGGTGCTTAGCATGGTGCTCTGCCAGCAATGTCTCATATTTTTAATAATTTCTGAATAAGGGGTCCTGCATTTTCATTTTGTACCAGGTCCTGAAAATTATGTAGCCCATACTGAACAATCAGTATTTAATTGTAAGCTCCACAAAAGGCCCTATCTGTCTACTCCCAGCACCAGAAAGGGGCAAACTATTTATGTACTGAACAAACAGGTACAAGGAAAAGCCTGCAAAGAGGTGAGGCCTGGTCCTTCCTCTTCCCAACAAGGCTTAAGACACCCTTGTATTTTGAAGTCAGAACCAGTCACCAAGTGAGAATGAAAACTCACATACAAACAAGCTGGAGGAACAGGCTCCCGTGGTCGGCAAACTGCGGCTCTCAAGCCACATGCGGCTCTTTGGCCCCTTGAGTGTGGCTCTTCCTAAGCCTTAGGAGTGCCCTAATTAAGTTAATAACAATGTACCTACCTATATAGTTTAAGTTTAAAAAATTTGGCTCTCAAAAGAAATTTCAATCGTTGTACTGTTGATATTTGGCTCTGTTAACTAATGAGTTTGCCAACCACTGGGCTAGCCCATGAAATTAAAACCCAGCCTGTAGGAATGCAAACAAGCAAAAGACAGGAAGCAGGCAGACACACCGTCCTCTCCTCAGGTAATGGTACATTTTCCACCGCTTTTCCGGGTGACAGCCAATTTCAGAAATGAGCACTAACCTGAGTGTGATGCTTTTTCCTTCTCATCCCCATCCAGTATCTGCCCCCCTTCCTCTCCTTCCTAAGCCAGCTATCTCCCATCCCCAGCACCTCTCAGCTGCTAACAGCCTGAAAGGTTTAATCTCTAAGAAGGATGCTCCAGGGCTCTGTTATCAGAGTTGCTTAATTCTGCATTCACCACGGGCTTAATCATCTGCATCAGACCACACTCCTGTGACTCATGCACACACACTCGCTCTCTGGGAGCCAAAAGTTGTTCTCACTTCATCAGCACCTCAGAAGCATTAATAAAGTGCAAAAGTGTAATGACAAGGCAGGGGAGGGAAGGGTGTTCAGGTTTGTGTTTTTGTTTTCAATAGTATTGATGTTCTAGCAACATTGACACAAATAAAAATAAAGTCATGGCATTTCACCCTAACTACCAATTAAATGGTATTCATTTTGCCATGTTTCCTTCCTTATTCATTTTATATCACTGCCATAACAATAAATAAATTTAAATGTTTCAGAGGCCTTGTTTCTAATATTCCATCAAACAGTTGTGGCCATCTGGTATGGACTAAATGTGTGTGTGTGCCACAAATTCATATGTTAAAGCCTTAATCCTCAATGTATTTGAAGGTAGGGCCTTTGGGAAGTTATTTAGATTTAGATGAGGTCATGAAGGTGTGGCCCCAATGATGGGATTAATGGGATTTTTCTCTCTCTTACACACACACACACACACACACACACACACACACAGACACACACATATTATGAGGACATAGTCAGGAGGCAGCTGTCTGCAAGCCAGGAAGAGAGCCCTCACCAAGAACTTAACTATGTTGAGACCTTCATCTTGAACTTCCCAGACTCCAAAACTGTGAGATATAAATGTCTGGTTTTTAAGTCACCCAATCTGTGGTATTTTTTTAACAGTAGCCCAAGCTGACCAAGATGCCATCCAACACTTAACTATTATCCTATTTGACATTACATAGATTGTGCTTTTGTTTGTTATTAAAAATAGTGCTGCAACAATCATTTTTGAGAGGAATTTTGATAGAGTAGACCTGCATTCGGATTTTGGCTAAGTCTTTTACTAGCTAGGAAGATTCTAGAGGGGAAATAATAGTATTTGCCGACTTGAAGCATTGCTTATAGGAAAGTGGTATATACATTATACAGCACGCTACAAATTTCATTATGACTGGACATGCTAAGCCTTGTCCAAAAAGAATGACAAACACGTGGTCTCTATCCACTGGATCTGCCATTGAGACAGAAACCAAGTTGAGCTATTAAATAGAGGAACTATGACAAAGGAGTTGGAGACGAATATCACCATAGGCATTAAAATATAGATGTTTAATAAAAAAATCAAGATTTCAAAAAGGCCTTAAGAATTAAAAAATGCAATATAGGTTGTAGGTTGACTAGTAACCAGAAAAATGGCTTTTAAAATCAAATTGATTAAAGTAGGGGTTGATAGCATGGCTGTTATAAGCAAGACATTATTTGTGTGCTTGGGAGAAAAGCTGTAGCCAGGAATATAGTATACTGTGTCCTATGGGGATTAAGGTCATGAGTCATGAAAAGAAAATGTATTTGTCCTTTAAATTGGACCAATATATATTAAGATAAATAAGCTGTATTATCATGCCCTGGCTACTGTGGCTATATTGGTTGGAGCATCATCCCATGTACCAAAGGGTCACCAGTTCAATTCCCAGTCATGTACATACCCAGGTTTTGGGTTTGATCCCCAGTCAAGGTACATGTGGGAGGCAACCGATCGATGTTTCTCTCACACATTGATATTTTTTTTTCTCTCTCTCTTTCTCCCTCTCACTTCTTCTCTCTCTAAAATCAATGTTAAAAAATATATTTAAGATAAATAAGCTATGTTATCAAAACTAAAACTGTCTATTTGAATATACTTAATGAAAACTATATATACAAAAAGAATATGTTATTAAAGGGGTTGACAAGAATTCTTTTGTTTAGTCAATAAATACTTATTGGTGCCCATGATAAACTATTCTGCTATATTCTAGGACAGGGGTCGGGAACCTTTTTTCTACCAAGGATATTTATAACATCATTCGTGGGCCAAAGTTATCAACTTCAAAATTAGCCTACTATATTTAGGCAAACATTTTATTAACTCACTCCTAATGCCTTGGCAGGGCCAGACCAAACGATTTTGAGGGCCGTACTAGTATACAGCCCACGGGCTGGACATTCCCCACCTCTGTTCTAGGACAAACAACAAGAGGAAGATGATGAGTTCACTGCCCTCAAGGAGCACATAGAAGCCCAAGATAAATGTGCATTGTGCTGTCCTATAAAAGTAAAAAAGTACCTGCAAAGTGCTATGGAAGCAAAAGGAAGAAGTAAGTAATTCTACCCGATAAAGTGGTGTTCAGAAAATGCCTCACAGTTGAAGTCACTTTTTACCTAGATCTTATTAGGTAAGCAGTTTCCTAGGCAAAGAAGAAAGAATATGAATATGTGTGACATCCCTGAGATAGACAGCAGAAGAAACTCCAGATCCCCAAAAAAGACAGGGTTCTAGGCCACATTGTTCCAGTAGTCTAAAGTTACCTGTATTAGCACTACCTGGGGTGCTCGGGTTTTTTTATTAAAAATTTTTTTTTATTTCAGAGAGGAAGGGAGACGGAGAGAGAGATAGAAACATCAATAATGAGAGAGAATTATTGATCGGCTGCCTCTTGCACACCCCACACTAGGGATCGAGACTACAACCTAGGCATGTGCCCTGACCAGGAATCGAACCATGATCTCCTGGATCATAGGTCAACACTCAACCACTGAGCCACATCGGCCAGGCTGGGTTGCTTGTTTCAAATGCAGATTCCTAGGTTCCACAATAGACCTACTGAGTCCCATCTGGGGTCCAGAAGTTTGCACTTTACTAAACTACTCATGTCACTCTGACCTCTGACACATGCCAACGTTTAAAAATCAATGGTACTAACAACAAAATGGCACTTTCCAAGTACAAATCAAGTCACAACTGCCCCCTGAGCTGTCAATGATCTGGAAATGCACCAATAGAGGCTATGGGGAAGGAAAGAGGTGAGCATGTAGGCACTTCCTTCAAGTCACTTACAGTGTTTCACGCCCCCTCCCCCCCCCCCCCCCCGCAACTCCCCCTTGACAGCCAGCCAATGTTGGTCCAGATGGATATATCCCCTAATCAGGCAGACACCATTTTGTTGGCTTAAAATTGGTTTTCCAGCAGGAAGGTTCAGTGATAACAAACCAGACATGAAGGACAGTAACAGGGGCCAACCAAGCCCCACTCTTGTTCCCTCTCCACCAACACCTCTCTCAGACTGGTATACCCCAACCTTGAGTGAGGAAAGGAGAAAGAGCTCCTCCAACACCCATTGGTGATTGAGCCAGTGTGGAAGCTCAGGTGATGGAAAAACCTGGAAGCCAAGGCAGATGTTCAGTCAGATTAAGTGGTTCCAGAAGAAAACGAAAGCTTGCCTGCTGAGACAGCTGGTGTCCATTAACCTCCTAAGCAGAGCTGCAGCAGATCCATCTGCTGGAACAGACTCTGGAGGCAGGGAGCTTCCCCCACCTCTGTGTGCCTCCGCATGCTCCCAGCAAAAGATCTGGCCTTAAGAAGGGAGAGAAAGACACAGGGCCATTTGCCTTCAAGGTCCTGTAACTGATTCCTCCGAAATTTGGGGGCAGCAAACAGAATGGTCAAGAGACATCCTACAAGGCTACAGTCATAGGACTTGATTTTTGCCATCAGGGGATGTAAACTGACATCAAAGACAACTTATTCTGTATTAAGTGCATGTGACACTCCGGGAGACACTGTACAAAGATTGTGGATACTACTGGTAAATGTGATTTCTAAGTGGCACAACTGACATATTATAGAGGAAAGAAATTAACATTTAATGAGGTCCCACCATGAGCCTGGCAATGTGTTAGGCATTTTCAGATACAATCATCTCATTTAATCCTTGTAACAACTCTATATCCTAGGCATCATTATTTGCATTTTACATATGATAAGGCTGGGATTCAAACTCAGATCTTCTAAATGTCTAGAAAAAAAACCAGTCCAATGCTTCTTTGAGAGATGGCTGTGCCACAATTAAGCCCGTTTCTTTGGTTTGGAGGATGAATGGGAGGGATGGGGGAAGGGCTATAACAAAAGCTATTTGTGGGGCTGTAACAAAAGATTATGCATGGATGGGGGTTTGCTGCCTTTGATGCTTTTGAAGATGACCAGACTGAGGCTTGAAATGTATCCATGGAAACAGCTATGCTGGGAGCTGTGGCCAAATTAGCTCACCCTTGAGGCAGTTGGGTTGGGGACTCTGGAGACTATTCCTTGATGGAGAGAGTAGTGTCAACTCCCACTTCATTTTTAAGCCCCCTGCCTCCCTGTCCCCACAGCTGGACCCCCTGAAGGCTCAGTCTCCGCCCAACACACCAGCCAATCCAAACACCAAGCTTTCTGTGAAGCTGAGCCTTAATCAGCCTCTGAGCTCCCAGTTCCAGGGGGCTGAAAACCACTCTGGCTTTCACTAGGCCCCGCCCCTACCCACCCCACTCTAGCAAAGAGACCTGGGCCCTACCCAGGAACTCTTGTCTGGTGCAGAGGTTTTACTGCCCCTGTTCAAACCTCCAGGTAGAAACTGCCCCAGCTCTGTCCACCCCACAGAAGCCCTTCTTTCATTCAGTGGGAACCCCCCAAGCTGACACTCAGCCTTATTTTCACTGAGCCTGCAGGCCTTTGACTTTGTGCTTCACAGCCTAGTCCTCTACTGTTTCTCCTGCCAGCATCCATTCCCCATGCCAGGACTGCGGTACCATTCCCAAACTGCTCACAGGGTTGGTGGCCCACAGCCCTCAGCTAAGCCCCTCTCCAGACATGCTTTAGGCCTCTCCAAAGGTCACAACCTCTTTCGGGGGGAAAACCAACTCCAGTGACAGGTTGACGTGAGGGTATAAAGTTCAGCCACCTCCCCCAATTTGGGACAACTCTGAAGGCCAGCCCAGCCTCAGCACTCCCTGTGAGATCAGCAGAGGCTTTTGATGTGACCACATCGCAGCTGAGTTTCTCTCCTCTTCCGCTAAGTCCTGCTTCCCCACCTTCTACATATACATTGATCCTGAGAGCAATCTCCAATAAACTTACTGCACAGAAGTCTCCAACTCAGAGTCTGTTTCTCAGAGAACCCAACCTCATAATGACATTTTTGCCCTCATTAACTGAAGGGCACCATATTCCATGTCCCTACCAGCTTGTCCCTGAAGCTGTCGCTTATACCTATCAGGAACAACCAGCCTCCCTCCCAAGCTCAGAAGAATCACCCTGATGCTTGTCCTTACTCTGCCACATACTGCTGGGCACCTTCAGGAATTACTTAACCTCTCTGAGTCAGTTTCCTATCTACAGACGGGTAAATGAACACTGGGGCAGTTATCCTTGTAGCTCATAGCACTTTTAATTATTTTTATTCACTGAACAAACACTAATTGAGAACTGGCCACATGTTTTCATCCCTCCAACTACAGCTTAGATGTCACTTCCTCCAGGAAGCCCTTCCACCCTCCACCCCCCCCCCGCCCCCCGCAAAGCTAGAATAGATCACATTTTTCTATGTTCCTGCAGTCCCTGACTTTACCCTTCCTGTAGCTCTTACCCCTGAATTGTAATAACCTGCTTTTTGCCTTTCCCTTCCATTGGACCATGAGCTCCAAGATGACAGGGAATGTGTTTATTCACCTCTATATCCTTCATACCTTGCTCAGGGCCTGGCCCATGATTAGGGATATAAAAATATTTGTAAACTAGACTTCTAGGTGCTGCAGGAAAAGCAAGGATAATATCCCACGTTCACACAGCCCTTTACAATGTGCAAATGGCTTTCATACTCCGTCTCGTTTGGTCCTCATAACAACATTGCAGGGTAGGCAGGCTGGAACCATGGTCCCATTCTACAGATGAAGAGACAAAGACCAAGGTGTGCTGATGCGGCTTGCGCCCTGCTGGAGCCAGGTCTCCTGACTGCTCAGTGAGGATCGCTCTCTATCCAAAACAGGTCCCCCACCAAAACAGGAAGAGAAAGACTTCACATACACAGTTTGACGTCTCTATAGAAGGGCTGGCTTCCACCAGTCCCAGCCCACTCTTGGGATCTATGATTTCCCTCACTGTGGACCACGACCTAACAGTGAAAGAAGAAAGCCATGAAACATCCATTCAGGTGGGTCCCATCGTGGAAACTATTTAGACCCCAATGACAAAATTCCAAGGGAGCAGGGCTGTAGTTGACACAGGAAAGCTGGAGAAGGCAGAGGCCTGACTGAAATGCCAAGCGAGTGAGAGCTTCAGGAATGCCCTCTCAACTCTGGGCAAAGCATTAGGTCTGTACTGTGTAGAGCAGGGGAGAGTGTACTGCTGAGCAGGGCCATACCCCCAGGCTCATCCTGTTCCCAGAGCCCTCTGCCAGGGTCTGAGCTAGATTAGTGCCTCTGCTTGCACTGGCTTGGCTCTGAATTTATCTCTATTTTGTGTTGAACACTGGCTGTCTCAGCTCCCTGAATATCCTGTGGCCGGGAGATAAAATGAGGGAAGAAGGAGGGGCCTGCACACAAAAGCGCTCTTCCAGTTGCAAAACTGAAATTCTTTTCTCCTCTGCCCCATAGAAGAAGAAAAAATTCTACACCCAAACACAGTACCAAATGGACCTTCACACTCCCTAAGGTTGGTGTTTTATTGTTGTTTTTTAAGTCCTAAATGGTTTTTCCCTAAAGAAATTGTGATAATACAATTAGGGATACACAGAGGTCTTAGCTGGGAAACTGCGGGCCCTCCCCACCCACCAGCCCAGCCTCTTAGGACTTGGGCTTTGAAATGAAGAAATCTATTGTCGAGGGGGAACACAGGGCTGAATCACAAATCCCAGCAGAGTGGTGATGCTGAAACCTCCCTTTGTGGAGGGGATGGAGAGGCTGCGTGGTAATGATTGCATATGATTTGCAGCAATGTGGGGCCTATTCTCTTGGCTTATTTAAGCTTCCATGGGCTATAAACATTGATCACCATTTAGACTGCAGCACCTTAGTGATGTAAATCATTTGTCTGTCTGAAGCTCTGGGAGAAAATCTCCTTCCAGACCCCAACCAACCCAGGAAGGAATACCCGGAAAACTGCTAATTATGATCCAAAAACATGCGGTGAGCTCCAGACCAGAGCTATCCAATCCAAATATGAAGCAAGCCACACCTGTCATTTTAAATTTTCTAGTAGCTACATTAAAGAATAAAAGGAGATAAAATTAATTTTAATAATATACTTTAACCCAATACCTAAAATATTATTATTTCAACATGTAATCAATATAAAAAAATTATTACTGAGATATTTCACATTCTCTTTATTTTGTACTGAGTTTTCAAAATACATATGTATTTTACATTTACAGCATGTCACAATTTGGATTAACCACGTTTCTTTTATTCTTTAATTGCACTTTGCTTTATTGTGCTTCACAAATTTAATTCTTTAATTAAATTTGTTGAGATAGTGTCATGTAAATTTCAGGTGTACAACATTATAATTCAATTCAGTATTCTCTATTATGTACTCACCACCCAAAGTCTAGTTTCCCTCCCTTACCATATATTTGACCCCCTTTATCCAACTGTCATTCCCCCAACCTGCCTTCCCCTCTGATAACCACTATTCTGTTGTATGTGTCTATGAGTTTGTTTTTGTTTGTTTTGTTAGTTTATTTATTACTTTTTATTTGATATTCCACAAAGGAGTGAAATCATACAGGTTTTGTCTTTTCAGTCTGACTTATTTCACTTAGCATAGTACTCTCAATATCCATCCGTATGTTGTCGCATATGGCAATATTTCATCTTTTTTCTGGCTGAGTAAATATATATGCCATACCTTCTTTAACCCTTCATCTATCAATGGACATTTAGATTATTTCCCTGTTTTGGCTATTGTAAACAAGTCTACAATGAACACAGGGGTACATATATCTTTATGAATTAGTTTCAGATATTTCAGATAAATACCCAGAAAGAGAATTGCTGGACCATATGGTAGTTTTATTTTTAATTTTTTTAGGAACCTTAATATTGTTTTCTATAGTGGCTGCACCAACTGGCATTCCCACCAACAGTGCACAAGGGTTCTATCTACTCAACATCCTCTTCAACATTTGTTATTTCTCAGACTAACCACATTTCAAATACTCAGTGGTCACATGTGGGTGGTGGCTATAGTATTAGACAGCATAGCTCTAAAGTTTGCAGAATATATCTAATTTGATATTTTCATCAAGCCCTCTGAAATAGGCAGTAGCATCACCATTTCATAGATGACAGGAGTTGAGGCTCATACTGAATAATTGAGTTGGCCTTACGCAAATCCAGAATCTACATCTCCTGCCTCCCCATCCTAAGCACTTATCATTTCCCCACACAAAAACCAGGCTAAAAATTATGGCAAAGATAAATCCAGTGCTTACAAAATGCAGAGCATGATTCACAATAGCCAGAGCTAAAAGAAACCCAAAAGTCCATCATGGATGAATGTATAAACGAAATGTGGTATATACAATGGAATATTATTCAACCTTTGAAAGGAAGGAAATTCTGATACATGCTACAATTTGGATGAACCTTGAGGACGTTTTGTTATGTGAAAGAAGCCAGTCACAAAAAAGACAAACACTGTATGATTCCACTTATGTGAGGTCCTCAGAGTAGTTAGACTCATAGAGACAGAAAACAGAATGATGGTTGTCAGGGCCTTGGGGAGGGGGAAACGGGGAGTTAGTGTTTAAATGATACAGAGCTTCAGTTTAGGAAGATGAAAAAGCTCTGGAGGTGGATGGTGGTGATGGCTGCACAACAGTTTAAATGTACTTAATGCCGCTGAACTGTACACTTGAGAATAGTTAAAATGGCCGAAACTGGTTTGGCTCAGTGGATAGAGCGTCGGCCTGCGGACTGAAAGGTCCCAGGTTCGATTCCGGTCAAGGGCATGTACCTGGGTTGCGGGCATATCCCCAGTAGGAGGTGTGCAGGAGGCAGCTGATCGATGTTTCTCTCTCATCGATGTTTCTAACTCTCTATCTCTCTCCCTTCCTCTCTGTAAAAAATCAATAAAAAATATATTTTAAAAAAAATAGTTAAAATGGTAAATTTTATATTTTCTACAATAAAAAATCAACTATAAAAATGCAAGTATTATCCTAAACTCTATGAATATTACCACATTTCATCCTCACAACATAAAGTACGTGCTGTTATTATCTCTGTCTTACTGATGGGGAAGCCGAGGCTTAACCACATTAAGCAAATAGTTCAAGATCCCATGGTCACTGAGTGATGGAACCAGGATTTGAACTCAGGGAGTCTGATTCCCAAGACTGTGCTCTTAAATATGATGTCCTCTATGAAACCTCTCTGATGTGCACAGAAATAGAAATAGAAATATAGAAATAGAAATAGAATCCAGAAAGGAAATGGAAATGACATTTATTACGATCTATTCTCAGAACAACAGTCACAAAACCCCCTTTGAAACACAAACTTGATCATGTCACTTGCCTTCTCCAAACTATCTTGCAATAAAACCCAAGTTCTTTATTCCCTGCCCCTAGGCCCTGCAGGATTATGACTCCTGATGCCTCTCCAATCTCTCCTGTTGGCTGGCTCATCATGCCCCTTCCACCCACCTCCTTCATCTTAGACCTGCCAATGTCCAGGGACTTGGCACATGCTGTTCCTCCCTCCTGGAATGCACTGCCACTGACGTCCGTGTGGCCGTTCCTCCTTCCATTCAGGTCTTTAGCTAAAGGACTCTTATCCCAGAAGGCTTCTTTGTTCCCTGTCTCCAAAACACAGCACTTCCTCACCCTCAGCCCATTTCCCTGTTCTCTTATTTTTCCATCATAACCACTGCCACTGTTTAACTATAGTGTGTACTTATTTGTCTATTCCATTGCTGTTTCCTCTTTCCTGCTAAAAGGCAATGCTGGTCCCTAAAGTGGTACTTGACACAGAGCAGACACTCAATGAACATTTGTTGAATGAGTAACTGAATGGATAAATTCACTGAGTGCTTCAGTCAACCCTCACATAGGGTGACCAACTACCTGGTTCACCAGGGACTACAGAGGTCCCAGGGATGTAAGACTTTCAGTGCTTGAAGCACCTCTCTTCTCCAACTACCCCAACTTCCCTCCATTAGGCCAAGTTCTAATTGCCAACAGCCAGCTCATATTTGCCATGTAGCAAACAGAAAACTCAAAAGGATCTTAGGGACTTGTCCCCTCTTTCTTTCCCAACTCGCCAGACTCTGCTGCAAAAAGCATGCCTTCTCTCTTTATTAAAAGAGTCTGGGGGAGTTAAGACTGCATCCCACAGATCTTGCCAGCCAGGCTCAAGTCGGTGGCTTTCTCACTATAACTCCTGTCCCCTTCCTGGGAGAATCCTCATCCCTTTCTAAAGCCCTCCTGAAGCATCCCCTTATTGGTCAGCTCGTTGAGTGAGTTCTAGAAGTAGCATCTACTTGCTGTATGACCTTGAACAAGTTACTTGAAGATCCCAGTGTTTTCCTATGGGGAAATACTTATCTCATAAAGTGATTACAAGGATTAACGAGAACAAATGGCATATAGTATTCTTTCAGTTAATGTCAGCTGTCATAATTATTACTAGCAAGAGGTTAAGAAGCAAAAAATATCTAGTTCTCAGGCTTCACACTAATATATGGAGACTGTGCTTACATAACACCAAAACAACTAAATAAAAGGGTGAAAAAAAATCTCTTAACCATCCAGATGTTCGGTAGATGAAGCATAAACAATATTTCTCAGCTTTCTTCCCCATCAATATTTTATCCTCTTCACCTCCTTGTGAGGCTATAATAAATATCTAAGTGATACTTATACAATGTTCACAGATTTTTTCCCCTGACAGATATTATTACTTAAAAATGTAAAACAACTATATAGCACAACTACCATGAGCAGAGTTTTTAAGGGGGGTGAGGGGATATGCTGAGGAAGGCAAAATTTGTAGTACATTTTATAAGCAAAGAGATAATTTCCTAAAATACAAGGAGTTATTTCAAAGCTATAGGAAAAGATAAACAACCCAATAGAAAATTAAGAAAAGGACATACAAATGGTCAACAACCTCTCTAATAATGAAATAAATACCAATTAAAATGACAATGAGCCCAGCCGGTGTGGTTCAGTAGTTGAGCATCAACCCATGAACCAGGAGGTCACATGCCTAGTCAGGCACAGGCCAGGTTGCGGGCTCGATCCCCTGCAGGGGGCCTATAGGAGGCAGCCGATCGATGATTCTCTCTCATCATTGATATTTCTATCTCTCTCTCCCTCTCCCTTCTTCTCTCTGAAATCAATAAAAACATATACAAAATGACAATGAGACGTTTTTCACTTATGAAATTAGAAAATATTAATTCTTGCTCACATTGACAAGTACGTAGGAAAACAGTCACTCTCGTGGGCTGCTGGGGGTGGGAGCTATAAATTGGTGCACCTTCTCTTAGATGATAATTTTACATAGCTATTGAAATTTCAAATGTTTACATCTGTTGACTCAGAACTTCCCCTTCTAAATATATATCCTTCAAAAACATTCACCCATACGCACAAAGATATACAGACAGTCCTTGACTTACAATGATTCAACTTAACTATTTTCCTACTTTATGATGGTGCGGAAGTGATACGCACTCAGTAGACACCATATTTCAGATTTTGAATTTTGATCTTTTCCCAGGCTCGCTATCTGAGGCATGACACTCGTTTATGACAGTAAGCAGCAGCAGTAAGATGATTTAGCCCAAATGTGAACCAATTAATGTATGTGTTCTGAGCATGTTTACCATCGGCTAGACTAAGCTAGGTGTACTAAATGCATTTTTAACTTAGGATACCTTCAATTTACAATGGATTTTCAGGACGTAACCCATCATAAGCCGAGGAGTATCTGTATGTACAAGTTTGTCCAATACAGTATTATTTATTCATCCAAAGAAAATCAGAAACCAAGTAAATGATCACCAGTGGGGTTAGCCATAAAATGGAACTCTGTACAGGCACTCAAAAAGAATGAAACATGTATCCACACAGAGATTTGTAAAAAATGTTTGTAGCAGCATTATTCATAATAGCCAAAAACTGGAAACAACCTTCAATCCTGAAGGAGACCTCCTTGTCTAGCACACCAGGCAACAACCCAAATATCCACCAGCTGATAAACAGAATGGGGTATATCATAAAATAGTTCTACAGAAAAGAAACAAAGGTCTGTCACATGCTACAACATAAATAAACCTGAAAAACATTATACTCATTAAAAGAAGCTAGACACACACACAAAACATACTTATGATTTCATTTATATGCAAGCCCACAAAAGGCAAATCTACAGACCAGAAAATAGATTTAAGTCGTTGCCTGGTGATAGAAATGAGGATGGGGGTGACTACAATGGGCACAATGAATCTTTTAGAGGCGATGGAACTTTTCTAAAGTTGGATTATGGCATTAGTCACACAATTCTTTTTTCCTTTTTTTTCTCACAATTCTTAAAATTTGCTAAAACGTCAATGAAGTGCATACTTAAAACAAATGAATGTTATGGTATATAAATTACACATCAGTAAATCTATTTTTAAAATAGAATGTGACAGATCAATAAATTCTCACATGCAAAGATGTTCAAGATTAAACTGTTAAGTTTTTTTTAAGCAAAATAGTATTAATAACATCATATGAGTGTTAAGGCAGTCATAATATATGTTAATATAACATAGAGAAAAACTCTGAAGGAATATACACAAAATGTTAAGGGGGAAGTGGGCATTACTTTTACAATGTAAAAACACACAATGCAAATATTAAAATAAATATGTCAATGAGCGTTGTTTAAAACTGACTCTGTTTTGTTGATACTGCTCAGTTAAAGATGCCACATCTGGTAAAAAGATGTATAGAATTTCTCATTCTCCTGGCTTTACCACAGCCTGGGGGGAGGGTGGGCGGGGGGAGGGATATCTGAAAACCACCCAGCTCTGTCTTTCTCTCATTCCAAGCTCCCCAAGTAAACTATGACTAATTCTATTTCCCAGCGACCTTGAAGCTGGGGAGAATGAATGCCCTGGAGAGGTGTCCCCCTCAGTGTTATCCTGTCTATGAATACCATGGCTTACAAAGCAATTTCTAGTGAGTTCAGCTGGCAAAAAAAAAAAAAAAAGATTTCTCAAAGGCTAATAAAATCGTCTAATTACTCATTAAGTTGAAGAATGGGGTCAAGGGCCTGTGGACCCTGTCAACATACAGAGACCCCAGAGAGGCCAACCCTATATGCCCGACCCAACTCCCTGTCTTGATTTCGTTAAGCTCAGACCCTGGCAGCTTAGAAAACTCAAGTAGCATTTTCTTAACTTTATTAAAGTGTAATAAACATAGAAAAAATGTGTATTTTTTAAAATAGCATTTTTATGAAAACTCTCTCAAAGATCAATCTTACCCTTTTCCAATGGAAACCATAGTGCCACTTTTTTTTTCTCCTCCTAATCGGGGGTAAATGAAGAGGCTGAGCTAACAAGAGTCCACATCCTCGCTGGTCTCATCTCCCTGAAAGTCTGGACTAAGATGCATGTGTGCTATGGATGGTGGTCATTATTTCCCAACCCCAAGAGGTGCTTTCCAAGTCAGGTGCCAACATCTCATGTCCCAGAGAACAGGGGCTGAGATCAGCTCAGGCTTGCCCAAAAGAAAGCTCTCTGGCTGCCAGGAAGAAAGAACGATGGAATGACCTCCACTAGACTATAAGCTTTATGAGAGCCAGAAGCATGTCTGCCTGTTCATCACTGTAAACCCAGTGTCTGATACAAAGTAAGTACCGTTAAATATTGGTTAAAACAAATGCTGATTGACTGGAACAAAGAAGGGGAAGACAGACCCTGGAAACTAGGCCACAGAGCAGAAACCCCAAGGGTTTGGAAAGGGCTACTGCTAACCCAGATGGTGACTTTGTGCCAGTTAGAAAAAAGACAGCCCTTTCTCCCTGAGGATGCAGCTCCACGCCAGGCAAATTGCTTAGTGGGCAGAGCTTGTACTGGGTTTCAGGCCCCACTTCTCAGCCAGGTGCCCTTCTGTGGGGATAACCTGCACCTGCTGTATTGGTGGCCCTGTGCTGGTATCAATGCTGCTGCTTGTGCCATTGAAAATACAAACTGTGTAGACTATTCCCTGCCAGGCTTCCGGGCAAATGCCCAGTTTGCCCACAGGAAAGGCTGACCTGAAGTAGAAACCACAGGCCTAGAAAAATCTTCCAATAGTCACTAAATGCTTGTTGACTAATTACAGGACCATGTAATCCCAAACCCTGCGTCATCTGAAAAGGAAATGCAGAATGTCCCCATGACCACTTCAGCCCCCTGCATACTCCTAAGAGAGAGCAGAGCAGATGGGAAAAAGCAAAGGAGAGGACATCCTACTTTATACCAGGAGACTGCCCTGGACATATGAAAACAGTTACATGAACTTCATACTCAAATACCTCAAAGATGATTTTATCTGTACTCTTTCTGGTGAACAGGCATCATTTCCTCCCTAGACTTCTGCAATAGGCCCTAACTGACCTCACTGCTTTCTCCTTGCCTACCAACAATCTATTTTCCACATTCTAGGAGGAAGGATCTTTCTAAAGGAGAAAATTGATCATGTCATTCATTGCTTAACATCTCTAATGGCACACAGAATAAAATATAAGCTCTTAACATGGTCCACAGGCCCTCTATGACCCTGTTCTGGCCAACCTCTCCCATCAGTTCCTGCCATACCTACTTTCTTACAGTTCCTTCCCCTTCTTTCTTTTTTTTTAATTCTCCAAGCTTGTTGTTTATACCCCAGGGCCTTTGGACTTGCTGCTCTCCAGTCCTGGATTCTCTTCCCCAGCTTTTTAGGTGACATTCAGATGACAACTTAGAGTGGCTTTTCCTGATCTTTTATCAGGAACTCTAGCACTCCCCCATTCTTAATTCTCCATTACTCCGTTTTATTTTCTTAGTAATGGTTACCACTCTGAATTTATCTTGTTTATCAATCTTTTTATTGCAGTCTCCCTTCCTTCCAATATTCTCCTATACTACCTCCCCCCTCAAAGAAAAAAAGCAAAAAACGCACACACACCAGAATATAAGCTCATTTCCCTCTCTATCTCTGGTATCGAGAACACAACAGAAGCATAATAAAATACTTTGGTTAAGAATTAGAATAATTATAATTGTAAGGCTCTTAGTTTGCAAAGCATACTCATATCCATTGCCTTACTTAAACTTAAAAACAGCCCCATAGGGCAGATAGCACAACCTTCATCTTACTGGTGAGGAAAACAGGTTCGGAGAGGCTGTGCGGCTTGCCAAAGGTCACGCAGCAAGGAATGAGTTTAATTTGCACTCAAGTCCAGGTTTTCTCCCTCCAAGTCCAAAGTTCTTTCCTCAAAATGCGGTTAACATCCAACTGTGCTTCCCACCCACTAAGCAAAAACTTTACAACATGAAGATTGTTAAGCTTCAAGACAAAGAAAATATAAGGCTATGAAACCATTTTGGAAATCATCAAAATAGACAATTATGCAAAATGAGCCCTCTCTGAAATTCACAGATGGAAAAGTTGCAAGGTGTCCAGATGCTACATCTCAAGTTTGATCTCTTCTTATGGAATTCCCTGATTCACATGAAGGACAGGGAACTTGGGAGTGGAGGAACATAGGAGAGATGAAAAAGACTGTACTCTACCAAGAGTGGCAAAAAGAAACTATGACTAATAGGGAAAAGTCACTGCAGGAAACTAACCACATGCTACAGGAGGATTGAATTTCTCACCCTTCGGGCCAGAAAGTTAAAGGCATAACAACACAGACATGTTTAAAACTTTCTTCTCAGTCCTGGGTCGAAGAAAATAATAGTAAAATTTATCTGGGAGGATAAACTGAAGGAAAGGGGAGCTGGGGAGTGGGAGGGAAATGTGCTTTCTACTATATTTAAAATGTTTTATGAGTGTCTACATTACATATTCCCCAAAAAAATGAGCTAAATTTAACCAAACAAGTAAATCAAAGAGAATGAAAAGGTTTAGGAAGCGATTTCAACAGGTCTTTTCTTCCAATCTGGCCTCCTTACCAGATCTCATCTTTTCCAAACCAAACAAGGGTAAGCAGGTCTATTTCTCCCTCTTCATAGCATGACAGGTAGACAGCTCCTCCTTTGGTCTCACTCATATCCAAGCCATTTCCCCTTCAAATCCTGGAGCCACAGCTGAAAAGAACCATCCTCTCCCGATCCTTCATTTTACAGACAAGACCCAGCGAAGGGGGGAGATTTTCTCAAGATCCCGCAGCTAATTACCAGCGTAGTTGGAGCTTGAGTGAAGGGCCCTTGCCTGCAGTGCTGTGCCCCTTCTGGGACACCAAGCTCCTTCTCTGTTCAACACTCAGAGGACTCAAACCCCAATTGCGAACATGCACAGTGTAGGAGAATCAGCTGACCAGGCCATTTCCTACAGCCTTCCCTTTTCCATACTGTGTGCCCCTAAGGCCTCAGCCTGTTCCAACACACTCAGCAGGCGGCACTGCCCTGGAGAAAGGACATCCCCCAAGAGAAATGCAAAACTTGGCGAGTATATCACAGTAACGAGTAGCACTACCAACATTTAGTAGGGAGGGGCCAGGGGTGCAACTCCCCCACCCCATCACCTGCAGCAAAAGCCTCTGAATCCTCTCCAACCCTTTAAAAGGTGAATGTCCACAGAACAGAAACCCTGATAAATGTTAGCTGAATGTTATCAGAAGTAACTACAGTAATCCAGCATTTGATGGATCCGTGCAGCTAAATACGGTCATGAACAAAATTTACAACAACCCAAGGAAAAGGACACAGCTGTTCCCATTTAACAGACGAAGAAACCAAGAAACTAAGGGGCTCAGTCACTTGCCAGAGCCAGGCTAAAAATTGACAAATCAGGCACTGGTCAACTGAGTCTCCCAAATCCAAATTTTACTCTCCTTAAAGCGTACTGCAGACCTAGGGCCTCAATGAAAACAATGCACCTTTAAAATAAACTGGGCTGTGGGAAATGTAAACTACTGAAAACCCTGTGCCTCATGCCAGACTGTCTTCCAGACCCAGCCAGGAGGCGTGTGGAGTCCTGATGGGCCTCACCTTGAATAAGGCTATAGTTTTCAGACCAGATTTCACAATCCAAAAATCTCAGTAGGGGCTGTCTCTGGCTCTCCTTCCCTTCCCCCTTTCCCCCTCCAAGCCCCCTGCTCCATCCTCCCGCTCCCTTACCCTCAGAATCAGGAGCAGAGTCTCTGAGCTGCATGCAGCTTTACCAACACAGGGGAAAAGCTAACGCAACTTTAAGCCGCATTAACAGGATCAAGAGATGTATGATTAGTCTCTATGGCCTCCATATGGTCCAGAGTACTTCTGAAAGACGGTGCTTAGCTTGGGCTCCAGATTTTAAAGGATGTTAATAATGTGAAGGTTTATCAGTGGACTGCAGACTCAAAAATGGTCCTCATCTATTAGGGAAGACTTCCCAGAAAACACTGCTCTAGAAGAGACCCCAGCCCAGCTAGCCAGATTGGTTAAATCCACTGCAGAAATGAATTAGGTGGAAGATGTGGCAGCCAGATGGCTTTTAAAAATGTTGATAAGCTGAAATGTGGCAGGGAAAAGAGACCAGAGGTTGAGAGAACAAGTCATCTAAAGCATGATAGAAGAATTTAAGCCTGAGAATGCTGAGCAGAGAAAACAAATGTATACCATCTCTGCCCACCCCCCAGCCCACGGCAGATATGTTGTTGTTTTTCCTTCCAATCCTAGAAGATAACCTCAGAATCCTTCTCAACACAGCCCTCCAGCAGCCACTAACAATCCATCACAGCAGGCCCATCAGATATGAACTATTCCCCATCCCCGACTCAGAAGTACATGAAAGCAGTTTTCAAATAATGGAAATGTTACTACGAGTCAGCCAGCTTAGACTTATTCCGGTTGCTCCGAAGGACAGAGGTGTCTTGCAATTCTATTCAAGGAAAACCTTCTTAACCTTTCCAACAATGGATAGTCTGATCTCTGAGGTGGTCAGTCTCTCGCTGCTAGAAGTTCCAATCAGAAGCTTCACAGCTGTCAGGGTTCCTCGTGGAGTGGGCATTTGGGCAAATTCTGTAATCCTAAGTAGGACTTGAAGTTCAGATATAATACCTCTGTGAGCACTTTATGTGTGGCAGGAATGGGCACACAAGCTATCATGGTGGATACTGTGAGTCTCCGTTTATAGAGGAGGGCACTGCAGATCAGGGGGACTGAGTTACTTCACATAGGGCCAGAGTGGTAGGTCAAGAATTCAAATCCTCATCTGGCGACTCCAAGTCCTGCATGTTTCCCACCCACCACTATTAGCTGCAAACAAACACCAAGACAAGGCCTCCTCTGAAGCTAACCAGTCTTCAGATGGAGCCTATGCTGGCTGCTTTTCCTCCCTAAAGATGCTACCTCGTTGTTATTTGATGGCTCTGTATCTGCTGCTCTGTAAGTGTTCAGCTCCTCGCTGCTGGATAGCAGGTATTTTGTTTGCTCATTCTAGCCCCAAACAAGAGTTCTCTCCACAAAGCAGCACATATGGAATCTTTGATGTTTTGCTCAGTATCTTTGTCCTAAAACCCCAGGCACTGTATTTTTTTGTTTGCTTGTTTGTTTGTTTGTGGCATTTATGGCTTCTGTTCCAATGCAAAAGTCCCTAAAATGAGGTGACCACTACAGCCACATTAATCACTAACTCCCCAGATGATTAGCTTATCATCAGCTATGTCCCATCCCTCCAACAATAGTATATCTTATTCCCCAGTGCCTGGGTCTTATCCCTGAATTACCCAGCCTCATGGCCAGGCCCTGGTTTTTGCTCTGTCTTGCTAATACTGGGGAATACCCCCATTTCAGACACCGACAGTCCCACTTTTATAGACCTACACCTGCCAGCTTGAACTTCCTCTTACCTGTGTGGGGCTGGGATCTTTCCCCAACACCCTTCCTCCCCCAGGGGGTGTAGTTCTAGCTTTCAGCCCCTCCTGTCACAGCCCCACCAGCCCATTCCTGCTTCAGTTAACCAGACCACAGTGAACTGTGTGCCAAGCACTGTTTGTACTTCCTACAGCTCTCTGAAGTTACCGCCCTGATCTTGTTAAGGAGCCAGACCACATTTACCCTATCACTCTGTTCTTTATCCATGTCCTACTCAGGATTTTTTGCTTCCACCTGCCCTGGGAGGACGTATATTTGCTGCTGAAAGGCCCTCCTGGTGCTGTCAGCCCACACAAGCCTTTCCTGTCTCTCTGGTTTTACACTCAATGTCTGCACAGCAAAAGTGGTCCCTTTTTATACTAGTGTCTTCCTCGCTGTCTAATGAAACAATGTAGCTCATCTGACATTCTCATCACTATTATGCATTTGTTTTACTTTACAACTAGTTTATAAATATCAGTAGATAAAAATATTCTACTTCACTCTGCACCTGCTTGGCAGGCGCCTAGCCAGGGAAGGGATGTACTAGATCCCCTTCTTTGGAAAGTTACTGCCCCACCAACAGGGACAGGATCCTGGCTGGCACAGTTGTGGTGTTAAGCCCACCTCACTGGCCATAACAACTGTGGTTCAGGGGCCACCTCAGCTGGGCCAATCAGAGTCCCTTCCCCAGCTATATTAAAGTGAGGGAGGAGGAGAAAGAGATGAGGAGGAGAAGGAGGGGAGGACAGGAGAAAGAGAAGAAGGAGAATGTCTTTCCATGTGATCACCTCCAAATGAAGCATGAACTTAGAAACTGTGGGCAACCATTGTCTACCTGCCAGATGGTAGTATCAGAACTAGCTGGTTTGATGAGAAGGAAGAGTGAAGCAGATGTGCAGAGAAAAGCCAAAATGAGAGAAAGTACACCAGTTGATATCTAGAACAGACTAGGGCTCCCTAGCACTCCGGCTCCTGATCCCAGGCCATCCTGAGGCCACCTGCATTTCCTCATCTGGGTTCCATAGAATACCTTGCATGTTTATAATAAATTCCATTTTCATCTCACCTGCTTCAGCTGGTTTCTGTTGCTTGAAACTAAAAGTTCTAATTAAAGCAAGGGCACATGTTAGGTATTTAGTAAATTCTTGCACATTGATTGAATATACCCCTGATTTCTTGCCATAGACTTCAATTTAAATAGCACTAGTGAATCTCTTTAGTATCTTCCATTAGGTTCTCTGAAACAAAGACCTCTAACTGGATAACTTATCTATTGGCCACATTAATGCTTAATAACACAAATACTATGATCACACTCAGACCAACTTGAATGCAAACACCCATATGCACCAACATGCATATTGCCTCAATTGCACATAGCAGCACATGGTGTATTTTGCCCCTTTCCCAAATCTGTTGCTCCAAAAGAAAAGAGAACAATTAAAAAAAAAAAGAATTTATAGTCAAGAGCCTGGCTGACATCTCTGTGATAGCACTTAGCAACCAAATACCCTAAGCAAGGCATTCAACCTCTGAGCCACATTCCATAAATCATTGCCACCTATGCCAACTGTTCTGGCGGCTGAGAGTAGAGTCCCTACCTAGTACTCTCTGGACGCTTCAAGAGGCATCTCCCAAGGAATGTTCTGCAAAATGCCTGTTCTAGAATAGGGTTGGTAAACTACAGCCCATGAGTCACTCAAATCTGTCCCACAGCCTATTTTTGTAAATAAAGTTTTACTGGAGCAGTTACACCCCTTCATTTCTCTTCATCACTGGCTGCTTTTGCATTCAACAGCAGAGGTGAGTAGATGTGACAGAGACCAAATGACCCACAAAGCCTGAAATGTTTATTAGCTGATCTTCTACAGAAAAAGTCTGTACATCTAGAACAGGGTTGTATCATAAGTAAAAAACAGTACCTAGGTTAATGAGGTCAGAAAACAATGGATTAAATAGATTTTTTTTTCCTACAGGACTTATCAGAGCCTTTAATAAATGGACATGTGCTGTAAATTTCTAAGAACATACTAGAAAGCTTCCCACACTTATTTGAACAGAGAGCCCTTTTTATAGCAGACATTTTGAGGGGCTAGTATTCTACAGGAATTCCTCATCTGTAAAATAGAAATAATAATAACCCCAATTCCATCTGCATCACAGGGCTGTTAGCGAGATCAAATGCAACAATGAGTGTGGGCTGTGCAAACAAACCATGGGCAAATGAGAATTATACCTTTAACCCAGTAACTTGAAGGGATTTTCTCTCCATTTCCCACCAGCCACTCAGAGGAAAGACACAAATGACTTCAAGGGATCAACTGTTTCCAAGAACCTGCTGATTCTGAAGAATTCCCTGGGTCTTCATAGAAAAGTGCATGACTGTAAGCTAAATGGGAAGGGTTGCTGAGAGATTCGATTTGTTTCCATTAAAGAACATCAATTAATCTTGATTCTGGATGGAAGACAGGCATTTCTCCTCTTGAAGTTTTGATTAGCTCCCATACCACACAGGAGTGACATGGGCTCCGGATAGACTGTTTCCTCATGCAAAGCCATTTCACAAGCCATGGGGTTCTGAATGGGACAGATGCTCCTGCAGAAGAAACATCTGACCTCCCCCCACCCCCGTACCCTCCTCGTGCTCCACACATACAAACCACTTAGCCCCTCCACATAACACCTACAGTACCAACCGGGTTTTGTCATGAAGTGTTAGCCAAGCCCAGTTAATAAGACAATCACTGAGACACAAGGCCTCTCTATTTCTGACTCAGACCCATGGAAGCACCCAGGGAAGGCTGAGCAGGTCAGCGAGGAAATGGCCAGCATCCAGCAATGACATTATGCTGAGATTGATCCCTTTTACATATGCATGCCACCGTTTCCTTTTCCAAAACAAGAAGTAGGAGTGGAGATAGACATATGGTAACACCACCCGCCCACCCACCCACCCACCCACCATCCTGCAATCCTCACCCTCTCCATGCAGTTAAGATGGTGCTGGCCATCTTTGCCCCCTTCCCCACAGAGGCTCAAGCTCTTCCAGATGCCAAGTATAATTATAGGGAGTCGCTGCCATTCTCAAGAGATAACACTTTCCTGAAATTCCCACAATTCACAAACACCACCTCTATCTGTGGAAGAAAGGGCAGATCTTTTTTTAATGGCTTCGCTTTCCCCTTTAGGGAAAGGTGAAAGGGAAATAACACTCAAAGGATGACTCAATAAAAGGATTCATGAGGTAACTACAGTAAAACAAAATTGCTACCAGATGGCTGTACCATGGAGAGTCAAACAGGATCTTTGTCTACACTAGAAGTAACTCAGATCAGCAGGGCATTTCCTAAGTGATAAGCCTGAGGCCCCATGCAGGGAGGGGTCCATCTTCAAGTGGTGGTACTGGAGAGTGGCCCTAAGAGTTCTGAAGTCCAAAGTTGGCCAATTTCAGTCTGAGAACCTAAGAGCAGAGAGACAGGCCCAAGCAGGGTGAGGGTATAGCTTGAAGTTTTGATTACCACTGTCTTGACACCTGTGGCAAATTCTATCTTGGAGTGGGAAAGCCCACCAACAGGCCTACAGGTAGGCCTCACTCCCCTTGACTCCTAGCAGCCATCAGACATTAAGCTAACAGCCCCTGATGATCCCTGCTTCTAGTGCAGCTCTTGCCATTTCTACCACCAATACCAAAGCTTCATGAGAAGAATCACTTCTTGGTCTGCCCCAGGCTCCGACAGCTGACAGAGAGCTTCTCGGGCTTCCAAGCTGAAGCCACCCAGCTCATGACCCACTTGAGGGCAAGACGGTCTCAATTACCTCCATTCAATGCACCTGGTCTCTGTTTGCCCTGATCTTCATTCCACCTCCTCAGAGCAAGGATTGTCAGCCAGCTCAGAGGTAAGCCCACTACAGTGGGGCCTTGACTTACGAGTGTCCCGACTAATGAGTTTTTTGAGATACCAGCTGTCTCTCGGCTGATTTTTTTGCATTGAGTTGACAGAGTAATTTGAGTTAACGAGTTTCTTAACGAGCTCCTTAACGAGCTCGGTCTCAGAACAAATTAAACTCGTAAGTCAAGGCCCCACTGTAACTGCAAATATCTGTAGGCTGTGCTGAGGAAGAGGAAGCCATTGTTCTACACAGTTCCAGAACTGGCTCAGAGTGAAGTTACAAGGATGAAGATTTGGGTCAGTATAAGGAAAACTACGGGGAGTCTTGAGTAGTTCAAAAGAATAACTGGGGTGTCCACTGGGGTGCAAGAATTAGGGCTGATGGTATATGATACATGGGTACTTTTTTAGGAGCAGGTGTAAAGGCATCTCTGCTCCATCCGCCCTACCCCCAACCCTCCCCTGTGGACCCCTAACTGCCCTCCCCACACTGTTGGGAAAAGAGTCCAGGACTGCACCTTAAGGATGACTCTGACCATGCAAGGCATTTTAATGCAGCTTTGAAAACAAACCAGTACCTAATATATTATTCGTGCTTAAATAAACACATAACTCTCTTTTGTTCCTTAGACTCTTAAGGCTTGGAGTGAAACACACCATGTAGAGTTAGCCCTGGGAGGAAGATTTCGATTAGATGCTCACGCTGCTGTTGTCTGCATTCTTGGTCTGCACTGTCTTGACACCTGTGGCAAGTCTTTCTGTGATACAGATGCCTACTTCTCTTTGAGGTACCCCACCTGACCACCTTCCAAAAAAGTGAATTCCACGGGCTATTTTTGAAGTCAGGCCATCCCAAACATGATATTTCCTCAAAATTAATTAGTGGGAAATTTAATCAGTGACTTTTATATAATGAAAATAAAGTTCGATGACATTTTCATTAAAAAAAAAAACAAAAAAACACCACCACACCAGGAGTAACTAACTCCAATACCTACTGAGATCTGGGGAACCAGATGAACTAGTAGAGCAGGTGAGGTGCGGGGGATGTGAACAGTGGCCAAGTGAGCTCAAATCCTGTCACAGAAGGGCAATGGGGTCAGCTCTGGCCATTGCTGCCATGTGGGAACACAGGCCCAAAGCTGCCAGACCTTTCGATTCTTTAAAAAGGTGCTAGAAATCCAGATTTTAC
Source organism: Myotis nattereri (assembly GCF_964212035.1). Classification (NCBI taxonomy): domain Eukaryota; kingdom Metazoa; phylum Chordata; class Mammalia; order Chiroptera; family Vespertilionidae; genus Myotis; species Myotis nattereri. The sequence continues at coordinate 25,268,686 of NC_138089.1, forward strand.
ATGAAATCTCATTTCTACATGTTGGCTTCCAATTCACATTTTTCAAAGACACAGTACAGGCCAAATCAAACACATCTGAGAGCTGGATTTATCCTGTGTGCCGTCAGTTTGCAAGCTCTGCATAAAAATTCAGCTTAAATAAATTACCACCAGTAATGTGCAAAACAGATCCTTCTCCCTTACCCACTCCATCTCTGAGGACTGCAGCAGGGGGCCAGGGAAGCCACTGCAGGTGAGAAGAGGTTCAGGGATGAGGTAGGGCCAATGCCATCTGTTGTCCAAATTACTACATAAGAACTGGAAGTTCACATTCCCATTTTTGACAGAATCTGATCAAAACAGCCACTTCCAGTCAGCCTGCTACCCTCCATCAGAAGGCAAGATTTTTACTTTTGTTATGAAAATTATCTTCTGTCACTGGGCTGCCAAAAACAGAATCTTAGGGTTGGCAGGACTCTGTATGTCACCTAAAACAAGTCGCCTTCTGATGCCTAAATCCCCACTTGGACAATATTTTCCAGGGACACAGCACCCAGCCTCAAACACTGCCGGGGACTTCAGAGCTTAAGTATGTCCCTTTAAAACATCTCTAAGTGTTAGAAAGGTCTTCCAGACACTAGACTTCTAAAAACCCAGCCCAAATTCAGATTAGATTTTTTTTGGCAGCTGCCTCGCCATGACTCACACCACTTACTGTCCACGAGACCCTTAAGTCTTTTTCACAAGTGCTTCTGCTAAGCACAGCTCTCCCTAAGCTGTACTCACTTGGCCAGCTGGGTTTTTAGACATAAGGGCAAGGCTTTACATTTTCTCCTTACTAAATTTTAGCCCCCCTCTACGTTGCGATGAGGAGGCCATCCGTTCATAGGGACAAATTTTTTGTTTCACATTCTTTTTCTGCCCCATGGATTGCTGGAGCTGAAGGCTCTGCACTTCATCGATAACACAGATGGCACTGGGACATTTGCCATTAAAACGACCTACCGTCTACCTTCTCCGAAGCCTGGTTGCTGGGAATATTTATGAAGGATTGAATGAAGGTTGATCCATTTCTCCAGATCAAAAAGCTCAAACACCAACAGGAGCTAAGCAGACAACAAAAGAGTGAGGTGGACCAGGTGTGCCCTAGAGCAAAGCAGAGCCCATGCCCCATTGGAAGGGGGCAGCCAATTTTGGCCTCTGTCTGAGAATGAGGGCCCAGTGTTTCTAGATCTTCTTATTTCTTAAAAAAATGCCAGAAAAAAAAATATTTTTATTTGAACTCGCCTGATTTTCTTTAAAACTTTCTTGATATTTTTAATGTTGGAAACTAATTTTCTTTTGTAAATGTTCCAAAAGCCAAACAAAACACACCAGTGTAGTTACGTTTACCTGCAACCTACTGGTTCTGCTGTAGATGTTCTAAATGTCACTCTTTGATTGAATCAAGCCCTTCAAATCTGGGTAGGAATAATAATAGAGAACACTTATTAAGTATGGCCTGTATTCCAGACACTGGGCTAAAAAGTGTGGATTATCTCATTTAATTCTCACAAGAGTCCAGTGAGGTATCCATTTTACAGAGGTGGAAGCTTAGTAAGTGATAGAGCTGGCATTCAACCCTCAGTCTGGCTGACTTCAGAATCCAGTGCAGAGTTTCTTTTTGAACAGAAATGCTGTAAATGAATTGTGCTTTAGTGTTCTATCAATTTACAGTGAGGGATTTTTACCAATAACTACTAAAAATGTGTTGTAATCACTACTGTAGGTGACTAAGGCCACACCTGCCACATCTCAGGGTCCTTATGGCCTCCTGCAGCTGAAGGGCCCTCCTGCTCCCTCTCCCCTGGCTCCCCTCAAGAATGGATCAGAGGAAAATACCACAGCACTTCTCTTTGGGGGGGATTGTCTTGCTCTTGACTCCAGCCTTGTACTTATTCTTGAGGAGAAGTGAAGGATTTACTTAAAATAATGCCAGGGAGTCTCTATTGTCGTGCAAGTCTCATTGAACAACCCTATCTGATGAGCATAATTTGAGACAGAAGATAGAATATAACTTCTTGGCCTTATCCAGAAATGGCAAACCCAACTGCCTATGGAAGCCAGGAAGCTTACCTTAGGTCAATGAGTGAAGCAGTAGGTGTCAAATAAGAGGGTGTGGGGATGCAAGAGCTCCTGCCCAGAAGTGGAAGAGACTGAGAGAACATCTAAAAATGGCAGCTTCTACTCAGCTCTGGCTGATGGGCTACCATGTTGGAATGGGGACCCGGTGCAGCCAAATTGTCCAATTTGTTTTCAAAGAGTCAGAAATGCAGATTTTTCTATGAAGTTGCCCCGTTTTATTGTGCATCTAAACAAAATACATCACTGGCCTGCAGAACATCACTTGCTTGGTAATCAATGCTGGTCTGGAAGAAAATAAGTTGAATTTTCAATTTAGTCTTGAGCTGTTTTGAACATCTGAAGAAGGAGAAGGATTCAAAGAGGTTCTTAAATCCTTGGAGCCTAAACTACCCAGCTCCTGACTTCATGGCAGGCACACGATGGAGCAGTGCTGAGGATGCAGGCTGAACATCATTGATTTTCCATTGATTTCTCCCACAGAGGGAGATAGCCACATCCTGAGTTGATCATAAGCTTGGAAGTTAATGTCATGGAGGAATTAGAAGAAAGGTCAACAAGAAAGGGAGGGACAGGGATGTTGACCTCTACTTAGCTGAAGACCAACTCTATTCATTCCTCCCAAGTCAGGGTCACAATTAAGGGCATGGAAATCTACCCATTGGAAGAAAATGATATCATGGTTCGAGAGCACATTTGTGAACCAAAATTCCTAGATGTTGTACCTCCAAGGAGGTCAAAAGTCAAGTCTGGGTGGGTGCAGACTTCTTACTCTTCTCTCTGTGGCTGGTTAGACTTGGTAGCACCTCAGAGAGAAGTCAGGGTAGTTATCCAAGTTGGTCCCTATAGGGGTTTGAGCTCCAGACCAGCTTTTGTTACCCTGGAGCAATAGAACCAAGACTCAAGTATGGGCGTGCCCAACCCACCAAGGCCAAAGGAATTCTGCAGGTGAAGATCAGCCCACCAGACTTCTACAGGGTATTGAGCCACAGCTTCGGGGCAGACATTCATTTCCCAATGAGTGGCCTCTATCATCTATTTCCCTCTGAATCCTCTTAGGGAGGTGCCAAGAGCCACCTGGACAAGGGACAAGGCTGGGGTCAGGGTCCAAGGTCTGATATCCTAATCAAAGGCCAATTTGTTATTACTCCATTTACATTTCTACCTATTCAGGGGAGAAATTCCTCTCAAGGCTCAATATCCATAAAGGTTTAGTTTCTCTTGAAGAGTTGGTGGTATTCTCTTAAAGGTATTATTAAACTGTAGAATTTTAGAGTCAGTGCCTTATCCCATTCTGTTAAGATATCTCTGCTTCCTGGTTCTATTTACCGCAGAATGTGCTGTTTCTCTTAATGGTAATCACTGTTTATGGAGCACCTACCATGTGTCTGTTCTGACCTGAATGCTTTACAGAAATGCCCAAGGGAGGTATATTGTTCCTGTTTTACAGAGGTACAGAGAGCTAAGCCTCAGGGAGGTTAAACAATTTGCCCACAACTAGTAAGTGGCACAGCTGGAATCTGAGCCCAGATCTACTAGGCTCCAGAGCCTGCAGTATTACTTACAGTTGTAATTATTAATAACAATAGCTAACACTGATTGAGTCCTTACTATGTGCCTAGCCCTGTGCAGTGGGCTTTACATACATTGTCTCAATTTAACCACCTAGATAACTCTTTGAAATTGAATTACTATCTTCACTTTATAGATGGGGAAACTGAGGCTCAAAGAGATTAAAAAGACTTGCCCAAAATCACATAGTAAGAAAGTAGCATAGCTGGGCTGCAAATCTCCAGCAGTTTGATATTAACAACCATGTTCCCGATTACTAAGCCCGCCTTCCTCGGTTTCCTGACATTCTAAAACTGGATGGGCACGCTCATGTTCCCATCCACTCAGTTGAAACACTGTACAGGGCAGAGCCTTTTGGCAGGCCGCTGGAGACTTCACCTAGGGAACAATGGACCATGCAACAATCACCACTTGTTTGGACAATTATGAACCCATCTAATGATGCCCCTAGGCTGACTTGTACTTAAGGAACTGGTGCAGGAGAGGGAGAAGAAAATGTGGCTTCTCGATAGTAATAGAGAAGGGTCCAGAGGCCCAGTGCTGAGATTGGTCCCCTCCTTCCTAACTGCAGGACTACACAAGGCTGTTTCTAGGCTTGGCTCCAGGCCTTCCCCCACCCATTCAGATGATAATTATCTGGGTTTTAGAGGTATTGGAGCCCCCAAGTTGAGCCTCAGATAATCCTTCCAGTTTTGTCAAGCAACTGGCCATTTTCCCACTTCCAGGGGAAATAAGGGATTTTGTGGTTTACCGGCCACAGTCTGGAGTAGAGGCCAAAAAGGGTCTTTGTCTGAGGAGCCTGGAGAAGGCTTATTCCAGGGCTCTGACCAAAGAAACTGGTGATTCAGGGGCATTCCTGATTCTTGGGAGACATTTCTCCAGGAGTATCAGGATTTGTCTTTTCTCAATCCCTTTTATTCATCTTGCCCTCCTTGGAACCAACTGTCAGGTCTTTGGCAATAATGAGGATGGAGAGAGGTGGCTCTGTCTCTTTATAAAACTGTGCAATTAAATTTTCGTTAATGAAGTTATTTACTTTGTCCCAGCAATATCATTTCTGTTGTAGACTTAGCTGATTTCTTTTTTAATTCCTTTTAAATAGAACTGGAAGTCAGTGTTTCCTGGAAGAGCACCTTAATATTTTCATAAGCCTAAAACTAACTATGCATATATTTTTCTGTCCTTGATAGCTATTCCAGAAGCTTTGAATGCCTCCTGTGTGGCAGGCACTAGGCATAAGAATTCAGAATGAATAAAAGAAGGCCCCTGCACTCTGAGGCACTCATAGGGAGACAGACACATAAACAACCCCATGGTAATAGCAGCATGCCCCGGGGAGGAGCTAGGCAAAAATAGAAATAATTAACATTTCTGCAGAACTCTAGAGTTTACTGTCTCACACACCACCTCATTTGATCCTCATAGCAACTAGCCTTTAGGGTAGATAATGCCTCATTTTACAAATGAGGATGCAAGGATGCAGAATGGAGAAGTGCCTCATTCAAAAGACAGATCAGACGGGTTTTATGACTAAATCCAAGACTCTGGACACAGCAGCACAATGGCTCCTGATTTTAACCCAGTACTTCAATGATTGGACTTGACTATTCCACCCCTATACCCATCTCTTAGAATTTTAAAAGAACGGAGAAAAGAAAACATCTTCCACACTGCATGGAAGGTGGAGGGAGGGGAGATAATCCAGTAAAGTAATACAGATAATTTCAGCAATCATTCTTACAATACATAATAAACACCACAAAATGTTAAGCAAAACTTAAAAATCTCTTACAGGTGTTTTCCTTCTTTCCTCCCTCCCTCCCTCCCTCCCTCCTTCCTCCCTCCCTCTCTCCCTCCCTCCCTCCCTCTTTTCCTTCCATAGTGCAGCTGACGTCTGAACATCCTCCATAGAAGAAAAAATTGTCAACAAATTCCTTACTTTTATTGTCAACTTGGTGGGTTTTTAAATTAGAAAAGTAATCACAATCACTATTTCAGAAGTCAATCAAAAATAGAAGAATATAAGGGAAAAGGTCTCCTTTCTACTGTTCCTGTCACTACCATCCTGCCCCAAACCCGACCTCTACCGGATTCCTAAGTCCCCAAGAGAAAGCATCGTTATCAATCATTAAAAACTATGAGATTCTTTTTATACATACCCAAATACATAAAGACACACATTTTTTATTTTAAAAAAATAGGATTGTAACACACACAGACATACATACACTGAGAGTTTAGTCTTTTCTTAGATAATAAAAGATTTATCCAGGGTCATTCAGCTGATAAGCCATAAGCTAAGACTCAAACCCAGGTCTATGCAATTCCATTCTGAGCACCCCCACCCCCAACCCAGCCATATCACAGCTGCCTCCTTCAACAATCCATATTCTTGCCTCATTTACTTTCTGTGACTTGAACATAACTATCTAGCCAGGATGGATTTCTATCCTCTTCAGTTGATCCCTGGCTTTAATTTCACCTTAAAAGCACTTATCCCATTACTGTACTTATCATATTAAATATAACTACTATAAAATTCCTTTTCTGAAACCATTTCAATCTTTTACATCAGAAATTGTGTGTTTCCTCTTAGAAGTACCAATATTTCTAACCCCTTAAATATTTTGATTGCTTCTGACCCTTCTCTAAATGAAAATATGGTTCTGTCTTGGTCCTAAATAGCTCAGGAAATAATGTGGTGGGATAAGCTTGACCAATTCAGCTTTACAGATCAATATCAGAAATCGCCTAGAATATTTTCAACAATTTATATCCATTCGCTATAGGTTCCTCCAAGAACCCTGTACCATCCTTTCATAACATTCAACATTTTTATAATTACAAGTTAAAATTTGTCTTCCTCTTATGGAGTCAGGAAACATAGTAGGAACTAATAAATATTTGTTAAACTAAATCAAAGTAAACTGGCCCACCATGTTTCTCAACATTTCTTTCCCACTATTCCCAATAGCATACAATTCTGTTTCTGGCAGAGAGCAGTGGGGCCTCCATCATTATTTTGGTGCAGAGTTTCAATGGTGATATTATGCCAAGTATGAGATCCAGCAAGACAGATATATTCAAGGTGGGGCCTAAAGCAAGAGAATTGGGCCATACATGACTAAAGCCCTAGATGAGCTGAGAGTCAAGAGACAAACTCAAAAAACCACAACCAGGCAAATGGTCAGGAGTCCAAATGGCCAGGGTCAGAGGACAAGAAGTATTTAGTTACCAGATATCAGAGCAAGGGAGTGACTGTTTTTCTGCCTCCATTTCCCCAAGATCATTTATCCTCAGGAGATCCAAAAATACTGTCTGGTCCTAACCGGTTTGGCTCAGTGGACAGAGCGTCAGCCTGCGGACTCAAGGGTCCTGGGTTCGATTCCAGTCAAGGGCATGTACCTTGGTTGTGGGCACATCCCCAGTGGGAGGTGTGCAAGAGGCAGCTGATCGATGTTTCTCTCTCATCAGTGCTTCTAACTCTCTATCCCTCTCCCTTCCCCTCTGTAAAAAATCAATAATAATAAAAAATACTGTCTAGAAAGGCCACTATTAAAAATAAAGCACATGTAAAATAAAAAGTAATGTACTGGCCAACTCTACTTGGAAACGTCCTACTGGAACAATGATTGGAGAGCAGTCATGCTGCTCAGCCTGTGTACATTCTTTACTACAAAAAAAATCAGAGAAACGACATCTACTCTTTGGTGTTCTTGAAGGTGACTAAAGTGTTTCATTGTTACATGTCTCTCATGTCATCTCTCTCTCTCTGGCTCCTTTTAAGGCACTCTAAGCTATGGAAGGTCCTCCTACAGAGCTATCCCCTCCCTCTGAGCTCCAATCTCTCAATAAGAACTCTACGTGCCTACAGGGCTTTCTGTCTAACAAAAAGTTGGAAAACCCACTGACCTATAGTAAACTACATTCTGAAAATACCTTCACCAACCATTATAAGCCAGGGGAGAACAGGTTACCACTGTTGGGAACAGACTAGCAATCGGGAATCTCAAAAGTTCCACTGATGACCAGGAACTCCAGCAGAGAACAACAAAGAAAGGTGAATCAGAGGGAAGGTGCCATCAGAGAGGGTAACCTGCTTCTTGAGACTAAATTCTTTGCTTTAGACAAGACTCTCTTTTTAGTACTTCCTGCCAAAGTACTTCCTGAGTACCAACAGGGAAGTGAGACTACAGTGTACTGGGAAGGGAGAAAATTTTAACCGAACATGACTGGAACAGATATTATAGCGTCGGGGGAAGTTCTTGATGAGTGAGCTCAGTTCCCCCCAATTTTATACAGGTTTGTGGGGATAGAAGTGGCCAACACAAGCCAGCTACTACACTCCCCCGCCCTAAAGGACCATCCAAACACATGGAAGATCAGGCTTATTGATTGATGTTCTTACTTGGCAACGTCTGTTTATTTTTAGGCCATACTCTGTCTATTTCAGACCTAGGTCTACAGGCCTATGATGATTTCCTTATCAGTTTTATTTTTATAACTTTTCATAAAAGATCTATGATCCCATTTTTTGTTACACAAGATATAAAACAGATTTAATAGAGATATAGAATCTGGAAGATAATATATTGAATGTTTATAGTGGTTATCTCAGGTAGTGGCTTCTAGATTCCTTTTTTCCTTTTTTATATTTTTCTGTATTTTTAAAACTTTAAAAATAATGAGCATGCACACATCCATAATCATAAAAAAATGTTACCAAAAAAAGGCTCTTATCCTCCATCTCCAAGGATAAAGACTCATAGGATCCAATGGTTAAAAAGAACTTCAAGCTCCTCTCATTTCAAATCTCATCTCCCACAGCCCCTCCACTCCATCTACTATGAATTTCAGCCACATCAAATTTCTCACCATTTCCCAAGTACCCAGGCTCTTTCATGACCATCCCATACCTTTTCACAGGCTGTTCTCTCTTCAGGAAATGCTTTTTATCATCTTGAGAGATTCTACCCATCCTTCACAGCCCTACTCAAAAGTCCTCTTTCCTATAAAAACCTCTCCAGCTATCCCAGGCAAAGCTGACATGCTCACTCTGAGTTTCCGCAGTGTGTGATTCCAGTACTGTACTATTCCAGCACTTACTGTATTAATTTATGTTTGTAACTATAAGTCTATCAAAGACAGGAATGGAAACTATATTTTACCCATTTTGTGTCCCCATATTAGATACATACTCAACTAATAAAAAATATTGGATTCTCTGCAGTACCCCTGCAAGTAGCACCTGGTCTCTCTACCTCATTCCCCTCTAAGCCATCAACTGGATTGCTCTGCATAGATACAATTATCCCTTCTGTGGATTAATTTTCCTGAATTATCTCTCAATCAAGATTTGGGGAAAGCCTGGCTCTGCTTCATTACTAGTATGTGCCTCTAGACTGCAGTTCCTAGTTTGATCCCATGTACCCCAAAGCAAAATATCTACAAGTGGTTGTGTGCAAAGTCCAACACAAGGACATCTACATTCATTCATTCAATCAACAAATATTAGGTTCACCTGTTATATAACAAGTGCTATTCCAGGTGCTAACAAAACAAATGAGCAAAAGAAACAAAAGTCTTGTTCTTACAGACTTTCAATTCTGGTAAAGAGAAGAAATAAACAAAGAAGGGGAAATATCATATAGTCATAAGTGCTCTGCTAAGAATTCACGTCAGCAGACCCAGTAGTTACTCCAGGGCTACTTAAGACTGAGTGGTCAGGAATTGACATGAAAGCTGAAAGCAGAATACCTAGAAGGAGCCAGCCATGTGACAATCGAGACGAAGAGGATTCCAGAAAGAGGAAAAATCTAAGTGCAAAGGCCCAAAGCAGATCCAAGCTTGGAGAATTCAAGGAACCAGGAAAGTGGACAGGTAATGTGGCCAATGTAGGCAGAGCACAGCTTTGTAAGCTGAGGTAGGGTTTTGGATTTAATTCTCATGCAGTGAGATGCTACTGGAAGGTTTGGAAACCAAGAGTGACATAATTAGGTTTAAACTGTGTAAGAATTACTGCTGGTTGCTGTGGGGAGAACAGATTATGAGGACAAGAGAAGAAGCAGGGAGACCACATAAGAATACTGTCTTTCAACTGGGGCCTATTTTGCTATTTTGCACTCCACCCCCCAGGGGACATCTGGCAATGTCTGGAGACATTTTTGGTTGTCACAATTTGGGGAGGGGAGTGCTACTGGTATCTATTGGGTGGAGGCCAGAAATGCTGCTCAACATCCCACATTGTGCAGGACATTCCCCCCTCAACAACAAAAACATGATCCAGCCCAGAATTCGGAGAGTGCAGAGGTTGAGAAACCCTGAGTTAGGAAGATGTTGCCATGGTCCCAGCAAGAGGTGATGGTGGTCTGGGTCAGGATGGTGCAGATGGAGAAGAGAGGAAACTCACTGCAATTAATATTTTGAAATATTAAAGGTTTTCTTCCAGATTTCCTTAGACCCCTTGGACCCGATTCAGGCAGGGAAGGCATTCTGTGTTCATTGCCTCAGAGAAAGACAATACAGAGAAAGACTCAATTCTTGGCTTTTGACTTTCCAAAGCCTAGCCCTCAGGGAGAATAAAAAGATATGTGGATTATGGACAATAGCTTTGAGAGAATGTCTGATGACAAAGTGCCAGGTTATCCCCCCTCTTACCCACCTTTCTCCTTACAGCCCTACACATGAATAAAGATTTCAGGGAGTCAGGTGTATACAGATTTTATGCATGTCTAAGAAAATAACCTGCACCCTGTGTCACCCCAAACAAGCCCAGGAACAGAGAGGAGCTGGGCCACTTCCCCAGGCAGAGCCCCAGGGAGACACTGGAGGAGGAGAGAGTGCTGGGCGTGGCAAGACAAGCCTGAGACAAATGTCCAGTCCCTCACCATGATGGCATGTGGGCCCCAGGATGACCCCTGATGCCTGCAAATCACATGGAAGGAAATGAAGTGGAGGCATGCAAAGGAGCCTCGGGATTTGAAAAAGGAGGATCACTGTCACAGACTGACCCCTGAATGCCCAGTAAGAAGGAGAGGAGACCAGTACTGAGTGCCAAATCAAGCAAATGTCCTTAGTGCTGCCTGTTTCAACCTGGATTCGGGATACAACGCTGGAGGAAATGAGAGAGGAAACCCCAAATTGACTTCGATTTGTTGCTGCCACCTCCAACAGAACAGAGATGTGAAATGGAATTAAGTTACAAAATACAAAGAAAAGCACATTTCTCATGCACCTGGATTTTTGGCTGAGATCTGTTCACTCTAACATGCAATGGGCCATGGGCTTCTGTGTGTTCATCTGCACCATTATCACCTGGCACTAGCTGTGCAATCCCAGGGGCAGTGCCTAGGCCCATTCAAGGCACCTTGAACACTGCCTGCAGCCTAGTGTACCCCCTTACTGTCATGCACAGATGGGCACATGTGTACATGCCATGCATATTGATCAGGGGTGAGCTGTCACCAAATGACCATTTAAATCAATGGTTGAGCGCTCTGTAATTGGAAATGTCAAAACCAACATTTTCTAAGTGAACTCAAAAGAGCACACTGATATCACTTAGCTGAGCTGGATATGCTTTTGTCTTACCGTTTCCCTTCTTCAAATTGCCCTCTGAAAGAAGTATAAAAATTAGGGAAATGGGCAAAAAACAAAAAAGAGAAAGAATCTGGATAATCCACAAACCATGTACATTTCCAAAATGTAATCTCAAGAACAGAGTCTTGAAAGATGTTCCATGCAAAGGATCTATAGATGAAATAAGTTTGAGGAAAGCCCTAACCCCTTTTGGAGACTCCCACCACTTAACACATTCAAGGTTCCCAGAAGTCCTGTGGGAAACAAACTTATTTCATTCAGTTTATGCTAAAACTTCCAAAACCTATTTGACCACAAATTTTTTTCCACCCAACACCTCCACTCTCATGGAATACACCTAAAGAAACACTACTCCAAACATAAATTGGCCTAATAATTAAACAAATTTAAGAGAACAGAGCCAAAATCCCACTCCTGGCCAGCTAGGATATTTTAGAAATAGCAACAAGCCATCAGGAATGAAGCATTTACAAGTACAATTGAGCCCAGGACACAGCTTTTTGCGTCCTGTGTTAGGCCAGAGGTTCTGAAATTCAGCATTTTTAGAAGGTCAACCCCTGTCACCTTCTTGGCACTTAGAAGGAAAGGGCCAGTTTCTGAACCAGCCTAACCTCTTCCCCTGATCTCTCCAATCCTTAACCTGTCATATACTTGCCTCATTCTGTTTTCCAAGGCACCACTCAGCTCTGCCTCCCAGGCAACCTCTCCTTGACAGCCAAGATATTTTATAAACATCAACAAGCCATCAGGAATGAAGCATTTACAAGTGAAACCACTGCCAGGGCTTGCCCCACCCGCCAGAGCCATTCAACTCCATACATTTATTGATCACCAATTAGATCCCAAGAATGAGGCTATAGCAATAAATCAAACAGATAAAGCTTTTGCCCTTCTGGAAATATGTTCTAGAAGTGTCTTCTAGTCAGAATCCTTCTCTAAACATCAGTTTCCACATCTGGGAGGGAAAAAGTAGGAGACTTGGACCAGAAGACACTTGAGATTTCTGTTTCTATATGTCCAGGTTGATGAAGGTAGAGCTTATGCATATACAAGAAAACACTTGACCTCTGTCAAGTATTTGTAGTATATACAGACTCTGTCGAGTCTATAGTAGTGTTTCCAGTCAGCTAGTTTCCCAAAGATGATTCCCTGTGGTGGGAGTGAAGGGACCTGACACAGCTAGGGGACATCAAGCGGGGACTAAGAGAGGTTGGATGAGAAGGTGCGTGGAAGTGTTAGGGAGGGTAGGAAGTCAAAGATTAAGACCCATCCCAGACTGCCCCCTCCAAAGAAGAAACCTTTGGGTTTCAGAGCCATGTTGCCTTGGTGTGCATCTTGCCTCCCTACACAACCAGAAGTCAGGAAGACTGGTTTAAAACCTAGCTCCGCCACTGTTTGATATGTAATCATATGCAACTTACTTTGTTTCCCTGAACTTTAGCCTTTAATCTATAAAATGGGACTAATAATGACTATCTCTCAGAAGTATTGGGATCACAAAATTAGATGCTGACTAAATGACTGAGACCTAGAGCTAAATAAAATTTAATTACCTCCCACTGCTAAATAAAGCTGTATAGGCCTGAAGCATGGCTTATAACAGTCACTAAATGAATGGGTGAATGAATGAATGAATGGGTGAATGAATGAATGAATGAATGATAGAGGTTTCTGCTAAGGAAAGGTCATCCCTAACAAATAAACGTTTGTTGTGAAAACTCCAGAAATGGCCAATATAGACCCCCAAATCCACTAATTCCCTGGACTGGGAGGCGCCTGAAGTACAGTGCTCCACAGCCACACCCCACCCAGACTGTGACAAATATCACTTCATCAAATATCATCTTGGCTTTCAACATATCGGCCTTCACCAAATCCCTACTAATAAATGTCTCCCCTATCAGAGACAAAGAAGGAAATTCAGCAGGCCAATAAAACCCCTGCTTTCAATGGAACAGAAAGTATGGGTGTTATCATGGGCTAAATGTTTGTGTCACCCACACACAAATTCAAATGTCAAAGGCCTAACCCCCAATATGATGGTATTTTGTGGTGGGTGTGGCCTTAGGAGGTGATTAGGATTAGGTGAGATAATGAGGGTGGTGACCTCCTGTTTGGGATTAGTGCCCTTTTAAGAAGAGAAAGACAGAGAACTCACTCTCATCACACACTAAGGAAAGACCATTTGAGCACACAGCAAAAAGACAACCATCTATAAGCCAGGAAATGGACTCTTAACAGAAATTGTATCTGCTGGCACCTTGATTTTGGACTTCTCAGGCTCCAGAATTGTGATAAATAAATGTCTGTTGTTTAAACCACCCAGTCCATGGTATTTTGTTATAGCAGCCTGAGCTAAAATAAATGTCAAAAAAAATAACTGCTTGAGCCATGAGTTATAAGAGTAAAACTTATTAGTAACTTATCAGCCACTCCCCCAACCAATCGTGTGCCAAGCACATTGGGGATACAAAGATGACCATAAGGGTTTCTGCCCTCAAGAGTTCAGAGCCAAAGACTAAACACAAAATTGTAATAAAGGATAATAAGGCTCAGAATAGGAGGGCAGATGTGAGGGAATCACTAATTCTGCCTAGGAGAGTTAGGAAGGCATCATGGAAGAGGGTATCATTTGAGCTGGAACTGAAGGATGATTAGGAGTTGGTGAGACAGAAAGAGGAGGGATGAAAGAAGAAAACGGGGAAAGAATTTGAGGTAGAAGAGGGTATGCAAAATCCAGAGACAAGGGATGTGGCTGTGAGAGCAGACAGACCTATTTACAGAGAAGACAACTGAGGATAAAGCAGGAAAACTGGCCGAAGGCCCATCACCAAGACTTCTTATGGACTTCACTTTGTAGGCCAGAAGTTGCAAACTGGTGGGCCATGCGCTGAAACTGTCCTACTGTCAGGTTTGTTCAGACACTGTAGTGTTTTTTAAATCTGAGTTGCCATTTAAAAATCAAGAGATTGTCTTTATGGCCTTAGATTTGGCAAAGAATTTTTAGATATGACACCAATAACATGAGGGAAAATAGAAAAATGGATACTCTGAACTTCATAAAAATTAAAAACTTTTGTGCTACTAAGGACACCATCAAAAATGTGAAAAGACAACCCACCGAATGGAAGAAAATATTTGCAAATCATGTATCTGATAAGGGACTTATAATGTGGAATATATAAATACTTACAGCTCAATAATTTTAAGAAATTTTAAAAATAAAAATCAGGCCATTTTGTTTTAAAATCCAGATTCCCTTGAAACACTAAAAGAACTGGCCACTCTGGGCTCACATTTCATGGCGATGACAAACTGAAGCTGCGCGATGGCTGCCTCCTCTAGATAGCTCCCTAATCAGCCACCATCCCCATGACTCCTCATTGCTTTCCCAACTCAGCCTGCATTCCTCATTGAATCCTGCTGAAGGCAATCAGGGTTCCGAAGATGGTTGTCCAATCATTCTATGGCACAATCTCTTTAAGACTGAACTCATCTGGCCCTCAGTTGAAAATTTTGTGTTTTGTGTGTTGTTGTTTTCTTCACTGATTCTTTTCACCATATTCCAAGAAAACTGTTAGAAAGCCAAGAATATACCATATACTTTGCATCTCTCGAAACACCCAGCACAAGACTAAGAACAAAGTAGTATTGAATGAGTGCATAAACGAATGCATTCTCTATGATCTTATTCAATACCTGCTTTTCTTCCCAAAATTATAGACTTTTGCTATTAAGATAGACTAAAATGATGAGGAGCATGTAATAAAAAATAAAACACTAAAGTCAATCACTGTACTTCTATTTCAATTTTCCATTAGGTTGAAATGGAAATGGGAACTCTGAATAAATGTAGAACAGACCATTATGTCTGACAGCAAGATGAATTAGAGCCCAAGATACTTAGAATGCCTGCAAATAAGATTACCAAACACTATCAGTGGTCTTTGAGAGAATTATGAAAAATAGGATAGGTGCCAAAAAGCTGTAGATGGGCAAATGTTGTTCTAACTTCAAAAGAGGAACAAGTTATAACTTGCCAGTTCCTGACTAGAGAATATGATGTCACTCTCAGGCAAGATTCTTGAACAGATTTGTAAAGGGACATTTGTGAGCACACCAGTCAGGAAGCAATGTCCACTTGGAACCAGCACAGGGTCACCAAGAACAAATCATATTAAATTCATTTCATTTTCTTTCTCTCTGACGAGGATCCTAGCTAGTAGATTGAAGAAATAGGGCAGATATAAATATATATGTTTGCAATGAGGGGTTGGGCAGTGAAAAGGCTAATTGAACCCTTGGGCTATATTAATAAAAGCATTACATATAGTGTAAGAGAGGTGGTAGTTGTTTTCTTTCTCTGACCACATCTAGAGGATCTCATTTAGAACTTAGTACCACTCTTGAAGAAGGCTTTTGATAGTATCATCTTTTAGAGGTCTATTTGGCAAAACCTCTTTAAAAGCATAAAGCTCGAGAGGATGCGGAGAAAAGGGAACACTCATGAACTGCTGGTGGGAACGCAGACTGGTGCAGCCACTATGGAAGACAGTATGGAGTTTCCTCAAAAAGTTAAAATGGAACTCCCATTTGACCCAGTGATCCCACTTCTAGGAATATATCCCAAGAAAACAGAAACACCAATTGGAAAGGATATATGCATCCCTATGTTCATAGCAGCACAATTTACCATAGCAAAGATCTGGAAACAGCCTAAGTGCCCATCAACAGATGAATGGATTAGAAAACTGTGGTACATCTACACAATGGAATACTATGCTGCTGTAAAAAAGAAGGAATTCTTACCATTTGCAACAGCATGGATGGAACTGGAGAGCAGTATGCTAAGTGAAATAAGCCAGTTAATGAAAGAAAAATACCACATGATCTCACTCATTTATGGATAATAAAGACCATTATAAACTGATGAACAAAAATAGATACAGAGGCAGAGCAGCATCGAACAGACTGTCAAACTACGGTGGGAAGGCCAGGGAGGTTTGGGGGGGCGGGAGGTGGGGTAAGAGATCAACCGAAGGACTTGTATGCATGCATATAAGCATAACCAATGGACACAAGACACTGGGGGGTAGGGGAGACCGGGGGAATGTCAAGGGAGAAAAAAAAAGGAGACATACATAATACTCTTTGTAATACTTTAAGCAATAAAACAAAATATTTAAAAAAGCATAAAGCTCTCATCCAGATTTCTGCCATCTGTTGGAAAATGGAAAGATCTGGCTGGGCCTCCATTCCTAAATGGTCAACTGGTTGAATCCAGGTAGTGATTGCCCATTTGTACAGGACATGCACGCTCAGGCCCATCATAATCACTACCACCCCTTCTTATATTGCCTTCGCTGAGGTGGTGGAACACCTGTCACAAATCATCTTACTTGGTCATCATCACTCATTTATTCTATGTGCCAAGCACCCAAATGCACCGGAGTTTGCAACCGAGGATGCAGTAGAGTCAAAGGAGAGTGAATATAAGCAGCAGAGAATTATTGTAAATCAACAAATGAGGATAATCAGAGTCTAGGGGCTATGATCAGAGTCTCCAAACATCCAATGGGCAGTCATGGAGAAGAAGCATCTGTCTTGTTCTATGAAGTCCCAAGGGGCAGATACTATAGAACCAATAAATGGATGAGAGACTTTATTTAACCCAACAGAAAACCACTTACAACAGCCAGAGCTGTCCAAAGATAGAGTATGTGGGCTTTGGAAGTGGTGAGTTCCCCATCACTGGAAATGAACAAGATATGGTATACTACTGCATTGCAGGTATTTAATCAAAGGACTTCAAGTATCTGATGAAGCAAGAAAAGGCATGAGTCTGAAATTTTTTACAACAGGAAGAAAAACTGCTTTAAGACATTTCCTTTTTGGGTCAATAAATTCTCCAAAAAGAGATAAAAGACAGTACGTTTACAAAGAACTCAGTATCATTTTTAAAAATCAAAAGTTCCCCTCACAGAAGTCACAGAGGACAAAATCTGTCTAACTAGGTGGTGTGTTTGCAACAGATTGGTCAAATGCTGCCCAGGGAGAAAGATAACTGGCATCAGGCATTATTTTTGGTGATTGGTCAAACATTCTTCAGAGGCAAGCAACAAAGGCAAGGGATCAAAGTAAGAGGGAAAACAATGGAATGCCACGAAGAGGCAGCCATCCCCGCCACAAAACTGCCATCTGCTACTGACATCAATCCTTCCAGGGGCAGCTGCAGGCAAACAATGTATCAGGGAACACTGGGCCTGGCAGAAAACCTGCTGCCTTCACATTTCAGCCTTGTGACCTTGGGCTAGTCATTCAACATTACAAAGCTTCAGTTTCATCATCTCTAACACCGAGTTCATGTGAACCCTTTCTGAACCTTGTGTAAACCAAGAGTAGGGATATCTGGGAGTGAGCCACAGAAACTGTAGAGCCCTGTGCACACAATAATAATGATGATGAACAAAGAATTTTGAAAGAAAAGATTCCAGATGGTTTGGGGCACAGCAGTATCCTGACCTTAATTGTGTGGGTGTCAACACTAAAGGAATACATTTAAACTCTTGTAAGTAGAATGCAAAGGCGTTTAGAGTCTGGAAGGGACAAGATCATTTGGGCACATTTCCTGCTGAAATGCATTACCTTGTACTTGCAAATTAGTTTTTAAAATAAAGGTGAAATGTAAAAAGTAAAAGAATCAGCCAGAGCCATAAATGTTTAATAGATCTTCCAGCAAAGTTCACTGGCCCAGTGGTAGCAATCCTTCAAGGTAATCAGCACATATCCTACCAACCTGTCCAAAACTCAGCATCCCCTTCTCTACTATGGCTTTTTTCAAGGGAACCTCCGTGTATTTTTTTAAAATTACACAATTTAGTCTTAGAAAATATAAACCCCCTAACTGGGTTTTTGTAGTGAGCAGTCAGGTAAATTCAAATCTCTGACAAGGGCTTGTTTCTAAATTTTCGGCAAGGCTGAAACATCATAAATCACTGTTTTCTACACTGAACTGAACACTAAAAGGGAGGAGAGCAGAGGGTTTTCTGCTTATTTCATCCTGGGGTCTACCCAGAGGTGATTAGCATGTGAGGTTCGACCAGAACTAAAAGGCACAAGACAGTTGGCGAGACTGGAAAAAAACTAAGGCTCTCCCCTGATGGCCGCTCCCCTCTCAAAGTTTCCCAAGCATCTGAAGCGTGGACAGAAGCTGACTGCCTGGCCTTCGGCCGTTCCTGGGAAGGCAACTGCCTTTCTGGGTCACTGAGTCTTGAGCTGCAGCAGAACCTAGAAGCAGGTGTGGCAACCTCAGATCGGCTGAGCCCCAAAAACCAACTTGCCGAACAGTCTACTCATCACCTCAAGGGGAGGGAGGCACCAACATCCACTGAAGATGTATCCTGTCGTTACTCTTTCTAAGAGAGACCACAACACACCCGTTCACAGCAAGAACTGTGACCAGAAAGAAAACAGATGCTAAGAGGGGGGCAGGCCCCAGCTTCCCTAAGGGTACATCCTCAGAGAAAGGGTGAGCATGAGGAATGGTGCTTTCAGGTTTTCCTGGCCAAAGCTAAGCCTAGAACTCATGAGGGTGGGAGAAGCCTGGCCTGTATGAGGGTTCTGCCTGCATTTGTCTATGCGATTGTGTCCAGTGTCCTTTTCGCCTCGCTATTGTGGATTTAGGGAGGGGCTTCTGAGAGGGGTGTGCACGCAGCCAGAGGTCATCTCACCCTCCTGGCTGGCTTCCCCTGGCACCACGGAAGCCAGGCAGCACCTACCAGCCGACACAGCGCACTGAGCTGTTGGCTTTGAATGAAAGCTGATGACCCTAAACGCTAGTGCATGGAAGGTGACTAGGGCTGCACACTGCAAGAGAATACATTTTCTGCACCAAGCTCCTTCCTTATACCTAAATGCCTGCATTAGTTTGGATCAATATGCCCCATAACAGTTAATCCATGGCAACCCAGGCCAATCAAGAGACTGACAAAGCAGTGCAGCCTCCCTGTGCTACTTCCCTGGGCACATGCATGTGAATTTCAACCCAGAGAAAGGCGCAGAGGCAAAGCAACAACAACATAAAGGAGAAAGAAAAAAACATAGTAGACCGTAACAAATAGACACCATATTAAGGGACTTTCAGAAGGCCTTAGAGTGACATGTCACGGCCAAGATGATGGAGTACCTGAGACACTCCTAAACCTGGGGTCGGATCCTCCTCGCACACCTGCAATGCAGTGATCGCTACCACTTCATAATCCATACACCCAGCACCAGCGCTCTCCGCAGCTGAAACCAGTCTGGACTTGTACAGCTGCCACTGTTTCTCCTCACAATAAGATTATTGATGCATAACAACATTTCATCATGGCAGGGAGGAAAAGGGGGAAAAGCCAAAGCAAGGGAATAAGAAAGGGGAGGGGAGGCATGAGTCCCCAGCCCGCATCTCACCTTTTATTTGGGCTTCATATTCAGCAATGATCTCTTTGTCTTTCTTGAACTTAGTTTGAGATGACATCTTCCAACGTGGCCAAAGGCACTGACAGGCTATTTAATTTATATCTCCTTTTCTTCCCGTATTCTCTCTCACACGGCTCTGGTCGATTTCACAGGTTTAGGGGCTAATCTCTTTCACTTGGCTGCAGAGCCAGGGGGGGAAAAATCCCTCTCCTGGAAGGAAAATAATCTTTACTCGCTGAAAAATGTCTCTAGTAGATTGGTCTGGTCAGCTACTCTTTCAAAAGAAGAATCACCACCCTAGGAGCACAGTAACCTGCCCCAGATTTTCAAGATTTTTCTTCAAAAAAATAAAATCCAAGAGCACTCACACACACACACACACACACACACACACACTCACACATGCACTCGCACACTCATCTGGACACGCACACACACAGTCACAATGCACACACACACACCCTCACTCACACCCATTCACCCACTCACACACTCACACACGCAGACACACATCCACAAGAGGTGCGGCGCCTCCTTGGTGCTGCAGTCAGTCTCTGGCTGTCTTTCCAAGGCTCTGCTAAGGAGATGGTCAGGTTGCCAAAGGGCCAGTCATCTCGCATCCTCCCTCCCTTCAGCGCCTCTGCTCTGATGTACAGTGAGGATCAAAGCCAGAAGAGCGAGAAGGAAGTTCTGCTGCAAGGCTTAAGCTCCGGTGAACCCAGAGTAGGACTGCTCGCCCTGCAGGGCTGGTTGAGCACTCCCCCACCAACCTCGCCCTCGTCACTAAGCTCCACCTCCCGGATTTTATAACAACTGACACATTGTAGCCTACAGGAGAGCAGAACTCACTGCAAGCAAAAAGGGGAAGAGACAGTCACAAAAGGGAAGGCAGCAGGAAAAAGAATCAGGCTAGGAAAGCCAGAGAGGCCCCTGCAAACTCCTACCATTAGCAGTGGGATTAGGGAATTTTCTTCCAAAATCGCTGAAAGGTCCACCTTTTCTTTGTACCGTGCAATTTATCCAATTTCTTAAAGCAACAGCTCTGTGACAATTTGTCACTCTGTGGGAATTGTCTAGCAGAGTTGAGGGGCTGACCCGTGCAGGCATGTTCATTAATATATTTTTGAGCAATTGTGGGGTAGCAGGGACAATGCCAGACGTTTCAGACATGCAGATTTGCAAACCCTTTGAGGGCAAGCACGCTGGAAACACCCAGCTGCCTTTGTCTCTCGCTGGGCTTTAGGCAAATTAATTACTCATTGAGCCTTAGTTTTCTCACCAATAAAATGGGCTCTCTTTAGAGCCCATTTCATTCAACAAATATTTACTGAAAGCTTACTATAGGTCAGGCATTGTTCTGGGCACAGAGATACAGCAGTGATCAAAACAGGTGGGAAAATCCCTGCCTTCCTGAAGCTCCAAGGTCTCCACCTCACACAACTCCAGGAAGTCACTACATTAACATTCTCAGAGCAGAACTCAGAATGCACTGTGAATGGTGCCTGTGGAACTGTGCAAGGCAGGAGACCCTGGGAGGGGCAGACGAAAAATAAACAACATGAATAAATTATGTAATATGGTAGAAGATGATAAGTGCTATAGAAGAGAAAATATTGCAGCGTAGGGGACTTCAGGAATGAAGGAGCTCTTGGGAAGATCAAATAAGAATGTAAAGCCAGGCTTAGCACAGTGCCGAGCATATAAGAAGCACTCAATAAATGACAGCAATTATTATGACCCTAAGATATCCCCCCAACAACCTAACAACACAGTATAAGTAATCCCTCTTTCACAAATGAAGGAACAGAAGCACAGATATGGGAAGTAACTTACCCAAGGTCACCAGCATTCAAGCCTAGGCTGTCTGACACCAGATCAAATTCTGCCCATGCAAATGCTCAAAACATTCTACTAGACAGCTGAAACCCATGTCATGTGCCTTGAAAGTAGAATAAAAGATTGAACAATGAAATCAAGCACTATATAGGGTCCCTGACCACTGGGATTTCACATGTTAAGATTATCATTAACATGTACTAGTATAATCCCTGAGTATGGTATTTTCACAAATTTCTCAAAAGAGTCTTCCATTTGCCTTTTTTGAATGTATAATTAATTACTTGACTCAAGTTCAGAAATGAATAGATTACCCATGCCAATCCATGGAGGCTTCCTTGAGAGGGTGGAGCTGTAATGGGTCTCCCCAGGTAGGCATGGCGAGGGGAGTGTGGGCAGCAGGGCATTCCTTTGGAGCAAACAGTATGAGCTACGGTCTACAGATGGGAATGCACAGGATCTACTTGGAGAAAGCACAGGGAAAAGTCCAGCTGGTGAATCACAGAGCTTATTCCAGCTTCGTGCCCAGAGACAGGAGTTTGCAAAGCTCATAAATCACAACTGGCCCACAACCATTGCCATCACCCCTCTGCCTCATCCTTCCCAGGCCCTCTTTGGTTCCCCTTTGGACTAGTTTAAAAAAGAGAACGCCATACATGTTACCTGAGAAAGATGTGCTCAGAGATTAGCATCCCTGCCTCAAGCCTAGACTCTCAGAGAAAAATGGGAGTCAACACTGCACACCTTGGCATGTGACAGACGGGATCCCCTGCCTGGCTCTGCCACTGACCAGCTCTGGGAAGGAAAGCAAGTGACTTAACCTGCTTGTTGCCCATTGGACACAGGAACAAATAAATGTCAGCTATTCTCTTCATTACTAAAATTTTAAATCCACTACTAACATTTTAAAGCCATAAATATTTCTGGGAGACCTGTATGTAGGGCACTGAGCCACAGGGATTCACAAAAACCCATATGAATTTGAAGCAAAGTATGGTACAGAGCTATGTGCTAAATGGCAGGAGAAGCTGGATTCTGGTATAAGACAGATGGTGATTTAAATTCTGGCTCTGCCGCTTACCAGCTCATAGGGGGCCTTCTCAGAGCCTCGGTTTTCTCATCTACAAAATGACCTCACTCACTGCACAGGATCTAATGCGACTGGGGATTTAAAGTGCCTGGCATATAGCAGAAATCCCACGGATGTTTTATTTTTTTTTTGTTAGGGCTCAACCATGCTGGACCTAGGACAAGAGTTGGGACCCCAGACACACAGGTTAAAAGCAGGAAGAGAGGAAAGAAAAAAAAATGGGAAAAAAGAAGAAAAGGGCTGTGCCCTGGCAAATATATCACCACACACAGTGAATCACACCATCCAGAAGCTTCTGTCTCCAAGAACAGGTGATGTGACCTGAGAAGGCCCCCTGGCACAATGTCCTCATCCTTTTCCTTCCAGTCCTTCCCGCAGCTCACTCCAGTCTCCCAGCTGCCCTTCTGTGACACACCCCTCTACATGGCCTTACTATATGAGAACCAACTGCTTGCTTACTTACCCCCCACACCACATGATAGTAACAGAAACCGGATTTCTCTCCCAAATAAATGTGGTCTGCCTCAAGGAAAGGGCTCTACCATTGATCTGTGCCAACCCCACAGGATGGGAATACCTGCTAAAAGGGTATATTCCATTTCCCTTGGGCTCATCTTATGAATTTTCTTAGATATTCCTGAATTATACTAATAGCTAGTATTTACCGAGCCCTCATTCCATACAGGCACTGGACCAAGTACTCTATATAGACTGTATCACTGACTTCTGCTGCAACACAATAGTCCGGTGCTGAAATCACCCTTGCTTTACATGTGGTGAAATAGAGGCACAAAGCAATCTGCCCAAGATCACACACTGGATTACTAACTGGATCATATTTAAGCCCAAGTCTGACCAACATCAGGGTCCAAGGACTTAACCAGTACACGATTCTATCTCAGAGCCATTATCATAGGAATAATGGCTGCCGAATACTGATATTTTTTTTTTCAATCAATAGTATTCAACCTAAAGCTTGCTACTTTAAAAAAAAAATTGGGGCCCAGGCCGGTGTGGCTCAGCTGGATGGGCATTGTCCTGTGCACCAAAAAGTTGCTGGCTCAATTTCTGGTCAGGGCACATGCCCAGGTGTGGGCTCAATCCCCGGTAGGGGGTGGTCAGGAGGCAGCTGATTGATGTTCTGCTCTTACATCGATGTTTCTCTCTCTCCCCCCTCTCCCTTCTTCTCTCTCTCTCTACAATCAAGAAAAAATATTTTAAGAAAAAGAATTTGGGGTTAAAAATACAAGAAAATCGTGTCACAAATGGCCACTGATGAGGTTTAAATTACAAGTACAGCTGAATAACACAAAACTCACAGAACTGGTTTCTTTTCTTGGCAGAAAAAGAAAAAAAAAAGACTCGAAGGAAGAGTGACCAGAATAGTTTTCAGTTTAAGGCAATTTTATTTTTCTGGTCAAATATGAAACCCTCCTAAGATGACTAATAAGAGTTGACATCTTTTGTGACATTCTCCATATTGCTACCAACTAAAGTATCCTTGGCCGGCTCAGTAAATAATTCTGCCCTTCAATCTCTGCTCTGCAAAATGAAAGCAAAAACAACTCAGCTAGTTAGTGCCAGAATCTGATACAATTAATAGTGATGATGACAACATGCCTTTTGTATATATATTGCTTTATATTTTTAAAGCCCTTTCATATCATTTCTTTTTTGGTACTCACAGTAACCCTGGGGGACAAGTAGGACTGTTTTTAATCCCTGTTTGACTGATAAGGAAATGAGTGGATAAGTGGAAGCTTTGATGGAAGAATTATTTTATAACCGCAAGTATAAGGATGGCCTTCTTAACTGTGTCACAAAACCCACCTGGACAGGTTCAATTACATAGCAATTTTTTCAGAACTCTGCTTGCAAAAGCCACCATAAGCCAAGTCAAAGACAAATGGTAAACTGAAATACAATATTTGCAACACCTATCATAAGCCAAAGACTATTTTCTCTGATATATAAAAATATACTAATTTCCCTGATATATAATTCAAAAAATACGCGTACATGAATATTCATAGCAGAATTATTCATGATAGCCAAAAAAGTGGAAACAGCCCAAATGTCCATCAACATATGAGTGAATGAATAAATAAAACATGGCCTATCCATTCAATGGAATATTATTCAGCCATAAAAACGGAATGAGGGCTAATGATGCTACAACATGGATGAACCTTGAAAACATTATGCTGAGTGAAAAAAGAGATACAAAATGTCACATATTGCTTGAATCCGATTATTTGAAATATTTTGAATAGACACAGAAAGCAGATGAATGATTGCCAGGGGTTGAGGGAGGTGAGGAATGAGGAGTGACTACTTAATGGATATGGGGTCTCTTTGGTGATGAAGAAAATGTTCTAGAACTAGATAGAGGTGATAGTTGCAAAACATTATGTATATGAATATACTAAATGCCACTGGATTGTTAATGAATTGTTCATTGTGAATGGTTAATTTTATGTTAAGTGACTTTTACCTCAATAAAAAATATTAAAAATGTTCCTTCAAATCTATAAGAACACCAACAAACAGCCCAGTAGAAAAAATAGCAAAGGATATGAAAGGGAAATATATACATGAAATGTTAATCAACCTCATTCATAATGAATATAAATCAGGCATGGCTGAATCCAGAAACTTTAACCATGTCAACAGGACATTATGTGTCTTCCTCCAACTCTCCCTTATGCTTTCCTCTATGGTAGCAGGCTCTTCCTGTAAGATGGCAAAGTGGCCCCCAACAGCTTCAGGCTTACATCCCCCCAGCTCGGCAATTCCAGCAAGGAAAGCAGAGTCTTTCCCAGGAGTTCTAGAAAAAGTCCCAGGAATGGTCAACTGACCTGGGCTAAAGTGAATAGCTATCCTCGAACCAATATCTGTGACCAGGGAATGGAATCTTCTGCTTGGTGAGGCCTGGATCATGGGTTTTCCCGTGGAGCTATGAAATGGGGTCAGTCCCAAACAATCCACATAGCCAGAGAGATTCCCAAAGGGGATCAAGGTGATATTCCAGAAGGAAAAAGAATGGATGTTGGATAGGCAAAATCAACATGTGTCTGCTATAAAAAGGATGTGGGAAAACCCTGGCCAAGTAGCTCAGTTGGTTAGAGCATCATCCCAATAAGCCAAGTTTTCAAGTTTAATCCTAGGTCAGGACACATACAATGAATGCATGAATAAGTGGAACAATATCTCTCTCCTCTCTCTCTCTCTCTCTCTCTCTCTCTCTCTCTCTCTCTCTCTCTCTCCCCCCCCCCCCCTCTCTCTCCAAACAATAAATAAAAATTTCTTAAATGTGGGAAAGAAAGGAAATTCACAGAAGAGATCCATGGAAATGTGATAAAGCAGCTTGAAATTATCCAGCTTTGATGTTTATAAAGCACCTTCTCATCCATCATCTTGATCCTCGCACAGCCCTTTGAGATAGGTAATTTTACTCCCCTTTTACAGATGAGAAAATAAAGTCATGGGCAAGCTGAAGGACTTCCCCACTGGAAAGTCATGTAAGGAACCTGGACACCTGACCTTGTATCTGGTGTTCTTTCCCCTAAAAACATAGGTGCCACATCCTACTGAGAAGCACTGTGATGCACATAGGAACTCACAGATCCTCAGGTACCTACCCACTTAGCTCTGTTAGGAAGCGTAAAGAAATCAGTCTCTTAGCAATCAGAACCTGTCCATAGGCCTGAGGAAAGCTACCAGCTGATGCAGAAGTCCTCTAGCTTTTCAAGAAGTGTGCTTCCAATTATATAGCCCAACTGTCCCTTTGCCCACCCACAGGGACAGTGATTCAAGCTGGGCCTCAGAATCCTAATTATGAAAAAAATAGAAAGAAGAATGTTAAAACACCCAACCCCTTGATTCCATTACCAGCAGTTTGCTCACTTCCAATGACGATGAGGCCTTTGGCTCTCAGCCTCCGTAGGATCCAAGGAAACACTTATTCCATGTGGTGAGACCTTAGCTAGATGAACACTCTGGCCATTCTCCCCATCGGTCACTCACTCCTCTCCAAAGGAGGAAAAGTAACTTAGCCGATTGGTGAATTGGGGAGAAGAGACTGAGTTCACCCTGCTAATTGGTGGTAACTTGGGGAGGAGAGACTGAGTTCACCCCTTACCCTTTTCTTTTCGGATCTGCCTGCTCACAGGATGGGTGTGTTTGGCTATGCTCTCTCCACCATGCAAGAGAAGGAGCATGCTGGCCAGCTCTGCCCCTGTGGAGAACACCTGTGGTGGCCCCAACCAGCTTAGAGAGTCTGACTCATTCAGAGATGAAAAGTTAACTTGCCTTTCTGGACACACACCTAAACCATACCCTTCGATCTAGTTTTATCATGAATAAAGGCTTCATTTTGAGAAGCAGAAGAACAAATTTCTAGAACTGGTTTGGAAGCCTGGCTCTGCCACCTACTAGTTGCATTCAGACTACAACACCATGGTACAAGGACTCAAGCCAGAGCCTGCAGAGCAGTAGATGCCTGCCCAGATAATAAGTCCTCAAGATCAGACAGGAGGTGAGGAAGTGAAAGAGGAGACCATGAACCAAGTGCACAGGGAGAATGTTCCAGGATCAGGACAAAGAGACTGACCAGAGGTTCCTAGATAATATGAGTTCTTAGGATTCTTGGAAGGATTACATGAGACACTGAAAAAGAGATCTTATCATATAGATATGAGGAATTATTGAAGTGCCCACTGAGGCGGTGTACTAGTATGCAATTAACAAGTATGTCTTGGTCACCTTAAATGCCTTCTATGAAGTACTGGGAGAAACAAGAGATGATGTGACTTGATCGAGGTCTTATAATTCATAAATGTTGAAGCTGAGCTCTAAACCTAGGTCATCTGACTCTACTATGTCATGTAGGCCATCAACTGCCAATAGATTCATAAGAGATCTAGAGATCAGAATAAGAAATAGGGAACTCATGTCAAATTCTCACCTTATGTAAGTGTTAAGAAACTGAAAGTTTGTGTCCCTCCCTAAATTCTTATGTTGAAGCCCTAACTGCCAATGTGATGGTATTTGAAAGTGGGGCCTTTGGGAGGTAATTAGGATTAGATGAGGTCCTGAGAGTGGGCGGCTTCATGGTGGGATTAGTGGCCTTACAAGAAGAGACGCCAGAGAGCTTGCTCTTTCTTTCTCTCTGCCATGTGACAACACACGAGAAGGTAGCCATCTGCAAGCCAGGAAGAGGGCCCTCACCAGATCACAACCATGTTGACACCCTGATTTCAGACTTCCAGCCTCCAGAACTGTGGGAACACAACTGTCTATTGTTTAAGCCACTCAGTGTGTGGTATTTTGTTATGGCAGCCTGAGGTAAGGCATTCAGGTTAAGATTCCATATAATAATAATGGAGAGCCGAAACCGGTTTGGCTCAGTGGATAGAGCGTCAGCCTGTGGACTGAGAGGTCCTGGGTTCGATTCTGGTCAAGGGCATGTGCCTGGGTTGCGGGCACATCCCCAGTGGGGGATGTGCAGGAGGCAGCTGATCGATGTTTCTCTCTCATCGATGTTTCTAACTCTATCTCTCTCCCTTCCTCTCTGTGAAAAATCAATAAAATATATTTTAAAAAAAAAATAAATAATAATAATGGAGAAAAGAATGGTAAAGGGGGGGAAAGTAGCTATATCAAAGGATATAAATAGAAGGTTTTTGTTAGCTCATTTAATTACTCATTCAACAAATGTATCTTAAATACTTCGAATGAGCTAAACATATGAAGAGCTAGGCAGAATCATGAACCAGACAGACAGTCCCAACTGTCATGGAGATCTTAATTGAATGGAGGAAACAAGTAAACAAGCAATTATAATTCAACTAGAGGCCTAGTGCACGAAATTCGTGCACAGGTAGGATCCCTAGGCCTGGCTGGTGATCAGGGCCGACCAGGGCCTTCCAGCTGCTGGCCAGGGCCTTCCTTTGTTCTGCACCACCCCCTGGTGGTCAGCGCATATCATAGCGAGCAAGCGAACTCCGGGTCTCCCAGTTGAACTCCTGTGGGGACAATTTGCATATTAGGCTTATAGATAGATAGATAGATAGATAGATAGATAGATAGATAGATAGATATGACAGAGAAGTACAGGGTTCCATGAGATTTCATGATAGGAGCACTTGACCTAGACTTGGAGAGCCAGAGACAGCTTCTTATAGGCAAAAATTTCTAAGCTGAGCCTAGAAAGATAGGGAGCTGGAGATAGCAAGTCCAAGACAAGGAGAGAAAGTGTCTGGGCAGAGGAAGCGGCACAAGCTGAGAGGGGATGATGGGTATCACTGAAGCCTGAGCTCGCAGTGGAGCATGGAGGAGATGATGCTATAGAGCAGCGGTTCTCAACCTGTGGGTCGCGACCCCGTTGGCAGTTGAACGACCCTTTCACAGGAGTCGCCTAAGACCATCCTGCATATCAGATATTTACATTACGATTCATAACAGTAGCAACATTAGTTATGAAGAAGCAACAAAAATAATTTTATGGTTGGGTCACAACATGAGGAACTGTATTTAAAGGGCCAGAAGGTTGAGAACCACTGCTGTAGAGAGATATGGGCCAGAGTGTGAAGAACCTCCTACAACATGCCAGCAAGTTTGAATTTTAGCTGGGGTTCAGTCAGGATCCCCTGAAAGGAACTGATGTCATCAGACTTGCCATTCAAAAAAGATAACCCTAGCAAGCAATGTGGAAACCTCACTAGACTAGGCAAGACAAAGGACTAGAAACCAGAGAGACTGTTAGCATCATTTAGGAGAAACACAAAGGTAAATTAGACAAGATAATGCCACACTGATGTACTGTGAAGACTGGGTACTTGACAAACATTGCCTGACTGTATCCTTGTATCAGTGACAGCATATACCAGATACTTTTACTGTCCCCATATTTTCAGATGAGTAATTATCTACTGCAGAGTTGGCCCTCTGGGGTTAGCTACTGTCCCTTCGTCCCTGATGCCCAGGTCCCAGATTCTCTCATCTGGACAACTTTAATAGCCTCCTTCCTGGTCCCTCTGACTCCCTACAATTCATAATCGACCCAGGAGCCAGAGTGAGCTTTTAACATCAGATCACATGACCCTTTCCCTGGTAAAAATCCCGCAATGAATTTCCACCACTTAAGAGTTAAATGCTCAGTCTTTCCCGTGACCCCAAACCATTAAGCCTCTACCTTACTCCTGACCCCATTTCATACTGTTCCCCCTCTGGCTCCCTACTCCAAACCATAGTAACTTTCTTATACTTCTGAGAGGCTCCAAGGACTTGCTGTCGCTCAGCATCTTCCAGGACCTTGGCCAATGTGTCATCTTCTCCGAGGAGGCCACCCAGAACATTCTGTTCAAAGGGCAACTCTAGGCCCTATACCTATTTTACTTTCTTCACAGTACTACCACATCCAAAGTGCTCTTATTTACGGACATGTTTGTTCAGTTAATGACTGTTTCCAGACCCTCCACACCCTGCCCACAGCAGACCAGTGTGTCTGATAAAACTTTCTGCGATGGTGGAAGTGCTCTGTACCTATGCTGTCCCATACAATAGTCATCAGCCTATTGAGCACTTGAAATGTGGCAAGTGTGACTGAAGAACGGAATTTTCAATGTGACTTTGCTTTAATAAATGTTAATTTAAATGTAGTGGTTATTGTATTGTATACAGAAGCTCTAGAGTGTAAGCTCTAAGAAGGCAGAGACCATGTCTGTCACCATGTCCCACATGCCTATAGCAGTACCTGATATTTAGGAAGTGTGCAATAAATGATTCTTAAGTTAATGGACAAAGATATGAACAAATGAACACGGAAATCCCTTCTGACCTCCTCTTGGCACTGTTCTCCACCTCTCACTACAGGCCCTGAGGTCTCCCTCCACTCGGAGGGGAGGGGGAAAGTTGTTTGCTGCAGTGACCTCAGGCATTTGGCAGAAACACCAGGTGTCAGGGCAGCAGAGTCAATTACTCCCTCCACTGCACTCCATTTGGAGTTGAACACCCCCTGTGAGGAGGTGGGACGGTAATGAAGCCTTACCAGGCCCCAGTAAATACTGCAGCTGTTTCCTATACAGTCATTTGGGCTTTATGGAATGTGGAAGTGGCTCGGCCTATAAACCCACGTGGATTGCTTTATTTGTCTATTTCTCCTCCTCCTCCTCCCTTGTCTAATGTTGGAAGGCACTAGGAGAGAGAACCAAGTCAGTGTCAGGTCAAGAGGCTGAATTCAATTAAAGTCTTACTTGGACCCAATCTCTTTTAGGAAATGAAATCAAGATTGGGCTGAATAATATATTTTTTGCAAGTTAGGATCCCTTCTGGGCTCTGTTTAGGCAGAAAAGATAATTCAGAACAGACATTCAGTCTGGTCTTATTTTTACACAGTGAGGATTAGGACATCTACATTATACGGTGGCAATAAAATAAAGTTATACTTCCCCCTGTAATAGTCCCAAATAATGATTAAGAAAGATATGGCTCCCAAGGTCTCTAAGAAACACTGCTTCACCTTATTAACTGTGCTCAGGATCAGACGGAAAAGGAGCAGACACCGATGCTTTGAGATAGTAACAAATATGAGGCAGAGAACAGACAATGGTTTCATAGACAAGACAAACTGAGATCCACTGCACAAAGGTGGCTCTAGTTGAACTTCCTGGAGAATTCATGTCATGAACAGGCAATGGATGCTATAAGGGGACTGGTTTCCATTGGTGAGAAAGGAAACTCTTGCGCCTACTCTGCAAGGCTGACATGAAGGGACAACAAAAAGTTTGACTATGTCATACTCCATGGCACATCTCCCACAATGGCCAATCACGTCATCTGAGATGCTTCAGGAAAAGAGCTGTATTTTCTCTGTAATTTAGAAATCATCCTTTACCTGGATATGCCTCTGTGGCATAGCAGGGGTCTGGGACAGGGGGGAGATTAGGGGGACAGAAGGCATATCTCCAACTGCTGTCTGGGCAACAGCTAGGTTCCAGAGTATCAGAAGCCCTAACCATTATAATAATAGTAACAATAGCTGCATTTAGGAAAGCCTGACATTGTGCTAGCCTCTGTGCAAAGCCATTTTCTACAAAATCTCAGTGAATTCCCATAACAACTCTAAGATAACTATAGCTATCCCCATTTTACAGGGTGAAAAAAGAGAGGATTCAGAGAAGTCAAGTCATCTGTCTTGCTGGAGAGTCCCACATACTAGAAGGAACTGAGGGTGGCCTTCGACTAACAGGCGGCAAGGAAGTGAGGCTCTCAGTTCAACAACCCGTGAGTCCTGTCAACAATCACATAAACCAGATACCGTGAGATAAATGTGTATGTTCTTATACCACATTTTGGGGGTGATTTTTTTACTTAGCAATAAAAAACTGACACAGTCACACAACCCAGCTCTGACTCTAAATCAGGTCAACCTGGTCCTAGAATCTACTTATTTTTGCACTCCCTCAGATTGCCTTTCATGTTTTCTTCCTTCCCTTTCCCCAAAAGTACCAATACAGGTGCCTACTGCTCTAAAATAATCTGATGCTGCTTCTTTTCCTGCTGCCCTGTCCACGAAGGATAAAAACAGGGCCACACACACTCCAGGAGGGAGCAACATAGAGTGGAAAGCTGGCAAAATCTGGAATTAGGTGATGGGACTAGAATTTCAGCATGGCCAGCACACACCAACTATGTGACCCTGAGTAAGTCACTTGCGAAATGTGAGTTCTCACAGGCCATCTCTTGAAAGATTATTTCTTGTAAGATGACGAGAAATGCCTTTTTGTGGAGGACTATACTCTGGAGACAATTGTGGGTAAGGTCCCTTGCCCTCCTCCTTCAGCCTAATAAATATCATCTCAAGACAAGAAGAGTCAGTGGGCATTCCCCAAGGTGGGCCAGAGTTAAGTCTGCCAGTCTGAGGATACAGTGCTCCCCAGCAGTGCAAGAGAGAGGGTTATTGTTCAACCAGGACCAAGGAACCAGTGTCCCCGCAGAGTCATATAGTCATCTTTCCATCAAGACATCTCCTCTGCCATTGGCATGGTTGTGTCTGCCTACCTAGATTCCTTAAGACTGATTCTTATTTGGAAACTACAAATGTCAGCCCTCTGTGTCATTTCCTGGATAAAACTGTTACTTGCCAGTTCTACAAGAGACAAGATCTTTTGGTAAATCTTCCCAAGTACAACTGGAGTCATTCTACCAACACATTTCCAGCATCATCATGCTATATGGTGATGACAGCAAGTAAAGGAAACAGTCCATAAATGTGTCATTTTGGGAAATAATTATCCCAAGAGAAGGCAAAAGCCAAAACAGGACACATTTAGCCTCATTACTACACTTAGAGACCACACAAAATTCTTTAGGTAGATAAGTTAACTCATTACCTGTCATGATATGGTATTGCTTCTAATAAATTATTACATGAAAAGGTAGAATGTGAATACAGTATGGTCTCATCTAGGAAAAAAAAAAGAAAAGAAAAACAGTACAAGTATAAGGAACTGGTTCTCAAATACATGTATATGAATTAGAGATACCAGGAGGACTTTTTAAACACATTGCTGGGCCCCACCCTTAGAGTTTCTGATTCAGCAGGCCTAGGATGAGAATGAAAAATTTGCACTTATAATAATTCTCTGATGTTGTTAGTCTGGACACCAAACTTTGAGAACTATTGTAAGAAAATATACCAAGATTCATCGCTTATCTATAGGAAGTGGATCTAAAAACAATCTTTTTTTTTATTTTTTATCCTCACTCGAGGATATTTTTCCATTGATTTTTAGAGAGTGTGAAAGGGAGGGGGAGAAACAGAGAGAGAGAAGCATCAATGTGAGAGAGACACATCAATTGGTTGCGTCCTGCACACGCCTGACCAGGCCAGGAATTAAGCATGCAACCGAGGACATGCCCTTGACCAGAATCGAAACTTTGACCCTTCAGTTGGCAGGATGATGCTCTATCCACTGACTAGAACAAAAACAATCATTTTTAATGTTATATGTTATTATTTTATTTTATTGAATGTTGATAATAAAGGATATATTTTTATAATTAGGAAAAATACATGAGTAGTATAAAAGAGAGGGGAAAATAGATTTTTTTCTAAATGTGTATATCAAAAAAGTCAATCCCCTCTGTTCTCTTTCATGTAAAATTCAAAATCAGACAAATATAATCCATGGTGATAGAAATCAGAGTCCTGGCAACGGCTTTTTGGATATGATACCTAAAGAAAAAGTACCAAAATAAAAATTAACAAGTGGGACTGCACCGAGCTAAAAAAACTTCTGCACAGCAAAGGAAACCATCAGCAAAATGAAAAGGCAACCTACTAAGTGGGAAAAAATATTTAATAAAGGGTTAATAGCCAAAAAGTATAAAGAATTCATACAACTCAATAGCTGGGGGGGGAGGGGGGGAGCACAAATAATCCAATTTAAAAATAAGCCAATGACCTGAATAGACATTTCTCCAAAGAAGATATATATGCAAATGATCAACAGGTATAATAAAAGGTGTTTAACATCACTAATCATCATGGAAATGCAAATCAGAACCACAACAAGATATTACCTCATGCCTATTACAATGGCTGTTATCAGAAAGGCAAGAGATAACAAGTATTGAGGATGATATGGAGAAAATGGAATCCTTGTGCAGTGTTGATAGAATGGTGAAATAATACAGTCATGATGAGAAACAGTATGAAGGTTCCCTAAAAAAATCAAAAATAGAACTACCATATGATCCAGCAATTTCACTTCTGTGAATATATCTGAAAGAAATGAAAATACTGTGTCAAAGAGATATATGCTCCCCACCCCCATGTTCAGAGCAGCATTATTTACAATAGCCAAGACTCGGAAACAGCCTAATGTCCACTGATAGGTGACTAGATAAAGAAGCTGTGGTATTTACATACAATGGAATATTATTCAGCCATAAAAAGAAGGAAATCCTGCCATTTATTACCACATGGATGGACGTTGAGGAAGGGTGGGCAGGAAAACTGGAGGAAGGTGGTCAAAAGATACAAACTTCCAGTTATAAAATAAATAACTACTGGGGATGTAAAGTATAGCAAGCAGGCTGATAGTAAACACTGCTGTTATTATAGTTGAAAGCTGTTAAGAAAGTAAATCCTAACAGTTTTTTCTAACTATATTAGATGACGGATGTCAACTAAATTTATTGTGGTAATCCTTTCACAAAATATATAGGTCATCATGCTGTTACACCTTAAAATTATATAGTGCTGTATATCTATTATATCTCAACAAAACTGGGAAATTTTTTGGAAAGAATATCAGAACAGCCCTGGCTGGGTGGCTCAGATGGTTGGAGCGTCATTGCATACACCAAAAAGATTTTGGATTTGATTCTTGGTCAGGGCACATACCCAGGCCTTGGGTTCAATGCCTGAGCTGAGTGCATGTGGGAGGCCACCAACTGATGTCTCTCTCTCTCTCTCTCTCTCTCTCCTTAACTCCCTCCCTAAAAAAATCAATAAAAAGTTTTAAAAAGGATTCAAAACAAAAGTTGCTTATGGAGTGGGGATTGACAGAGGGACCACTGGGGAACTTTTTTCTTTATTTGTTTTTCATTCATCCTCACCCAAGTATATGTTTCCACTGATTTTTATTTTTATTTTTACTTTATTTTATTTTATTTTTTTAATATGGAACGCTTCACAAATTTGCGTGTCATCCTTGCGCAGGGGCCATGCTAATCTTCTCTGTATCGTTCCAATTTTAGTATATGTTCAGCCGAAGCGAGCACTCCATTGATTTTTAGAGAAAGTGGAAGGGAGGGGGAGAGGCAGAAAGAGAGAAACATTGATTGATTGCCTCCCGGATACACCCCCAGCCTGCAACCAAGGTACATGCCCTTGACCTGAATCAAACCCAGGACCCTTCAGCCCACAGGCTGACTATCCACTAAACCAAATCGGCTAGGGCTTGGGGAACTTTTTAGAGCAATAGAAATGTTTACCTTAACTGGGGTGGTAGTTACCCAGGTGCATACATTTATCCAAACTAATTTAATTATATACTTAAGATCTGTACATTTCTCTGTGTGACATTTAACTAATTTAAAAAAGCACAATGTGAAAAAATTGTATTGCTTATATACAGATAATACAAATATACATAATACTTATATAATCATAACTATCTAAAATTGGTATGTGCATAAGGATAGTGACCAGGTAATAGCACAGCAAAGAAAGACAATTCAGAAGGAAGGTAAAAATCTAATAAGATTTTATTTGCTGTTATAATATTGTTTGAGCAAGAGATTTTAAAAATAAATAAAACCTCAACTCCTGTTTTGTTCGTGCTGCTAGTATTTTGTGCTCCCTTTCCAGGAAATGGCCTACTTCTTGTACCAGTAATTCCTGAGGAAAAAAGCAGAGAATTGGTGTAGTGTCTATGAGTGTGTTCTCCCACCCAGACCCCCTGCCGGACTCTGCACAAGGAGAGCTACTCACTCCAGGTTATGCCCCCTCCCTGGGCACCTACACCAATGACGTGGGATAGGTAGCCCTACCCCTTGCCTCACTTTGAACAACTCTGAAGGACCATCCCAGCTCCAGTTTCCCCGTGGGCCAATCCTGCTGCCCTCATTCCCTCATAGGTGTTGTTGCTGAGAGCAGTCCCATAAACCTGCACACAAATTGTTTCCCCATTGACAAAAGGTGCCATTTTGTAAGGTTGGATTTCCATTATATCAGCCTTGCTACCAAGGCAAAATAAAGCCTATAGCCAAATCATGATATCCAAAGAAAGTACAGAATGACAGAGAGTGGAGAGAAGAATTAGGAACTTATTCCTGGAACATATTAAATCCATAGTGAATAAATAGGTACTGTACACTTATCTCTACAACACTTACATTGCAATCTCAACAGAAGATCATTTGCATGGAAGGTCTGAGAGCTGCTCCATTATAAAAACATGATAATTCCAGTTTGGATATCTTAATACCAACATTTTTTTGGTTTAACAATGATTCAACTAAAGGCACTGCTCCCTGCCAAACAGTTTTTGTCTAAAAACTTTCACAATTTCTGTTGCCATGAGTCCATTGCAATGTCATAACCATTGTTCAATCTGCCTTATTTGGGCAGCCATCACCTTCCCCACCACTCATTCATAAAATCCACTAGATCACAACAACTCTTCATAGTCCAAAGTATTGTCAGTCTTTACAGTGATATGATTTTTAATAGAATCACTTTTTTAATTTAAACAATTTTAATTGTGGTAAAATACACATAAGATTTATCATCTTGACCATTTTTAACTGTACAGTTCAGTGACATTAACTATATTAACATTGTTGTGCAACCATCACCATCATCTATCTCAGGAACATTTTCACCATCTCAAATTGAAACTTTATACTCATTAAATTCCCCAGCTCCTGGTAACCTCTATTCTATTCCCACTCTCTAATTTTAACTATTCTAGGTCTCTCATATAAGTGGAATCATACAATCCTTTTATGACTAGTACATTTTACTTAACCTAATGTCTTCAAGGTTCAACCATATAGTAGCATGTGTCAGAATTTCATTTTTTAAAGGAAAAAAAAAATAATCCAGTGTATGTACATACACATTTTTGTTTATCCATCCATCAATGGACATTTGGGTTGCTTCTACCTTTTGGCTATTGCGAATAATGCTGCTATGAATATTGGTTTATAAGTATTTGTTCAAGTCCCTGCTTTCAATTCTTGTGTGTGTATATATATATCCAGAAATGTAATTGCTAGATGAAATAGTAATTCTATTTTTACTTTTTTGAGGAACTGCCATACTGTTTCTCACAGTGGCTTCATTTTACATTCCCACCAACAGTGTACAAAGGTTCTAATTTTTCCACATTCTTGTCAACATTATTTTATTTTCTTTTTAAATATATTTTTTATTTATTTCAGAGAGGATGGTAGACGGGAAGAGAGCTAGAAACATCAATGATGAGAGAGGATCATTGACTGGATGCTACACACCCCCTACTAGGGATCAAGCCCACAACCCTTGGTGCCCTGACTGGGAATCGAACTATGATTTCCTGGTTCATAGGTCAACGCTCAATCACTGAGACACACTAGCCGGAGATTTTCTTTTTTGATAGTAGTCATCCCAATGAGTGTCAAGTGGTATCTTATCACCGTTTTTTATCAATATTTCTCTAGTGATTTATAATGTTGAGGATCTTTTCTTGTGCTTATTGGCCATTGTTTTCATCTTTGAAGAAATGTCTATCAACTCATTGCCCATTTTTTAATCAGGTTGTTTTTTTGTTGTTGCTGCTGTTGAGTTGTAGGAGTTCTTTATGTATTCTGGATGTTAACTCCTTCTTAGATATGATTTGCAAATATTCTCTCCCTTTCACTCTAATTGTGTCCTTTGATGCACAGAAGTTTTTTTATTTTAATGTAGTTCAATTTATCTATATTTTTTGTTTGTTTGTTTCCTGGGCTTTTGGTGTCATATCAAGAAATTAATGCCAAATCCAATGTCATGAAGCTTTTCCCGTTTTATAGTTTTAGATTGTTGGCCATTTTGACGTATTTTTTGTATATGGTATAAATAAGGTAAGAGTCCAATTTCCAGTTTTCCCAAATCTATTTGTTGAAAGACTGTCCTTTTCCCAATGAATGGTATTTGCACTCTAGGTGAAAATTATTTGACCATATACGTAGGGTTTCTTTCTGTTCTTTATTCCATTAGTCTGTATGTCTGTCTTTAATGAGTGACAATTTTAATATTCTTTTAAAACAACTCTGATGTTTAGCCTCCCAAATTAAAGGTCTTCCACTATAATCTATTTTCAGATGCCTTGCTAAAAGACTGCATGCTCCTTAAGAGCTGAGACCATGTCTAGTTGTCTTAGTAACCTTAGTGCCTGGCATTGTGCCTAGCACATAGTACGTGCTACAAAAATGTGACCCAGATGTGGAAAGATCCTGCTGGGCAACTTTTGTTCATCACATGCTCACCTTGAACTGAGACTCAGTCTTTCAATGTATTCTCAAAAGAGATTAAACTCCACACCCCATTAATAAGGAATGTCTATTTTACTGAAAAATTCTTAGGGACACAGAAAGAAAAGTTTATATTAAATATAATATGGCAATACTTCATAAAATTTCCTTTAATATGTCTCTTTTCCTTCAAAGTCCTCTCCCCTATAGATACTTCATTTTTCTTCCTCCTCTTCCTCTTCCTTTATCTCAGCCTCTAAAAACTTTGCTCTATTGTCCCAAAGCTATTCGGTTCTTGGCCTTAGAGTACCAACACACTCAGCCAAATAACAGCCTGGTGGTTGGTTAGGAACAGAACCATCTATCTATTGTTCCTCAAGCTTAAGGCTTTGAGCTCTTCACCCCCACCCCAAGCAGCTGATCAAAGTGTTCACCCACCTATATGGGTCTCCTGAAAGGGAGGTAGGAGAGTAGGGTACTAAGAGATTGGAGAATCTAATACTAAGAAAATAAGACTTTCCTCCATCAGGTTACAAAGATATACTGAATGAATAAATCAAGATTATCACCATGAAGCCTTCGTCAATGTCAAGACATAGATGCCTGCGAGAAGCTGCCATTTCCCCTAATCCTAACCCGTTCTTTTGCAGGGTCCCAATCAGCCACTCTTCAATGGGTTTCTGGCTGAACAGAAACCACAGCAAAGCTCTGGGCCTGAGATATAGAGCCTTCTGAGTCACTAGGTTGTCCCCTAGTGTGTTTTACCTGGTCCTGTGCATCTCTAATTCCTGAGCCCACCTGTCTTGCTGGGCCCTCCTTCATTGGCATCTATGCCCTATCTTGGTCTCTGGCCCACAAAGATGCTTTGACCATCATTACCTGCCTGATACAGTCTTCAGCCCCACTCTGATCTGTGCCACCTGGACATAACCCTCTTTTACCCTAGTTCCACTGCTTCAATTCTGTCCTGAACACTAGATACTGAGCTTTTCAAAGAAAAGGGAGATAAAGAAAAAGCGTCCTATTATTTAAACACTTATTCTGTGCTAAGCCCAACTGTGATTAAGGGCTCTTAACCAGCATATTTGGGTTAAATACTTCTGTTCCTTGGGCAAGTCACTTGACTTTTCTATGCCTCAGTTTTCCCACATGGAAAATAGAGATAATAATAGTTAATAACATAGTAAACACTCAATTCATTGTTATTATTATTATTACTGCTCATGCACAATGACTTTATTTACTTCTCACAAAAATCTTGCAAGGTAAATATTATTCTTCCTGACTCATGTTTTACAGAAGAAGAAAATAGAGTTCAGATAACTCAACTGACTTGCCCATGGTTAAAGAGCCAGTGAGTGGTAGAAGCAAGATCTAAACTTGGGTCTGTTTAATCCTCAAACCGTATGCCGTTTCCATCATGTCAGGCCTCCTCCAAAGGCAACTACCTCCCAGGTATAAAGTGGTCAAAGCTCCTTGGGAAAAAGTAAAGGACAAGAGGCCTCCAGCTGAGGCAATCTCTCTTCGTGGCATATTCAGGAAGTAATGGAGAAGAATGGAATGAATATGAAACCAGACTTGAAATAAGCAGCTGTTTTTCCACGTTTTGCACTCACTAGCTAAGTGCACGTGTAAACAATCCTCAACAACCTCATCTGGAAAATGGGAATGATAATACTTTAATAACAGTAATAACAACCTTGTGCTGGGAACACATGGTGAGAGCAGTGAATTGGTGTATGATGTAAGTCATATAAAAGTACTCTGCCTACTGTGAAATGTGTCACAAATGTAAGGTTACTATTCAAAGTCAGCGTGGGATAATGGAAGAGAGAGAGTCTTTGGAGCCAAGAGAAATGGGGTCAAATCGCAGTAGCTGGGTATCCTAGGAAGGTTATTTCACTTCTTGGAGCTTCAGTGTCCTCATGAATGGGAATATATCAGATTCTTTCAGTTGCTAGTGACAGAAAACACAACTCAAACAGGCATTTGCATAAAAAGGATTTATTCTTTCTCAAGTATTTGGACTACAGTGAAGGCATGCAAATAATGTCACCCAGTCACCACAGGCTTTCTCTTGACCTCTTAATTCTGTTCTTGTCTGCATTGTTTCTACTCCTTAAATAGCAGCCTCCCCCTCAACACATCAGGATTACATCCAACCCCCTGAACAACCACAGAGCAAAAAATTCTCTGCTGCAAAATTTCCAGAATTAATCTTCATTTACCAGGCTTCAATCATGTATCTATCCCTGGACCCATGATTGAAGCAGAGAGATAATAACATTTAGGTTGGCCAGGCCCTGGAATAAGAAGGCTGGAATGAGCCCGTTAGAAACCTATAAACTGAGATGAGTCAGTGGAGTGGTTCCCCAGTAGACAAAATGCTATTACCTGAAAAGGGGAGAGTAGAAGCTGGGCCAGCAGCAACAAATGTCTCCCGGTGGAGTTGCCTCCAGCATTAAATGAGCCCTGTGATGTTTACAGAGGACAGGGCTCTGCAAAGTAGAATTCGAGCTACTGAGTCAGTTCAACAAGAAGCAAAATGAGGCAAATGTGGAAGGTCCCGAGACACCAGTAAGGTCATAGACCCCACACTGTGCTGGTGCACAGGCAAAAATCAAAGTCAGTCCCACAAGCGGAGAGGTTTAGGGCTCAGGATGTGCAGGTGATGAGATATGGCTGGGACTGTGGCCAAAAGCCAATGTTGGCAGAACTGTGCCTCTGGCTTTTGGTTGAGTGGACAGCTTGTCCCCTTAAAAAGGCCAGGCCCAGCAGGCAAAGGAAACCATAGCAACCACAAGGAAGAAGGATGAAAAGCTTGTAAACACAGCTTCCAGCCATGTGGCATAGCTTTGGGCTCCTAAGAGACAGCCACATAAAGACCAGTCTGGCTCTTGATGACCAGGCAAAGGGGGCTACTTCTGGGCCCAAATGTGGACTGATGCAGAGTCTGCAAACCAGGCAGGCAAACAGGCAAACAGACATGGCTGCAAAAGCAGAGTCTTTGTGTGTTGTACTTCTAGTTGCTTATGTGTGCCAGGTGGCCAGGTTTGATCTTTTTATCCATACCAGTTTACATACACCTCCCCTTCCCATCTCTGCGCAAACTTCTGACCCAGCCTCAGCACTAGGTGGCAAGTGACTATGTACAGAGTGGCAGCAACTAGGAAACATACTAAGAAGCTCTGTGTTGCTCAGTCATAAATAACCAGCTGTGTCATGCAATTTCCTGAGCTGCACAACTGGCAATGACAACCTGCCTTTCCATCCATCATCAGGGAGTGATTGTGGGTCCTCAGCAGGATGCTGATAACTGCATTTTTCAAGGTCGTGGCCAAACCCACTTTTCACCACTGGAGAGTTAATACTCTGCAATATTGGGTATGACAGTACCCACCCAGAACAGACACATTGAACAAGATATAAAATCTGCTTCCTCTCCAATCTGATTTTCCAAAGAGAAAATAGAAAATCAGCAAACACTTTTTGCCTGATAAATACTTGAAATTTTAGGAGCGCAGAACCCAAATAGTAACTATGGCAACACAAGCCACTCCAATAAGACTAACACATTATTTCCAGCACAATAGCCTGGCTTGTGCTCAGAAAGCAGAGGTAATGTTAGCTGAAAGCAATTCCTGCATTGGGGGATGGGGGGGATAAAATCCTCTGGCAGTGGAAGCTTCATGCTTAGGTTTCTGGTTTCAGGCCTCTAGGATTCAGTGGCAAGATGAATTAACTACAGGATTAATATCTTACCCCTCCACACGAATGAACTAGCAGCCTCTCATCTTTTGCTTGGGCTTCTTCACTTCCAACCACAAAGCTATTCAAACCCCAGGACTCACAGTGACAGTTCTGAGAATATGGGTTGTGAAAATTACAAAATCAAACAGCTTAACCAGACATTAGGGATCTCCCAGACTAGGAACCTCTTAAAGGCAGAAGAATATTCTACAAAGAGCTGAAGACCTCACCATGACGGGTGAAGTTCCATCTAACTTCATTTGTTTTATACAGTGGGAAACTGAGACCCTGGAAAATTAAGAGACTTGGCCATGATCACTCAGAATCAAGAGATGACATAAACTCCTGGCTAAGGCCTCTGGCTATGAAACAGGACAGAATGGGGTTTGCATCCTGGTTGTTATCATGTTTATTATGTTGAGGTATATTGCCTCTAGTCCCACTTTTTTTTTTAGAGTTTTTATCATAAATGGATGCTGAATGTTTCTGCATCTATTGATATGATTTTATGATTTTCATCCTTCATTTTGTTTATGTGGTGTATCATGTTAATTGATTTGCAGATATTGAACCAACCTTGCATCACAATTACATAAATTCCACTTGATCATGGTGTATGATCTTTTTAATGTATTGCTGAATTCAGTTTGCTACTATTTTTGCATGTATGTTCATCAGGGATATTGGCCTATTATTTTCTTTTTTTAAACATTTTTTTTTATTGATTTCAGAGAAGAAGGGAGAGGTAGAGATAGAAACATAAACAATGAAAATCCTTGATTGGCTGCCTCTTGCACACCTCACACTGGGGATCAAGCCCACAACCTGGGCATGTGCCCTCATCAGGAAACGAGTCATGACCTCCTGTTCCATGGGTCAATGTTCAACCACTGAGCCACACCGGCCAGGCTGTTTTCTTTTCTGTATTGTCTTTGTCTGGTTTGGGAATCTGGGTAATACTGGTCTTGTAAAATGAGCTTGGGGATCTTCCTTCCTCTTCCGTTCTTTTGGAACAGTTTGAGAAAGTTAGGTTAAACAAACAAAAAAAATTAATGAGAACAGTGGCATTGTTTTACATTTATGCAAATCTCTTAATGTCTGGCTTGATAGAGGATAGCTCAGTTCTTTTTTTTTTAAATATATTGTATTGATTTTTTACAGAGAGGGATAGAGAGTTAGAAACATCGATCAGCTGCCTCCTGTACACTGCCTACTGGGGATGTGCCCACAACCAAGGTACATGCCCTTGACCGGAATCGAACCTGGGGCCCTTCAGCCTACAGGCCTACTGAGCCAACCGGTTAGGGCGGATAGCTCAGTTCTTATATCTGCTTTTGCATTAAACCTATTGTGATTTGTTGTTTGAAGTATATGAAGAAAATACAGTCACACAGATATGTACTAGTCAAAAAAGGGAAAGAATATTTTAGTA
The DNA here is from genome assembly GCF_964212035.1 of Myotis nattereri. Classification (NCBI taxonomy): domain Eukaryota; kingdom Metazoa; phylum Chordata; class Mammalia; order Chiroptera; family Vespertilionidae; genus Myotis; species Myotis nattereri. The sequence goes on from NC_138089.1 coordinate 25,312,533, forward strand.
GACTATTCATATAACTGTAAATTTTCTTCTTGGATACTACATTAAAACTCAGCAAGTGGTAGCTTCTTAAAGATTATATGCATGTAGAATCTGAAACCATATCAATGAACTTTTCATAGTTGTTATATTAAAATCTGTTAATCTATCATGCACTTTGAATGGATTTTTTAACCATGCATGTTCTTTTAATACAGTGGTTCTCAACCTTCCTAATGCTGCGACCCTTTAATACAGTTCCTCATGTTGTGGTGACCCCCAACCATAAAATTATTTTCATTGCTACTTCATAACTGTAATTTTGCTACTGTTATGAATCATAATATAAATATCTGATATGCAGGATGTATTTTCATTGTTACAAATTGAACATAATTAAAGCATAGTGATTAATCACGAAAACAATATGTAATTATAAATGTGTTTTCCAATGGTCTTTGGCGACCCCTGTGAAAGGGTCGTTCGACCCCCAAAGGGGTCGCAACCCACAGGTTGAGAACCGCTGTTTTAATATCATGTATTTGTCTTTTGGAAAATACTAGCTCACTGAGTTATTCAGATCTTTCAAATGTGGTCACATTTTATTTTACAAAATCATATTCATTAATATCACTACTAATTGCATGAGATAAGTCTTTAAGTATTTGGAAGCTGTAAAGTTCATAGTGGCAGATATTCTAATTTTCACTTGAAAGTTTAGATTTGATCTTTGGTAACAAATACTGTATTTTCCTTGACAAGCTCATTTCAATTATTTTTGAGAAATTTTCTGCCACATACTCAAACTGGAGTAATTATCGTTTTTGTTAAAAGATAATTTTTTAAAAGATATAACTTTCATACAAATATAAAATGAGCAAATGTTAAAGATTATATTTAACTCATAATGAGGGAGCCAGGCAGATGTTTAAACCAGTTCAAAGAAGTCAAAGATGCACAAATTTATAATGAATACAAGAATGTTGAAATGAATGTGCAAATGGCACAAAAATGGCTTTTTTATAATCGGGGAAGGGGTACCCTCCACTAGGCAGAATTCATTTGCATGTCTATAGACAAGAATTATTTTGCATTGCTATCATTTATCTACAATTTACAGTTGTAAAATAGCTTCATAGAATCAGAATCAGCTAAGCATGGGCTATAGACAAAGCACAGTTTTCCTTTAAGCACAAATCTTTCCTACAGTTGTCTCACTCATTTTGAAAAAATGGTGTTTTGTAGGGCGGGGGGGGGGGGGGGGAGCAGCTAGTTTACCTCACAACTGAACAGTTGCACAAGTGCATTTCCTGAGATGATTATCCTGCTTTGGTATGCAACATAAGTAACACAAATAAAATGTGGTGTTACTGCCTTGATTTCTGCTAAGGTGCCAGCAGCTTTAGCTACCATTGCTTTTGCACCATTAGTTCAAACATCGACACAGTGAAATGGCAAATGATGGTCTTCATATTAATCTAAAAATAATTTTGACTTTGAGGATACCCTGACAGGGTTTGGGGGAACCCTAGCGGTCTGTGGACCATACTTTTCGAGCCACTGTCCTAAAGTATTCTGTCGGTCAAGGAAATGACCCAAAGAAGAATGAGTGAAAAGAAGCAAAGAGCCAGACCATCTGCAAATTGAACAATCAGACTTTGCATGGGGAGGAAAAAGTTATCAAAAAGAATCTAGAAACAGTGCCATAAAGTTGGGGGAGTTAATAAGTTAAACACAATAATAAAACCCACTAAATATGGTATGCTTTGTTGTTACTACAGACTCGCAATTCCAAACAATGTCAATGATAAAATACTCCTCCTACATGAGCAGACCCTTCCCGTTACTCCCTACTTGTACACCACTGTCCAGAGCAGGGGTCCTCAAACTACGGCCCGCGGGCCACATGCAAATACAAATGTTGTATTTGTTCCCGTTTTGTTTTTTTACTTCAAAATAAGATATGTGCCGTGTGCATAGGAATTTGTTCATAGTTGTTTTTTTTTAAACTATAGTCCGGCCCTCCAACGGTCTGAGGGACAGGGAACTGGCCCCCTGTTTAAAAAGTTTGAGGCCCTGACCTGTTTGGCTCAGTGGATAGAGCGTCGGCCTGCGGACTGAAGGGTCCCAGGTTCGATTCCAGTCAGGGGCATGTACCTTGGTTGCGGGCACATCCCCAGTGGGGAAGTGTGCAGGAGGCAGCTCATCGATGTTTCTCTCTCATCGATGTTTCTAACTCTCTATTCCTCTCCCTTCTTCTCTGTAAAATAATCAATAAAATATTTAAAAAAAAAAAAAGTTTGAGGACCCCTGGTCCAGAGTATAGGCCTGAGTAAGACATCAGTGTCCAGGAGCATTATAGCCGCAGACCACAAAAGGAAGAGATGGCAACCATTCTATTTCTGTTCTTTTAGTGACTACCTTAGAAATGTTAGCATGGATGCTTGTCAAAACCCAAAACTGATCTCAATCCTCCTGTGCCCCCCACCCCCCAAAAAATAACTTTGTAAGACATTGTTGCCCTGGCCAGTATGACTCAGTGATTAGAGTATCAGCCCACTCACCAAAGGGTCACGGGTTTGATTCTGGTTCAGGACATGAATCTGAGTTGCAGGTTCGATTCCTGGCCCAGGGCACGATGCATGCAAGAGGCAACTCCAATCGATGTCTCTCTCTCACACTGATGTTTCTCTCTTTCTCTTTCTCTCTCTCTCTCTCTCTCTCTCTCTCTCTCTCTCTCTCTCTCCTCTCTCTCTCTCTCCCTCCCTCCCTCCCTCCCTCCTTCCCTCCCTCTCTCCCCTCTACTCTCTCTAAATACCAATGGAAAAAATATCCTTGGTAAAGACTAACAAACGAAAAAGACATCGTTGTCTTATAGAGTTGATTATTTTTATCCATGCACTTTCTTTTTATTTAGCACTTTCTTTGCTCTTCATTTTTTCTTGAATCTCAGACCTTCCTTCTGCCTAAAGTATATTTTTTGGAATTTCCTTGGGTGATAGCCTGCTGGTAATTATTTCCCTCAGATTTTGTCTGCTAATGTCTTTCTTTCCTCCTTATTTATTCATTTATTTTTATTATTATTTTTTTATCCTCACCCAAGGATATATTTATCCATTTTAGAGAGAGAAAGGGGGAAAGAGAGTGAGAGAGAGAGAAAGGGATCAAGAGAGAGAAACATTGATATGAGAGAAAAATATTGATAGGTTGCCTCACATAGGTACCCCAAATGGGGATCGAATCCACAACCTAGGTATGTACCCAGATCAGGAATTGAACCCACAACCTTTCAGTGTACATGAGACAATGCTCCAACCAACTGAGCCACACCGGCTGGGCTATTTCCTCCTCCTTCAAAAATATTTTTGCATGCATATACAATCCTAGGTTCACAGTAATTTTCTCTCAGCATTTTAAAAATATTTCAGTGGTTTCTATTACTGCTGTTGAGAGGATTAACTGTGATTGCCATTCTTTAAAGATAATCTGTCTTTCCCTATGGTTGCTTTAAGATCTTTTCTTTGTCTTGGTGCTCTACAGTTATATTTATGTTATATGCAAGTGTGGATTTCTTTTTATCTTACTTAGCATTTGTTGGCCTTCCTGAATGTGTGAACAGATGTCTTTCACAAATACAAAAATATTCTCAACTATTATACCTATTTCAATATTGTCTCTGCAACATTCTTTCTCTTCTCTTCTTCTAGAACACCAATTATACATGTAGTTGATTATTTCATTCTATTTTCTACATCTCTTATCCTCTCTTTCATATTTTCCATCTCTTCATCTCTATGCGCTGCATACTGGATTTTGTCCCCCAGAACTGTCTCCTAGCTTACTAATTGCCTCCTCAGCTGTGTCTAACTAACTGTTGAGTCCATAATTTTTCAGTTCTAGAAATTTTTTTTTTAATTATACTTTGTCATTTTTATAGTCTGATTATTTACTCCTAATTTTATTTAATTATATTAAAATACTTATTTTATATTCTATGATTGATAATTCTATTACCTACAGTTTTCATGGGTCTGATTCTGCTGTTATTTCTGCGGGCTCAATACTCATGTTGCCTTGCTTCCTTATTTATTTTATAATTTGGGGCATGAACTGAAATTCTTAAAGCTCTATCATGAAGGATTCCTTGAGGCCTGTGAGGAGACAAGTTCCTCTAAGGATATATGCATTTGGTTCTACTAAGCATCTCAGGAACACTACCAATCCAGCATCACTTTAGTTGGGTGAATTCATGTTATGGATCATCACATTGAATTGTGATTACAAATTCTCAGGGAAGGTTTTTTAAAAACTTGTTCAAGACAAGCAATTGTTTTTATCCGACAGGTGACAGGTGTATTTCTAAATCACCCCTGCACTGAGGTATGGCCATCGAGATCCTAACTTTATGGGAGGGGTCCTATTATACCCCTATCTTGGGTAGGTTATGGGTTTCATCTCCTGTCCCTATGAGTAAGGCCATGAAAAACCAAATCTCAAAAATCACCCAATTCAGCAAGTGTGTATGAGGCAAGAGGCAGCTGCTTACCTTTCTAACTTAGTTTTTGGCCTCTGAGGATTCCTTGATCACTTGCTGGGTCATGAACACATTTCTTTAAAAGGCTTTCAAATGTTATTGAGCACGTGAAGTTCTTTCCAGCAGGAGGATCAGTCAAGGCAACTATTCCATCCTCCTGCTCAAAATGAAAGTTCACATGAAAGAATGTGGTGTGGCTCTTTTGGTCAGGCCTGTTGCTCCAGCAGGATGGGCAAGTACCATGGTTTTCACACTGCCAGGAAGCTCTGAAGCCATCAACGAGATCAGAAGTGGCATGATAAACAGTACAAGAAAGTCCATTTGGGGAGAGCCCTGAGGGCCAACCCTTTGGAGGCACTTCCCATGCAAAGGGAATTGTACTGGAAAAAGTAGGGGTTAAAGCCAAATAGCCAAATACTGCCTTTAGGGAAAATATCAGAGTCCAAATGATCAAGAATGGCAAGAAAAATACATTCAAAAAATTACAGCCTTTGTACCCAGTGATGGTTGTTTGATTTTACTGAGGAAAATGAATAAGTTCTGGTTGCTGGATTTGGTTGCAAAGGTCATGCGGTTAATGACATTCCTGGTGTCCACTTTAAGTTTATCAAAATAGCCAATGTCTCTCTTTTGGTGGCCTACAAAGGCAAGAAGAAAAGACCAAGATCTTAAGTTTTGATGGTGAAAACACAGTAGTAATAAATTTTATATGCTTAAAAAATGTATGTGGTGTAAAATGATGAATGACCTGACGACATGGTTTGGTTATACAGAACAGGACTGAGTGAGGGCAACAAGATTGCAGCTGGGGATATACCCAAAATCCCAGCAGGGACTAGCCAGTGAAGGAAGGGCCTTCAATGTCATTGAGCATTTTGAACTTTATCTAGCAGGTAATGGAGGTACTTTCACATTTGAACCGCAAGATCCACAAATTTTTTCATAAACTAACATTTTAGGATTCTATTACTGTTTCCCTTTAAACCTGTGTTTCTTAAAGTGTAGCCAAGTTTTACCTGCATCAGCATCATCTGATTCGCTTATCAAAACTTGCAGATTCCCAAGTCCAAGCCCTACTGAATAAGTCTTCCCAAAGAGGAAGGGTAAGGAAGGGGGAACACCCAAGACCTGGGACTCTGAAGTTTAACAAGCTTGCAGGTAAACCTTTTGTACATTAAACTCAGAACCTGTGGGTGAAAGCAGTGCTTTTCAATCTGCTACTGAGACCACTGGTGGGCTGGAAAATCATTTTTCAATGAGATAGAGTAAAATCTCACATTGTGTCTCTTTCTATTAGGATGAGTATTATTGCATTAAACCTTTGTTTCGGTATTATAGTGTGTGTGTGTCTGTGTGTGTGTTCATGAGCCAGCTGCAAAATATGTTTCATGTGTTGAGGTTAAAAAAGTTAAAGAAGCATTACCTTTGAGGATGCCCTATTTATATAGTTTTAATCAGGTTTTATCTGTAATTAAAATGTGAGGGAACAGAATTCAGTATAATTTCCCACTGACTAACCCTGCCCATAGCATGCTGGGACACATCTATGTTTGTTCATAAATCAATTAATTTTGGCACCTCTTGACTCCAAATGAAGTGATGAAAAAGCATCTCAATGAACCTGGTCTGGATGGAAGCATGCAGTTAATTGTCACCTATTCAAGAACTGTTTTCTTATTTCCCTCAAGAGACTACAAAGCCTATGTTCCAGCTCTCACTACATCTCAGCAACCCTATACTTAAGGAGATGAAGTATCGCAAAATCCTGGCACAACTAACTCCAAAGTACTGAGTGGGTCCCTTTGCTGTGTAGGATTTTGTTATACTGAATATTGGTTGCTCCCACAGTGGTCCTAGGTTGTAGCCTGGAACACCTTTTACCATCTGGATACTTTTTTCCTTGGTAATTGCTTCAATGGGGTCTATAACTGTGGCCTATTCTCCCAAAAAGAAAATGATAAGCAAAGACAAATACAAATCCATCCATTCAAGCATCACACACACACACGTCTTGAATAATATTTCACAAATTTCAATCATTCATATAATGCATTTATTACGTTTTCAATTTCCACATACCTCTGGTCCTATTATTTACCATTTTTCTTTAAATAGAATCCCTTTTTTATATTTAAAAAGTTCTCATAACGAATACTTTATATCCCTTCTATAAATGGAAAACTATCACTTGCCAAAAGAGAAGGTAACTGTAGAAATAAATGTTAGGGAAGGAGAACCAAGTTATCACACTCAAGTTAAATTCTGTTACCTGCCACGGCTCTGAACCCAAATGAAGCCTGTTCTCTTTGCTTAAAAAAAAAAAAAAAAAGAATTAACCCCTAGCTGGTGTGGCTCAGTTGGTTGAGCGTCACCCTATAACCCAAAGGTGGCCAGTTTGATTCCTATACAACAAAAGCCTAATATGCAAATTGTCTCCTCAGGTGGTCGTACAACCAGGAGTTCAACCAGGAGACCAGGAGTGGGACCACTCGCTATGATGTGCGCTGACTACCAGAGGGCGGCGCGGAACATGGTAGACATCAGCACCGTGCTGCAACCTCTCGCCAACTACCTGGGGGTAGGAGTGTCGGGATGGAGGTGTGGTGAGAATGCAGGGTGTCTGCTGAGCTTGCTCTCACTCCCCCTGCTAACCTCCCTCAGGACACCAGGGCTTGATGCTGGGCACCCACGAGGAGCCCGCCACACCCACAAGGCCTCTTCCTGGTGAGCCGGGCCTCGGCCTCCAGGACTGCAGAGGCTGGTCGGGCTCCCCTTGGGTTCGCGCAGGAGCCAGTCTGCCAGGCCAGCCAGGAGAGAGCGTGCTGCCCACCTGGCTTCTGTGCAGCTGGGCGGCCCAGAAGCCCATGCTGCGCCCCAGCCCATGGCGTCCAACCACACTCACCACATCTCCATGTGGGGACTCAGGTGCCGTGACTCAGGAGCACAGCAGCACGCGGGGCCCAGGTGCTTCCCAGGGCCCAGAGGTCAGCTGGGACCTGCCCTTCCACACCAGACGCTCAAGCTTCGATCACTGGCCAGGCCTAGGGACCACACCCATGCACGAATTTCGTGCACCGGGCCTCTAGTGAAAACATACCTTTAAAAAAGAGAGAGAGATTTGAATGTTTCTTGCTAAAGACCTACTAGGATCCAATTAAGTCTTTTTTTGTGTGATGTTATCAAAAAGCATAAAGATTGGAAAAGGAAATAACATTTTCAATAGTGATTTCATTTTGTCTTAAGGCTGCACAGGTACCTCTTGGAATCATCTCCTGTTTCATCAGTATCTGAAACTTTGGGGAATAACAATATAGATCTGTGGTTCTCATGCTATAGTGTGCATCAGAATCCCCTGGAAGTCCTGTTAGAACAGATGGATAAGCCTCTTTCCCAGAGTTTCTGATTCAGCAGGTGAGCCTCCAGAATTTATCTTTCTAGTGAGTTTCCAGGTGGAGCTGAGCTGTTGGTGCACACCAGACTGTGGAGGCCACTGCACAGATAAATCCCACACATCTTTCACAACTGTGATTAGGTGAGTCGGTCCTCTGCCCTCCAGGAAGCTTTCTCTGCCCTCTCTAAATACATTAAACTTTTTCTAGTCACTTCTTGCCCATCTCACTAATTTCCAGTCTTTTCACTCAACCCATGCTTTAAAATCTTTTTGTCTTTCAAACCAAACACATATATCAAGTAATCATTCATTTTCTCTTGTTTTATTAATCAAAGACAAGGGTAACTGCCAATCAGAGCTTCCAAGCAGCATGAGGTAACTGGTGTTTCTATACTGAGTTCATATAATTCTAGCCCAGAGCAAAGAACCTGATGTTTTAGTTTAATTAACATCTAATCTTTGGTAAATATGAGTTCTTTTAATCTTTTTGAAGTACTGAAAATAGCTCACAGGCACTCTTCCTGTCTCCCCCCATTACTGCTATTTAAGACCCTTGGGGGCTGGGAAGCTCAGGTTGGGGCCACCAGTATCTCTCAGTCTTTTGGTAATTAATCACTGATGGTCTTCTGTCATTTCTTCTATTGTTGTTCTTTAAGAGCACAAGGAGCTGCCTCTAATACTTCTCTGTTAATTGTACGGTACCATGCTCAGGGCTTTAGAAGTAGCAACTGCTTTGCCTCCCCCAACCCCCCCCCCCCAAAAAAAAACAACCCATTTATTTTGTCTGTATGTTTGACTATACCACAATTGTCGCCAGGGAGACACAACATACAAAGAATATTTGCAGTAAAATACACCAGCATTGTAAATAGGAGCGTTAAACTCAAAAGTTACCCTTTGGAAGAGGAAAATGAGTCAACAAAATAATTCATTTCCAGGGTTGGTAAAAAAAAAAAAAAAGACCTGAAAATAAATACTAAGTTCACTAGGATATGATTCCCCTGGAATGCTCTGCCTGGTGCCTCCTGGAAGGCTGGTAAGGAGGAAATGTTTGAAATGTGTCAGAGTGAATCAAACTAAACTGAGAATTTGGGGTGATGTTAAGATCTTAATAAATCAGAAATATTTTTGCCTTCCTCATGAATATGTGACTTCCTTTTTCCAAAATTCTACTTAAAACTCTTGTCCTCCTGGAAGCTATCCCTGGTATTAATTACCACCACTCTCCTCTCCACCCCCACCTGATTCTGATCACATTTTATTCTGAATTCCTTTAGCAATATGGACTCACTGCATGTTGCATTGGAACTGCTATTGAAGCTTTTTCAAGTGTGAATATGTGAATGTAAGTGTGTGTGTCTGTGTGTGTGTGCACGCAAATTTGGGAAGGTGCCCTTCTTCCCTCTAAGGCAGGGGTCCTCAAACTTTTTAAACAGGGGGCCAGTTCACTGTCCCTCAGACCGTTGGAGGGCCGGACTGTAGTTTAAAAAAAAAACTAGTCGGCTGCTAAGCAACAGGCAGCGGCGGCAAAAACACCCAGCAGGCCGGATAAATGTTTTCGGCAGGCTGCATGTGGCCCGCGGGCCGTAGTTTGAGGACCCCTGCTCTAAGAAATAGCTCCCCACCCACCTGTGACAAAGACCTAAAAATTAACTATTATAATTTCTTTATTTGATAACCATGCTTATGCAGTCATCTTCTGTGAAAATACCAATAGCAGTAAGTTATTATCCATCATTAATATGTTGGTGTCCTTCCTGCCCTTTGCTGATGAATGGGATGCTCAAATGTTATTGCTAATACTGTCTTGAATAGTTCCACCATGGAAATGCCAAGAAAACCTTTTTTGACTATGGATGACTCATAAAGATGCAAAAAGCAAGATTTTAGGTTGTTGTTTTACTCATTCCAAAGACTTATTAGATTTAGCTAATTATACAGCTTATCAAAAAGATCTTATGGGTGCCATGTGATGGTTTACCCCATCATTCATGCCTGATTGAATAACATGGTTAAAATCCAAGGAGCTCTTCCTCTAATGAAGTTCCTGCTCTGGTCTGTTGCTATGGCAACATAGGGCTGTAGTCCAAAATGACAGCAAATATATTAAATATTGAAGCAAATCCATTTTCTCCATGCTTTAGTGACCTCAGAGCCAAAACTGTGTTTGCTAGCACACAAGTTTAGAAAGAGTATTGTCCCTGCTACTTTTTTTGACATGGAAACCAATCATATTTATATTCTCCAGCCCAGTACCATCCATGTAGCAGACATTGAAAAAATATTTGAGGAGAGTTAGTTATATGTGGTAGATTGACCACACACATTTATTGCCTATTTTTCCTGAAACCATACCAAAATGACAGTAAAAGAATAAAAAATGAATATGTTCACATAAACAAAGAGAATAGGAAATGATACCATAGTAGTCAAGAGATTTCTATTCTTTTTTAGCTTTTTCTTGTAGTAAAATATCCATAACATAAAATTTACCATTTTACCATTATTAAGGGTACAGTTCAGTGACATTAAGTACATTCACGTTGCTGGGCAACCATCACTACCATCCGCCTCCAGAACTTGTTCATCTTCTCCAACTGAAACTCTGTACTCATTAAACACTAACTCTCCATTCCTCCCTCCTCTCAGCCCATAGTAACCCCTACTCCACTTTCTGTCTCTGTTTTTGACTACTCTAGGACCTCATATAAATGGAATCAGATAATATTTGTCTTACTGTATTTGGCTTATTTCGCTTAACATAATGTCTTCAGGCTTCATCCATGTTGTACCATGTCAGAATTTCATTCCCTTTTTTCCCCTACTAAATCAGATTGTATTTTACTTTCAACTTTATTGGGGCATAATCGACAGAATTTCATTCCTTTTTGAGGCTGAATAATATTCCATTGTACAAATTTATCACACCTTGTTTATTCATTCATTCACCAATGGACATTTTGGTTATTTCCACCTTTTGGCTATTGTGAAAAATAAACATTGGTGTACAAATATTTATTTGAGTCTTTACTTTCAAAACTTTTGTGTGTATACCAAGAAGTGAAATCACTGGGTCAAACAATAACTCTATCTTCAACTTTTTTTTAATCCTCATCCCAGGAGTGAGGATATTTTTTCCATTGATTTTTAGAGAGAGTGGAAGGGAGGGAGGAGGAGGGAGGGAGGGAGGGAGGGAGGGAGGGAGGGAGGGAGAGAGAGAAAGAGAGAGAGAGAGAGAGAGAGAGAAGGGGAGAGGGGAACACATCGATTGGTTGCCTCCCGCTCATGCCTCAACAGGGGCTGGGGATTGAACCTGCAACTGAGGTATGTGCCCTTGACTGAGAATTGAACCTGTGACCCTTCAGTCTGTGACCCAACATTCTAACCACTGAGCAACCAGCTAGGGCTATGTTTAACTTTTTGAGAAACCATCAACTACTTTCCACTACAGCTGTACCATTTTTACATTCCAACCAACAATTCACAAAGGGTCCCAATTTCTCCATGTCCATCCCAATAGTTATTGTGGGGGGGTTTTATAATAGCCATCGTAATGAGTGTGAAATGATATCTCATTGTGGTTTTGATTTGCATTTCCCTAATGATTAATGATGTGGGCAGCTTTTCATGTGCTTATTGGCATTTGTTCCATTCATTTTGAAAAGATGGAAAGCAGATGGAGGAATGATAATCATCTTAGCAGAGCAAGAGGAGTTACAGATGAGAAGCAAACTGATTTGCCCCACAAAAGCTCTGAAATATTCAGACTGTGATGGAAAAATGAACCAGTGTAAGGATCAGGGAGGAAAACATCCTTTGCCCCAACAGCCAAGCAGTTATTCCTCACCCAAACAGGAGAAGGGAGGTTTAATCCCTGGGGAATCTGAACTGGTGAGGCCCTAGATTCCAGCCCAACTGGAACAGTAGCCAACAGGAATGAGAGGTCTAGAAATGGGGAGACTACACAGTGGGACCTCCAGTCCTCTTCCTTGGGTCTATTCCTAAATGCAGGCAATGTCTCTTACTCAGAGGCAGAACATGAGAGGATTCTTCTCATAAGAAATTGGACTTTGGCTGGTGTTACTCAGTGGTTACAGCATTGGCCCATGCCCTGAAGGGACATGGGTTTGATTCCTGGTCAAGGGCAGGTATCTGGGTTGCAGGTTTGTTCCGCAGTCTTAGTCGCGGGTGCATGCAGGAGGCAACCAATCTATGTGTCTCTCTCAGATCAATATTTCTCTCTCTCTCTCTCTCTCTCTCTCTCTCTCTCTCTCTCTCTCGCTTCTTGCCTTCCTTTCCACTCTCTCTACATATCAATGGAAAAAAATATCCTGGGGTGAGGATTAACCAAAAAAAAATAAAGAAACTGAACTTTCCAGGGGAAGCAAACTACTGACATTTGGCCTTTTCCCAACAAAACAGCAAAATCCCCATCAGAAACCCAGCAGTGAAGGCCTCCACTTGATAAGCTCTGGCTATGGACACAGGGCTTCTGATTAGGTTTTGTGCATTACTCTCAAACATAAAGTGACAATTAAGGATCACCAGACATTTGAGGAAAGCCTCCGTCATGAAAGACGGAGACTCAGACAAACAAAAAGAAACAGAAAGAAATCGATGACAGTAAGAACAGAAGAAAGCTTCCAACAAAAATTAGAATTAATGCCCCCAGAGAGTTACAGAAGACAGTACATCCATCAATTTAAAAACAAACAAGCCTGGCCAGCGTGGCTCAGTGGTTGAGCATCGACCTATGAACCAGGAGGTTGTGGTTCGATTCCCAGTTAGGGCACATGCCGGGTTGTAGGCTTGATCCCCAGTGAGGTGCATGGAGGAGGCAGTCAGTCAATGATTCTCTCTCATCATGGATGTTTCTTTCTCTCCTTCTTTTTCCTCTCTAAAATCAATAAAAATATATTTAAAAAAAAAAAAGAAAAGGTTAGTTCCAGTCAGGATAGCAGTGTAGCTAGCAGGTTTGGCTCAGTGGATAGAGCATTGGCCTGCAAACTGAAGAGTCCCAGGTTCGATTTCAGTCAAGTGCACATTACCTGGTTGTGGGCTCAGTACCCGGTAGGGGGCGTGCAGGAGGCAGCCAATCAATGATTCTCCCTCATCACTGATGTTTCTATCTCTCTCCCTCTCCCTTCTTCTCTGAAATCAATAAAAGTATGTTTAAAAGAAAAAAACATGGCAGTGTAGATAAATGCGGTACTAGCCTCCTCCCATAACCACACCAGAATTACAACTTAACAACAGAATCATCATTCAGAACCACCTGGAATCTAGCTAAACAACAGTCCTACAACTAGGGAATTAAAGAAGAAGCACATGTAGAGTAGCTGGAGGGTCGGAGAGGCGAGGTGGAATCATGGACCCGGCTGGTCCCAAACCCAAGTGTGGTGGTTTAAAATCGGGAGGGATATCTTGGCTGTGAAGGTTTCCTTGAAGAGTAAGGGGTCCCAGCCCCACACCAGGCCCCCAGCCCAGGGTTCCAGTGCTGGGAAGAGAAGTCCCCACAACTTCTGGCTGTAAAAACCATAGGAATTGTGGCTGGGTGACATGGAGGTTGTAGGAGTCTAAGGCATGCCTTTTAAAGGGCCTGCGCACAGACACACTCTGACTCACTCCCTCTGAGCTCCAGCACTGGAGCAGCAGCTTGAAAGGAAACAGGAACATTCAGGGAGGAACTAACTTGTCTAGAATCAGGGTGAGAGCTGGAGGGGGCAGCTTTCTCCCACACAGAAGGGCTGGCAGAGGCCATTGTTCCTTTACTGAGCCTTCTCATCACAGAGCCAACAGGCAGGCGCCATATCTGAGTCTCCATCAACCTGGCTTATACTTTTTGCCCCACTGTGGTGATTCCCTGAGAACTGCCCCTCTCTACTTGCAGGCTCATCTAAGTCATTTCCAGTGGCTTTTCCATACAACTGGCCTCTCTTGCCTCATGGTTCAGACTTTCTTAAAATCTCTCAAACAAGCAGCAGCTGGCCTCAGAGTGCCCCATATCTCTCAATAAGTGGTCGCAGGCCTGGCACTAGTGGCAGCCTGCCTTGGTTCACAGCTTGGCCTCTATGGGGCACCTCCAAGCCCAAAACAAGTAGCAGCCATGTGCAGATTGCTTTGTAGCTCATGCTGGGTGGCCCTGAGCAGGGCACAGGCAGTGGTTGACTTTGCACCTCCCAGGAGTCTCCAGAGCCAATGCACCTAGTGGTCAGATTTGACCATGCTGGATTACAACCCTACTGCATCCACAAGCAACACACTCAAGGGGTGGACTCAGTGAGCACCAAAGCCCCACTGAAGCAAGTCCTGCTCCATAGGGGCAGCACCTACACAGAAGCTTTTCCTCTGCAGTCACAGCTGATCCTCGAAACCAATTGGCCTGGGGTCAATCCCTCCCAGTGATGCCAACAGCAAACAAGGCTTAACTACAATAGGATAGTGCACACAGCCCACACAGGGTGCACCTGGAGTGCCCAGCTCAGGTGACTGGAGAGGCTGAGCCACTGGACCCTACGAGACACCTACTACACAAGGCCACTCTATCAAGTTTATGAGACATAGTAAATCTACCTAATACATAGAAACAAACACAGGGAAGAAGCCAATATGCAGAGACAAATAAACATGTTGCAAATGAAAGAACAGAATAAATCTCCAGGAAAAGAACCAAATTAAATGGAAGCAAGCAAACTACTAGACACAGAGTTCAAAACAATGATTATAAGGATGCTCAAGGAACTTAATGATAACTTCAAGAGAACATCAACAACATAAAAAAACTAGTCATAAATGAAGGATACACTAACTGAAATAAACAATAATTTACAGGGAATCAATAGTAGAGTAGAGGACACCTAGAATCAAATAAGCTATTTGGAATATGAGGAAGCAGAAAACACCCAATCAGAACAACAAAAAGAAAAAAGAATCCATAAATATGAAGATAGTGTAAGGAGCCTCTGGGACAACTTTAAGCATACCAACATTCACTTCATGGGGGTGCTGGAAGGAAGAGAGAGAGAGCAAGAAATTGAAAACCTATTTGGAAAAATAACAGAAAACTCCCCTTACCTGGTGAAAGAAATAGATTTACAAGTCCAGGAAGTCAGAGAGTCCCAAACAAGATGAACCCAAAGAGGCTCACACTGAGATACATCATAATCAAAATTCCAAAGGTTAAAGACAAAGAGATAATCATAGGAGCAGCAAGAGAACAGCAGTTGGTTATCTACAAGGGAGTGCCCATATGACTGTCAGCTAACTTCTCAACAGAAACTTTGCAGGCCAGAAGAGAGTGGCAAGAAATATTCAAAGTGATGAAAAGCAAGGACCAACCAAGATTACTCTACCCAGGAAAGTTATCATTTAGAAATGAAGTTATTTAGAAAAGACCTTACCAGACAAGGAAAAGCTAAAGGAGTTCATCTGCACCAAATCAGTATTACATGAAATGTTAAAGGGACGTCTTTAACAAGAAGAAGTAGAAAAGAGATTTAAAAAAATATGAACAATGAAATAGCAATAAGTACATATCTATCAACAACTGAATGTAAATATCAAATAAATGAACAAGCAGAACAGAAACAGATTCACAGATACAGAGAACATTTTAACAATTGCCAACTAGGAGGGGGATTGGGGAAATGGGTGAAAACAGTGAAGGGATTTAGTACTTATATTGTAGTCATGGGGTATAAAGTACAGCATAGGAAATACAGCCAATAATATTCTAATAACTATGTATGGTGTCAGATGGGTATGAGATTTTTCAGGATGATCACTTAATAAGTTTTATAATGTCTAATCACTGGGTTGTTCACCTGAAACCAATGTAATATTGTATGTCAACTGTAATTGAAAATTTTTTAAATCCTTATAACAAAAACAAAGAAACAAACAGGATATTATGAAAAATAAAAAGAGCCCTTGGAAAATAAAAATGATAGTCAATATTAAAAAGTTAATAATTTGGAAGTAAAAAGGCAAAATGATGAAAAACAATAGGGATCAAATATGGATAAAAGACTTAGGGAATAGACTGAATTCAATGTCCAAATAAGAGTACATAGAAGGAGAAAATTATTAAGAAATAATTTAAGAGAATTTTCCTGGAACTGAAGGACAGGAGTCTCCAGTTGAAAGCACAATAAATGAAAAAAAAGCAATGTCAAGTTTCAGATTATGAGTGATACAGAGAAGAACCAGGAGTGTCCAAATAGGTAAGTTACATACAAAGTAATAGGATTTGAAATAGTGCTGGACTGCTCAAAACTGACCCTGGAAGCTGAGAAGACAATGGAACGATGCCTTCAAGGTAAAATAATTTGCAATCTGAATTCTATACAATCAAACTGAAAATCCAGAATAAGGGTAGAAACAGGGGTTCCAACATAAAAGCAAAGCAAAGAGAACTCCCAGAACAACTAGTAAAGGTCTAAGGAAAAACCTGTCTATACTGGAACAGGAGGGCTTCAAGGAAGAAAGCTCACATAGAGTATACAATTTATCATGAAAAACTACTGATAGGCCATGAAAGTTCTAATGGGAAGGAAAAGGACAGGTACAGAGAAAGTAATTCAAGTAAAACAAACAAAACAACATAATCAACAGGAAAAACAAAAAGTTATACTAGGAAGGAAATATAAGCACTGTACACTTTTGGCTTTGAAATGGGTAATAATTATATAAATATAATAATCAATGAAAGTTGGTTAAACAAGAAATAATTCTTTGATTATAGGAGTCTGCAGGAAGGATAGGGGGTAAGTACCAGACAGACATTTTTATCTCAGATAATAGCAAGTCAATAACTGATTTCTAAAACTGATAAATCAAGAAACAGCAGTATGAGTATATTATTTTGATATGCAGCAATAAATATCTTGACGGTTGCAATTAGAAACTTTTTGGAAAACGATGGCCTAAGGAGTCTCCTGACCCAGGATTCTTTTTGTGGAAATGGTAATAGATTCATTCTTCACCAGATTCCCAGAGGCAGTATGGAAGCATAATAGTTAAGAGTACAGGCTCTGAATTTAGACTTCCTGAGATCTCAGCTTCACTCTACCACTTCTTATTAGCAGGGCAAATTTGAGCAGGTTAATTCATCACTCTGCCTCAGTTTCCCCATGTGTGAAATAGGAAACATAATATTACCTACCTAATAAGATTACTGTGATAATTAAATAATGCATTCTGCCTGACATATTATATACATTCATAAAGCATTAGTGATCATTAATATTGTTCCCATGTATGGTCCCATCAGCATATACACCCCTGCCACCTTTCAAAGTCCTTTCAAAAAGACCATTATGACAGAGTTATAGGTGAAGGATACAGAACAAGCAATTGGAATTCAATCTCCTGCTCCTCGAGTTATAAATAGCTTCCTAGCTATTTATGCAAAGCTATGCAGACTTGCTATCGTCCTCTAACTTGCTATTTTTCTGCTTGGGACAAGAACTGGAGACAATTTTTGGAAATAGTATAAGAAGTCATTAATACAGGAGCATGAGGTCAGACCCGGGTTAAATTATGGCTTCCCACCTATTAACTACATGAGCATAAGCTAATTGCTTGATTCTATGGGCTGAATTGTGTCCCCTCAAAATTTGTATGTTGCAATTCCAATCCTCACTACCTCAGAATGAGACTGTATTTGGAGACAGGGTCTTTACAGATGTAATTAAGGTAAAATGAGTACTATGGTTGGTCCTTAATCCAACATGAAGGTGTCCCTACAAGAAAAGATTAGTACACAGACACACACAAAGGAAAGGCCATGTAAAAACAGGAAAAAGATGACCATCTGCATGCCCAAAAGAGAGGCCTCAGAAGAAACCAACCCTGCCAACACCTTATCTCAGACTTCCAGCCTCCAGAACTATGTGGAAATAAATATCTGTTGCTTAAGCCAACCAGTCTGTGGTACTTTGTTATGGCAGCCACAGGAAACTAATACACTTCATCTCAGTTTTCTGAAATATAAAATAGGAATATATATACCTCATGATATCATTGTGAAAATTAAGTTGTGTAGAAAAGTACTTATTACAGTACTTGGCACATAGTATATGCTCAATAAATGTAGACTAATATGATTACTGTGTTATTATTACATAAGTACTCTGGTTTTCCCACAGCAACAGAAGAAAAGAGAGAAGCTGAGTGACCATTTAACTAAAGTTATTGAAGTGATAACAATGACTTCATAATTCATCTTCAAATTTTTATTTTTTCCCTCTTCAATCCACCTCTACAATGCTACCAGAACATTTTTTCTAGAATAAAAATATGGCTGTGTCTCTAGTATCTAAAGATGATTTCAAACAATTTCACCCCTCCCTTGTGAATCTGCGCTGTATCTATGATCACTTTGACCAGCACAATATAGAGGAAATTATAACTGGGACTTCTGAGTACAGGCATTAAGAAGGTCTGGCTAGCAGTGAAGAAGGAGAATAAAGAAGAAAAAGGAAGAAGGAAGAGAGAAGAAGAAAGAAGAAGGAGGAAGAAGGAAGAAGAAGAAGACGAAGACAAGAGGAGGAGGAGGAGGAGGAGGAGGAGGAGGAGGAGGAGGAGGAGGAGGAGGCGGAGGACTAGCAGCTTCTGAATCACCAAAAGAACAGGCTACTCTGCTAGAGTGAGTTATGGGAAAAGGTCCAAAGAGATGGAGAGAGAGAGAGAGAGAGAGAGAGAGAGAGAGAGAGAGAGAGAGAGAGAGATCGCATAAAGGAACACCAACATGTAGACATCCAGCCCCAAGCCACAAACTTACTGCATGGGAGACCCCAAACCAGACCAGTATAGGAACTATACAGCTGAGCCCCAGCCAATCCATGGAATCAAGACCTATAATAAAATGATGTTGCTTTAACTGATAAATTTGGGATGGTTTATTATGCAGCAAAGGATAACTGAGACACTGACCATGACCCTGCTCTACTTAAAACCCTTAGTTCTCCATAACCAAATTTCCTTAACTTCCACAGTCTATGGGACTTGGGAAAGTTACCTAATTTCTCTGTGCATCATTTTTCCTATCTGTAAATTAGAGGTAATAATAGTACCTTCCTCACATGATTGCTATGAAGATTAAAAAATAATATATGTAAGGCACTTGAAACAGTGTCTGACATATAATAAGTGTTCAATATGTATTAATCTTTATTATCCTCATCCTTCTTACCCTGTCCCTTTCTCTCTCTTACCTCCTCCTCCCCAACCATGTGCACTCTGGGGTACAGTCATACTAACACACTTTTCCCCCCAAAAAATGTCACACTTCACAACTCTTTACCTTTGTACATTCCATTCCTTCTGCCTAGAATGTCCTTCACCCACCATCTGCCTGGAAATTTGCCGTGTCCTTCTATGAAATCTTCTTAGATCTCCCCAGTGAGTGCAATGTCTGCCTCTGTGCTCCTAAAAGCATCTAGCTCTTGTCTCTATGGAGGGGTTTCCCATACTTTGCCACCTGTGTGGCCCTGTCTGTCTTCCCAACTAGACTCTGAGTCCTTTGAGGACAGAGCACAGGCTTGATTCATGTGTCAACAGAGCATGGTTCATAACAAGATCTTACTACATGTTTCTGGAAGGGAAAAAGCCTGCTTTTAGAGCACTGGTACTCAACAGGCATGGGGGAACAGGGAGGGGAGCAATTTTGTCTTCCTGGAAACAGTTTTGGTTGTCACACAACTGGTGGTATGCTACTGGCATCTAGTGAGTAGAGGCCAAAGATGCTGCTAAACATCAGACAATGCACAGGACAGCTTCCACAACAAGGAATTATCTGGCTCCAAATGCTAATTGTGCTAAGGCTGAGAAACTCTATTTCAGAGGCTCATCACATACACTCTCAGGAGAGGGCCAACTGGCTGGATGCACATATGCTCAGAAGCCATATGCACATCCCCATGCTGCCCCAGCTCAGCCCTCTTCTCAGAACTTCTGGAAGCTGCAGTTGCCAGCAAGGGTACTGAGGACAATAAGGGCTGAAATCTGGTCATCTTCCTTCCAACTGAGTGTGATGCTGATCAAGACTCTTCCCCCATCGGGGTCCTATTTTCCACATCCTGTGGTCCCTTCCAGTCCCAACTGACATTCTATGATTCCGTAATTATAGATTGGTGCCTGCTGTTTCTTTCTTGGCAAAAAGATGTCAGTGCCACACAAGTTCTCTCATGTGCCAAGAAAGGAAAAATCCCAGATATGCTGGCCCGAGTTACTGAGAGCTTGTGTGACATGCTGGACCACCCAGAATTTGGGTGCCTGAGATGTAAGCGCCCTGCCTGCCCAGGTAGGAGGCCTGCAGGCTGCAAAAGAAACAGGATGGGGGAAGGGAGCCCTTGAAGGCTGTGTGGCTATCTGAACTCTAATCTGAAGAGGACTCTTGATTGGTTAAAGCATGTTGTCTCTTTGTTGTGAAATCTGTTCCTTTATCCCCCAGGATAAGAGTGGAAGGAAACATCTCCTTACAGAAGGATGGCTTCTATGAGAGAGAGGTCCTGCAGAGATGCAGAGAGTATAGCTGATGCCAGGGGCTTGTTTCAGTTACTTTTAATTGACTTCAAGAAGAGGTCAGTGTAGCCCAGCAGGTGTGACTCAGTGGTTGAGCATCGACCTATGAACCAAGAGGTCATGGTTGGATTCCCGGTCAGGGCATATGCCAGGTTTTGGGCTTGATCCCCAGAAGGGGGCGTGCAGAAGGCAGCTGACCCATGACTCTCTCTCATCATTGATGTTTCTATCGCTCTCTCCCTCTCCCTTCCTCTCTCTGAAATCAATAAAAAGATATTAACAAAAAAAGAACAGGTCAATGTAGCTGTAAAAGCCTCATCAGACAAGCCTGAGTGTGAGTTGCAGTTCCGTCCCTTACTGCATGATCCTAAGGAAAGGATTTAAGTCTCATCTGACCCTCAACCTCGAGATGTGAACAGTAACAGTATCCACCTCATTGGGCTGTTCTGTGGATTAACTGAGATAATGAAATCATAGGTTTAGCATACTGCATAGCATAACTGCAAGTAAACAGCAGTTATTATCAGGAAAGGATGTTATGGGATGAATAAGTAAGTGAGGAATATGATGAATCATACTGAAATTCTCACATAAATTCTTTTTTAAAAATATATTTTATTGATTTTTTTACAGAGGGGAAGGGAGAGAGATAGCTAAAAACATCAATGAGAGAGAAACATCGATCAGCTGCCTCCCGCACACCTCCCCCTGGGGATGTGCCCGCAACCAAGGTACATGCCCTTGACCGGAATCAAACCTGGGACCTTTCAGTCTGCAGGCCAACACTCTATCCACTGAGCCAAACCAGTTACAGCTCACATAAATTCTTAAATCCAGATTGGATGTTGGCAAGTGTTAATTCTAAGAGCTAATACTAAGAGGGAGAGGGAGAGAGAGAGAAACATCGATGTGCAAGAGAAACATTGATCAGCTGCCTCCCGCATGCACCCCAAAAGGGGACTGAACCCACAAACGGCATGTGCCCCAATCTGGACTCAACCAGCAATCCCTCGGTGCACAGGACAATGCTCAACCAACTGAGCCACGCCAACCAGGACAAGAGCTAACATTTTTATAGCTCTTACCACGTGCTTACAACTGTTCCAAGTGTGTTGCATATATTAACTCAGTCCTTTGCAGTAGGTACTTTATGATTCCCATTTTATAGGTGGGAAAATGAGACACCGAGGTTTTCCCAAGGCACGCTGCTGGTAAGGGAAGAATGAGGTTTTGGACAAAGGTGGTTTGGCCCCAGGATTCTCGCCCTTGGCAGTACACACACTGCGCCTGAATGATTCTGGAGAAGGGTAAGAAGTGGGAGGAAGGGGGCCTCCCCCAACCTGCCTCCAACCCTTGCCCTACTCCCAAACACCATCTCCACCCCCATAGAGCAGACACTACATCTGCCCACCAGGGAAGTACCTAGCTCTGCAAGGAAGGGCCAAGAAGTGGCTGTGGCGAGTGGGCAAGGGGTACCACATGGAGGTAGGAAGCAAATGAAATTCAGAATTGGATAAATTGGGACTCCACCCCAGCACCACCATGTGGCCACTAATAAATCTGGGCCCGGAGATATATTTTCTCAGAGCTTTATTTCTCTCCCTCTAAAACAACTTAGATACACTCAAAATCCATGCTAGCTCTAGAATGCTAGATTCTCCACGTGAGAAAAGGCTAGGCCTCTGCTGGGGCCTGGGTCTGATCCTAAATCGTGGGAAGAGCGCCACCTAGTGAGGTACGCTAAGAATGTCCCAGAGTATTGGGCGGGGCCTCAGACCTGGTTCCTACTGCTCTGCCCACATCTAGCTATGCAGTCCCTGGCAAGGTGCTTGACTCTCTGAATTTCAGAATTCTGATGGGTAAAATGACACCAAAAAACTAGAAATGATGATAACGTTATAACAGCAAACACTTTTTCCCCCACACATATTTTCTCCACTTTATTTTGAAATAGTAATTGGTTATAAACCTATGTGCATATATTTATAAGTGATATAAAATTTGTTCTGGACACTCTAATAAGTTTTGTAACATTGCCTCTATTTTTTCCTATATACATTTTTCCTTCACTTTTTTTGTTTTGATTTGGGTCTGGGGGGGCATTTTTTAAAATTGTGGTAAGAACACATGAGATCTGCTCTCTGAACAGATTTTTAAGTGTGTACAGTATTTTTAACTATAAGCACTATGTCATCTCCAGAACTTATTCATCTTGCAAGACTGACACTTTATTTAGCTAACACTTTGAGTGCTTATTACATGGTTGGCCCTGTTCTAACATTATGTATATTAACTTATTTAATTCTCCAAATAACTAGGTGAGACAGGTACAGAAACACTGCATAGCTCACTACATTAATGCACAAGAGACTGCACCAATTAGAAAAGTACAATAATGATATTTGTAAGGTGATTTACATTCAATTAACATGAGCCCATTCAAGCCCATACAACTACCCATGTATCAGTGTGGTTACCCTCATTTTACTGTAGGAAGAAGGAAGACCACTCAGTCAAGACTTATTTGCCTGTGTGTGCCCAGCCTGCATTGGGCCCTGGGGGTGCATGTGAGCAGTACCCTCAGGTCTGCATCCTTTTGGAGTCTTCTAGATGGCAGGAAAGGAAGACACGAGTGAATGCCCACATGATGATCGTGAGCTTATGGGAAACCTAGGAGACAGGAGCTTCATTCAGTCTGAGAGGGGAGAAATGCCCCAAATTATTACTAAGCCCAGGGTGACATGCTCCAAGCTTTGTGTGTCTGTCTCATCCTGGGACAGTGCATGCTAATTACAGGCCTGTTTGTTCACCCCCAGCATCTGCATTAAGGTCTGAGCTCCTCACAAGTGGCGCCTGTGTCCTAATTACCTTCATAAACCCAGCACTCAGCAGAGGAGCTGGCACATGGCAGCTGCTCATAAATACTGTTTGTCCAGTGAAAGCCCTACTCCTCTTCCTCAGACCTTCTCCTTCCCAATAACCCACAGAGATCGGGCAGTGGCTCTTGAGACCAGGCCCCAGTCATAATTCTCCAACTCAGAGAGATCACATGAACATTACTATTCCAAATATCACGGAATGAAAATGTTGTGGGGGGAAGGAAGGGAGACTAACAGTTTTCAGACACTTACTTTGCGCTGAACATTCTATCTTTATCATATTAATCTCACAACCCTGGGAGGGCTGGGACTTGAACCCAGGCAGCCTGGCTCCACACTCTTGTACCATGTTCACCATGTTCTGCTGCTCTGGACTCTTACCTCCAAACTTCAGTGAGTGGCCAGTGCTACTGTCAGGGAGAGATAGAGCTCAAGGCCTGCCATTCGGGCTTCTCCTCCTTCCTAGGACTTCTCAGACCTTCCTACAATCAGAAGATTGTTCTGGAAGCTCCATGCTCACTCACTGAAGGCCACAAAGCATCTTTTCACGGTTCTTTCCCTTTTCCAGTCTCTAGCCCTTTGTTCCTGAAGGAACTCCTAAGGATGCAGGGGTTCAGGTGCAGTCCACTGGGCTGAACCAACGAATGAAACTGACACCTGAAAGATACCACTCTCTACCTGCTCACCTGGGGAATAAAATCAGTAAGAATAATAACAGCAACAAGAATGCATATCCTTCACTGAGCTTTTCCTCGGTGCTGGCCTTCTGTTCAGCCCTTCTCAAACATCATCTCATTTAAACCTCACAATGGCCTTCAGAGGTATGTCCTATCCCATCTCCATAGGTAAGGTTCTTGAGAACAGAGCTACATTGGTTTGGGCCTTCCAGGATGCTGACACTAAGACAGAATTAAACATGCAAAAGACTTATTGGGAGAAACACCTAAGGAGGAGTAGCCAGGAAAGCCTCTGACCCTGATGCAGGTCTGACTCCTCAAAAACTTTGTATGGGAAGCGCCCCAAGCTTCAGTGTCCTAAGTACCCTCACCGAGGTCTCAGCATCATCGCAGGTGCAGGACGAAGGCAAAAGCTAACTCCATCCCTCAAGGAAGGTTCCCTTTCAAAGTTGCTCTGAGCAGCCTGAACCCATATTTTCCAGCACCTAGAACAGTGCCTAGCACACTGCACTCCATAAATGTTGACTGAATCAATCTGTTACTTGAATTAGTCCCCTTTTATGTATAAGGAGACTTGAGTGCAGGAAAGTTGAATGATTTGCCCAAGGTCATACAGCAGGCAGGTAGTCTGGCCCAGATCTGAGGCCGTTTCCTAACTTCACAGCCCACATACAAGGCTGTGTTCTTCTGTGCCGTGGCCTTCCTGCCTGACTCCTCATCCCTGCACTGAGCACTCAAACACTGCCTGCTGTCATATCAGGACTTTTTCTTGTATTTTTTTCACTCTTCACCCAATCACTCATTCATTCATTCAGCAAATATTTTCAGATACTTCACAGGATAGTGTTATGCCCAGATTTCAAGATTCCCAAGAGCCCACCAGGGAGCCAGCGAGTCCGATGCAAAAGCAAAGAGTCTTTTATTCAAACCCGGGTCTGGCTCCCCTACCCTCCTTACTGACACAGCAGCAGGTGGCAGAGAGAGAGACCTAGCCCGGTGTGAAGAGGAGTTTTATAGGGGGGTGGAGTAAGGGGAGGAGAGGGGACCGTGGGCCCTGCTGATTGGCCAGGCGCAAGTCTAGCAGAGGCTTGGGCTTCCAGGAAGAAGCCTTGCCGAGCACATGCTCTGCCCAAAAATGGAGGACCCAGGGTAAGATGGAGGGCGTAGTCCTCGCCCTTTCAGATAGCTGGGTAACACAGGCCAATAAAAAAGGTCCCTCCCTTTGAGAAGCTCAAAACCTGGGGCAGGGAGGCAGCCGTATCACAAAGAATTACACAGATGTTACAATGGCAGGGCACTGCTAGAATTAAGTCTCAGGGGTGAGGAGGGCCAAAAAGTGGGGAAGAAGCCCATGTAATCCAGGTCGCTTCTGTCATTGCCCACCCCATCCCCCTCCCCCTAACATCTCATCCCCCTCCCCCTAAACTGGAAGGAGTTTAACCTCTGAACACACCAGCCAGCCAAGGGCCACAAGGGCTGGAACCGCTGATTGTATGAAATTACTTTAAGGAGGTAATGGTAGCAAGCCTGGTAACCATGGTTACATACAATTCAACTCAACAATATGCAGAGGGATGGCCAGCCCTAGAACCCACCATACAGCTAGCAACATACAACTTTTTAGTCAACTAAATGTAAGCTACATTTAAGGAAAAGACTGAAAGAGGACTTTAAAAGTCTATTGTGTATTACTTGAAAGCCATTTAGAAAGGGGGAAGAGAGGAGTCTACATAGATGGTATCTTCAGCAAAATGTCCCAAACAGAGAAAATAGGAAAATCTCAAGGGCAGATCTGAAGTCAGAAAATCAAAAATTTACTTAATCCTCATTATAAAAATTGGAAACAATCCATCAATGTGGGATTGCACATGCTCATTGGCAATTTGGGATTTTTTAAAAATCAGTTTATAGCACTATCCTTTTCACTGTATCATGCATATACACCTACTGAGGGATGTCTGAAGGCTGTTCACTAAAATGTTAACAGTGGTGCCTACTGAGTGGTGAAATTTAAAGAGACTTACATTTTTCTTTACACTTGCCTGTATGTTTGAATATTTTAAATGTTTGTGATTTTGAGAGTACGTTTATTAAAGTTAGTAACAAGGATGGGCTTAGGACAGAAGAAACAACAGGAAAGAGACGAGGCGGGGCTGCTATGGTTCTCTAGGAATGTTCCAGGAACGAAATGAGCCAAGGCAGGGCTGCCTGTCAGCTCACTAGAAAGTCAGAGAAAAGGGGCCTTGGAGACAGGTACAGGAGGTAAGCCTGGCATGAGCTGCCACTGCCCATTTCTCCTTGGTTGCAAGTCTCGTGGGGATCCTTAGAATTTAGGTGATGCACACCTGAGAAGGAAGAAAAATGTGGGCGTGCTCCCAGGAGGAAGACTTTGCTGTTTGGCTATTTTAAAACAAGCATATACCATTTATAAAATCAAGAAAAAGTATATAAAATTATTTTTAATTTGAAAAACAAAATAATCAGAAAAGCACTCAAATGATTACAAAAGTGGTAGGTTCCAAAAGCACTGAAATGATTCCAAAAGAAGGAAGACTACAGTCCAGGAGAAACTATCCAAAATGTTTTTTCTAAACATTTAACAAAGGAAGCAATTATCACTGGGAGCTTATTGTTAAATGAGACTCAATGAGTAGATTTCAGAGTCCTCTCTAGGATATTTTTGATGACTGTAATATCGTGTGCCTAGCACATAATAGGTGCTCAGCAAATAATTGTTACATAAATCAATGAATGATCATGTCGGCAGAATGCCAGTTCTTTGGTTTTATCTCAGTTCCTTTCAAATCCAGGTGAAAGGTATTGATTCACCTGATACATTCACTAGACTGTACTTCCTTTTACTTACTGGGTCAGTGATAACCACAATCTATACCTAGATGAAGCATAAAGCAGCAGTCTAGTTGGGGATTTGGCTTGGGAGCTTATTCTGAAACTGTACCTTAAACAAGACTGAGATGATGCTGATTGTTCATGTCAAAGGAAGCAGAGGCTGATGGAAATGACAGGGAACTATAGTTTTCTCAAGTGACCGCTTGGCTTTACCGAAGGACAAAGTTAGTCAACTAGATCACAGGAATGTGGTCAACATTCTTGGCCTAGCGGCTCTAGCCTCTCTCTACTCCAGCCCAACCCCCACAGCCTATCAATCACATACAACCTTGCCCCATTCTTTCAATAGCTTTAGAAACCAGGATTCCTGGGCCTCTATAGGTGACCTCCCATGAGCCTCATATCCTCATATTAAAATCCTTATATGTGGTCCCACACTGACGCTGGGCTTGGCCATTTGGCTTGCTTTGGCCAATGGAACATTTAAATGTAATGCAAACAGAGGCTAGATAAGCACTTGCACACTGGAGCTCACCCTCTTGAAATGCTCCCTTTGGGACCCATTGGTGCATAGGAAGGTTAGACAAGACAAGTGAATAATGAAAACCCACATGGGGAGAGGGGCCCAGCCATCCTAGTGTCCCGCCTGAGCAGCCACATGAAGGACCTCAAGTGAGACAGGCAGAAGAATTGCCTTGTCAAACCACAGAATCATGAGAAATAATAGATTGTTTTAACCCACTAAGTTTTGGAGTGGTTCTTTATGCGGAGGTATATAACTGAAATAGCCCCTAACCCCTACTCCCCTGTCAGCTCCACTACCCTCTTTCCTAGTTTGTTTCATGTACTTCAGATAACCTCGAGAATAAATGTTCCTTCCTGCTCAGTTCCTTCCTGCCACTTCCAGGACACTTTCCTAACGTTATACCACTCTATCATCCAACCTTGGGCTCCAGACGTCCAATAAACTAAAATCAATGCCACTCACATGAATTTGAATGGAACAGAGAAAAAAACTACATGGAACTGTTATTCTGCCAACATGATCATTCACTGATTCATGCAACAAATATTTGCTGAGGACCTATTATGGGCTAGGCACATGGTATTACAATCATTAAAAACATTTAACAAATGTTAAATGAGTCTCATTTAACAAACTGGTGGCATTAATACTACCATAGGATTTTTAGCACTTTCCTGTTACAGAGGTAAGAAAATTGAGGACCAGAAAAGTAAATGATTTCTCCAAACTCATTAAGCTAATGAGTAGCAGAGCCTAATGAGGACCAGGTTTCCCTTTTCATCATAAAGGACAGGTAGAAATAAAAAGGCATTTCCCAGAATGAAAATGGGTAAATATCAAGAGTTGCCCCTAGATCAGAACTGTGGATCATTTTTATAAATAGGCAGAAAGGTAGGATGCCCAATTTCCAAGCATCCTCCCCCATACTTCCTGCCAACAGTCTCCTTATTCCTTGGCCTCAGCCATGCAGTTTGGGTGGATTGGCCAACCTCTAGCTGCAGAGCTGGATCCTGGTTGGCATAAGCTAATTCATGTATCCCTAGGCTAATGATTAGCCTAGGATTGGGCATGCAACCCGATCAGGGTCAGAACCGTTCAAGAGATGTTTGTTAGTGCTTCTGGGAAGAGGAGCCTCTGCAGGAACTATTGAAAGAGACATCCCTTCTTTCCTAAGATAGTACAGTTTAATATTACAAGGTCTGGAACTGCTCCAACCAATTGGTAGCACAAGAAAAGAACCTGAAGTCACCATGTAGAGCCTAAGACTGGAAAACTGAGCAGCTAAGCAGAGGAATGGATCTAACAGGTCCTCAGTAACATCATCTGAGTGGTTGACTCAGGCCTTACCTGAAACTAGTGCTAACCCTGGACTTTTTGGTTATAAAAAGTTACTTTTTGGTTATAAAAAGTGGGTTTTCTGTTACTTGCAACCAAAAGATTCCTAAGTGATACAAATAGTAAACAAAACAAAAACAGTAATAAAATAAAAATAAATAAATGGTGAAATATATCTTTTATGGTTAAATAAAAATCAAGTTGTACAAAATATACTTAATATACAAAAGATTCCTGAATAACACTTCCAGATTTATAAAGGACTAGAGGCCCAGTGCACAGATTCATGCACCGGTGGGGTCCCTTGGCCTGGCCTGTGGGGATTGGGCCAAAACCAGCTCTCCGACAGCCCCCAAAGGGTCCCAGATTGCAAAAGGGCATAAGCCATGCTGAGGGACCCCACCGGTGCACGACTGGGGCCAGGGAGGGACTGCAGGAGGGCTCCAGGGCATGTGCGGCCCATCTCACCCAGTCCCCATGGGCCAGACCCCAGCACCAAGCTAACCTACCATCGGAGTGTCTGCTCCCTGGTGGTCGGTGCGCATCATAGCGACTGGTCAAAGAGTCAAACAGTGGGACACTTAGCATATTAGGCTTTTATTATATAGGATTTTAGATGGTTAATAACTAAATAATTGTGATAAACTCTAATATAATAATTGCAAAAAGGTGGAATACCTGGAAAAGAGGCCAGTGAATTTCAATACGTATAAAATACAAGGTAATGTACTCAAGGGGAAAAAATCTACACTCATAAAATGTGAGCTATTAGTGACAACTTGGGAAAGAAACCTTGGAATTACTATAAACCAGGGATCAGCAATCTCTGCAAAGGGCCAGTTAATAAATATTTGAGGTTTACTGGCTACATGGTCTATCGAAAGTACTCAATTCTGCCACTGAAGTATAAAAGCAGCCATATGGAACTGAATGGATGTGGCTACATTCAAACAAAATCTTATTTATGGACACTAAAATCTGATTTCCATATAATTTTTACATGTCACAAAATAATATTTCTCCTTTGTTATTTTTTTCAACCATTTAAAAATGTAAAAACCATTCTTAGCTTGAAGACTATACAAAAACGGGCCAGGCCTTAGCTGGTTTGGCTCAATGGATAGAGCGTCAGCCCATGGACTGAAGGGTCCCACATTCAATTCCAGTCAAGGGCACATACCTTGATTGCAAGCTCAATGACCCTTGATCTTGGGGCCTCAGTCTGGGCATATGTGGGAGATAATCAATTGATGTGTCTCACATCAATATTTCTGTCTCTTCCCCTCCCTTCCATTCCCTCTAAAAATCAATAGAAAATATATCCTCGGGTGAGGATTAACAACAGCAACAACAAAACAAAAAAAATGGGTCAGGCTAGATTTGGCCTACAAGCCATAGTTTGTCTAACCCTGCTATACAGGGTTCCCTAAAGTTAATGATGCTGGGACTGTGTGAGAGATATGGGAATTGAGGTGGGGAGCACCCATTCACTGCCATAACCTCCCCTGTTGAAATGTCAAGTGTCTTACACATGTCAACTCTCTGCCATTGGAATCGAACAGAAAGTAACCATAACACTCTACTGTTTCTAAAATAACTGACATGAGTGTGAATTCCTCCATTTACCAATGCACAAAATTCAGTTGGACATGTCACTGGGAGTTGAGTAATGTTATGATTTTTTGCCTCAAAAAACTGAGCACCAAGTCATAGAAACTGGCTTCAGGCACAGGGCTCATGTAATGTCACTGGGACCAGGTTTCTCACCATTTCTCCATACTATCTGCAGCAGGGTTGACTTCATTCATCCAGGCTCTTCAAAGGCCTCCAGCCTCTGCCACCAGCCTCAGGCTTTCACCTCAGGGTGTCAAACTATTTGTAGCACCTCTAGCCTCACCTTCTCACAGATTTTAAGAACCAATTGGAGAAAGGCACCTACCTCTCTGCTACTAATTCCAGAAAAGTCTTGGCTACATCATGTGCCTACCCCTAAACTAATCACTGTGGTTTTCTCCCTAAGAAAGGATCTGATAATTTGATTGGCCAAGTAAGAATCATGTGTTCCTAACCTGGAGCTGAAAGTGGAGCCTCACAGATATCACATGGCTGAGAGGAGAAAACACATCTGGGATGGAACCAAAAGGAAGGGGAGCTGCTGGAGGAGCAGACAAAGCTCTTATGCCAAATTTAGCTCCACAGCCTGGCCTTGAGTAATCCAGCCAAAGAGTTAAATAATCACCCTTGATTAAAGAATGTTTTATACCTTCTGCCACATTCTATCAAATTTAAAAATAAATGGTGAAATCATATCTTTTATAGTTAACTAAAAATCAGAGTTGTACAAAATATACTTAAACCATTGAAATATAGGGGGCCTGAATGATGATGATTTTTCAATATAATTTGCTTTCAGAGTTTATAAAAAAAAAAAAAAAGAATGTAATGGTGTTAACACACACCTTTAAAAGAGCAGAAAAAGCAGGATGAAATTAGGGAAAGGAAAACAGAGATGAAAAACCCATTACAACAGACTCCAAAGGCTGTCTGAATTCCTCTCTGGTAATGCAGTTTAGAGCCCAAAAAATGGTTGTAGATTTTTTATTTTTTTTTTATGTGGAGATTTGTCCCATGTGATTTTTTTAAAAGCTGGATTTTTAAATTGACCCAATACTTTTGTCCATCTGAAGGAATGCATCAAATATATTTGCTTAGAAGTCAACTATTCAAGCAATTTCTAAAATTTTTAAACAAACGTTTGATTTAATAATTGTTCTGCCCCTTAGCTACTCCCTGCTAAGCATCTTAAAGCTGGAGAGGAAGTTAGAGGAAGGCTGTGTGTGTGTTTTAAAGCTTGAGAAACTGGGACTTCCCTACATTTCAAAGCACAAAGGCCTATTATTCAAGGAAAGGGCCAGGGAGGCAGAGTGATTCAATTTAGTAGGTCACCGGGTACTTCCTCCTCGCTCCTGCCAAATCAAGGCTCACCCCAGTCCCAAGCGGCCAGCAAGAGGGCAGTCCTCTGAAAAAGTGAAAGTAGTTGAGGAAAAAGAAAAGGCAGCCAGCCAGAAGAGCCTGGGGAGCTCTCATTATATTTGAACAGAGCCAGTGAAAGGGGCCTTTGCTGAGCCCCTGGGTGGGGCCACTCCATTATACTCCCATTGTAAATTCCATCTGTGTGCTATCATTTCCTGACCCAGAAACAAGAAAATGCTTCAGCTGTAACTTTCCCTAGGACCTTGGCTGGCCACAAAATCATTCCCTCTGAAGTTCACCAGCTCCTTCAGATTTCGTAAAGGTTTGAGAATGTTTGCCTATGATTCCCTCTCCCCATTTTCTAAAGGGTCTCCTCCCCATCTCCTGCATTTCCTTCCAGGAACTGGATCCTCAGTGAAGTGAAATAAAACTAGGATGGTTGTGAGGAAAACTCTGGGGGAAATCAGAAGCTTTCTTGTCCTCATATGAAAAGCTTAAAATATCTGGCTGGCCCAAACCTAATGACTATGATTAAATAAGCCTGAGAAACTGAGGACGTAAGTAGGACAAGAAAACAGAAATAACTTAGAGCAGTGGCTCTCAAACTCTAGCATGCACCAGAATGGCCTGGAAGAGTTTCCGATTCAGTAATTCTGGGGTAGGGCCTGAGAATGTGCATTTCTCATGAATGCCCAGTGGTGCTGGTGCTGCTGGCCCAAGGACGGTACTTTAAGAACCCCTGGTGTAGTGAGTGGCTGTCCATGCCTCAGACATCAAGCAGGACATTAGATACAGTCAGAGGCTCAATAACATCTGAATTCAGACTCCATAAACATATTCTGGCACTTACACACAAACACAGGCTAAGTACTTTTTATGGTAATCATTATGGCTCTCAAGTCTACCACACAGTTATACACAAAATAGCATTTTTATAGGTCAACTTCATTTTCATCTCTATTCCATCAGAGAGGCAAAAACACATAACCTCAGCTAATTGGAAGTCTTCCTCCCACTTTCAGGGAATGCCTCTGGCTCTGGGTGTTTATGGGGAATCACGGTGGGGGAGTAAAAAGGGGGATACATTCCTGTGCTTGCTGCCATCCATCCTTGTGGTTGTCAAATGAAATCACCATCACCTTGTGTGGCCTATAGGCTTCAATCCTTACTGATCATCACGGGAATGTCCCTCACCCCCAAACTGCTTGACCCCTTCCAGCCGACACCATTTCTGGGCCACATTTGGGAACCTGGAATCTGCAGACCATGTCCATTCTGCTCCCAGGGCTCTACCCATAAAGCAGGACAGAGAGCCCCTCTCTCTCTGGGACTTGCTGCATATCTACTTTCATCACACACCCTCTGTCTCTCCTTCTTCTCACCCTATCCCTCTCCTCTGCCCAAAATAATGGAATCTTTGCCAGTCGGAAGGAGAGTCTCTCTCTCTTCAAACCCCTTACTCTCACTCATTTTGGCCACGTCCAGGGCTCTCAGTGTTCCCCCTAAGGACGTGGTCGGCAAACCGCGGCTCGCGAGCCACATGCGGCTCTTTGGCCCCTTGAGTGTGGCTCTTCCACAAAATACCACGTGCAAGCGCGCACATACAGTGCGATTGAAACTTTGTGGCCCATGAGCAGAAGTCGGTATTTTGTGGAAGAGCCACAATCAAGGGGCCAAAGAGCCGCATGTGGCTCGGGAGCCGTGGTTTGCCAAGCCGCAGTTTGCCAACCACTGCCTTAAGGGCTTTAAGCTTTTGAAAACCAAAGCCAGAAAGATTCCTATTTGATTTTTCTGGTCTGGCATTTCCTTCCCTTAGTTAATGAGCACAGAATGGCTTAGCTACTTGAATGGGGAAAACACATAAAGGGAAAATGCTTAGAAGAGAGAAAAAATAAATTAATTTTAAATAAACGCACACCTTACCATTTTAGAATTACCTATTATTATCTTGCAATATCTACATTCTCCTATTTAATCTTCAAGGCGATCCTATGAGGTAGACAGTATTCTTCCCATTTTAAAGATGAGAAAATTGGGGCTCAGAGAGACTAAAAATCCTTGCCTAAAGTCACATATGCCAGGTTTTGAATTCAGAACTTCTGGTTCTGAATCCAATACACTGTACCCCAGCTTGTCTTCCAAAAGAAGAAAGGGAGAAGGAGGCCTGTCAATGGAGAAAGCATAGCCCATCACACTGATCAGTGGATGTGTGTTAGGAAATTGCTTGGTCCTAGATATACTATTAAGCCAAGACTTAATTAGTAAAAAGGCAGAGTACTAAAATAAACCAAGAGACAGGATGCAAGGGAAGTGAGGAGTTAACAGGTTTGTAAACACCAGAGACTAAGGAATCAAGAGGCCCAAAGTCAAGGCCACAGGTCAAGGAGTAATCACTTCCTGCCTCTGAAAGACAGGTTAGGAGTCCAGAAAGTTAAGACCAAAATCAAAGTGCTCTATGCCCCTTAAATCCTTAGCGGACCAAGAATGCAGGGAGTCATGGACATAAACCACAGTGTCAGCAGTCAAGAGTTAGACCTTAAGACTATGAAAGGGTGTATTTGCCCTTAAGTTGTCCTGGGAAAATCAGAGGCTACAAGTGGAGGAGGAATGGTTGTGAGAGTCAAGAGAGTTGAATGAAAAGACAGGATGGGAATGGGAGAGCATAGATTAGAGCAGCCGTGGGCAAACTACGGCCTGCTGGCCGGATCCGGCCCCTTTGAAATGAATAAAACTAAAAAAAAAAAAAAAAAGACCGTACCCTTTTATGTAATGATGTTTACTTTGAATTTATATTAGTTCACACAAACACTCCATCCATGCTTTTGTTCCGGCCCTCCGGTCCAGTTTAAGAACCCATTGTGGCCCTCGAGTCAAAAAGTTTGCCCACCCCTGGATTAGAGCATGTCCTCAGGGTCAAAGCTATGTCATCTGTTGCCTTCACCTAGCATGCCCTCTTCTGCAAATAAAGCCCATCTCATCCTTTTGAGGAACAAATTACCCCAATATTAGTTCATAGGTTCAAGAGGGACTACTGCCCATGAGCCAGGCCAGGATTCCATGTCACAGTGATGGGCTTAGGGATGAGCTGTGACCCAGTGCAGGTCAATCAGCATTGCTGTGGTCTGAATGTTTGCAACCCCCCAAAATTTATGTTAAAGTCCTAACCTCTATAGATGGTTTTAGTAGGGGAGACCTTTTGGGAGGTGCTTAAATCATGACTTCATGAATGCGATTAGTATTCTTATAAAAGAGACCACACAGTGATCACTTGCCCCTTCCATCATGTGAAGACACAGCAAGAAGGCACTGTTCATAAACCAGGAAGCAGGCCTTCACCAGCTACCACAGCAAATCTGCTAGCACCATGATCTTGGACTTCCAGCTACCAGAACTGTAAGAAAGAAATGTCTGTTGTTTATAAGCTGCCCTTTGTTACAGCACCCCAAACAGACTGTGGCAAGTGTCAACCTTGGCACTTTCTGGAGCTATAGGAAGAGAGGCAATTTGGTCTAGTGCAGTGGTTCTCAACCTTCCTAATGCCGCGACCCTTTAATATAGTTCCTCATGTTGTGGTGACCCCCAACCATAAAATTATTTTCGTTGCTACTTCATAACTGTAATTTTGCTACTGTTATGAATCGTAATGTAAATATCTGATATGCAGGACGTATTTTCATTGTTACAAATTAAACATAATTAAAGCATAGTGATTAATCACAAAAACAATATGTAATTATATATGTGTTTTCCAATGGTCTTAGGCCATTTGCAGAAGAGGGCATGCTAGGTGAAGGCAACAGATGACATAGCTTTGACCCTGAGGACATGCTCTAATCCAGGGGTGGGCAAACTTTTTGAAAGGGTTGTTCCACCCCCAAAGGGGTTGCGACCCACAGGTTGAGAACCACTGGTCTAGTGGGTTTAAGAAGCCAGTAGAATGTAGGCTTGGAGCTGGTGCTGTCCATCTGGGCTGCCTCCTGGGGACAGCTCACCTGAGATTAAAGCCAACAGAGCAGGAAGTAGGGTTAAAATACAGAGGCAGACCAAAAGAAACTGTATTCTAAATATTCTTTGAGGCCCTGGATCCTGTCATGACAAATTCATCCCCTTGAACTTCCCAATTAAGTGAATCAATAAATTCCTTTTTGTTATTTGTTACTTTCTAAAAGAGTCCTTGCTAATTCACTGTGCATAAAAACTTGCAGTGAATAATGAAAATATGGACAGAAGCACTGGAGGCACAACACTGTTTTATGGGATTACACACAAGGAATAGGCCCTAAATGTACTTCCCTCAGCTTTTTCTGTCAGAGGTCTTATTTCTGGGTCTAGCCAAACCTCTCATTGACTAAGGGAATTTTCTTTAAGACCCAAGGAAGGGCAGAGAGGTTAAGATCCCAAGGTAATCCTCTCCCACCCAGAACCTATTCACTGTGGGTGCGCTGTGTATAGGTTCTGAACAGAATTGCTCCCAATGCTAGCAACAAAAAACTTCATGCCAATACATAATTATTCATAGTGCTATTTGAGGCCCACACAAAGAATATTGCACAGACTCCATCTATGTCCAATATGTGCTTAAATCTGGAGGGTTTTATTTGTTTGTTTGTTTTTTTGTTAGAATCTTTTGGTGGTTTTAAAATATGTTCACAAATTACTTGATGCTCCTCCCTTTGAAAAGTGGAGAATAGTCCTAGCCAGTTTGGCTCAGTGGATAGAGCATCGACCTGTGACTGAAAGATCCCAGGTTCGATTCCAGTCAAGGGCATATACCTCAGTTGCAAGTTCAATCCTCGGCCCTGGTCAGGGTGTGTGCAGGCGGCAACCCAATTGATGTGTCTCTGTCACATCGATGTTTCTCTCTCTGTGTCTCTCACCCTCCTTTCCACTTTCTCTAAAAATAGAAAAGAAAAAAATCAATGGAAAAATATTCTCAGGTGAGCATTAATAACAAAAAAAATACATAAAACTGAAATCGCTGTACTATTACAAAAAAAAGTGGAGAATAACTTACTGCCCCTTAAAAATGGCCAAGACTTACTGATTCATGTCTGAGAAATAGAATGTGGCAGAAGGGATGCACTGTGATGGCATGTGCTCTCTCAAGATTCTAGCCTTTGGAATCAAGGCATCACATTTTTAGGAAGCCCAAGTTACATAGCGAGGACACATGAGGATATTCAGACTATAGCCACCATAAGTCCTCAGTCAACAACCAGAATCAACCATTAGACACAAGCCTTCAGATGACTCAGCCCATCCTCAAGTCTTTGAACTGAATATGCTCTGAGGCATGGGAGAGCGGGGACAGCATTTTGCTGAGCCTTGCCTGAATTCTGGACCCATATAAATTGTGATCATAAGTGATTTTTATCATTTTTAAGCCATTGTGTTTTGGGGTAGTTTGTTACCCAGCAATAGATAACTAATACAAAGTCTAAGAACAAAGTAATGGTTGTTAGTTCAAATGCTAACTCTAGTCAACCAATAATTGTCTGGAGAAAGTTACATCAGGCTGAGCAAGGAAGAGAGGATGAAATTAAATCAGTGACACTTCTCATGAGTGTGGAAGTGGGAAATGACAGCAATTGTGTCTTTTATTTGGCAATCCGGGTCTAAGGCAACTGACTGCAGATGGAGGCGGGGACGGACATTCGAAGAGGGAATGGGCAGGTAGAGGAGGTAGCAGAAAAAGCACTGGACTTAGAGATAAGACATAAAGATTCAAATCTCAGCTACTTACCAGCTGTAGGAACTGGGATCTTCAGGTCGTTTAACTTCTCTGGGCCTTGGTTTCCTCATCTGCAAAATCAGGAATAGTGTAAGGGTTAAATTAAATGAGGTCATTATACAAATATCTGACAAAGGGTTCTCAACAAATGGGAGTGTGGTGGGAGTCCTGGCTGAACCTAAGTAAACTCTGGGTGTGTGGGATGAATTTTAGGTGGATTTGACTTTCAAAAACAGCATTAAGCTCCAGCATTCAAGGCCTTCCTAAAGCTTTAGTTCCCAAAGTGCTTTCTGTGGAATACTAGGTCTATAGAATGCTGTAGTATGTTCTGAAAATATTGGTTATGTGAGTTCTTACTAGGTGTTACACAGATAAAAATAATTTTGCGTGTGTGTGTGTGTTTTGTTTTGTTTTCTGGCTAGCATTTTTCTTTCAGAAAAAACTTTCTGCCCTGAAAGTTTCTTGTTTACCACCAAGTTGTGGGGTGATTAGTTATGCAGCAATAGCTAACTGATACAATTTTAATTTCTCTCAGGTCATTGAGGTGCCTGTGCTGGGTCCATGCTACAAAGAAATACTGAAGTAACACAATGCAGTTAAAGCCCTTTCATTGAGTTCCTCTTCACTTCTTTTCCTAATACATAGATCAAGCCCACACTCCATGCCCAGAGAGTGATTATAGTAATCTCATACTCCTTTCCAAATAAAAAAAATAGAAAAAAAGGAAAGAAATGTAAGAAAAAAAGAAAACAAATAAAAATAGCTCTCTTTATGTGAAAGCAAGGAATTGTTTGTACAGGAAAATGTGTGCGGAAACCCATTAATTTTTTCCTTTGCTTTTACAGCACATTAGGTTTTTCTTCCAAGATGTATTGTCATGAGAAATATTAACTGTGGCGGGCTGAGTTTCAATTAAAGACAGAAGGCAAGGGTCATTTACCTACAGCTAAATTCTTCTTCAATAATAACAGACCTCATGAGCAATAGGAACTTGCTGCAAGGAGAATATGACAAATTGTTACCATAGCTGTCATTTTTATTCAGACACAAATGGCTCTTGACCAGAAAATCGTATTAGCTCAAAACATGATATGAAACCCACTGCTAATACCAGGAAATGTTTCTTGCACGTGGGGTATTCTCTATTGAAATCAGCAACCATGATGATAGGGAAAAAATACCCGAGCTTCCTGACTTATTATTGCTCTTGACAGGATGACTTAGCATGTTTCAGTTTTACAGAATAACAAAATGCTATCATAAATTAAACTCTGAAAGTAAAATTATAGTCTACATTTTAAAAGCAATACCACCAATAAAATTCTGCAGTAGCATGTGGGTTCAATGATGACAATCCTTTTCAGAAGAAAGTGTCTCACAGGAAAAAGAATACAGATGGTATCTTGTGGCTCCTTCACAGCAGGTCACGTTGCATTCCTTACTCTCTTTTAAATGCTATCGACAGAGCACCCTCTCAGCCTTTCCTTCCTCTCCATTTCTCGTATTTCTTGGCCCATTCGCTTTGTTGATTTCAATCACTTGGCCCCTTCTAATTCCTCCTTTCCTTCGACCTTAGTCCTCTCTGTTCTGCCTTACCTGATACACAAAGAGTATAACTGCTCCTCACATGACAGCCCTGCATTTCTCTGGTGTCAGCACAAAGAGAGAATTCTCTCTCAGACAGGGTCCAGTTACCCTGCTATTTCCCATGTCTTTCTTTTCTCAAAGATACAAGTCTCTCTGGCCCTGTTTCTGTCTTTCCAAGGCATCCCATCCGTGATAACAGAGTGAGTATATTTGGTGTTCGGACAGAGTGAAAGTAGACTTAACCATAAGCAACTTTTAAGCAGCTCTTTCAAATATTTCCCTAGAGTGGTAACAGATGTAGCTTTTAACATATGGAAGTGGACATTAAATTCAAATCAACAATTATTAGCATCTATGCCTGCCACACCTCATGCTGGGCATAGAGATTCACATAAGGCTTAGACTCTGCCATGAGGGTGAAAACTTTGCAGAAATTGTAAAGAAAAGCAAAGAAAAACAGTCAACCGTTTTGTTTTTGTTTTGTTGTTAATCCTCACCCGGGTATAT
The DNA here is from genome assembly GCF_964212035.1 of Myotis nattereri. Classification (NCBI taxonomy): domain Eukaryota; kingdom Metazoa; phylum Chordata; class Mammalia; order Chiroptera; family Vespertilionidae; genus Myotis; species Myotis nattereri. The sequence goes on from NC_138089.1 coordinate 25,352,024, forward strand.
TTTCCCATTGATTTTTAGAGAGAGTGGAAGGGAGGGGAAGAGACAGAGAGACAGTGAGAGAGACACATCGATTGGTTGCCTCCTGCACCACCCCAGCCCAGGGTCAAGCCTGCAACTGAGGTACACAGGCCAATGCTCCATCCACTAAGCCAAACCTGCCAGGGTTAGAGTCAACCATTTTGAAATCAGACAACCAATGGGTCTGGGCTGCCTGTCACTACTTGAGCCAATTAAGCAGAGTCAGCGTTGAGTCATATATGAGCATTTATTCTTATAATGCTGGCAGTGTAGGAGAGCAGCAGGTCATCCATGAAAATCTGCTCTGCACACCCCCATAAGCCAGCTGCTTATATGGGGTAAAAGGACAAAATTACAAGGAGAAGTAGGCAAAAAGAATAAAAATGGGTAAGTGGTTACAGATTACAGGCAATGCGGGCTGGGGGTTTGCAAAGGGCAGTGGAGGAGCCTCCAGTTTCATCACAAGGTTATTCATCTTTCCATGACAACAGGCAGCTCTTAACTCACTGGGGCGTACAATTCCCAGCCAGATCAGAATATGCTTTTTTTTTATTGCTTAAAGTATTACAAAGGGTATTACATATGTGTCCATTTTCCCCCCTGCCCTTGACAGTCCCCTAGCCTCCCCTATCCCTCAGTGTCTTATGTCCATTGGTTATGCTTATATGCATGCATACAAGTCCTTTGGTTGATCTCTTACCCCCCTCCCTCCTGCCCCCCAACCTTCCCCGGCCTTCCTGCTGCAGTTTGACAATCTGTTTGAGGCAGCTCTGCCTCTGTATCTATTATTGTTCAAAAGTTTATAATGGTCTCTATTACCCATGAATGAGTGAGATCATGTGGTATTTTTCCTTCATTGACTGGCTTATTTCACTTAGCCAGAATATGCTTTCTTTAATCAAAACAAAACAATCACAATTAACAGAGTATGATTAATATTTCTTACAACTATCGCTAGTCTCTACTGTTCTATTTCTGCCCCTAACAGTTTGATGGAAAACCTAGTAAATATCAGCTGAGTATCACCAATTGGAAAGAAATTATCAGATACTACTGAGCTTCTGTTTCCTCATTTTTAATATGGGTATAATGATACCCTATATAGTAAAAGCCCAGCAACCGAATGGCAGAACAACCAGAACGACCGGTCGACCAGTCGCTATGACGCACACTGACCACAAAGGGGCAAATGCCCAATGAAGGAGCTGCCCCCTGTTGGTCAGTGTGCTACCACAGTGGGAGCACTGCTCGGCTGACTGGGATGAGTGGCTGCTCCCACTGCAAACCCCAGGCCAACGGGCAGGAACCCAGGCTGCAATCCTTGCCTCCTCACCCCAGGCTCCTCCTCCTCACTCCCTGCTGCCTCCTCTGGATGCCCGGAGGCTGCAGGCCGAGCAACACCACTGCTGGGTTCGCAGAGCTGACCCCAGAGGCTGGGAAGCAGGTTCGTGGCCGCTGCAGGACTGAAGCCTATTCCGTCACCTCTCAGTGCTATTGTCCTTGGGCCCGGCCTGATCAGGTCCCCTGGAGAGGCAAGTGCTTCAGCTCCACAGAAGATGCTGGACCAGGGAGCAGCCACTCAGAGGGCGGGTCCACAGCTGCTCAGCAGACCAGGATAAGTGGCACCCCCACAGTGGGCCAATCCCCACAGGCCACACCCCCCACCAGTGCATGAATCCCATCACCAGGCCTCTAGTTAATAATACTAGTACTTGTTTCACAGGATGACTATGCACCAAATTAGAATATGATTTAATATATCTTGCAACTGTGCAATTGGATTTCAGTTACATTCAATGAGCATTTATTCAGCACCTACCTTGGTCCAGGTCCTGTGCTAGAGAGACTGAAAATAAAAAGGAATCTGTAATCCCTTGAAACTAAAGCACCCAAGGTATAAGGGAGTAGAGAGACATGTAAAAATATATAATACAGATATAATATAGGGTGATTATGTGCTGTAATAGAGATAAAGATAATGTACCAGGATTTAGAGAAAGAGATGAAATTATCCAGCCAGGGCTATGGAGAGTAAGGGGGAAACCGAAAAGGGCATCAAAGGATGCTATAGAAACAGAATAGATAGTAATAACTACCTCTCATTAAGCCCTTTCTATGTACTAGTCACTGTTAGGTACTTTATAGAAAAATATTCTTTTTTTTTTTTTTTAATCCTCACCCGAGGATATTTTTTCCATTTATTTTTAGAGAGAGTGGAAGGAAGAGGGAGAGAGAGAGAGAAACACCAATCGATTGGTTGCCTCCCACATGCCCCCCTGACCAGGGCCAGGAGCCTGCAACCAAGGTACAGGCCCTTGACCAGAATCTAACCCGGGATGCTTCAATCCGCAAGCCGACACTCTATCCACTGAGCCAAACTGGCTAGGGCGACGATATTCTTAATAAGTAGTAAAGACTAGATAGAGGGTTCCCCTTCTTGAAAACATTGTATACCGTTAACTTACAGAGTTTGCCCATATAGTGGCTATCAAGTCTATTAGCCTGGAGAGACTAACAGCTGATTGCCCAGATAGAAGGTGGGGGGAGGGGGGGGGAAGCACTGAAGTAAAAGTGAAAAGTGATGGGTCTTCATCCTGCTCTGTTGCTATGTAGCGCTAGGTATATCCCTTAGCTTGCTAGTCTTCAGTTTCCTCATCTACAAAATGAAGACTTAATACCAAATGACCTTGTAAGGTTTGGGGGGTAATGGATATGCAAAAGGCTTTCAAGTTGTTGAGTGGCTGGAGGCTGGGCTCATGTGGGATAGTAGGGCAGATACTTTTTGTTAGTTAATGTTCAATGTTGCCCTGTAGGAAAGTGGGCCCCTTGCTTCCAATCTATTGTTCGTGTGTGTGTGCGCGCTCATGTGTGTGTGTGAATGTGTGTGTACAGAATTGCGTTAAGTCCCTGACTTTTAAATATTAGCTCATTTTTAATGGAAAATATTAGACCCTTCCAGAGCTAGGACAGTGGGCCAGGTACAGAAACTCACCATCAAGATTTTTAAATGCTTTGCAAGTGACTCTAACTTGCAGCTCTGGGATTTCACTTGGGCCTGGAAACAAGGGAGGAAAGAAACTGGTAACTGTAGATGTCTCTAGGGAAAAGCGCTGGGGAACGAGAAGATTGGGAAAGAGTCTCACTTTCTTAAATTCTCTTTTACGGTGGGCACTTCCTACAGGTCTTCCTTACCTTCCAGCAGATTAGCATTCCAATCACTTACCACAGAGCACAGTGCTCAGGGACCAACGCAATTCAATGCTCTTCAGCACTTTTTTTGGGGGAAGCTTATTTTTAAAAGAATTATAAAGGTAGAGAAGGAGGGAGGGAGCGATGAGAAGAAGGAAGCTGGGTAGAATGTGAACATATAAGAAAAAGGACAGCTATGTTCTAAGCAAAAGAAACAGTGTGGACAAAGGATGGAGGTGAATTCTGTAAGGGGCGTTTACAAATTATGAAAAGCCAGTTTACCTAGAGCATGGTCCCTACAGCTTTGGAGCTCAAATCTTACTGGGTTGTTTGGAAAATCAAATGAAATCATACATACAAATTATAAGGCATAGTGGTTCCTGCAAAGAAGGAATGCATAGAATAAATGCTAGTTTCCTTCTATACGCTACCAGATAAGTCACCCCCAGATATGTCTCTTTTGCATATGGATCATTTTGAGCCTAAAGGCAACTGAGAACCAGCAAAGGCACGAAAAGCTCTTTACCTACCCCTAACTGCCTAAATAGAGAGTATAAATTTCCCCATTTGCAAAAGAAGTTTACATTTATAAAGGAAATTTTCATTTACAAAGGTGCCTCTGAATCAGGAAGAGAGATGACTTTTATCATCTGAGAGGCTCTTACCTGCATAACCAGACAACCCATATTTACCATTTATTTCCTCCCCTTATACCTTCCCATAATTTGCTTCCCCAACCCAGAAGCCCCAAACCCTTTTTCCTTTGCCTGGCACAGGTTGGTATGTAAACCTCAAGAATCTGGCTACCTACTTGAGTCTTATTTCTTTGTGAAACTCCCATGTGTACCTATGCAATTTAAACTTTTTTTCTTTTGTTAATCTATCATCAGTTTGATTTGAGGGCCCAGCCAGTGAATCTAAGAGGATAGAGGGAAAACGGTGTATCCTCCCCTGCACCTCCCTCCTACAGACCATGAGACAAACTCAGGTGCCTTTATGTGATCCACTCAGCCAATATTTTCCAGGAGGGGATGCAGGTCCAATGTTCCAGATATTCCAGTTTTAAAGAGAAACAATGTTAGCAACTGAATTCCTAACTCTGGGTAGAGCAAATAAATATAACCCACCCAGGGGTTGCCCATTCGCAACTTCTGTTACAGACCAACTCCAAGAAGGCAGGGCATTCAGATAGCTGCTAGTTTTAAGCACCCTCCGAGGCATTATGCAGGAAGACTAAGAGACCTCCAGTAAAATCCGTATTTTACTCCAGCTCAGACTCAAATCAATCAGCCTAACTCTCTTCATGCTCCAATGAAACAGCAACCTGGTGTGACAGGATCATTATCACCAGAGGAAGGGACAATCTCACCGCGGGTCATCAGTCTGCATTATATAAATGAATCTAAGGGCTCCATATGAGGAAACAATGAAAAAGCACTCAACAGGGCAGTGAGGTGCAAGCAGTTCAGGAACCAAATTGTGCTGATGGACTTAAAGGGCCAATCATAAATACACAGGGAACATTCAGTCAGCACTTTCAGGGGATATTTTCCCAGTGGCTATGGCTTTCATGCTTCCTTTGTCTCTGACTCATTCTTTTTGGTTCAATCTATTCTGTTTACAGATTTAATATCTGGCACTATCCCTCCAAAGAGCTCATAATTTTCCTCTGTCTTCTCTTCCCCCTCCTGCTTCAGAGCAGGGCAGATGGAAAACCAATAATAAACGATGACACATGTACAAAAAGATATGGATATGTATGTTGCTTCAGTTTGGGGCCCCAATGAAGTTGTCCTAACAGACACAAGGTTGGAGGTGCCTCGTCCCTACCAGAAGAGGCTAAGTATTGTTGATGGACATACACCTTGTTTATAAAACGCAGTATTTATAATTCTGTGTTACACACCCACACTTCCCCCTTTATTTTCTTTTATTTTTCCACTTAAGGGTAATTGAGCATTTGTGAGTCAGAAATGACCCTAACAGACCTGAGTCATCTAGAAGTCCAACTCTGAAAAGACCAACATCCAACAGTTTTCTTACCTGTTGGAAAGGTTTGGTGACAGTGAAATTGGTACCCAGACACATTCCTTGATGCATATGGGACACAAGAGCCTTATGGAAGATGTTGAATACAGCCCACAATTGGGATATATTATACCAGCCTGTATGATAGACAGGCGAGCTCCTTAAAAAAGGCTGGACTAGTAGAAGAGACAATAGGGCCAAGAAAAAATCACCATAAATGAAGGAGTTTGGTAGGATGGATGACTTAGTCAGCTCAGGCTGCCATAACAAAATACCGTAGCTAAAAAATATATTTTTATTGTATTTCATGAGAACAGAATGAGTTTTGGGGGAGGAAATGACTTTCTTGGAATCTGAGCTTGGTGGTACCCCATATGTGTGGTTGCAATAGCCTCTAAATTGCCGAATGCAGTGGGAACTTTCCAGCACATATAGTATCTGGCATCTGATATGGTTGACAATTCCTTCCTTGAAATTCTGTCCCCCCTTAACATCCTTTTCCTCCAAATCCCTCTGGCCACTGTTGGTATGTCATGGCTGAGCCTGGTGCAGTGGAAAGGCAGCAAGGAGAGAACATACAGAGATGTGCCTATGGAACAGCAAGAAATTGCCATAAGTGGTAGCAACAAACCCTTCCCCAACCCGAAGAGCAGTGAGTGGCAGATCAGACTTGAGAGGGACTGTGCTAAGCACTGAATTTTGGTCACACGCCCACAAGGAGCAGAAGAAATTCCAGTCTATCACTCACTTGCATTCTCATTCCCTGTGCCTGCTGCAGTGCTTGCCTGCAGAGTTGGAAGTAAGCTAAAATGAAAACAACCTTGAAGTTGTCCAACCGGTCATTCTTGCCAGGCTTTGAACCTGGATTAGTATATTACAGGCTGGCCTAGCTCACTACTCCTCAATCTTCTCAGTGACCTCCTCTTCCTTGTCCTGCTCCGAACTGTTGTGGTTCAACAGGGGTCCCTGCTCGGTCTTTTTCTCACTGTTCACTCTCTACACAATCTTTAAAAACCACCCAATTTTAACAATTGCTCATATACTGATGATCTCTAATTCTATATCTGGTGACCACACCTGAACTTCAGACTCATGTACCACAGCTTAGTACATACCCCTCAAACTCCACATGTCCAAACTGAATTGATTCTCTCCCAACACAATCCAGTCCTCTTACTTTCTCTTTCTTGATCAACTGGACCTACATTCACTTCACTGAACAAGCCCCAGAAAACCAAAATTCTATCATCAGAGTTGGCTCTGAGTTTCTTTAAATGTATATTTAAAGGTACTGTAGGGATATAAATGAATCATGTTGGCTCCTTTAAAAAATCAATTTTATTATTGACTTGAAGGTATGGTATGTGTTTATAGTTCTCATAGGACTACTGAATTTGTCTTCAATCATTTTTCCCTTCTCTATCCAAACTGCCAATCCTTGGTTCCCACTTGCATTGTGCTTTTGCCTGAACCACTTCAAAAACCTCTCATCCAATCTCCCTCATTCATGTTCTTCTAACCACTGCTGCAAAAATGATCTTTTTGTTTCAAGTATATTTAAATACCTTTTTTTTAGTCCAGAAGTAATATGTGTTTATTGTAGACATTTGAGAAAAGCCCACCTGTATATATAAAAGGCTAAGCGACCATCCAACTGTCCGACCATCCAACCGGCTGGTAGGTATGACGCACACTGACTACCAGGGGGCAGACACTCAACGCAGGAGCTGCCAGGCTGCAATGACTTGGCAGCAGTGGTTCTCGGGTGACAGACCCCGAACCAGAGAGGAGGGAGCCCAATTTATCATGGGGCTGTGCAATTCCACCTTCAGTCATGGGTTATGTTGTTGCTGGGGCATTGTCGGCCCTGAATCTGGTATACTGCCAAGCTACAGTGACTGTAGACACCCGTTGAACCCCAGTGCCACCCCAGGTGTGGCCGGCTGGGTAGGGGCCATGGGAGGTTGGCTCCAGGGCATGTCCAACCCGTCTCATCCAGTCTCACATTTCTGGCCACCTTCTAATTAATTTCCTTTCAATGTGCATGAATCCATGCACTGGGCCACTAGTAATACTATAAAAAGATAATCTCTATTAAGGTGGTATAATATAAACTTCCAGCTATTTTCTTTTCTTTTTAATACATTTTGTTGATTTTTTTACAGAGAGGAAGGAAGAGGGATAGAGAATTAGAAATATTGATGAGAGAAAAACATCAATCAGCTGCCCCCTCACACCCCGCACTGGGAATGTGCCCATAACCAAGATACATGCTCTTGACCAGAATTGAACCTGGGACCCTTCAGTCTGCAGGCTGACACTCTATCCACTGAGCCAAACCAGTTAGGGCTTAATATACACCAAATATATTAAAATATGCTGTAATAAATATCTTTGTACATGCATCTTTGTTCATAATATAATTATTTCTTTATGAGTGGAATTCCTGGGTCAACAGAGATACATATTTTTAAATTTTGAACCTGTTGCCAAATAGTCCCTGGAAAGTTTCAGCTATTTATTATACTTGTGTTAGTAAAATGATCATTTTAATGTAGAAATCAAATTGTTACTCAACAACTTGGAGGAAAGTTGTAGGTTGAAGAACACAAGACCAGAGAAAGCTCATAAGGATGTCATAGTCATTTAGGCCACTATGTTTCCAAGTACAGTTCTGGCCCACTAGTCTTCCTAACAAACCATGGAAAGATTCAAATATGTGAGTTCTTTCTTCAACTCTTAGAGAAAATGCCATGCAAGACCAGGGACCTTCATCTATATATATAAAAGGCTAAGTGACCATCTGACCATCAGACCAATAGCTATGATGTGCACTGACCACCAGGGGGCAGACACTCAACAGCAGCTGCCAAGCTGCAGTGACTTGGCAGCAGTGGTTCTCGGGTGACGCACCCTGGAACCAGAGAGGAGGGAACCAGATTCTGAGGTGCATCACCCGAGAACCACCCGCTCGTAATCCAGGACCCCTCAGGGGATGTCGGAGAGGCAGTTTCGGCCCTATCTCCGCAGGCCAGGCCGAGGGACCCCACCTGCCAGAAGGATCCCAGCTCACTCCGCAGACATCTTTCGGTCTGCAGCGCCCCAGGTGCGGCCGGTCAGGGAGGGACAATGGGAGGTTGGCTCCAGGGTGTGTCTGGCCTGTCTTGCCCAGTCCTGCCCTGCCGGCCACCTTCTAATTAATTTCCCCTCAATGTGCACAAATCAGTGAACCAGGGCACTAGTTTTTATATATGACTAAGTATTTAAAAGCTTCCTTCATTAATTATTAAGATTAAAATTTATAACCCCCCACCCCCGAAAAAAAAAAGTACAGAACTGGCAATTATTGAAAACTTTGGCTGCCACAGAAAGTTTGGCAATGATGCAAATTTCCTGCTGCACATGTGACAACATAGATTGCTGGAATTTCCATAATTTTCAAAAAGGATGCTTTTTTATTTAAGGACTTACAGAGTTTCTTGAGTTTCAAATATAGCCCTTCTGGTATGTGTTATTTTTGTTTTTTATTACTTTGTTCATGCATAAGCATTATGTTGCTGCCATTTTAGATTACTATCTTGCTCCTAATTCTCTGTTATCAAATTCTTTTCTTACCAGAAGTGGAATGGATGGGGGTATATCTGGTGTAATGCAGAGTCCTTTATGCCAATTAAGTTAATATGTCTGAGAATCAATGGTCTGAATCCTTCAAAATCTCCCTATCCTGAGTCTAGGTTGCTTTACAAGGTGGGTTAACTAGTAAGGAGGCCTGGTAAATTATTACCTATACAATAATCAGATGTTTGGAGGAAGGGGGCAAAAATAGAGTGGCTATAAGCAATTTTGAAAAAAGGTGACAGGAGACTCACAAACTCACCCTTTCTCCTCCCAACACTCAGGTTTTAAAACATTGGTCTTATGTGACAGAAGAATATAAGCAGGGATATATGTTATATGACTAAATAACAGGACTTGGTTGAACATTAGCAGGGCTAAGAGGTCTGAGCTACCTATTAGCCTAATCCAGTGGTCAGCAAACTGAGGCTCACAAGCCACATGCGGCTCTTTGGCCCCTTGAGGGTGGCTCTTCCACAAAATACCACATGCAGGCGTGCATGTATAGTGCAACTGAAACTTCGTGGCCCATGAGCAGAAGTCGGTATTCTGTGGAAGAGCCACCCTCAAGGGGCCAAAGAGCCGCATGTGGCTCGCGAGACACAGTTTGCTGACCACTGGCCTAATCTATCTATCTATATAAAAGCCTAAGTCACTGAATGACCGAACGACTGACTGGTTGCTATGATGCGCACTAACCACCAGGGGGCAGATGCTCAATGCAGGAGCTGCCCCGATGGTCAATTCGCTCCCACAGTGGGAGTGCCACTCAGCTGCCCTACAGGCACCAGACACCAGGCTCACAGCTGGCAAGCACAGCTGCGGCAGCCCGAGCCTCTCCCTCCTCCCCAGCAGCATACCTGCTACCCAAGCAATGGTGGCAGCAGGTGCAGCGAGGCACCGCAGCTCAGGCACCCAGGCTCAGGCTTCTCCCCGGCCGCCTGCCACTTCGTACACTACTACATCCCTCGGGGGATGTCAGATTGACAGTTTCAGCACAATCCCCACAGGCCACACCTCAGGGGATGTCCAACTGCCGGGGGTTCAGGCCGAAACCAGCAGTCTGACATCCCCTGAGGGGTCCCAGATTGCAAGAGGACGCAGGCCAGGCTGAGGGACCCTGCACCAAGCCTCTAGTTGAACATAGAAAGGCAACCCTAACTGGTTTGGTTCAGTGGATAGAGCGTTGGCCTATGAACTGAAGGGTCCCAGATTCAATTCCAGTCAAGGGCACATGCCTGGGTTGCGGGCTCGGTCCCCGGTAGGGAGCATGCCAGAGGCAGCTATGGGACAGCAATAAAACCCCAAGGGGACTGCCTGCTCAGTGTGTGTGGTTAAGAGACCCTGTGTTGGCTGCACAACCTTCTGCAAAAGTGAAGATACTTGCCTTGCAAAAAAAATTTTTTTAAAGGCTGTGTTGCCTGGCCAGTGTGGCTCTGTGGTTGAGCATCAAGCCATGAACCAGGAAGTCATTGGTTTGATTCTCAGTCAAGGGGCATGCCCCGGTTGTGGGCTTGGTCCCCAGTGGGGGTGGTGTGCAAGAGGCAGCCAATCAATGATATCAATGATTCTCTCTCATCATTGGATGTTCCATTTCTCTGTCCCTCTCCCTTCCTATCTTCCTAAAAATCAATAAAAACATTTTTTTTTAAAAAAGGCTGTGTTAAGAACAGCATCAATACTGATTTATGCTCAGTCCAAGCTACCCAGCCTTTGGCCTGCAGATTCATGAAGTACTTCTGATTTGAATCTGAAAGGCTAGCCAAAAAGAGAAGACAGATCTTCTTACATGAGTGACTACCCAAGGAAACTGAGACATTGTTTCTGGATAATTGTTTCTGGTGATAGGGCCAAAGCTCCTTATTTTCCCATCTAGCCCTGGGAAGTCACGATTTTAAACGTAAGGGATTTACCTTGAAAAACAGCTTAGGAGAGAATATGGGAATCTGGTTTCCACCAGTCCAGCTTGCTTTTCAACAGGAATTTCATAATGTTACCAGCTTGAGAAAGAACCGGTCCACTGTGTCATAGTACATTTCCATCCCCTTACAGAGAAAAAGGGGAAGAGAAAATTGGCTAAATCAGTTCTACTTACTCTGCTCACATTTCTACTGCCAAGAACAGCATGGCTACTCACCAACAGGAACTAGAAACACCCACATGCTCCGATAAGCTTGCTATTTTCCATAACCTCGGCCCTAGTTAAAATATTCAGTAGCGCCAGAATTGGACTCACCTCAATGACAGAATTTTATGCGAACACCTAAGTCAGCTACAAATCACAGTTAAATTTCATCCAGTTCCAAAATCTTTTCCTGCACATTCACTGAGGTAAGACAAAACAACACCTAAGAGTGTCCCTGGAAGGCCACAAGTAAAGGTAGCAGAGAAAATGCAATGACAAAAAGAAATAAAGAAAAGAAGAATGAGGAGGAGGAGGAGGAGGAGGAGGATGAGGAGGAGGAGGAGGAGGAGGAGGAGGAAGAGTAGGAGAGAGAGAGGAAGAAGAAAGGGACAATGACTGGAAAAGAAAGGGAGAAAGACTAAATGTAATAAAATACTTAAAAGATAAATATGAATGCCCTAGCTGGTTTGGCTCAGTGGATAGAGCATTGGCCTGTGGACTGAAGGGTCCTGGGTTCGATTCGGGTCAAGGACACATGTGCAGGTTGGGGGCTAGATCCCCAGCGGGGTGAGGGGGGGGGGGCGGGTGTGTAGGAGGCAGCCGATCAATGATTCTCTCTCATCGTTGATGTTTCTATTCTCCTTTCCTCTCCCTTCCTCTCTGAAATCAATAAAAATATATTTTTAAAAAGATAAATATGATCTCATTTAGTACAGTGTTGCACTGTCATAGATTACATTTATTGAGCGCCATCTACTTTATGCCAGACATGTTCTAAGTGCTTTTGCATGCATTATTTAATTCATTCAACACACATTCATTGCATATCTTCTGTGTGCCAGGCACTGTTCTAAGCAAAGAATGTTCCTT